>NC_069078.1:0-659319 GCF_025698485.1 Gossypium arboreum | reverse complement strand
AACTTCCTGAAAATTGAAACGGATCTTAAAGGTGCAGTTATTGTCTCTTATTCACTTGCAGAATATGAAGTATTTGTTTATATTTAGCATTATTATGGGGTGTTAAATCAACAACCATGACCTGAAGCACATCTTCGAGCTCATATTGCCGAGTTTTAGCAGAAGTCGCAAAGTACCTGTGCAGAAGCCGAAATAATGATTATTCATACTAATTCAGCATCTTAACATCAGAAATACTGTGAAATTTTTAAGTCAAGTAGCCTCACTCTCTGGTCTTCCCAGAAAGCCCTACAACCGAGAGTTCTTTGATCCAATGAGAGAGCAATGTTTTCGGGGCAACTATTAAAGCTCTTTTAATCAACTTTGAATGAAACAATCCTGCTAGAAAGCCACAAATCTGCCCAAATAACAAATAAAAAAGTTTCCATATGAATATATATGACACAAACACACACACACACATTTCCTTACCTGCATTGTTTTTCCCAGGCCCATATCATCCCCTAAGATTCCACCCTTACCCTGACAATGCAAAGACCAAAGCCATTTCAAGCCCTCGCGCTGATGCAGATACAACATTTTTGCAACTTTAGTTGGAAGCTTAAAGGTTGAATTTGGGCCACTCAAAATAAAAGGCTGGTCAGCTTCTGATGAGTATGAATCATCAAGCTCATCAGCTTCCTCGGACTGATCAGACTTCTTCAAGTTACCACCACATTTAACAGCTTCATTAAATCCTTGCTTTGAACTCAATACTGCACAATCATTGTCATCCTCTTTTTCTCCATGTTTTGATGCAAATGACCTACCCACAGACATCAATCGCTCATATGCATTCTTAGGTTCATTCTTCTTAAGCCTTTGGAAGTTTTTCTTAGGTTCATGTACCCTAGTAACAAAAGTGGCATTCCCAAAGTCACTCTGTGATTCACTCTTTTCTTCTTTTTCTTCAACATTTGAATCAAAAACCTGCCTTGCAGACACCAATTTGACATTAAGTTTTTTTGACTCTTCTTCATAAACATCATCTTCACACAAATCAACTACATCCTGAACACCACCTCCAACATTCTTACTCGAACCTGATGAGGTATCAGATGGATCAGACATACTGGAAAATGAAGACTCGGCACTACCATATTCTGGAATATTCCTTTTAGGAGCTGTCTTTTTCTCTATAGACATAAGCTCAAGCTTAGAGCTCAAGTCATTTAAAATATCTCTAATTTGACTTCCACCCTCACAAACATTCTTTGTTTGCAAAGGTGAATCAAAATCACAAATTCCAGAAAGTTTAGGTTCATTGGGAATAGAGGTTTTATCAGCACCCCCGCCATCTCGAGATGAGACTTTGCACAAACGACGCCTACCCTCAATCTTCACCTTTACAGGCTTTGCTTCCTCTTCTGAAATTCATTCATTCATTCAAAAAAAAAAAAAAAAAGCACGTTAATTGCAGAAAATAAAGTAAAAGGAAAAGGGAGGAGAAAAGAAAAACAAATAGATCGTCCTTCTGAAAGCAAAAACAAATGAGAAAAAAAAGGGGGTAACGACAGACTCTAAACATATAAAGGATAAAATCTTTCAGATAAGAGAATTAAGACCTATAAACAAAAAGAAAACCAAAAAAAAAAAAAAACCAAGTGCACAAATAAAATATATAAAAACCGATTGAATAAAGCAGAAAGAAAAACATCTAACAGGAGAAAAAAAAAAAAAAAGAAGCACAATTTATTGTAGAAGAGAAAATCAAAACCCACACTTTAGCTCAATCGAAATTATATAAGTACTTATATCCCTACTCAAAGAACTCGGTTCCAATCTCCGTTCCAAAAATTTGAACTTGATTGACACTGAAACCCATTTAAAAAATGAAGAGATGTAACATCACTATGCTTTTTAGTAAAGAAAACCAAAGCCCACCAAATATGTAATAAAAAAACAAACAAACAAGAAACTGGCATCTAAGCAGTAAGAAAAAAAAGACTTCTTATACCAAGAGGAGAATCAAAATCGGTGATTTCAGAGAAGCCAGGAATAGAATCATCTGTATGGGATTGTTTGCAAAGACGACGCCGAACTTGGAATTCCTCCTCTTCAGACTCTTCTTCTGCAAAAGCCACAACAATCGAACCAATAATCACGACATAGCCCAAAAAAGAAAAAAGAAAAAACCCTATTTGGGGGAGGGGGAGGCAATAGAAAGGAAAAGAGAAGAGATTGTACTGGTGGGTTTGGGTTTGGGAGGTGCAGAAAGATCGTGAAGGAAACGGTAATGGCTGTCGTTTAAGCTTACAGCCTTTCGAATGTTGCTCTCCTCTTTGTCCGCCATTGAAAATGTATCTCCTAAAGGCTAAAACTCAACATTTGGAAAGATTATATATAGAGAAAAATTAAAGGGCGTCACTCCTTTTCCCGCTTTTGTGTTGAATTTTTGAATTTTAGTCAATTGAAACAACAGTTGCTTCTCTTTTCGAGTTTTTAATTTCTTTTTCTTTTTACAAAATCAAACTTACAAATGCGAAAACTCTTCGTATTAATAAGGTTTCAATAATTGATTTGCAGGGCTATCCATTTTTTTATGCTTTATCAAATAAATCATGAGAGGTTTTGCTCATCATGGGTTGGAGCCGGATGAATGAAAAATTTTAGATTTAATTTTTAGGTTCTGGTGACTCGGAATATGGGCTTTTTTTTCCCAAATTCAGCCCGCTTGAAAAAAAAATCCAAAATGAAATCTGAAAGCCCCCTCGAATGTCCGAATTTGAGCCTCAATTACGAGAATTATTTGAGATACACGCATAACATAGTTGAATTTTAAAAGACTCAGTATGAGATCGTTACAAACATATATTTCTAACACATAGCATAACACATCCAAATCATCATAAATATAACTTTCACATATCATCATATTTAATGAACATAATAAGTTATGCTTATGCACATTTCTGAGGATTTACTATCCATCTCCGCTACACACTAATATCAAGTTCCCAAAACTTCTCCATCCGATAACACACCATTTATGGACAACATCACATAGATACCGATAAACGATCACATAATACATCGTGGATAAGCCACCACACATAATTGCCGATAATTACCACATAATCACAGTTAAACTACCACATAGCTTCCTCCTTTCACAATCCCACCCCATGCATGTGATATGACCATTTTAACAAATATGTTTCACTTTTCACATTTTCCACATATTTATGCTCATAACTCATATTTCTCAGTTTTTACACGTATCCATATATCATGCTCACATTTTCACATATCACATAGTTTTCACTTTAGAATGGTTTAATATTTTCACAACACTTAGGGTCAGTTCTGTATTGCTTTTCAAAAGCACTTCTGGCTCCAAAAGCACTTTTGGAAGAAAAGTCATCGTAACAATTCGCTTTTAGAAATTTTAGTTTTTAGAGTGCTTTTCAAAAGCACTCTGAAACTGAGAAGTTAAAATTTTAGCTTTTCCTCTCCCAAAAGCACTTTTAATGCTTAATTACTTTTTCACCCCTTCAATAATAGAATACTTCTCTTTTTTTTTCTTGGTACTCAATTACAAATGTGTTAAAATCATTAATTAAAAATAAAAAAATTTTAAAATACTAATTACAAATATTTAATAGTTATATTTAAATATTTAAAATATAGTTTATATACTCTAATTAAATTTTATAAATAATTAATATTTATTGCTTAAAATATTTAAAATTTATATTTTATATATTAAAATATTAATAAGAAATTATAATATATTTTTATATTTTACTAAAATATAATAATATTAGCTAATTTAAATATTATTTAAATGTATATTTGTTACTTGATAATAACATGTCTAAAATGGACATTTTATTTCTCAAAAGTACTTTTTGACAGCAATGCTAAACACTCAAATTTTAAACCAAAATTTTCAAAAGCACTTCTCAAAAGCACTTTTCCACAGCATTTCTCAAAAGCACTTTTCAAAAGCATTTTTCAAAAGCATTGCCAAACTAGCCCTTAATAGTTTAGGACACTTACTTAGATTCCTCTTTGATTAAGTTTTTCAACTCCACTCGAGTACTTAATGTACTCACAAATTAATTAATTAAATAATATTTTATTAAAATAAATAATATTATATTTCACTTAAAACGAGAGTTAGATCCCACGACTTAAACTGTAGATCCAATTGCACAATCCTATTAGAGGAGATTTCACTTGGACCTAAGCCGGTAGATGAATCTATCACATCAAACATGTATTTTAGTTAGATCTATCAGATTTGATTTTTTAACACTTAAAAGTTTTAATCATTCGAAATAGTTCTCACCATCACTTATTCTTAAATCGAGACTTAGATTAATTGTCTTCGTTATCACACTAAGGATCTCTTTGATCAGCGCCATTTGGTCCTTCAAGCTGATACAAAATCACATTAGTATTTATGTTAAACCAATAATAAAATAACTTGATGATATTATCACCCTAAACCATTCAGCCAAACCATGGTATTACTAAAATGATGAATTTTACGAATCGAACAACCTTACTTAAACTAAATTTAATACAAGAAGATCAAAGGATCGAGAATGGAATGGGATCAATGTTTAAGTGATCTAGAAATAAATAATCAAATAAGTGAAAGAAAAATATGAGTTTTAGTCACTAAGCAATCGGCAAAAGAAAGAGGAAGCAAAAAGGAAAAAATTTGGTCACTGGCCACAGCTCGGCAGTAGTTCAGCTATGGAGGAGCGGCGGTTCGACAGTGTGAGAAAATATTAAAAGGAGGAGGTTTCGGTCACTACAATTGGAAGAAAGGAGAAAAGAGAAAATAGGTAGAGGAGAAGGAGACCCGTGGTGGTTTGCTGTGGCAGTTATGATAGCTCATTACGGTGGAAGGGAGAAGGAGTGAAAAAATGTGGCATCTATAGTGGTTAGGAGGTCTTTGATGATGGCGGAAGGCTCAGTTGGGGTGGTTGGAGAACAAAAGTTAGAAAGAGGTGGAGGTGGTGGTTCTATGTTAATTTGAGAGATAAAAAAGATGAAGAAAATGAAAAAATGGAGATTAGGGCGCAAATAAGGGTGGTGGACGACATAGTGGGTGTGTGTAGCTTGGTCAACCATAACCAGGTTCATTATATCAGAAACTTATGGCAAGAGAGGAGATTTTGGCAAGGGAGTGAAACAAGGAATGAAAAAGAGGATGTGTCTCACAACATAAGGCAAGTTTGACTTGCTAAAGGAGGAAAAGAATCCTCCACATATGGCAACAAAAGGGTGGACAGCAAGGCTTGAATGCACATACCAATTGTATGCAAAAATCTAATTAAAAAAATGAGAACATGGGGGGTTCAAACTAGGAATTTCTAGGGTAGTTAATGAGCTTCATTCGACTAAGCCACAACACTTCTTTGTGTTCATTTTTGTGCAAATAATTTAAGGCATAAAAGATGGCAGTTTCACTATATTACAAATAATAGAAAAAAAATGAGATGTGACAAAGGGTTGAGGAAGACATTTTGCAAAAGCACAACTACATTTTCAACTTTTTATGTTTTTTTCCCCTAAAAACACTCTAAATCCAACTCTTCATCATATCTCTAAACCTTTTAGTAATTGTAGATGTTTATTTTTTGTTACAGAGGTTTTTAACAATAATAGTTTAGGGAAATATCGTTCTTTGCAAAAGCATGTTTGGGAATAACTACCTTTGGGAGTAACATCATGTTGGAAATAACTAATCTTGGGAGCAACACTATGTTCAGAATGACTACCTTTGATAACAACGCCATGTTGGGAGTAACTAGTCTTGGAAACAATTTTCTCATTCAACAATGAGACAATCTTATTTTGAGTTATTATTATGAACATTTTAAATTTAAATATTAGTATGTTTATATATATTTTAAAAACTTAATTGAAATAATAAGTTTTCAAAGTGACCTCTGTTATTGAAATTATTTTGTTTTAAAATATAAAAAGTTGTGTGCATGTAACTTAAGCTACGTTAATATTGATTGGCCTGAAGGAAGGTTAATATTTAACAAAATTACATGTGCAACTATAGTAATAAACATGTGTCGACTATTCGATTTTACATGTGAGTAATAAATCGACCCAAAGAAAGATTTATTGCTCAACATGTTTTTATTGCCATTGTTTGATTACTACACTAAAATATCACTTACAAGTTAATATTTTGTCCAAAGATGAAATATTGATGGAGTATCAAATATCTTGAGATGGGGTTTGCCTTTATTCTAATTATTTTGGTTTAAATTTGAAGTCTTATATGAAGTTGTTTTATTTATTTATTTAACTATTATTATATTTGCCAACATCAATGTATGATATTTTGGGATAAATATATATACATATATATTGTAACACCCCCTAACCCCAAATCGTCGCCGGAACGAGGTTATGAGGCATTACCAGACATATCAGACAATTTACGAATAATTTACAATTAATATAACTTTCATAGTATAATATAATAATTAAGTCCCTATATTGGACTCTCGAAGTTCAAACATGTATTAAAAGTAAAACGGGACTTGTTCGAGTGTTTCGGAAATTTTTTTTTATAAAAATTTCGGCAGCATTTCTGCTTATTTTTACCTAAAACCCCCTGCAAATTCAAACCAAAACAACCAACACCAATGTTTCACATTCATATAACTAATATTCATATCATTAACATAATTTTTAACTTAATGTATACATATAATTTATATGCAACTACCTAGTACATGCCACTTAACCAAAGGAAGAAATACATCACCAAAATCTTTTTGTTGGAGTCGGGTTTATTTTGGATGCTAGATCGAATCCGAAACTCTAATAACATGCGCACGGAAATAACCGTACGCTGAGTATTTCATACTCAGTGGTATTACTATAAATCAAGACTATTTAACATTAATAAATTACAAATATCAACCATAAATTTTATAATTATTTAAACTAATTTTATATATAATTATTTTACTTCATAAATCTTAAATTCATAATTCATTTTTCTCATACCAACTCAATTGATATTTTAGTTCATACATTCTTTCTCATACTTTTCAATAGTGCCAAAACAAATAATCTTATTTTCAAAATTTCATTTCAATTATTTACCCTATTAACAAGGCTCGGACTCTGACAGATACACGGATTCCACCCAAACACACCAGGATGTCCAACCCAAACACACCCAGAATATTATAAATCCTCCATAACACACCAGTAAGGCATTAAGTGCCTCTTCGGATAAACCGAAGTATATAATAACAGAAACATCTTCTCGGCCGAACTACAATCTCCTCATCACATCACAAATCCAATGGCATGCCATTTGTATCAAATCTAGTCCGACAAGTTAATAGGGTATTATTTTACTTTTTCTAATTTCAATTTCATTTACACAAAAATTTTCAATACTCAATCAATTCAAATATCTATTATCTTAATTCATATACAAATTAATTGTCACACATACTTATATTTAAATTTAAATATAATACTTACTTTATCTTAATTATTCCATAACTATAAATTCAATATACATTTAATAAATAGTTTGAGTTATAGTAATACAAACCCGAAACACGAGTTTACTCCTCAACGATCTTTTCTTTTCCTTTGGATGCCGATGCCTCGGTTTCCTCGTTAGCTATGAAAAAAAATAAAAAATAACAATTTACATTATTAATTACAGCATTAATTTAATAATTAATTGAATTTTTATTCAATTTATTCCCTAATTCTCATTTAATCCTAATTAATCTTTTATTTGTTTAACTTAATTTATACTTCATTTCTACTCAATTTCCTTCCATGTTCACCTAACAATCTAATGTTCATTATAAAACCCTAATTTAAAATTTATTTCAATTTAATTTCCTAAAACACAAAACTTATAGCTTCTTTTACAATTTAATCGTTTTTTCAATATCTAACTTAAAATTCATTCAATTAAATCCCTAATTCTTCTTTTTCTTCAACATGAACTTTGTTTAAAAGCTTTTAAACTTTCAAACTATCAAATTAATTTCATCAAAACCTTGTTTTAAGACTTCTAAAACATCAAATTTAAGAAAAAAGGACTAAATTTAGCTTACCAAACAAGTTTGAAGCTTCAAAATTCCAAATTTTCCCCTTTTTTTTTCTTTCCCTTTTCTTCCCCTGTTTTCCGAATGCTCTCTGTTTCTTATTCTTTTTGTTTCTTTTTATTTCATTCTTTTATTCTTTTATTTACTTTATTTTTTAACTAACATATATTATAATATATTTATTTTAAATATCTATTAAGCATTTAATTATATACTCACAAGTGTACACCATCAATACCATACATTTGTCAACATTTATTTTTTATTTTTTCATACAATTATTTAATAATTTAATTATTTAATTAATAAATATCTTTTACTTTAATATAAAGTAACTTAATTATTTTATTACAAGTGTACATGTATCTATTTATTACAATTGTACCAATATTTTTTTACAATTGTCATTATTCAATTTATTTGTCAAACAAAATTTCATAAATTAATAAATTAATTATTTAATTAACAAATATCTTTTTACTTAAATTATAAGTAATTTAGTATTTAAATTACAAATGTACCAATATAATTTTTACACATATATATTTTATTACCATACAATTATCTACTATTTAATTTATTTAATAATAATGCTAATAATAATAATCTAATATAAAACCATAATGTTAATTAATAATTATAATAATTTAATATAAAACCATAAATAATAATTATTATAATATATAAAACCTAAAAAATCTTTGATTTTATTTCACCAATATGTCGCCTCATTTGTAGTCAATGGCTTAATTGCCATTTTAATCCTTTTTATTTTCTATTGCTTTAGAATTAAACTTTTACCCCTTTTTCAATTTAGTTCTTTTTGCTAATTATTCTAAATTAAGATAATTTCACCTAATTAAATCCTAATTAGACACACCACTAGGCTCATAAATATTTTTAATAATTATTTTCGAACTTATTTCACTAAGACGGAGGCCCTATAACTCACTTTTTCGGTGCCCGTGAATTTTTGGTCATTACATATATACTATTATCTTTTAATTTGGTTGAAAGATGAAATTAAGAGAAATATTCTGAAACAAATAAATTCAGATTTTGGCTTTGGGTTTTAATTAAGGATGTTTAATATTTTAAATACATTAGTTGAAACAAAATGTCACCAAAGTGATCTCTTTTGCGTAGATTAGTTTATCTAAAATTATAAGATAATTATATGTTTTTGTGATTCATGCATTTATTAATTGACCCAAAGGTAAATTAATATTTGATAGAATTTTAACGACATAGTGATAAATGTGTGACAATTATAAGGTACTTTATGGGAGTAATAAGTTAGCCCAAAGATCGATTCATTGTTTGACATAATTTATTATCAATGTTTGATTGCTACAATAAGATTATCACTTACTGTTAATATTACTATCCAAAGACTTGATATTAATGTTGTGTTTGGTATCTTGAGATGGGATTAACCACTATTTTTAATTTATTATTTACTTGTGAATATTCATGTAAACTTGTTTTTATCTATTATGTTCTATATTTAGCTAGTTCATCTTCTGCTACCACTATATCTACTAATATAAATTCTATACCCATGCTTAATGGGACTAATTTCAAGGAATAGAAAAGGCACTTACTTATAATGTTTAGTTGTATAGACATAGATCTCACACTAAAGGAAAAACAACCAGCACCTTTCACTACGGAAAGCAACCCTGAAGCTAAAAGAGATTTTGAGAGGTAGGATCGTTCAAATCGCATGAATCTAATAATCATTGAGCGCAACATTCCAGAAGCCTTTAGGGGAACATAATCTGAAGAGATTACTCAGACCAAGGTTTCCTTGACGAAATTAAGAAACGTTTTGCCAAAAATGATAAGGTTGAAATGACATTACTTTGACTTCTTTGATGTCTATGAAGTATAAGGGTCAAAGAAACATGAGAGAATACATTATGAAGATGTTCCATGTTGTTTCAAGACTTAAGACACTTAAGATCGATTTTTTTGAGGAATTGTTTATTCTTATGGTTTCAGTATCATTTCTTGCATAGTTTAACCGGTTTAAAATTAGTTACAACTATCAAATGAACTCATTTCTCAATGTGTGCAAGAGGAAGAAAGGTTTGAAACATTATAGTCTAAAAGTACTCATTTTGTTAGTGCCTCTAAAGACAACAACTTATAAAAGTGCTTATTTGGTTAGTACCTTTAAAGACAACAACTTACATTCTAAATAGAATACCCACTAAAGTAGTTGCAAAAACACCTTACAAGCTTTAGACAGGTTGAAATCTTAGTCTAAAGCATTTTCACATTTTGGGATGTCTAGTTGAGGCAACGCCTTGTAGGCCACATAAAAAAAATTAGACTCTAAACTAGTGAACAACTACTTTATTAGTTATTTTCATCGATCTAGGGGCTATGAGTTTTATGATCCCACAATTGGAAATATTTTTGAGACGGGAACTACAATATTTTTTTCAGGATGTTGAGTTTGGAGGGAGAATTAATGTTAGAGACATTGCTTTTGAGGAGGAATTGGATTATAACTCAGTTCTTGTTATTACTTTTGACGATGTTCAAGTTCTCATACCTATCATTGATTAAGAAGTAAATCCAAAACCTCAACAAGGCAATGTTGAATAACTCCCTATTCAAGATGATGTGATTGTTCCCGAAGAGCAAAATCAACAACCTCAAGAACGAATGTCATTAAAAAGTTCCATTAAAGAAATGATTATAATGACTTTAGTGGAATATTTTGACCTTAAGCTGCATCATATGAATGTTAAGTTAATGGTTTCTTAATGGTAACATTGATCATACATTTATATGGTGCAATTAAAAAACATTGTCTCTAATAATACAAAGTTAATGATTTGCAAATTAAATAACTCTATCTATGGGCTTAAGTAGACTTCTTGTCAATAATATTACAAATTTTACCAAATGATTATCTTATTCGGTTTAGAGATAAATTTGGTTGATAATTGTATATACCATATGTTCAATGGAAGTAAGGTTCTATATTTGGTTTTGTATGTTAATGACATACTACTTGTCAATAATAAGTTAAATTTCGACTTATACCCCAAGCATGATTTTGAGATTAAGGAAATGCATAAGATTCCTTACGTCTTAAGAGTAGGGAGTCTAATGTATGCTCTGTTAGAGTATACCCAAAAACCAATCATGAGATTATTGTAATCACATACTTGTTTTACCTTATTTATTAACATAAAACATTGCCATTATTATTTTAGTTTCGTTTTTTGTATATATAAATTGAATTGTAATAAAGTCCTAAGAAAATATTATTATTCTTAAAAGGTCATTAGTCAAGTATTATTGTGGGCTTGGATAACAATAATGAATTGAGACTAATGTGTAGTTGATTGATAACAAATAGTTGTCATTAACATAGGGATGTCAAAATCAATACATGAGTATGTGTTAGAGAACAACATATTGGATTGAACTGCTATGAATATGTTTCTTGGATTATTATGTAATAGTCACAATATTATTCATAATGTTAACTATGTATATGATCCTCAGACTTGATATTATTATTATTCCAACAATTTGAGTTGTATATTTTGATACAGTCAAAACGTCTACCGTAACAGGTTTTACTATAAAAACTAATGTTGGATACACCATGATCCATGTAGTGGGATATGGTTAATCAAGATAGGATTTATCTCTCCTACATAATGGGAGTAATATCTTTGGCCTATTGATGGAGTGAGGCTAGAAATGCATGGCCATATTCGAACAAGTTGATATGAGATATCACACTTATTTGTTTATTGTAGTATGCTCAGAACATCAATAAATATGATATTAGACTATACAAGTGTGACTATTCCATGACTTGTGTCCAATCTAGATATTAAAGATAATATGATATAATACATGAAAATATTATCATAGAAAGATTATGTTGAATCACGACTTCTTCTAACTTGGGTGGCAATGATACATTGCTAAAATGTCACTCATTGCTTGACTAAGATGTCACTCATTACTTGTAATGTTTTAAACGTTATAGTATTACTACCAACATTACAAGAGCCTATAAAGTCACACACTATAGTTGAAACCAACAAAATCCAAATACATTTGGTATTGTATTTAGTTGTCACATGAATTAAATTAATTGTTGAATTAATTATGTTAACCAATGGGTAAGAGACTGTGTGACCTGTCAGATGCGTAAATATGGTCATACTGCTAAACCTGGTCTACTTTAGCCTTTACCAATTCCTAATCAAGCTTGGGTTGAGGTCAGCATGGATTTTGTAGAAGGTCTACTAACTTTAAAAGGGAATGACACTATTTTGGTGGTTGTGAACAAATTGACCAAATATGGCCACTTTGTGGCCCTCTCGCACTTTTTTTACAGCAATAATAGTTGCTTAGGAGTGCCTTAATCATATTTACAAGTTGTATGGAACACCAGAATCAATTGTCTCCGATAGGGATAAGATTTTTATGTTAACCTTCTGCCATAGACTTTTTAAGAGATTGAGAACTTGGTTAAAGCTCTCTACAACCTATCACCTTGAGACATATGGTTAGATAGAGGTGCTGAATTGATGTTTGGAGCGCTACTTGTGATGAATGTCAGGGGAAAAGCTAGAGCTTGGGCTTTATGGTTGCCATTGGCTGAATGGTGGTATAACACTTCTTACTATTCAACAATTGGAACTACCCAGTATGAGGCCCTCTATAGGCAAACTCTTCCTCTCTATATTCCCTATTTGGCTAAAATGTCCATTACAGCTTTTGTGGACATGAGCCTTCAACATGGAGAAGCAGCCAAACAATTTCTTAAATTTCATCTTCAAAAAGCCAAAGATCAAATGAAGCATTTGGTTGATAAGAAACGTAGTGACAGGCACTTTAAGGTGGAAGACATGGTGTACCTCAAGATTCATCCCTATAGACAACATACTATGAGGAAAACTTGGAACCAAAAGCTTGCTTCCAAGTTTTTTGGTTCTTTTTCTGTGGAAACTAAAGTAGGGAAGGTGCCCTAGAGGTTAACCTCACCTTTGAGATCATGTATTCACACCATTTTCCATGTTAGCCAACTTAAGAAACATGTGGGCAACTCGATGGTGCAATCTGACCTACTTATTATCGGTATGAATGATGCCATGGTCAATAAGCTAGCTCGGATTCTCAATTGGCGAATGATGAAAAAAAGAAACATGGTAGTCATTAAAGTCTTATTCAAATGGATAAACGCCTTTCCAGAAGATGCTACCTGGAAGAACTTGCTAGAGTTGCGGAAGAAACTTCTATCTTCTCATCCTTGAGGACAAGATGTTGGAAGGGAAGGAGAATTGTTACATAAACTAAAATTTACTTAATAATCAATTAGTAATGAGTTAGTAAAATGGAGAGTTTTAGGGAATTAGTGAAACAATGAGTTTAAAAGAAAAATGAAATGAGACATTTTTGTTGGGAGTTAAAGGTTAGTGATACGGTGCGTATCACTTAGCTGAGTAACAACCATTGGTAACAATCAGGTAGTCCATTGTAACTACTATTTCTGATTGGCTTTTAAAAACAATTGGAAAAGACTTTGTTTCTCAAGTAACAACCCAGCCAAAATTCAATTTTCTTTTTCTCTTTTCTCTTTGTCTCTCATTTTCTCTTTTTCGTCTACTGTGCATTTCTAGTGTTGTATCACAAACGCAAAAAAATGTTGTGTTCATGTTCTTGATCTAAAAGTATCTTCAAAGATTTCATTTTTCCTGATTTTTTGGATTTTTTGTATTTCCATTTTGTGTTGTTTTTTTTTTGTTTTTTTAGTATTTTTATTAATATTTCGAGAATAAAATAAAAATAAATAATATAATGGATGGCAATTACACCATTTAACGCTCTTTGACTCTTTATTCCCAATGTACGACAATTACATCCTTAAGATTTTCAAACCCTAACTTGACATCTCATAAAGATGTGTGCCTTTTGAGCCTCAAAACAATTGTACTTAAACTTGACTCGATTTGAAGCTTAAGCAAATAGATTCAGGCTTAACCTAATTGGGACCAATTCAAATAAAATGAGTTTTAATAAAACATTTATTTAAAACCAAACATAAAATAGTTTTTACTCCAAAATTATTTAAAAATAAAACCATTATTTACAACATAAAAATGATTTTATTTATAAAAAATTTCTCCAAAAACCACATGTGGATATCAAAGCTCATCATGCCAGATTTTTCTAGAATTTAATTAAAATTAAACTTAAAATTACTTCAAAAATAAATTTAAAGTTAATTTAAATTCAATCCCGTTTTAATTATGAAATTCAAATTTAAGCCCAAAACTTATAAGGTCTATTCGATTAAGTTCTTGTCTCAAAAATCCTAAGTTTGATTATAATTTTAAAGCTAATTTTGCTTAACCTTAATAAAAATTTTGCTTAACCTCTCATGAATTTGAGAAGTACAATTGAAAATAAATAATCACATGTAGAAGGTAAATATAAAATGATTAAGTTTTCACAACTACAAAATAACACTTAAAAGAATGAATGGGAATTGAATCGACAGGTGATTATAAATGAAAATAATAATAACAAGGTGAAATGTTTGGATTTTTGTTCTTAATCATTGTAAGCTTGTTTCTTATCTTCATTTAAGCGTCCTTAGATCATATTTATATCCTCTCATTTATTTTTGGATGTTTAGAGTCATTGAAAGGAGTTTCTAACCGTTTAGAGTCATTGAGAGCATTAAATTCTCGCATTTAATGCAATTTATATGTCTAAGTCTTGAGACATCGAGACAAAAGTATGACCGCTGGAGCAAAGTGTCTCGAGGCAACAAGACTAATGTCTCGAGACATCATGGACATGTCTTGAGAGTTAGAGGATATTGTCTCAAGACATTTCACCCCTGAAGCAAAACTTTAGCTTCGATGTTTTATTTCTCGAGACAAGCAGGCCTATGTCTTGAGACATGATTGGTTGTTTCAAGAATTGTTTGAGACTTTTCTTTCTTGAAGCAAAGTTTACATTTGAAGTTTCATGTCTCGAGACACATGGTCCTATGTCTTGAGATATTGTTGGAAAAAGGGCAATTTTTAGGCTTAGAAACAATTTTAAAAGACTTGGGGCACTCAAAAACTTTTGTAAAATGAACAAGTTATTCAAAAAAATTGTTTTTGAGTTGGCAACACTTGAAAGTAAATTTAGATGCGATCAAGTTAATTTTTTCCAAATTTAATTAAGAGAAATTAGAATTTATTTTGTTATATCAGAACATTTGAATATCAGAATTGATAACCTATAACCATATAACTAAATTGACATTTGAAATATTTGATGTGTGCACTACAACTGCCCATATAAGCACTTGCACAAGATCCAAAACATTAGGCCCTTATTTGAACATTTAGCCTAAATAAAATATTGCTTTTAATTTAATTGAATGGAATAAGTGTAACAATAATTTGATTGGGTTGTAGGGAAAAAATATGTAAAATAATATTATGGAATGAACAACATTTCACTATTACATGATAACATTTCATTACATCTTTATTCTATTCTAACGAACCAAATATATCATAAGTTTTAGATTATTTGGATGGGAATAAACATCCAAGTAATGAATCATTGCTTGTAAGACTGGAAGTTTACTAATTTCTTTTAATGTTCTAGATTTCTTGTCACATACGTTGCATGTGAATACATGCGTTTATTGTTTTAGAATAAAAGAGAAAGAAACAAATAATATATTATATTTGTTGTAAATAAGATTCAAAATAAGGGTAAACATTTAGTACACTAGTAGTATACTTTTTTTATTTCACAAACAACCTTAAAAAATTAACATGTCTTTTTTTTACAATATTTTGCTGTACACCTATAGGATATTTGCCAATCCCCCGACCATTCTTCTGTAATCTAAAAACTCTACTTACAATGTACCCAATATTTTCTCTTAAAATAAATAATATTTTATAAATAAAAAATTAAAATCATAATTTAAGTAATCGTATAATATTGTTAAAAATAATACAATGATTAAAAGATGAACATATTTTGATCTTTGCAAAGCTTATATAAATATATTAGTTATCCGGATTATTTATTAAACTTTTTACCGAGTTGATATCACCCATCAACAAAGTTTCAACTCAATTACGTAATTATCAAAAATGATTTTATTTGCAAAGTTATATGATTTTGTGGGTGTTCTTGTCTTTTTATATTTTTATACATCAAAAAAAATATATATATATATATATATATCCATAATGAAATTTGAATTAAGGACACCATGCTAGAAGTGATAATGGGCCGAATGGGTCAAGCCTCAACAAAATGTTAGACCTATTTTCTAGGCGAAAACCTAACCTAAAAATGAGTCTAAAATTTATCCAAACCCAGCCCAAATTAAAATAACTAAGCCCAATCCAGCCCATATGAATTTTTTAGATTATTTTATTAAAATTTCAAATTTTAAAATGTAAAAAAAAAGTTTAGCGGTTGAAAGTCGGGAGAGGAATGGAACTAAGGTGGGTTTGGATGGGCGATTGGGTGCGGTGCGATGCAGTGCGTTTAACTTACTTTTTATCTTACACTATAGTATTTAATCTTACCGCCCTACTATTTTTACACTAACAACAATAAACGCACCACCCATCCAAAGCTACCCTAAAACAACGTTTTGTGCATAATCCAACTACTTTAACATTGCTAAACCCTGTAAGGGAATAGGCCTTTTTATTTTTGCAGGTCATTCAATAAATCTTTCTACCAAAGCAGCAAATTGCTATGCTACTCGGATGAATATAGTCATGTCTGACAAAGATATGTCTAATTTTTTTTTTTCATATATTAAGATTATATCCGTGGGTAAGTTAAATTTACAAATTTCAAAATAAGCACGAAATTATTTGAAAATTTTCATTTTAGAATATTGAATTATTCAAAAATTATTATTTAAGTCATTAGACTGTTAAAGTAATAATTCGACGATTAGTATAGTAGATCAATACTCATTGATAAGTAGAATATATCTTAAACCCAAGCTCATCTGACAATTAATATTGAAGATCGAAGAAGAAAGCTATTTGAATTTTAATTCGTAAATTCATAATGTTCAAAATTATTTCATGAAAAAAACTGAATTGTAAAAGAGAAATGAATGAAAGCTTGTAAAAATGGTACGAATAGAGAAAGCCATACAATAATGATTTTAACATTCTAGTGATTTAAATAAAAACTTTTAAATAATTCAATGACCATCTTCTAGTGCACGGAAAATTGCACAAAGAATACCAAAAGGAGTTATTCATGTTCAAGCAAGTTTCAACAATACCATTGTTACGGTTACAAATGTACAAGGTCGGGTAATCTCTTGGTCCTCCGCCGGCACTTGTGGATTTGAGGGTACAAGAAAGGGACTCCTTTTGCTGCTCAAACTGCAGCGGAGGATGCTATTCGAGCAGTAGTAGACCAAGGTATGCAACTAAAAACATAAACTTATTAATAGTCTAGTGGCCTTAGATGTAGTTTACCCTATCTGAATATGTTTCAAAAATTGATGCTTCAAAAAGTGAGGTGTCAAAGTAACATAAATAATGATGTGTGTGAGTAACATAGGCAAATAACCAATCCTAACACCTTTAATAGTGTTACATGTGCTTCTGAAAAGCAGGAACTCATCATTGAAACAGAGAAATGGGTAGCAAAGGATGCTTCATAAAAGTAAATGCTATGACAATGGAAATGCAAACCTTGAAAACAATTGCATTATGAAAATAGATTTTTATAAAGTTACAGATTGATCCATTATTACTTTCCAAATATTACAATGAAAAAAGAGGAGGAAGGCAATAGAACCTTTTTCGGGCCTTTGTTCTTAAATTTTTAGAAACTGCTTCTTCTAGAATCTCCTCTCTAATGGTTTGCTATGCTTTGATGTTGAAGCTGAATTCTTTCCGCAAAATCCACTCGACTTTGTTATGGTGGTACCACTGCGTTTCAAGAAGCCAATATGATGAGCAATCAATTCATATCAATCAATGGCTGTTCGATGTAAAATTGAATAATATACACCTAAAGATATTACCTATGATGACTTTGAACTGCTTTTTTCTTCATGGCTGCGAGATTTTTCACTTCCTGGCTGTTTAAAGATAGAAGAAAATAAACAATCAATTCCTTCAAATATCCACCTGGATGAAGTGGAGTCTTGATGCCAATTTTATTGTAGGTGTAGAGCCATTTTCTTATAAACTTAGGCCATTATACAAGTTCATAATCTTAGGACTGATTGTCAGTATTTACATGGTTTTTTAACTACAATAGAGCAAATTTCGGTAAAAGTACCATGGAGACTCTACTTGAAGTCAAATTGCATTTTGCCTCTTCTACTAAAAAATGGGCAAATTAATTCCAATATTGTAAATCAAAGAACAAATTAGTCATTTCTATTAAAAATTGCATTAATTTGTATTGTTAAAAATTGATGTGACAGACAATATAACCAAACAGTGCCACGTGTACCTCATGTTATGTACAATGATCAATTTTTAACAATAGAAATGACTGAAATTTTTAATAGAAAGACTGGTTTGCTCTTTGATCTAATGTTCAAGGATTAATTTATCTATTTTTTAAATATAGGGGTAAAATGCAATTCGATTCCTTTACTAGCAAATTTCCTTTAAAGCAACCAAGCATATCGACTTTAAAATTTGAATTCTACAATAAGAAATTGTAGACTGCATTCAGTTGTCTCAAAAGCTATACCTTATTTATAAGGCACTCACCTATAAACTGGAAAAGGTAACAGTCTGAGGGAGAAAAAATTAGGAAAAACTTCAAGAATGACACTATCGCAATGATAAATAATAAATTCAAGGCATTTTAATGGATTCCAACTCCTATTTTAGCTGCTACGGTATTATTGCCACTCAAATTCTAAGAGGCTACGCAACATGCCCTTGTAAACTAAGGGTTCTTACTTTTACCAGTTTTTGGAGGAGCTAGCATGCTTTTCCTAATATTCAACAAATTTGCAGTGCTCTTTTTCCTTTTCTTCACAGTTTTTAATAGAGGAAGAAGAAGAAGATTACCTCTTCATAAGATCTATCTTCGCTTTCTTCAAAATGTTGCTCTTGACATTGGACATATTGTAACCAGGTCCACTTCCTAGATAACATTTTTACAAATAAAACCAACAGATCACACAAGACCCTTTTTATTAACAGCCACAAAGATCAAATTCGCATATTTTCCAATAGTAAACCAATAAATTAGATCAAACAAGCATTAGAGGAACAAAGAATGTTACCAGCAAAAAAGCTTCTTTTGCTTGAAGGTGGAACCTTTGTGCAAAGCTGAACCTGCCGACTTTGTTTTCCTAATCAAATTGAAATCAAGGTAAGAATTCTGACAACCAAAAAGCAGAGTGTGTTAGAAGTTGGAACACACAGATACACACATAGCAAGATCTTGCTTGCAACAAACTCATTCTATTAATGTATTGACATGAAAGGTTCTTTTAAATGCTCCACACATCTTTGTTTTAAATCCATGATCTTATTCATCAATTAAAGGCCACTTCTCACTATTACTTTAAGTATGTAGGCAAACAATTAAAGCCATGTCTCAGTGCAAGTTTGGGCCAATACAGGTTCTTGTGAACAGTATTCAAGAAATAGTTCCAATTTTCAGCACTTTCTGAAGAAAGTTGCCTTTATTTTTTTGCAAAGCTTGGGGACTATTGCACAAGTTATGACCACTAAATGCATATCAAACCAGTAATACAAGAGTCTAAGAGATAGAAGCACACATGTAACAAGATCAAGCTACTTGTCAAAACAATGGGTTATATTGTTATTAAGAATTCAAAAAACAAGCCGATTGAGTCTTAGCTCGATTGGCATCGGCATTGTTGCCAGTGCAGGATGACGCGGGTTTAAGTGCGTTGAAGCGGTTGGGGAGGGGCTATGGTTAGTTCTAGTATTGTATCAAAAAGAGTAGATATGATAAGAACCTATAATGAGATTAATGTTCAAAAAAAAAGAAGAAGAAGAAATAATCAAAGAACAAGGAGCATACGAGCATCTTCTTTCTTGTATAATTGTTTAAGCCGGTCAATTGCTTTGTTCTCGGCCTCCTGAACATCCTTCAATTTTGCCTAATACAACAAATCATTGAACTTTAGTGGGGAAGTTGGTATTATAACAGTGCTGATATTTAATTAAAGGCATATTGCTGGTTCCTACGCATTTCACCAACAGCCTAGCTATTAAGTAAGTTAAAAGATTACCTCATACAACTGTCTCCATCTAAACGATACTTTCTTTAGCTTCATCCTCTCAATTACTATTTTCATACTCTCGCGGCCAAACTGCAGCTCATAGAAATTCTTCCATAGTTTATCAGTTACTGAACTAAGATCCCTTCCCTACATCAATTAATCAGTCCCAATTAAATATATATAGAAATTGAAGGAAAAACATCTAATTGCGGCATAAACAATGCAAGTCAACTCACCTTTGTACTCGTTTCCACATGCAATAATTGATCAACTGTACAATGCGGTAGAATACGTTCAAGAAGATGTGAATCTGTCTCACCAACATCTCCAAGGTACCTTACATTATCTATCACTGTTCTAACACAAAGGTCCACCAGTGAAGGAGTTTTTCTCATTTCGCTTTTATTTGCTATGTTTCTCGATCTCTTCTCCACATACATATTGCTCTAGGAGAAAAAAATGCAATTAAGATAATTTATTTTGTTATGCCATAGCTCTATCTCTAGGTAAAAAAGACCTCTCCACTCCTCTCAATTTCGAAATTGAGCAAATTAGTCCATCCCAACGAAATCAAAGCAATTTAATCCGTCAATTTTGAAAGTGAGCAACTAAGTATAATTAATCACACCAATGTTTTCCATCAATTGTACATGGTTTTGATTGATATAATAACAAATTTGCTCAATTTTGAAATTGAAAAGGACAAGAGAGGTCTTTTTACCTCTATCTCTATTTCTCACTTTTTTACAAATGGTCAGTCTTGGATTTGCAGATAAAATTCAGTAAATTAAAATTATGATCAGATTAGATGTATAAAAAGAATTCAACTAATAACTTATTTATATCATCCAACAGTAATTAAATCTACAATTCTCCAAAACTTTTCGGATTCTAGCTTTCAACAATCAAAGAAATTTTTCCGTATTTTCATTATAAAAAATAAAATTATTGTAAGATAATAAATAATCAACCTAAACAAAATCGAAAAGATAAACAGATGTATATCATCATATCAGAAACATTAAGAAAAATAATAAAAAAAAGATCGGAGTCATTGGATTTGAAACTAAGCTGAAGAGAGCTTACCGATTATTGATTTGCGAGAAGGAGCGAAGGGATTCGATGAAATTGGAGACGGGGAAAACCAGATCGATCAACGATTGCTGACGATAATCACAATTCTTTGGGCAATACGAAAAATTTCCGGTTCATGTGCTAACATGCGCCGACTCGAAGATGATGACGAGTCATGCTATTCTTTGCAGACTCTTGTATTTATCTTGAGGGATTATCCGGGATAAATCCGAGTCGGCTCTTAATAAAATTTTAGGTTGGTTTAATTGGTTTGGGTTTATCTCAACTTTAAAATTAAGTTAAAATTTTATCTAAATTCAACTCAAATAAAAATATTAAAACTTAAGTTTAAATCAATTCACTAGTGTTAAAATTTTTATATAAAATTTTTTAAATTTATATTTTTACTCAAATTTTTTTATTTTTTAAACAAGTTATTGAACCAGACCGATGACCCGACCGTCTAACTATATTAACTTTGCTAACTTGCGCCAGGGTGCATGATTTGCCAGTTTTTGTTTTTTATTACAATAAATTTTGGATATAATGATAAAACAAATTGTATTTTAAGGAAAACTGAGTTCTAAAGTTAGATTATAAATTAAAATAAATGTCTAAATTTTATTTTATTTTATTTTATGTGAACCCAAAATTGAACAAAAATATATGTATTTTATTTACGAATCGATTTGAGTGCTTAAAGAGAATATTCTCTAAAGAAAGAAAATGTCAAGCTTTTATATAAATTTCAACCCTAATATAATTTCCTTTATAAAATTAGATAATATATATTATAAGGTCTAAGACTTAAAATTGACGTGAATAACTTACTTAATTGATGGTATTTATTATTTTTAAAAAATTAAATAAATAAAATTTAAAATCTTAAGTAGAATTTAAATGGGTTAAATAAATTTTGAAATTTTGCATAAATTTTTATGGAAGAAAATAAAAAAAATTATTATAAAGAATTTGTCTCATCTGCTTGTTAAGATTTTGCCTGTTATAGAGTGGTAGATGTTATACGCTTATATATAGAGATAATTGTTGTAAGCCTACAATAGAATTTATATCGTGAATTTCTATCAAATAAAAAAATTGAGAATTATGTTAAAAAAAAGAAATAAAGTGAGAATCAAATCAACAAAATTAAAAGGCGATATTAGGCATTTATATTATTGTTTTTATGAATATTTTATTTTACATTGTTTCACATGATTAATTATAAAGTTCATAAATCTAACAAGTACAATTAATCAATATGAGTTATCAAATTAAATTAATTAATTTATCACGAGTTATTAAATTCAAGTAATCAATTTATAAGTTTATGATGCTCAATTCATAGTAGGAATTTTAATTAGGGAACTTAATAGTTTATTGAATTTATATCTTTAATATCTCTTATTGAAGATTATTTTCATTTAATAAAATATGATTAATAGAATTTTTCATGTGAAAATTAACTATTTTAATTAAGATCATTTTTATTATAAGGTTGTTTATATGAAATAGCTATAATTTCACTTAAATTTTAAAATTATAGAAAAATAATTTAATAAAGAATGTACATCATAACTATGGATATTGTTGTTATAAGTTAAAAAACTGTTAATAGAGGGTTAAAATAAAATATAAGAAATCAGTTCTTCTAGAAACTCGGTTGTTATAGTAAAATGTTATTATAGTGGGTGGTTGTTATAGAGAAAACTGACTGTGTATATATATTATTTTTCAGTTATGTTATTTTAACTTATCACTTATAATATTTATATATTATTTAATTTTTTAAAAAATAATCAATTAATTATCAATTGAGTTATAGCTTGATTGGCATGTGTATTGTTGCCAATATAGGAGGATGTGAGTTCAAGTGCGCTAAAGTGCATTATCCTTTTATGGGTTGGGAGGAATTATGGATAGTTCTGAGCATTGTGTCAAAAAAAGCATATATTGTAACAACCCGATTTTGGGTCTAGTCGGAACAGTGGTTTTGGGACCACAAATTCGATGTAGAAAAATTTATTTTTATGGTCTACAGTTTTATGGAATGATTTCGTGAAAATTTCATTCAAAAAATTTGATGTTTGAGCACTCAATTTAGTCAAAAAGACTAAATTGTAATAAGTGCAAAATGTGTGTTCTAGAAGCTAGAGGTGTCTAATTGGTATGAAATTTTAAATTGGAGGCCCTTAAATAGTAATTAGACCATTGATTAAATTGGTGGACAAAATGGATATGGTTAGGTATGTTTCCAAAGTTTTTTATTAAGGGTATTTTAGTAATTTGGTAATTAAATGAATTAAAAAGCCAAATTAAAAGCCAATTTTTGCTCACCTTCTACCCCATGGCTGAATGTACTAAGAAGAAACCACGTCTAGGGTTTTTCAAGCTTCTAAGCTCGATTACAAGTCCGTTCTAGCCCTGTTTTTAATGATTTTTATGTTTTTGAAATCATTGTAACATGGATATTTGTGTATTTTGATGTCTAATGGTAGAAAATGTATGTTTGGTGTATGATAAACGACTTTTGCTAAGTGATTTTCGATGAAAATGCCTAAAAAGGACTTATTTGTAAAAAGTTATAAAGTTGGTGTTAAAATGCAAATAAAATAAAAATATGGACTGCTATAAGCATGTATAAGGTTCGACTAGGCATGGGTATTGAAGAAATTGAGTACATTTCATTTTACGAGCCTAGGGATTAAAATGTAAAAATGTCAAACTTTAGGGGCAAAAATGTAATTTTTGCCACAATGTGATTTTGGGCTGATTTGAATAGTATAATGATTAAATAAGTTAAATGTGATATTATAGATCGAGAAAAACAAGGTTCAAAATTAGACCAGGGAAAAACGAGTATTTAACGATTAGGTCCTTTTCGCCATTTTTATGTCGAGGTAAGTTCGTATGTTTAATAAGAATTAAATTATATATGTATAAAATGCTTAATTGATATAATTGTGGTAAATTCTATATTATTGAAATGAAATGTGAATGCTATTGAGTACGATACTACGGAAACGACCGATAGAGATTCAATACAGCGAAAGTCCCGATTGAACCTTAGGAATAGATAGGATACAAATGTCATGACATTAGGGTTACTGAGATTACGTGTAAGACCATATCTGAGATATGACATCGATATGAGACTTCGTGTAAGACCATAACTGGGCTATTGGCATCGATACGAGATTACATGTAAGATCATATCTGAGATATGACATTGGTACGGTACTGTGTGTATGAGATTCCTGAGTATCCTTTAGTATTCCAAGTGGTTCAACGGGTAATTTAACGAGTATGTCAAAGATGAGAAAGAGCATGTAAGTATTACGAAAGTGTACAGGTATGTACATAAAGTTTTTAAGCATTGACTTCATCATATTGGAAGTTCATGGTTTCCATGAGAATGTTTTTGTGAAAGCCTTGTGAATTAATGGTCTATACTTGTGATGTAAGAAATACATGGTAAATTTCGATCGACAATCGTGTAATTGGCTTTCGGACTAAATTTTGTTATGATATAGCATGTTTTATTCACACAAATTGTGATTTATTGGATGTGAGAAAAAGGAAAGATTGGCATAATTGCCTATTAAAATGATTATGGGGAGATATGAGCTTTAAACAATTAAAAGATGTAAAAATATATGCTTGAAATGTGAATACTCATAATTAATGTGCATGTTTATTTTGAGGTTTGAAATTAAGTGTTTAGTTCTCTGAGTACAATAACCTATACAAGTTTTTCATTATATAGAATATTCTAAGACTTGCTAACATAAGATGATCTATATCAATCCCTATTAAACAACAATAAAATATGTTGAATACAATAAAATAATAAGTACAAGGTAAAGATTGACTCTTGATAGCCAAGCAATTAGTGTTTCGACTCAATCCAATATTTATGATCTAAAGGATTAAATAGGGTGATTCGATTCGATCCAATCTCTAAAAAATAATTTCCCAAGTGATATGATCTTCATTGATAGACTAGATACCATCCATATATTCAACACAACTCATAAATATAGTTTAATAAATTGTCAATATCTCAAACATGAAAACGATCTCAAACACCTCTAGTGGTAAGGGAGTCAACACTTCATTGGCACCCAAACACCATTTCCATATTTTTAACATAAAAATATTAAAAATAATATTTTATTTAAAAATTAGTGTCATTAAAATTTAAGAGATATTTAAAAAATATATTTTATGTCAAATATATAATAACTAGTTTCTTATGCTGTGTTATGCATAGATTTGTTTTATATATCTATTAAAATAAGTTCATTTATTAATTTAAAATAATTCTTAAGATTTGTATTGTTTGATAAATAAAATGACTAAAATAAATTTATATAAATATGAATGCTTATTTTTAGTCTTCATAATAATTGTAAAAGTGGTATATAATTTTTTAAATACAATATTAATTTAACAAATAAATGTTTATGTATGTATTTATTTCAAATTTTTAATGTAATTTCATATAAATTAATATTAGTATATACCAAATATATTTATATTCATGTTAAAAATTATTGTTATCACATAAATATGCAACTATTGTAAAATTAAAAAAATGTAATTAAGAAAAACTATTTGATATACTGTTATTGAGTCAAACTCCATAAGTAGAATTAGGGATTAACAAGTGTCATATAAAGATGTAGTAAAATATTAAATTTTTTTTAAAATAGATACAATTTAATTTTTAATGCTACTTATGGAATAAAAAATATATTGTCAGGTACTAAATACCCACCATTTAATTAATATATAAACTAATATAGAAAAATAAAAGAATATATGTATCATCTATACTATTATTTAAGTCTCGATTGAGTTGATGTTACAAGTCAATTGGGTACCAACTGGGTTAGAAAAATTATAAAACGTCGTGTTGTAATTAAAACAAGTTGTATTAATCTTTTTGTTTTTGAGGTAAACTACACTAGCAATCACCCAAAAATTAATAAATTTCTTTTTTATCCCCTAACTATAAAAAGTTACAAAATAACAACTCAACTATTAATAAATTTCTTTTTATCGCTCAACTATAAAAATTACAAAATAATCACCCAATTGTTCAATTTTGTTTTTTTAATCACTAACTGACTAATAATGGCAGCTTTTAAAATTGACATAATAATAACTTTATCCTTCAACAGTTATAAATTATGTCAAATTAATCTTGATTCTAAAAAATAACCCTAAATATTTACACATTTTATAATTTAATCTCTCTTTGCTTTTCTTAAAAAAAAAAAAGAAGATTTTTCCAACATACGAATTCCAAAGGCATCTTCCATTTATACCGAATATCAGAAAAGGTGAAAGGTGTTACAATACAAATGTTTATATAAGATCAAATGTATGTTAGACAAATGTTGTGTTATTTACATTAAGTAGAAGTTTTGTTGTTGAATTTATTAATAAATGTAAATAGGATACTAAATAGTTCATACTGAAGTAGCACCTATATAGCATTCATATTGACATATATGCTCTAAGGGAATCGAATGAAGATAGCTTTTTAAACTAATCCAACAATTTCCGAATTTGTAATTTTGTTCTAAATTCACAAAATTCGTATGAACTATTTTATTTTAGTACGGATTTACAAAGTCCTTGCCAACAATTTAATAAGAGCAACAGATACTGAGAGTAAGCATCGAACATTAATGGCTACCTCCATTTATATCAATATAGTACATAAGTTTGTCTTCATATATGTGCATGAATGCTTCCACCACCAGTTTGATCTCAAAGTTTAGGAATAACAATACGTAAAAATCCATCTCTGCATCATTAGAATCAATGGAGCCATCAACATGAGTATAAACTGTTATTTCTGTGTGTTTTAGCTACCACATGAGTGCCAACCACCCCCCCCCCCCCCCAAAAAAAAACTGGTTTTAACTTTGTGCCACTTTATGTACCTCATTCCTTCCATTAGTCACTTTAAGTAGTGGTCGTTTGTATTTTAGTCATTTCAAACTTTTTTTTTTTGTTAATTTGGTTACTCCACCGTTAAATGGTAACGGAAAAATTAACGGTGCATTTTCACATATAGTTTTGAAGTGATCAAAACAGGAACGACTTTTATTTTAAATACCTAATGAATAGCTTACCCTAATTTTAGAGTTACTAACGTGAAAATGTACAATCAGCATTTGTTGCCACTTAACAGAGGAGTGACCCAATTTCTTTTCTTGGGTGACCAAATTAAAAAAAATCAAGGTAACTAAAATAAGAACTGACCCCTATTTAGAGACACTAAGAGTGTAGATTACCTAAGTTCTAACAGATGTGAAGATGCTATAACTCAGGAAGAAATGTTACTTTTTGTTTGATGAAATACGTGTTAAGATGACACATTCAAAAGCAAAAGCAAAAACTCAGAGAAGAAAACAAGATACATATGCTTAGAACTTACAGAAACTCAGCTGAGACACTGTCCCTGTTTACATTAGCGGGAAGTGGCCACACAACCTGGTAAGGCCCTTGTGATATCTCCCTTTTGTGATATGCAGAGATTGAGCCATCAAAGCAATCAGCAGCTAGTTTCCAACAATGGCTAGACCGTTTACCCCTCACCGTTAAACTGTTGGGAAACAAAATTCTTATCACATCAAATGTGAAGATCAATTGCGTTCTCTGCGGGTAATTGCAGTCACTTGCAACAAATATTAATCTTTGTACTGGAAATCAGATTGTATTTTGTCCCCTCTACTTAAAAAATTGACAAATTAATCCCTGTACATTAGAATAAAGAGCAAACTGATTCTTCTACTAAAAATTTCATCTATTTTTTACTGTTAAAAACTAGTCTCTATATGTCAGCACGAGATACACGTGACACATAAGGTGTAACTATCTAGCCATTTCATCAGCCACGTCAGTTTTTAATAGTAGAAATGAATGAAATTTACTCATTTTTTGAATAAAAAAGACAAAATACAATCTAACTTTTAATACAAGAACCTTCATGCAACTTTTACGGAAAAAATAATGATGGTAACATTGCGTTTTGACTGCTATTTATATCCTATTTATGACTCATCACATATATGAAATGGGAAGAGCTTAGAGTAAGAATAGATTAGCCTTACTTTTGGTCATCAACCTCCACTCTAATGTCACCAATGCTGACACCCGGAACTTCAACCATCATAATATAATTGTGTCCAGATTCTGCAACATCCATCTTAGGGGACCATTTAGTGCCTGCATGAAATATAAAAAAATTAGACATCGAATATTGGCAAGGAGATATGATGTTTCTCATTCTAAGAAAGGATGATGGTTGACTTTTCTTTATAACAATTTATAAGTCATTAGAAGTAAATCATGGTACTGCAATTTGCACCTACGTGCACTCCTTTTCAGATCGAATATTGCATCGCTAAGTATTCAACCACTCATTAGGTTATGAAATAATAAAAATACTATGGAAGCTCTTGTAGTAGGAGTCGGATTACATTTTGCCCCCTTTACTCAAAAAATGAGCAAATTAGTCCTAGAGAGCAAACTGATTCTTTTGTTAAAATTTCTATCCATTTCTACAAATAGATGAAATTTTTAACAGAAAAAGTACTTTTAGCGTTGTGAAATCCATCTAGCCTAGACAATTTGCTTATTTTTAGGAACTTGACATGTAAGAACTATATACTGAAATCAACAAGGTAAGACTAAATGCATAGAAACAAATACATCTTGTTCAGGAACTAAATTGACTTACCATTAGATTTGGACCAACATGTATTCTTCTTAGATTGCAATGGCATCTTTTCACTTGTATTTTTATTTGGTCTAGCAAACTTAGGAGGGTCAGGCGTGGATAATCTCCAATCTAGTCCCAGAGGTTCTAATTTTGCTAAATTTGACAAGTTTGAATCCATCATTGTAGGTCTAGAAAATAATGGTGCTTCAATAGCATTAGAACTCTCCAATGGAGTGGGAACGGATTTGGGAGGTGCAGAACACTGAGAAGCAGTTCTCTGGGGGCAAACCAACATAGAATGGTTGAGTGAGTTGCAGCTAAATTACAGAAGGAGCAATTTATTGCAAAGGTAAAGGTGAGTACCTCTGGTCTTGAAACTTGTCTCATGAAGTAAGCTTGATATGCTGAACCTTGACGTGCAAAGTACATTCTATTATCACATCTCCCACTACAGTTCTGTACCCAGCAAAATTCAATTAACTTTGTAACACCATTCAACAACAAGAAAGGAAAGAGATGCAAAATTAAACAGAAATCATACAAAAAAAAAAAAAAAACTTTTTCTATAGGAAAAGCATGAAGGTTTCTGTCTCAAATATTTCCAAGATGAAATAAATATGAATCAAGTCAACTCTAAATTCATCACAAGGTAGAGCCTTACAACCAAGTTTCATCTAAGAACCATGTTTAGTTCTTGTAAAAGAAGAAGTAACATATTAAACCCTACTCAGTATAGGAAAAGGAGTAAAAACATGCAGAGATGACAATAACTGGGAAATGAAAAAGAGTACCATGGGAAGAAGGTGAGCAACAGATAAAGTATCATCACAGGGTGAAAAATGGGATGCAATGTTGCTGATTCTGCGTCTTGCTGTTTCGCTTTCCATTTTCGTTTCTTGTTTTCAAAGATGGAGGTGATATGGCTTTGCAGTTTCTCTACAAATGATGACGATTTTTAAGCTGTGAGCAATCAAATATCTGAGTGAAAAAAGATATTTTGTTTTGGGTGATGGGACATTGTTCATTCAAATATCTAACAAATGAGATACAAATATCAGTCTCAGATATTTCTCATTCACAATAAAATCTAAATGAAATTCAACTTTCATTTTTTTATAATTTTATAATTTAATTCAATTTTATAAATTACTTATCAAATTAGTTTATTTTGATATATTATATAAAATTAATCTAATATTAAATAAATATATATACAATTTAATCAAAATTAAAGTTTTATATATAATTATATCAAGTTTAAATATGATATATAATATATAAAATCAACTTGTAAAAAGTGTTAAATAAAAAATAAAGTGAATATCAACATTTGTGTTTTATATTTTATAGGGTTGTAATAATATTTTGATACAAATGAGGATGTTGACAATTTTCCATTAAATAAATGAAATAAGTTTTCATTGGGCTTGAATGAAAAATTGCACTTTTCTTTAGCTGCTAAACCATGATTATGTAATATTTTTTGAATTAATTAAAAGAAATCTTTAGCCAACCAAGTTATCCCATTTCTCTCACTCTTTTTCCACTTTAAAAATGTGTCAGTGTCTTCAAATCTCCATTTATCAACAAAATTCAAGATTGTAGTGTTAGATGTTAGATGGATATTAAGCATTTTAGTTTTATTTTTGTTAGTTTGATAACCTAAAAACCACTTAATCTCATCATTGCATAATACCCACTGTAACAACCATCAATTCTAGTCACTATCCAATACTTTGAAATGGATTCAAGCTCCAAAAGATGCTTGAACTGCAAGTACAGAAAAAGAGTATGTGGAAGAAGGTTGGGATGGAAATCTGAAGCTATGAAGTGGGCTAATACATTTAGTGTCGGATTAATATTGCTTCTAAAATTTATTTCTGGGACAAAAAATATTTTTGAGATAAAAATACTGTTAGATAAAATGATTTTAAATTTTTCAAAAATACTTTTGAGACAAAAAAATATTTTCTAAAAATTTTTTAGTCAAAAGTGAAAGTAAAAAATTTTAACTTTTTGAGAAATAATACTAAACTAAGTCTTAGGCTAATATCCCCATCCAAAACGATGCTTCTTGCGGTTGGATGTGTCACGGTTTCATCAGATGAAGCTGAAAAAAAGGCTCGGGAGAAGGGATATTTGTTGATCATGTTTCGAGGCACGGCTACCAACCATGAATGGGTTGCCAATTTCATGAGCTCACTCACGTTTGCACGAGTCGACCCGCACAACCCGAGGCTCGAAGTGAAAGTTATGCACACATGAAGAAGCTGAAAGCAGGTTTGGGTTCGAACGTTGTCAACAACAACTCTTATCTGAGGCTTCCAGACTATTAAACAAGTATAAAGGTGAGGAATTGAGTATAACTTTGGCTAGTCATACTATGGGAAGTGCTTTGGCACTTCTTTTAGCTTATGATGTAGCTGAGCTTGGGTTGAATAGAACTGATAATTCAAATAATCATCAACACCAAATACCAGTCATTGTCTTCTCCTTTAGGGGACTTAGAGTTGGGAACTCGAGTTTTAAGCAAAAATGTGGGAAATTGGGAGTCAAAGTGTTGAGAATAGCGAATCTCAATTTGTATAAAATAGATATTTTAATTATTTAAGTTTATTTTGGGAAGAGAATAGGTGGCTTTTATGGTGAGCATTGGGCAATGACAAGGATTGGTGGTTCTTATGTTGTAAATAAACCAAAAAAAGTATTTTGAACTAATATAAAGTTTCTAATTTTAGTCAAAAGTAAAAAAAAAAAGTGTCATGTCAACAATCCATCTATGAATTAACATAGTTTTTAACGGTAGTGATCAATTAGAGCAATTATCTTAATTAAAGTGATTAAAATAGGAACAATGTTATTTTAGAGTGATCAGTGGTGTAGTTTACTTGAGAAAATATAAAATATAGCGAGAAAAAGAAAAAAAAAGAAAGGTGAAAAGCGAGAGAAGGAAAATAAAAAAAAATATTTTTAATCTTTTTGACAAGTATCATAATTTGATTGGCTAAAAGTTTTTCTAACTAAAACAGGATGATTAATTTAAAACGACAATTTTCATTTAAGCCTTTTCTTTACATAAAAACAATTATTATCTCATTAATTTAATAATTTGTGGGACTTTATGTTAGAATGTTTATAAAAAGTGTTTATAAAAAAAAAAGTCATGTAAGGAACTTGTAAATGAACCAAGAGAAAGAAAACTATTCTCTCATCTTGTGTCTTATATTTTCTTTTGTCTTTTGTTTTTTTTTTACTATAATTTCCTTTAATTTGATAGTATAACTTAAATTATTAACAAATGATAATATTTGATTATTCTTATTAAACAAAAATAAAAAAAATTCAGTTTCTTAGTTTATGGTTCTCATTGAGTAACAATTAAAATTTCATATTATTATTTAATATTGAAATTGTTATAAATATTTTATTATAAAGTGGATTTAAATTAAAATAAGAAGTTTAATTTATTTTAATAATTTAATATATAATTTTATTTTATTTATATTTCTTATGTCTATAAATATAGATTTTGAAAAATATTATAAATATTTCTATTGATGAATAAAATAATTACTTCTATTTTGTTCTCCTATTTCTCTTATTTTTATTTTATAACACCTTATCAATATGATTCACTTCTAAGTTTTCTTGTAACACCTCAGATTAAGCGGATTCTATGTTTTTTTTGTGATGTATCAAATAATTTGTTTGGTGAAGTGTTATCCGTTCAATTGTTTCAATTGATATATAGAAAGGGCGTATAGTAGTCGTCAAGGTTGAAAGTAGAGACTTATATCAGAACGCGTTGTTATGTAAACATGAAGATTTTTGGTAAGTGTAATGAGACAATTATGATTGAGATAACGCCAAGGGTATTGTACGCCATGTTTGTCTGAGTTACTTTGCTAGTTACGTTGTAAGTATTTTGATTAGGAATCAATTTGATCGACTAACATGATATTTATTATTTTGGATTCTCATTAATGTTTTTCTCAGAATCTATAGACCATTAAGTAGGACAAACTTTGAATTCAAGTGACACTTGTCAAATTACAGTAAGAGAGTTAAGGTTATTTATGTATGTGGAAGAGTTTTTGAGAGGAGTTTTTTTTCTTCCTGATTATGCTATTCTCTAGTTTCTCTACTACAATTCAACACTATTTCTTCCCATGTAAACGAAAATATAAGGACCTGGATCTAATCAGTGGTTATTTTATAATCCTGCATGTTAAACTCTAAAAGAGTAAGTTTGAAAGAGGTGCATGAACAATAAGATGTAAATATAAGGTTTTGCATGAGGGTTGTCAGTGTTTGAGTTGATGATACTTCATTTACGAATGAGTTTTAATGATGTCACTACATTCTGTAAGCAGTGGATGCTACTGTATCTTGATGGATGTTTGGATCTTGAATTCAAGCTGCTTTAGGTGAGTTATTAGATGAGTTTCTACTTTGACTTTTGCATGTATATTGTTCATACTAAAGTATATCTACATGAAAGAGATTAAACTATGAATTGAAAATCATGGATAGTATAGTATAAATATGATACTTATACGATTATAGGAATAAAGTTATGTTGGAATTTGTTGAGTACATGAATGACTACTAAAGATAGTACGTGTAATAGTTATGGGATTTGGTGAGTCCAAAAATGTGATGAATTGTGTATGAATGGTCGGGTCACCGAAGTATATCTATATGTGTGCATGCTTGAAATGTATATTGGGTGATGAGCCTTTGTTGATTTGATAGATGCATGTGAAGAATTATGATCTTGTTAAGAAAATAAGTTAGTCTGCTTTAATGTGAGGTCTATTAGATGTATGTTGAGTGATACGAAATGTTGAGTCTAGGAAGTGTCTGAGTTTGAGGGGTTGGTAATGTGAATCGAGTCACTGCAGTGGTAACTGATGAAGTCTGTTGGGACAGTAAACACAAACTTTGATATAAAATTTTGAAGAAAAAGTCCATGGTCATGACACCCTATGGAAAAGAACTATTGAACGACATTTACAGAAAGGGGTTCTCTGCGTGTCCCGAGGTGATGATGGGCAAACCTTATGCAATGTGAGTTTAAGCAAATCCATATAGCAAACATGACAGTTTTGGATTGCCTTTGTGGCGTATTGTAATAGATTGCCCTTGTGGCGTGTTCTGTACAAAGCTATATGGAGTATTCAATATATTTCTATAAAGTGCTTAGTAAAATCAGTATGGTATAAGGTATCTATTAGCTGTATGGAAAGTACTATACAAGGTTAAGATATGATTAACGATAATGATTTGATGAGATACTGAGAGGTAATGGGTTAGTATTGAATAGATGTTTTGAACAAAATTTCGAATTTGTATGTTCGAAGAAGTTATCTGCCAATTCTATTTGTACTATGTTAGTATAAGCAGGAAATAATGTGGGGCTAGATTGTTATTGATTGGGTAAACTGTGATAGATAAGTTGTATTGTGATTTTGCCAACTGAGTATGTGTTCGCCTAAGAATTGTGTTTAGAAATATTAGTTCTGGATTAATAATACGTGTGAGGTGATAATCGATATGTATACGTTTTTGAATGATATTTGTGTAGATTTATGAATGATGAGAGTTGAAGAAATATCTGAGGATTGAGGTTGATAAAGAATAGAATCGGGAACAGATCAAGGTAGGGTAGTTAACGTGTATATAAAGGGGTGAGTTTAGGGAACGTATTTTTCAGAAGTAAAACCACATGACTGAGAACAAGATCGCCATAAACAACTAACAACTAGCATATGTATGAGTATTAACTAAGGTAAACAATGTCATTTCTCACAAAGTTCCTTAGAACTTATCAATTTCTATCTTCATGTTTCATGTATTATTGTTGGGTACACGCCTGAAGGAATGATGCCAAGAGTATGCCGAAGATGGGGCGCATTGGAATATTATGCATGCAGTGCTGTTCTTTTGGTGTTTAAAAAAGGAGTTAATATATCGAGTTATAAATGTAAAATAGTTGTGTCAGTCTCGATTAATTTTGTATAATTATATGTTTAAATACTTTATTTGTTCTGTTGAAATTTAGTTCTAGATTGTAATTTTAAACTAGGTTTGTTTGTAAATTGTGGTGGTTTGTTAGAGTATTGTATATTTGATTATGTATTATTTGTAGTAACACCTAAAATTCGGATCCAGTGAATCAAATTATGTTGAGGGTTTTACATTTTTTCTTCCCAAGTTATTGATAATTGCACATAAAATTTCTGAAAAAAAAATCTCTCCTAAACTTGCGTACTCCAAGATTTCTCCTAATCTCTTCTAAGCTTTCTCCTTTAACTACTTGACGACTCTAAGATTTCTAAGTTTGACACACAAAGAAATATATAAAACCAATCACGGTTAAAGAGAAGAAACTAAATCTCCAATTGCTAAAAGCAAGATTCAAACTTGCACCATTTGCAAACAATACAAGATTTTATCCATTCAAAGGGATCACTTTCTTAAAAAAAAAATTGTTACACAAATATATCTAATTACGCTATACCTAGTATGTGTTTAAGCTTCTTCCTTCAATTTTTTAATTATATTTGATATGAATCATTATTGTTATAAATATTTTCCTATTTTGATTTTGATAGAAATAGAGAAAATTCAATTATTTTGCATGGCATTTGGATGAGTAAAGATTTGACTATTGAATTAATATTAAAATTGAACTTTCATTTTTTTATTTATATTGGGTTGAAACTTTAATTTGTAATATTAAATTTGATTGGTAAAAAAATAGTATAAAGTTTAATATCCATGCAATTTTATTTTGTATAGTAATTATTATTACTTTTTATTATTTGAATTTGTTGTGACATATGTTACTTGCCAAATGTGGTTGCAAATCTTGACCCATATATAATCTTATGGTAGATTGGATTTTTGATTTCTTTAATTTATTGGTTGATATATATTTAAATTCTATTATATCATCTATATAAACTATAATGTCTCAAATTTTGTAAATATGCATGTTAGAATGATAATTGTGGCATATCTTATATTAAAATTGAATTGATTGTGATCATTTGTCATGATCTTCCTTTGTTATCATTCTCATAAAGGGTTAAAAGTAAAATATTTGATCTGTGAAATATCCATTTCAATTATGAAATAATTTAAAAGAAAGATATGAAAATTGAAATATGATAATTCTATCCGAAGCTCGTTGTGATTGGATGTACATGAAGTTGTAAGATTTTTAAAATTATGAGCGAATATAACTCTATCATATTAAGGATATTTTCTCAATTAAAATTATGCGAAGTTAATATTATTAACAAGAACCTATTAAAATTTTTTTAACCTTTCATGGTTGGTATGTGTATTTTAAAATATTTTCTGAATAATATTATATTTACTTATAGTTGAATAAAATAAAATCATAAAATGTGTTGTAGTAGATGTGTCCAATTTCGTGAAATATATATAATAAATTTGAATAATTAAAATAACAGCTATGTTTGAGAAATCAGTTGGAATGTTGAGAAATTTAAAAATAATGCATAAAAGAAGGGTTAACTTTTAAGCCACTTAATCTTTTTAATTTAATGACCTTAAATTATTATTACACAGGTGGAATTTTGAGTAATTAGTTGGAAGATTAGAAAATTCACATTAATAAATCCATCAAAATTCAAACACAGATTAAAATTTAGTGATAAAAATATTTAATTTTAAAAAGTTTAATGATTAAATAAAAAAAGTTCAATGATCAAAATAGAACGAAACTAGTAATTTAGTGAACACTTTATGATATGTACTTATGATCACTAACCTGAAAATTAGATAAGGTTTGGGTCGTCTACCTGCGGCCTGACTAAGCCCTATCAGATGGATGCGTGCAAGCCTTTTAGTGAGAAGTCAGCAAGGGGAGCTCGCGGTCTCAGCTCGCACATGCCAAGGGGTGCTCATAAGGGGAGCTCACGGTCTCAGCTCGCACATGCCAATGTGTGCTCGCAAGGGGAGTTTGTGGTCCCAATTCACATATACCTAATGAGTTCGTATGTGGGGGGCTGAAGAATCCAACAGGCAACCTAGAACAATACACGTGTCCAGCATGTATAAAATCTACTAAGCACGTTAATTCCATGAATAGTAACTATGCATATAAATATTCAATTGTCCTATTTAATGAGACACAAAGGAAAATTACTCAACAATTGGTGCAATGAGCGTGGATAAATTTTTGACCAATAGATTTCTTTCAGTTTGAGAAAAAATTTTTGAAAAAAATTACAGTGGCTCATTCAAATGACAATTTCCCCTTCAATCTTTCATATGGACAAGTTGGAGCCTCGAGTTTTGGCAGTCAATCCAATGACACAAAATTGTTTGCCGGTTAGTTTGCCATCTACTGGAAAACTTTGACAATGCGACTTATTAGAGAGTTTCTGGTCCATTGGACTTGAACTTATCCTTTGGTCACGGGCTACCACTCCCTTTTAACCATGAAACATCACCACAACAATTTCTTGCTCTTCAGGAGCAGATGAAATTGATGAGAGAACAAATGGCTGCACAAGATGCACAATTCGAGCAGCAACAGACTTTTTAGCAAGAGTTACTAAAGCAAAATGAGGAGTTAAAAAGGAAGGTACAGTCTGATAATTCTGATTTCCATGATAATGTGAATACGCAGGACGAAGGTCTAAGCATGCATGTGAGAGAATAGCAGAATGAGATGGATAAATTGTGACGAATATAAGGGCGTTGCACCTCGAGTCTCAAGACATAGATCGACTTTTTTGTTCTAACAACCCATTGGCCCTAGAGATAGCAACAATGAACTTAACGGGTGATTTTAAAGTCCCAAAGGACATGTTCAAAGGAATGAGGGACCCATAAGCTCACCTAATGCAGTACAATGATTATATGAACGTCCTAGGAGCAACGGATTCTGTAAAATGCAAAGATTTTTCCACAACACTTAAAAGAAACACGTGGGATTGGTACTTGTCCCTTCCCTAGGGCTCAATCTGAATTTTCTCCCAGCTGGGTCAGATGTTTCTGGGAAGATTCAGGGCTCATAAGGTGATTATGAGCACGCCTATGGGGTTGATGTCCGTGAAATAGAGAGAAGGCGAGTCTCTCCAGACTATGTGAAGCGGTTCCAAGCGACAACTTTAAACACAAAGAACTTAGAAGATTAGTAGGCTATCAATGTTTGAATTATGAGGTATAAAATGACCATGTGCAGTATTCCTTTACTGATAATAGGCCCCAGAGTTTGGTAGACTTGTACGAGCAGCCCACAAGTTTGCAGAGGCAGAGGAAATTAAAAGGGCATCACATGACACCTTTCAAAGAAAAGATAAAAAGGTTTAGGAACCGAAAGGGAGATTATAGCAGTAAAGGACCTTTTGGCCAGTTGTTGTGAACACAGGGTGATAGGCAGCAAAGAGCACAGATGCAATGTGATTCTCTTAAGGCCCCTTAGAGGTCTTAACTAGAACATACGAGGAAGTACATCCCCTAGGGAAGGTTCAAAGTTTACACTCTTTTAAATACTACCCATACTTATATTCTAAACTAGGTAAAGAGTCTTGGCATCTTGCCCAAACCATCTTTGATGAGGCATAGCACAAGAAGGTCAAATTTAAGAGAAGATGTGATTTCCATAATGACGTTGGGCACAAGACTAAAAACTAATTTACTCTAAAGGATGTTATCGAAGAGGTAATATGAAATGCCGAACTTGTTGAATTTGTTGATCAAAATATTTCCTAGTAGGGTCAGAATTCACGTGGTAGGATAAATAGAAGGTCAAAAGAACTATCATATGATTGTAGGTATAGATGAAGACTCGGTAGGTTCTAATGCAAGGAGGAAAGCTAACATGAGAAGTGTGATGTCTGTTAGTGCCCTTAAGAGGTCATGTCATCAGGAAAGATGGAACGTTGAATTTGGTAATGATGATGAAGAATTGGTCTACGACGAAGAGGGAAATAATTCGATGGTTGTTTCTGCGACGATCGCAGGCTTTTGAGGTTAAAAAGATACTTATTGAAAGTGAGAGCATAGTAGAGGTGTTATATTAGGAAGTGTATCAAAAAATAGGGTTAAAAAGCCAATCTTTATCTAAATTAAGCTCATTAATATGGTTTTGCGAGCCATCTAGTTGAGGTGAAGGGGTCTATAACTTTGCCAGTCACTTTGGGGGATGACGAGAATACGACTACATAATACGTTCAGTTTTTTATTATGGATTATCCCATAACGTACAATACCATCTTTGAACGCCTAATAATGAGGATAGAAAAAATGGTAGTTGCAACGTTTTGTATGAAGATCAAGTTCCCAACAAGGATAGGGGTTGGGTTCTTGCGAACAGATTAGTGAATTGTGAGGCAATGTCATATGTTATTTGTTAAACAAGCGTGAGAGCCCGCAACTAGGGGGTAGAGTTCACAGGGGGTGGAGTTAGTGAGTCAAGCCTTGAACTTGGACAGCCTAGATGTGAGGGATGAAAAGAGAAGTAAGAAGCCCGAAGTAGCAGAGTACACTGAGACTTTGCAACTATTCCACGACAATGAAGAAATGACTGTGAAGATTTTATCAGTATTAGCAACCGAAGAAAAGAACATGTTGGTTCAGTGTTTGAAGGTGAACTTAGACGTTTTTGCCTGGTTAGTAGTAGATACACTGGGGGTAGACCCTTAGGTGATCTTTCACAAGTTGAATGTACTCCCTGAAGCGGAACTAGTTAAGTAAAAAAAGAGAAAGTTCACTCTGCAGGTGGTGGAAGTCGTGAGTCAGGAGGTAGCTAAACTGTTATCAGCAGGTTTTATCAGGGAAGTTGAGTATCTAGATTGGGTCTTGAATGTGATTATAGTGAAAAAAGAAAATGTCAAGTGGAGAAAGTGTATTGGATTTACCAACCTCAACAAGGCGTGTCCTAAAGACAATTTTCCTTTGCCTTCGATTGACTGTTTGGTTGATGCTTCTACAGGTCACAAGTTCATGAGCTTCATGGATGCATTTTCAGGTTATAACCAGATTTTGTTGGATCGTGATGACCAGGAAAAAAAGCTTTCATCACCGAAGAAGGACTTTTTTGCTATCAGGTAATGCCTTTTGGTATTAAGAAGTGTGAGCAACCTATCAGAGGTTAGTAAAGAGAATTTTCAGAGAGCAGATAGGACGCAGACTTGAGGTCATGTGGATGATATGCTGGTGAAAAGTGAGACTATGGAGGAGCATGTACGAAACTTATTGGAGGCGTTTGCAGTTTTAAGGGCCCACAACATGAAGTTGAATATTGAGAAGTGTGCTTTTAGTGTGCGAGTTGGCAGATTCTTAGGTTCATGATCTCAGAAAGGGGAATAGAGGTGAACCCGAAAAAGATCCATGCTATCTTAGAAATGCCTCCTCCGTAAACAATAAAAAATATTTAATGTCTTACAGATAGGGTAGTGGCACTCAACAGCTTCATTTTTAGAATGGCGGATAAATGCCTCCCTTTCTTCAAGGCCTTGAGAACCTCTTTTTCATGGAATAAGGAGTGTCAGACAGCCATTGAAGAATTGAAGTTGTACCTTACCTCCCCATCGCTTTTGAAGTCACCGCGGGTGGAAGAAACCCATTATTTGTATCTGACTACCTTGGATGAGACAATTACAGCAGTACTAGTCAAAGTAGAAGATGTTCACCAATTTCCAATGTACTACATCAGCAAGGTACTCCAGAATGATGAAATGAGGTACTCAAAAATAGAAAAATGTATTTTTGCTTTTATTGTTGTAGCTTGCAAATTGTGTCCATATTTCCAGACTCATCCAGTTGTTGTCATAACTAATAAACCTATGAAAGAAGTATTGTCCAAAGTTGCTACCTTAGGAAGGGTAACAAAATAGAGCATTGGATTGGCTGAATTTGGAGTGGAGTTCGCCTCGAGAACAACAATAAAAGAGCAGGTACTAGCTGACTTCAGGGTTGAGTGTTCTTTCGAAAAGCCTGTTGGCCCAACAGGTAATACAACTTATAACTTGAAATATTGGATAATGAACATTTTATGAAGTTAAATGTGTATGTTATTTACAGTTTCATTTGAACATTTGGCGAACACCAATAATTCAATTCGTTATTTCTATAATAATACATGATGATTTTATATTTTATTCTAAAATCTCTTTTCCACTTGTTGTACACAACCTAGTAGTTAGCCCACCTCAGGAGAGTGTACATAAAACTGATAATTTGAAAAGCTGGTTAGTTTATGTTGATGTAACACCCCTATCCCGTAACCGTCACCAGAATAGGACGAGACGTTACCAGAAATTAGGAATCGGATCAGAACAGTAAAATTTTGAACCTTTTCTTAAATATAAGATCATTTATTTATATAACTAATAGACACAAACAAAGATCGAATTTAAAACTTATAAAAGTAAACTTCCATAAGATGCCATATTCGCATGGCTTATATACAATAGTCAAAATATCATTCTACTTATAGTCTATCCTATGCATGCCATAAGCTAAGTCCAAATCACATGATTACTACAATATTAGATAGTGTGACGAAGTGCTGACGATCCCCGAGCTAATAGTAAGAGTCAAAGATCTACAAAAATAAACAGAGAAACATAACATTCAAAGTAAGCTTTCATAAGCTTAATAAGCCTTAAGCAATTTAAATAGTTGAACTTAAAAACAAACCAAATGTTCGAAATCACATAACACTTTCTGAGTACAATACTATTTGGCCAATTATGCACAACACATATCATTTTACTCCGTTTATACTCAAACTCATATAAACATAGTATTTACAAGCTTCTGGATTAACTTTAATTCTTTCAAATTTTACTAGTGTATCATTTCTTACCCACACTTACTTTCAACATTCATAGTTAAATAGCATATCGAAAACTATCTTGTAACTTTGCATAATAACTGAATGCACACATATACAAATATACATATGAATTTACAACATCTTTTCATATGCTTCTCAATACATATTCTTAATTCCCGTCAGACCAATCTCACATATAATATATATATCACATACCTGAATCACTTAATGTGTAATACGAGTTCAATTTATCATCTTAGCATAGGATCTCGTAGTCATATAATTTATCAAGTTCACTAACACTTGGCCTGCGAGGTATAAAACCCGAACATAACATCAGCACGAAGCCTACGGGACTTTAAACTCAGATATAATACCAGCACTAGGCTCATGGATTTAACCGGATATAATACCAAGATAAAGCTGCATGGATTTAACCCGGATATAATTCCAGCATAAAGCCTACGGGTCTTTAAGCCTGGATACACATTAAATATCATGTTTGATCATATATTAACACATCTCATTTAACATATCACATTAGTAGTCATTTGCTACATTCGGATATAAGCTCCATATGAACACCATCATTTACATTTCGGTTCAAAAGTCATACATAAATATCACATATCCATTTCACCATTCAAACTTAACCCACAGTGACCATTCGACAATAAATCATATACATAAATTATTTATCGCACAACTTAATTCAAGTAGAACCAAAAGGTCACAATTCACCTAATATATACATATTGCTCACCGATTCGCACACAACCTTTCAAATTAGCAATTATAAGTTGGTTCCACACATAGCCCATTCTTATCGATAATTTACGATGGTTTTACCCTTACTCACATATATAACATAGGTATTTTTACCTATTCTTCTCAATTCACATTCATGATTCAATTCCAATCGATTTAACATGCATAAGTACATATCGCATACCTGACCAACTTAATGTATTGAATGAAATCGATTGTCGATTTAACACAAGGTCTCATAGTTGAACATAAACATGAAACCATTTCTTATATTTTCGATTCACATCAATCATAAAATTCATTTAATTCACATGTATTTAATTAGGTTATTTGTATCTGAATAATTTACTTTACGGAATGAATCCACATATCGTATTAGCCCATAATCTTAAAGCACCGCACTTTTAATAGTTTACCTCATCGAAGTTCATATTTAATCACTTTAGTGCCAAGCCATATTTGGCTACCACAAAGGACTAATAATAATAATTTTATACACATCATGGTTTCCTTTAGATATTTAATAATCACAAATCGTGATATCTCTACCAACACATATACGGTATAGTTTACTCATTGTAACACTCATTTAGTGCATCAAATTTCCAAATCCAATTCAACTTAAGCATAATAACCATAATCGAGTTGTAGCCTTAAATCATTACATATTCGACACATTAACTAAATAAAATTTACATTCTCTTTGCCATATTAATTTAACTCTTAGGCATATAAAAAGGAATCAAGCTTAAACACTTAAGAACTTACCTTGAATGTTGCCGAACGATTACAATGACTATTCGATTACTTTCTCTTTTCCCTTATCCGAATTTGTCCCTCTATGCTCTTGAGCTTAATCTAGCAATCTCCTTAGCCGAAAATTTTAACAACAAAAGGAAATTTCTTCTCCACCCTTTCCTAGTTATTGACAATGGAGGAATAAACCAACTTTGGTTTCTCCTCCCACTAACACATTATTTTTATTACCCATACTCTTTTATTCATCTTTAATTCATTTAATACATTTTTTTATTACATATTTCTCACCACTAATAAATATAATAATATTAAACCATGCATATAATGCCCATACTTATGAGCTTGGCGGCCACTAGCATTAAAAGTGGCAAATTGGCATGCAAACCCACTTATTTGCATCATTCAATAATTAATCACTTAAAATAAGCCACACATATATTCAAAGCTTCTCACATAAGTCCTTTTATTTAGAAACACATTCAAATTGACAAAAATCAAAGCATTCAAATTTCACACATGCATGATCACATATTTTAGACATAAAATATTATATTCAATTATTTCTGCGACTCGATTTAGCGGTCCGAAACCACTTCCGACTAGGGTCGAATAGGTCACACAACTCTCCCCTTAGGGATTTTCGTCTCGAAAATCTTAGTAGCGACTAGCTTAGGATAATGTCTTCTTATTGAATTATGTCCATATAAACATTAGCTCATCAATAACAATTGTAATTCATTACTGCTTTCACATCGATCTATAAAATCACTTTCTTATCTTAAAACAAATACATAAACATTTCTACAAGTATACACATACATCTCATTTTCTTGATTTCATAAGCAATAATCACTTAATTGAATTTATACTTGCATTTCAAACACATATAAATCACATATTAACATGTATAATACATAACATCAACTCACATATTCACAATCCACATTTTCATTCATGTATAAGCTGTAACCTGGCCTAAAGTATACATATTGTCAAACATCCCAATAAATATCCTTTATAACTTTATCACATCTCAATATTCAACTTAACTCATTTCCAAAAGAAAAGTCAACTTCCACGTACCTGAACATTTAGTTCATTTAGTACATTCAATCATAGTTAACGTTACCCGTATACAGTCGAATAGGCATAAAGCCTAATATAATACACTGGCATGAGATTTATTCTAGCGCATAACTCGTATATCCAAAATTATCAGCATTCATCAAAAATTCTTTCAAACTTTCGAATGTTGAAATTTAATCAAAATAATTTCTTGAACAAGGTTAACAAAATAGTGTCCATTCAGCAATAGCACATATAACTTCATATACCGAGAATCTCATAGACTAAATCCATAACACATTTTCAACTAAGCACTTAAGTGTACATATAACATAAATCCATTCCTTAACAACATATCCACCATTTTTTTTTCATGTATTCACTTAAAACAAAATTACAGTTCAAACAATAATCAATCGTCAATTTATATCTATTAATCCCCAATTCAAACTCAAATACCGAATATCATTATCTAATTAAAAATCAACATCTAACTTCAATTCTACTTCTTAACATTTGTCAATTTAAAGAGCGTCGTACTTGTCTGAGTATGTCGTTTACTTAAAGCCATAGTCCAACCATGGTCTTACATGTTATCACATATCGAGTCGATGCCATGTCCTAGACATGGTCTTACACAACATCTCAAATCAATTCCTTCATCCCAGACAAGGTCTTACATGAATCTCATTTCACACACTTAGTGCCCACTGACCGATCTCGCACACATAGTGCTTGGTTGAAGAATTCGCACACACAGTGCCTCAATTACCGATTTCGCACACATAGTGCTCGGTTAAAAGAATTTGCACACACAGTGCCTCTAACCATTCGCACACATAATGCCCATATTCATTCGTTATTACACATTGAAATGACTTAACTAAGTCTATAAAACATCATATATGTACACTTTAAACGTATTCTTTCATTTAACTTTGAATTCATATAGTAATAAACACTTAAACCTTGTTCGAATCACCGGCATTAAGCCTGCTAGGCACGAAGACCCGAATACACATCACCGAGTTTCATGCATATTTATTCATATTTTAATGCATTTCATATAGCATATCATATTTGTAATTCACTTACTTCGTTTCAATATATACATATCATATACACCTTGACATTATATCATAGACGTCATTTACATGTAGGCTCATTCCAAATACATTATTTTCTCTTCAAAGTTCTTATTCACATATTTAAAACATAACATCATATATAACATTAACAAAGCATAAACTACACAGCAATTCCATTTCTAATAGATGACATATATATGTATATATTTCGCCCATTTACATAAAATTTTAAACCAAAATATAACTTTTCATGCATACAATATACATCACTATTATCCTAATATACTTTTCCATATTTATTTCATAACACATTCAGCAAAATTACTTTGCATTTCAATACTTTAAATGTATATCATACTTCTATTCATACCTTTCTCAATTTTGACACATCATAAGCATGTTTCAATCCTCTCAATACCATCTGTTACAGCTTGATCGGGATCGAAATTCATTATACTACAAAAAACACATTTTAACTGTCAGAAATCATCACATTATCATTTTATCACTTTATGGCATGTATAGCTAGACTCACATACGCTAGGTTAGTCCGAGAATCGACTAAACCATAGCTCTGATACCAATAAAAATGTAACACCCCTATCCCGTAGAATCTCACCACCTAATAGGACGAGACGTTACGTAAATTAGAATCGGATCGAACAAAGAAAATTTTGAACCTTTTTTAAATATAAGATCATTTATTTATATAACTAATAGACACAAACAAAGATCGAATTTAAAACTTATAAAAGTAAACTTCCATAAGATGCCATATTCGCATGGCTTATATACAATAGTCAAAATATCATTCTACTTACAGTTTATCCTATACATGCCATAAGCTAAGTCCAAATGACATGATTACTACAATATTAGATAGTGTGACGAAGTGCTGACGATCCCCGAGCTAATAGTAAGAGTCACGATCTACAAAAATAAACAGAGAAACATAATATTCAAAGTAAGCTTTCATAAGCTTAGTAAGTCTTAAGCAATTTAAATAGTTGAACTTAAAAATAAACCAAATGTTTGAAATCACATAACACTTTCTGAGTACAATACTATTTGGCCGATTATGCACAGCACATATCATTTTACTCCGTTTATACTCAAACTCATATAAACATAGTATTTACAAGCTTCCGGATTAACTTTAATTCTTTCAAATTTCACTAGTGTATCATTTCTTACCCACACGTACTTTCAACATTCATAGTTAAATAGTATATCGAAAACTATCTTGTAACTTTGCATAATAACTGAATGCACACATATACAAATATACATATGAATTTACAACATCTTTTCATATGCTTCTCAATACACATTCTTAATTCTCGTCAGATCAATCTCACATATAATATATATATCACATACCTGAATCACTTAATGTGTAATACGAGTTCAATTTATCATCTTAGCATAGGATCTCGTAGTCATATACTTTATCAAGTTTACTAACACTTGGCCTGCGAGGTATAAAACCCGAACATAACACCAGCACGAAACTTACGGGACTTTAAACTCAGATATAATACCAAGATTAGGCTCATGGATTTAACCGGATATAATACCAAAGACGAAGCTTCGTGGGATTTAACCGGATATAATTCCAAAGATAAAGCCTACGGGTCTTTAAGCCTGGATACACATCAAATATCATGCATATTTGATCATATATTAACACATCTCATTCAACATATCACATTAGTAGTCATTTGATACATTCGGATATAAGCTCCATATGAACACCATCATTTACATTTCGGTTCAAAAGTCATACATAAATATCACATATCCATTTCACCATTCAAACTTAACCCACAGTGACCATTCGACTATAAATCATATACATAAATTATTTATCGCACAACTTAATTCAAGTAGAACCCAAAGGTCACAATTCACCTAATATATACATATTGCTCACTGATTCGCATACAACCTTTCAAATTGGCAATTATAAGTTGGTTTCGCACATAGCCCATTCTTATCGATAATTTACGATGGTTTTACCCTTACTCACATATATGACATAGGCATTTTTACCTATTCTTCTCAATTCACATTCATGATTCAATTCTAATCGATTTAACATGCATAAGTACATATCGTATACCTGACCAACTTAATGTATTGAACGAAATCGATTGTCGATTTAACACAAGGTCTCATAGTTGAACATAAACATGAAACCATTTCTTATATTTTCGATTCACATCAATCATCAAATTCATTTAATTCACATGTACTTAATTAGGTTATTCGTATCTGAATAATTTACTTTACGGAACGAATCCACATATCATATTAGCCCATAGTCTTAAAGCACCACACTTTTAATAGTTTACCTCATCGAAGTTCACATTTAATCACTTTAGTGCCAAGACATATTTGGCTACCACAAAGGACTAATAATAATAATTTTATACACATCATGGTTTCCTTTAGATATTTAATAATCACAAATCGTGATATCTCTACCAACACATATACGGCATAGTTTACTCATTGTAACACTCATTTAGTGCATCAAATTTCCAAATCCAATTCAACTTAAGCATAATAGCCATAATCGGGTTATAGCCTTAAATCATACATATTCGGCACATTAACTAAATAAAATTTACATTCTCTTTGCTATATTAATTTAACTCTTAGGCATATAAAAAGGAATCAAGCTTAAACACTTAAGAACTTACCTCGAATGTTTCCGAACTATTACAATGGCTATTCGATTACTTTCTCTTTTCCCTTATCCGAATTTGTCCCTCTATGCTCTTGAGCTTAATCTAGCAATCTCCTTAGCCAAAAATTTTAACAACAAAAGGAAATTTCTTCTCCACCCTTTCCTAGCTACGGTAATGGAGGAATAAACCAACTTTGGTTTCTCCTCCCACTAACACATTATTTTTATTACCCATACTCTTTTATTCATCTTTAATTCATTTAATACATTTTTTATTACATATTTCTCACCACTAATAAATATAATAATATTAAACCATGCATATAATGCCCATACTTATGAGCTTGGCCGGCCACTAGCATTAAAAGTGGCAAATTGGCATGCAAACCCACTTATTTGCATCATTCAATAATTAATCACTTAAAATAAGCCACACATATATTCAAAGCTTCTCACATAAGTCCTTTTTATTTAGAAACACATTCAAATTGACAAAAATCAAAGCATTCAAATTTCACACATGCATGATCACATATTTTAGACATAAAATATTATATTTAATTATTTTTGCGACTCGGTTTAGCGGTCCCGAAACCACTTCCCGACTAGGGTCAGAATAGGGCTGTCACAGTTGATAGCTCCACAGCCAAAGTGGGGTCGGGATCAAGAGTACTCCTGATCGATCTTGGTGGCAATGAATGATAGTATGAATTATCTTTTGGGTTTCAAATGTCCAACAACACTATCGAGTATGAAGCTTTGATATCAGAATTGTAGCCAGCACGCCAACTAGGAGTGAAGGATCTAGTCATCCATATAGATTCACAATTGGTGGCAAAACAAATGAATGGTGAGTACGAGATAAATGAGGCAGTTTTGAAGAAATATCATTCAGTTGCAACTCAATTGCTCGCAGGATGTGATAAGCGCAGACAAAGTAGCTTCCAAGGAGTGACAACACACGTATAGATGCTTTATCCAAACTAGCATTTTTGTTGTTATTGAGCAAAGAGGGAAAGTTCTGCTTGAGTACAGTGATACCCCGAGTTATGGCGTGCCACAAGTTATGTGCATAGACCAGGAAGAGACATGGATGACTCCCATAGTTCGTACACTACCAAGCACATATGACAAGGTGGACAAGAAAGAGATCGCAAAGCTACAATACAAGGCTGTGAGGTATGTCATTATCGCAAACTACAATTGTCTGAAAAATCTCGAATGGATGAGTTAAATGTTTAAACATTACACTGTGTAGTTAGTTATTAAATCATTCAATTACATGATAAATTAAAACAATTTATTTTGTCCTACAATTGTTAGGTATACCCTTTTAGAGGGTGTACTCTATATAAAATGGTTTTTGCATCCACTTCTGCAATGTCTATCACCATCTGAGACTGAGTATGTGTTGCGATAAATTCATGAATGTTTTTGTGGTAATCATTTGGGAGGAAGGCTACTTGCCTAAAAAATTTTTAGACAAGACTATTACTGGCTTACAGTTCAAAAGGATGTACATCAGTTGGTTCGCACATATGACTCTTGCCAGAGATATGTCAAGGTACAATGACAACTATCCAAGCCTCTCCAAGTTATGTTGAGAATTGATATCCTTGGTCCATTTTCAATAGCTAGCGGAGCCTTTCCAGGTTGTGTCTCATTAAAGGGGACAATCAAATATTTATATACATGGTTACTCTTCATGGAATTGACATTCTTAGTAGACTCTATGCATGCTGGACATGTATAATGTTCTGAGTTGCCTGCTAAACTCCGTGGCCCCTACATGCGAACTCCTTGGGTATATGCGAACTGGGACAGCGAGCTCCTCTTGCGAGCACACCTTGGCATGTGTGAGCTGAAATCCCGAGCTCCCCTTGCCAACTCTCACTGTAAGGCTTGCATGCATCTATCTGATAAGGCCTAGTTGGGTCACGGGTAGACGACTTGGACCTTATCTAGTTTCCGGGTTGGTTATCATAAGTACATAACAAAGACAAAACTTGAGACAAGAAAGTTAACAAGATTTACCTTGAAGAAAGCCTCAATCGAGCTTGCTTGCAAAAATGTTAAATTTGTAAGTTTAGGGTTTCCAAAATCTCTAATTTTAAAGAAGTTTTTCTTTTCCACGTTTTAATGATTCAAATAATTGAGGAGCACGAATGGTCAAATATAGATAGGCATGATCCATCTGTACACGTGGCAAAGTTAACATCATGTTTCAGTGGTCGCTGCGTATTCAGCAAGCTATATAAATACGAAGTGATGGTTCTAAAGAGCGTCACTTTATAACCCTTTTTAGACCCAATAGGGGGACTAGATTGTTATGTGCTTATGATCACCAACCTGGAAATCAGATAAGGTCCGGGTCGCCTACCTGCGACCTGGCTAGACCCTACCAGATGTATGCATGCAAGCCTTACAGTGAGAAATCAACAAGAGGAGCTTGCGGTCTCAGCTTACACATGCCAAGGTGTGTTCGCAAGGGGAGTTTGTGGTCCTAGTTTGCATATACTCAAGGAGTTTGCATGTGGGGGGTCACAAAGTCTAGTAGATAGCCCTGAACAATACACGTGTCTTGCATGCATAGAGCATACTAAGAATGACAATTCCATGAACAGTAACCATGTATGTAAATATTCGATTATCCCTTTTAATAAGACACAACGAAAAATTACTCAACATTTTACTATGAAAAACTGAAGTTGGAATTATTTTTTATTACTTTATTATATTTTCAACTTATATAATATTTTTAAGAAAACAAGAATAAATAATGCTAGAGAAAAGATAATTGCTATTTTATTTTTTTGGGAAATTATTTGGTACACGGAGTTTTTAGATTCCATAATGTAAGGGGTTGGCAAATTCCTTGTAGGGATATAATAAAATATTAAAATAAATATTTCAAAAAAGACATGCTAATTTTTTAAGACTACTTTGGAATAAAAAGATATTGCTTGAAGAAAGACACTCTTGAAATAAAATAAAAAATAAAAAAAGCTGGTAAACTATACTATTGGTCATTAAATTATTCATAAGTTTTTGTTTTGATCACGTAATTAGAAAAGTTACAATTTGGTCACGTAACTATTCACAAGTTTTTATTTAAGTCACTAAGTTGTTAAAATCGATATTATATGGCTTTCTCTATTCACACTGCTTGTAAGGATCAAAAACTCTCTTTCCCCTTCTATTATACAATTCACTTCTTTTATTAAACAGTTTTGGATGTTACAAATATGTGAACTAAAGTTCAAACAATTTTTATCTCCAATCTCCAACACTCAACATTAGATTGATTTGGATCTAAAGTATGTTCTTTTACTTATTAATGGGTACTGATTTATCATATCCATTGTTGAATCATCGTTTGAAGTTCATTGACGATACTTTTTTATTATTATTAAAATTAACCTAGTAATTTAGATAAAAACTTTTACATAGTTCAATGACTAAATTATAATTTTTTTAATTAAATAACCAAAACAAAAACTAAACCATAATTTAATCACTAATTTATCCAATAAAAAGAATTAAAGGGATTTGTGATAGCCATTCAAGAGTGACCAACGATTTCCCATTGAGCACAATATCCGTCCCCCCGGACCCAATATTAGTTAGTATATTACCTTTGGCCTTTATTTTAACAAAGCAACGTGCGATTTTGAACGTAACATTATTGAGCTATATATATTAACAATAACTATGCTTCATGTATTATTTTTAAATTCTAATTATTTTCACCATTAACATATGTTTACTATGGTTTGACATTTTAAAATTTAAAACATGTAATGAAATAAAATAAAATAAAGTTATTGTAATAACAAAATAATGTCACCAACATTCTAAGGCATATTTATCCTAGGCTTTAAAGTGGTTTATTTATCTTACAAACCATGCACATTTTATAATCTAGTTATTTATTATTGACGAAAAATACACACATAAATGCATAAAAGTACTGTTATGTTCGGTTCGGAAATTTGGATTTGAATTTCAAATATAGATTTGTCAAATCCAAAAATATTTTAAAGATTTCAAATTCATTATTAGATAGACTTGTAAATAGTTTACTACCCAAATCACACTAAATTATGAAACATTAGTTCCCAAAGGCTACACACAAAATTTCTATCATGTTGCTACCATAGAGAAATGAATGGAATTGGCATCAATTAGTTACATTGTTTTGTTTCTCAAGCAAAGATACATACGAGTTGCTTGAATTATTTAACTAGTAAGGACTTCCCCATATTATTGGAATGAACCAACCATCCTTTGTAGGCAAAATCAGATACCGATCCAATCTTTACCTCTTTCCTATTCCAGTCCTAGTAATTATTCAATGCAGAAACCTTAAGTTCAGCTTCGATCAATGCTCATTTAATTGTCCTTACAAACGCACCAAAAATCTTTTTAAGGAACAATATCAGCAATGATTCTAACCTCATTTTGTGACTTCATGAATCGCATTTGCCAAATATTTAACATTTCCCGTTGTAACACCAGCCATACTGTATTTGTTTACAACATCAGCATAGTCCAGAAAGAAAAACAAAGTGTTAATATATACGGACGTAATTTAACTTGGCAACTTAAGCCTACTTAATACCTAAACTTGGGAACTGTAATCCCACTTGGCACTTTTTTTACGTATCTGACTAACACTATTAAAATATGCTGACATGGTGCTGACAACTAATATACCAAGTAGGTACATGTTGTCAAATTCAAGTACCTCCGTATACATTAACCCAAAAAGAAACTATTTTTCAAAGAAATTTTACCTGATTCGACCATTGCGAGTCATATAGATGTGAAATTCGTTCGTCAAGCGATCCACTTGTTCTGGTGTCAACCCACTATAGCAAAACATTCCTATCTGTACAAGAAGTAACAACATTGCTAACCATACCACTTAACTAAAGAAGTCAGCTTGTACTAAGAGAAGTAATTGAGAAACTTTACGCACCTGATTAGTAATGTGCTGCCATGATAATGGAGAACCTAGCTTTTCAAGGTTCCCTCGTAAAGCAGTTCGCATTCCAATTATGCGATCAGCCATGACCTGGAGATTTTTTGATGTTTAATGAATTTCAGGTGGTTAATTTATTACATTCAACTATTGCTCCCTTACGCTGTTGCATTGTAATGGTATAAACTATAGAAAATTTGCTACCCAACTGTCTCCCTAAGTAAAAGCTTAAAAGAGGGTTCAGTTTCTTTACTGGTCCTTCTAAGGAAGTCCTGTAGGGTTTTATTTCAAAGTCTGCTTCCATGGGTTTTATATCATCAGTCCTAGCCCCAAAACATGCAATAGCAAGGACATCATTTCACTGTGGGCAGTCACATACATGCAGCAGCATTCTTTTTTGTGTAATTAGCCTATATACGAAAGTTTCGGAAAGAAACCATTCAATTACCTTAACTTCTTTCAGCCATTGTTTCTTCAAGTCTGGATCACTAAGAATGGTTGAAACTATGAGAGCACCATGAACAGGTGGGTTGCTGTACATAGGTCTCGCAAGCTGTTGCAGTTGACTTTTTACAGCTACTGCTTGTTTTTTATCTTCACAAAGCACACTGCAGTTGGTTATTGCGGAATTAGTATCAGAAATTAAGACATGATGGGCAAAATGTTGTGCATTTCTTGACAATGATAAGAGACAATTACCTGAGGCATCCTACCCTCTGGCCATAGAGTCCCATGTTTTTTGCATATGATTGTGCAATTCCTATGTGATGACCATCCTCAAGAAAAATCCTGATGGCCTTTGCATCTTTCTCTGGGTCACCGCTAGCAAAGCCTTGATACGCCATGTCAAAGAAGGCAAAATGACCTTTCGCCTAACAAAAATTGATTATAATGTTTCAACAAGGAGAAGGCCTTAGTAAGAAAAAAAATGTAATGTGAACATACGGAAACAAAATTGTCTTAAGAAGTGAATTTGGGGAAAGAAAAAGGGTGCAAATAAGCATTTACCTTGATGTGGTGTGAGATTTCTCTCCACTGCTCCTCTGAAGGATCCACGCCAGTGGGGTTATGAGCACATGCATGAAGTAGAAAGAATGAACCATTTGGAGCATTCTGTGAAGAAAAGAGGGACATAACCTTTAGATACACACATAGAATCAAGGGGAGTTCAAAAACTAAGAGAAATGGAAGTTAAGGATGGAATATTACTTAAGATGTTCAGATACAACGACTAATCCTTGCATACCTTAATGTCATCTATCATTGCTGCAAAATCTAGACCCTTCGACTCTGGGTGATAATAATGGTAGGTTTTCTGAGAGACCTGAGCATCTCTCCAAATGTTGTGGTGGCTGTTGATATCTCATTACAAGCAACATAAATTAAGCGAAAGAAAGAGAGAGGACCAAATTATAATTTCTCAATCTGATAATTCAATTTGTACAATCCTAAAAAATGAGCTAAGAGCGAAAGAAGCTAGCATCTATGACAACATAGCAGGAAGACTCACTTGGCCCAAGTAGGGACTGGTATATAGATTTGGGAGTCAGGACAAAAACGCTTTTGAAAGTCTGCAAACAGTCGGCATGCACCAGTCCCAGACAGAGCTTGAACTGCTGCTATCCTTTTTTCTTTTATCAACTCAGAATTCTCACCATAGGCCAACTTCAGTGTTTCTTCCACCATCTTCACGCTTCCTCCCATAGGAAGATATTCCCTGATAAAAAGAAAACAATATGGAGTACATTTCTGTCAATTCCATAGAAAAAAAAAAGAAAAAAAGAATACAGAAATGATTAAGGATATTGGTTCCAACATTTCATATGATTGTTGAAATGAATTAAATATCCATGAGGTCCAATACAATCCTCTTAAAAGATGTTAAAGTACATGCAGAGGAAGTCCTTTAAACACAGTCCAACAAATAGATGTGCCATGAGCACCAGGCTCTCATAGGAATCAGATATGAACGGACTACGTGCACAAGAAAAGGAATAATCTGAGAAAATTCTGGTCTAGTCTGTAGGGAAAATGCACATGCATTCCAGACATAACCAAATGAAAAGTTGGTGCCATAGAGTGTAAATCATATACAGATAGTCAAGCACAGACAGATTGAGAACAATTTTCCTATTCTTACGAGTTCTATACCATCTTCAAAATGAAAAAACAAAGTCCTACATTACCAGTGTCGTTAGGCTTGTGTCTAAGAGAGCCAGACAACAAAAGCACCTCAGACCTGACTGAGCAAGGTGCATTTGACCAGTGCATGTCTAGTAGTGTCTTTTTGTAAGGCAGCAGTCACAAAAAAGGCCCTTACGGTAAAAGTTCTCTTTACTTTATTTCTTTTTTTCTTAATTGTACTTTTACTAGCAAGAAAGGACAATATCACTCTCTACTTTTCAATATTTGAGTATTCAACAACAAATATCAGAGCATAAGAAAATCATGCATATTAGCCAAACAATTTTTTTTTTTTTTGCATGTTAAACTAGACCACTCTTTAAAGTTAGTTATCATAATTATATATCTTAAGCTAATACACACACAAACATAAAGACGGGATACAAACATGCGCATATACATCACTCAGATGAGTGCTTTTTTTGTGCTTTGAGCCTAATACAACATGAAGGTTCTAGCACCTATAGTGTGCCTTGCGCCCTTGATAACAAGTATGTTACCCCGTCTATTGATTATAAATGTAGCAGAAGCAATGAAATAGCAACAACATAGAGCTCCTGGATTTTTTTTTTCCTCCAGGGACTATTTTTAGTACAGCAAGGGCAGAGTCACAGATAAGATATTTTAAGATTATTATTATCGATTATGTGTACTCCTTAAGGATACGATTCTGAATTTGGGTAAGATGTAACAAAGACAAAAATTTCATTTTTAATAGTCTTTCTAGTTTAATCACTCTTAAATCATTTGGACATAGGTTGCATTTAGGTAAATTGAATATCCACAAGGGCGGACTAATACCAGATGCAGTAAAAATGCATCATTTGAAATCCATAATAACAATAGCAATGCGATTATCAGTTAATCAAAAATACGTTTACAATTACAAAGGTCCCAACACAATCCACTTCAGGAGCCAAACTGCATCGTTCATCAATTTCTGAACTTCCAATTTTACCAAGCGAACTCACAAAATTTAGTAGTACTATCAAATGGAACCATCTTTTTCCGTAAAACAAGCCACTAGAGATGAGCCAGAGAAAGACTCATTATAACCATGATATCAACCATGAAATGCCAACATTGTGAAAAGAATCAAATGGAAAGTAGAAAATGAAAAGAAATAAAAGACAATTCCATTGTACCATAAAAAATGTCACCAACCACCAATATTAATTTCAATAAAACTTCTAACAGGACAGGTTGTAGTATATAAAAATAATTGAAAATTATTACTAAGTATTCGTTTAGTTGTTACTTAGGATTTCCATTAATCCCTACAAAGCAAGCCAATGTGTGACCGTGACATTCATCCAAATACAATTGTAAGGTATATCTTATATGGGATCTTATTTAATACAATAGAAGTAAAATATTTTCGCTCCAGAAGTGGGAGTAAAGACTACCACATGCCTCATTTTCTTCTTATTTAGTTTCTTTTTAAAATTATACCTTAAAAGATATATTTTGAATTACACGATCGTTTTATCTTTTATTAACAAAGGAGATACAAATCTAATTAGTAAAAATAGCAACTGAAGTGCTTATGCCAAATGGTTCATCCAGCTAGAGTTAGGAGGTGGGTTCCTGCAAGACTAGAGCTTGCTCTCTCAGGCACTTTGCAAAAAACCCTCCCATTATTTTCCTACCTAAGCTTTGGCTTTACTTGAACCAACTTCAAAATATCTAGCTACTTTAGTTTAATGCCATACTTAGAACAACAGCGTTTAGGGTTTAAATGACTTACATGTTCAAATTCCCAGCAATCCTTCGCTCGGCTTCTCTAACACATTCCAAAACAACTGGCTTTCCATTATCATCACGGTAAGCACCCTGTAAACAAATCCTGAACATTAACAACTCGATTGCCTTTACATTTTAAGAAACAAAAAGAAAATTGCCCGTCAACAGGTTTTTATAGTCCGTATCATCTTATTTAAGCTTTAATTGCTCAATTACTATAAAATTATGCTTACTTTAGTCTTAGGAATTCAACTTAACTACTAAGCCAACACCTATATTAGCCGAACTGCTCGGAAAAAGTAGCTTGGAGGCCTAAGAATTATTTTGTATTTTATTTTTTTACTAAAAATTAGTAAAATTAATTTTATAAATTAGATTAAAGAGTAAACTATTTTTTATATTAAAAACTCTTTTAATTTTTAAAAATAGAAATAAGTAAAAATTTTTAAAAAAATTAATTTACTCTTTAATTTAATCTTTAATCTAATATATAAGAACTAATTACTTTTTTAATTTAAAAATAAAATATAATCTCTTAATATAATTCCTTTATATTACTTTTACCCCATTTTACCTAAACAGTCTTGTCTTCCACATGTTTGTATACTTCGAAAGTATGAGGAAAAAAATTAGTCCACTCACCTTGACTCAGGAAACGTATGCCACCACAATAAAAACAATAAATAAATATATACATGTATGTAGCAATACTAATATTCAACTTTATCGCTAAAAATAAATTTTACTCATGGAGAGATTTCTGTGCCTAAAACAACAAAAATAAAATCTTTTTACTACTAACTACTTTACAGAGTAATATATATATTCTTGGCCCGAAAATATATAACAAAAAGAGTCAATATAAATAATTATTAAGTGAAAATAGAAAAAAACTAGTTTATGAATAATTAAATGTAATTTTTAATCTTTTCTTTACGAATTATTCACCTAATTTAACTTTAAACTAAAAACTTCACAAAAAAGTTTAAACTAAAAATAAAGAAATTATGTTTTTACTATTAATTAGATACTCAGATTTTACTCTAATAGTTACCTTTTTCTAATACACTTTAACAGTTACTATTTCACCTTTACATTTTCAAGGAAGTTCCAACAAAAGTTTAAAACAAGTACAAAAAAGCAATAGCGATTAATTTTCTGTTCTGTTTGGTAGGTAATCCAAACAAAAGAGATTTACGTAATTAGCTCAAAACACTGTACAGATTTTTAAGAATGCCAAAAAAAAAAAAAATCTCTACCGAAAGAAGATAAATCAAAAACAGAAAAATCTAAGAACAAATCTGTATGAGGAAAGAAAGAAAAAAGAAACATACGACTCCAACATTAACTTTATCGGGACTTTGATCGGCCAAAAAAGCCTCCGTAACACCAAGAATAGGATCCTTGGGAGCGGGTTGAACGCTACGCCACCACGATGACATGTATCGCGCACCAACGACGGCCGTCCGATCCATGATGCGACCAGACATAGCTCTTCGGATCGCCATTAAGTCACCAACAAAGAAGCTCGTAGTTGAAACAGAAAGTGAAGAAAAGCGTGACAATGGCGTATTCGGAAGATTTTCTCTCGGTTATATCAACGAAATGAAATAAGATTAAAAGAGTAAGGGTATATATGTCTAAGAGGAAGCTAATCGAATCCAATCCAGTTGAGCAATTTGCTGTAACAACCTTGAAATGCGTGAGAGTGCTTTAATAGCCAATTGGAGGTCACGTCTTTGTTTCTGACACTGAAATTTTCTAATTTTACTAGATTACCATTGCCCGTCAAGGGTTCCTTCTGGACTATATTAAGAGTTACCCACTGAAAAATTACAAATTAGCTATCGAATTATTCGATTTTGTTTTAATCTATAGGAAAAAAGTTATGATAATTTGGTAATAAAAAAAAGATAAAATTAAATATTTAAGTAATTATTATATAATTTTTTCTATGAAGCGATAAAAATAAATATATTGATAGTTAAGTATTCATTTTATAATTTTTCATAATTTAGTTAAAAAACTCTTATAATAATTTACAAAATTAAATATTTATTTGGTAAATTTTAATAACATGATAAAACCCAAACAAGCAACATGACTAGCACAATTTAAACTCAAATTATACTTATAACGATGAACACTCTTAATTATTAAATTATCACATGGGATTCACAAAATTGAATATTTGAGTACTATTATAGTTTACACTTTCTCTTTTCAAGTAATAAAGTTTAATAATAATTTAATTTAAATGAAATTATTTGTAATTATACATATCTATCATGTTTGTGTAAAGTTATAATTCATAGATTTCATTATAATTTGAATAATTACAGTCAAATCTAATTATTTTATAACTTTCCAAACATATCTCTACCTTAAGTTTAAAAGTTATTTTTATCTGTAATAGTAGCATTTAATTTTAGGACATATTTAATTTTTAATATATAATTTTATTATACTACTAATCTAGTTTAAATAAATTTACAGATAAATTTTCATACATTTTCACCTATTAAATAATTAATTAATTTCCATAGTATTTATTATAAATTATTTATATTATTTTAATTAAATTGCATGATTTTTATTATTAATTATCTATACTTGACCAATTCACAATTGACAACGATGAGTATATGCTTAATCTTAAAGAAAAATAATCCAACAAATATGAAATTTAGAGTAATTAGATAAAATTGTAAAAATAACTATTTTCCTTATTAATTTTTGCTAATAAACATATTGTCAAATGTTTTATTATACTACTATATTATATAAAATGATTTGATTTTAAGTTTTGTTGTTTATAGAAATTTTCTCAAGTTTTATTGATAATTTTATAATAATCTTCTTGTTTTTTAGAAATGGAAATTTTGTAGTTCTATAAATATGATTTACACAACCACATATGATATAAAGAATTATAATGTAATTACGCTATGTTCGCCAAACACATTTAGGGATTTAGAAGTTATTGTAAATACAAATAGATGTAGTAATTACACATCTATCTAATTATACTATGAGGTCTAAACATATTCTTAATTTGTAGAAATTGTAATGTAACTAGACTAAATGGTAACATCTGTGTATGTAATGTTAAATGTGTCTATCATTAATTCATATAAGGTAGTTCAAAATTTGAGAATCGAAAAAGAAGTTTCAAATATTGCTATTCGAATATTGTAAAAAGCAATCTCTTAAGAGTGGTTGTGAGAATGTGTGGGACTAAATTTGATTCAAATTTGATAAGAACGGTTTTGGACTAATTCAAATATGGGCACTTGGGCTGCAGATGTTCGTCCGTAGTTGGTTTTGAATTTGTTTAATAATGGAGCAAAAAAGCTTCATACAAGAAAAGCAAACTATCTGAGAGTTTTTAGATTTTAACAGGATTTTCTTTTACATTTTATTATACTGAAAACAAAAGTAAGCCGTGCTCAGTCTTAGTAAATCACGTCATCACCATTAAGAGGTGTTCTTTATAGGCCTGGAGTTAAATTCTCAAAACCAACAATTCGTTTTCTTATAACAAGATTGTGGTGTCTCCTTTGCGTAAAATAATGAAAAAAAAACTTTCTATTAAGATCCATATACTAGAGAATTAATAAAAAAGTATAAGTATATATTATTTTTAAATATCGAGTAAATTAAAGTTAGATATGAAAGTTCATTTATCTACACTAGTACTTTTACGATATGTAAGAGTTTATGAAAACCCGTGTAAGAGATTTAGGCTTTTGGAGGCAGAATCGATAGGTCGTCCTGTACAAATTTGCAGAGACACTAAAAGAGGTAAAATTTTGTAAATAGTTGCTACTATTTACAAATTAGTGGTAGGTTGAATTATTGCAATATATAATTTTTGCAAACTCCGTAAACTTGCAATAATTACTAGTTAAAATAATTTTAAATTACCGCATTCCTTGTAACAAAATGCACATTGTTTTTCCCTTAATAATTTAGGGAACAAGACATAAAACCTAAGTCAACAGTACATGCCTTTATTTTGGAACTTACATGGTAGATGAACCGAAAGAGGTTTTAAAATCAAAATTTGGTGCCAAATAATGAGTTGGAATCATTATTCTGCTCGTAACTAAAAAGTAAGAAGTTGCACCTACAAAACTGTAGCCTTAAAACTAAATGATAATGATGGTTTTACTACGATTAAATTTCCTAATCTGTTTTATGTTCAAATCTAATTGTAACAAATTTTTAATGTGTATATATATAAACATGCTCGACTAAAATTCCATTACATCAATTCTTCCTGTTTTTTCGTAATATTCAATTTTTGTGAAAATGGATTTGAAATGCATATTCGGCCTAGTAATAATTGTTTCTCGGATATCGCTTTCTTTTACGCTAAATGTGAACGTGGTGATTCAAGGATCAACACCAATTGCTGAAACAGATGATAACTTCGTATGTGCTACATTGGATTGGTGGCCTACTGAAAAATACAACTATAATCAATGCCCTTGGGGAAAGGCTGGACTTTTAAATTTGGTATGAATTGCTTATTTTTTTGGGTGTGTGTATGAAAAATGTCTTTTAAATAAACATTGAGTCTTTTTATTTTGTTTTATATTTGTTTGCGGATTTGAAAAAAAAGGTTCTAATAAATGCAATAAAAGGTGAGTTCTACGTGTATAAAATTAAATGTGTCTTTCATTAATTCGTACAAGGCAGTTCATAATCTGAGAATCGGAAAAGAAGTTGCAAATAATGCAATTCGAATACTTTTAAAAGCTATCTCTTAAGAGTGGTCGTGAGAACGAGTGAGACTAAACTTGGTTAAATGTTGGTAAGAATCATTTCAGACTAATTTTTAAAATTACTTTCAGCATTCAATTCTTTAAGAATCAAAGTTGGTGGGTCGTTGTAAGATCAAGTGGTGTACGGAGTAGGAGAAGTTAAGAATTGCCCTAATTTTATGAAAAAAGAAGGCAGTTTATTTGGGTTCTCTCAGGGGTGCCTTCCTATGGAAAGATGGGACAAACTGAATAACTTTTTCAATCAAACTGGGTGGGTATATCTATCTATTCTCGAAAGGAATTAAACCTTCACATTCTTTTCTAAAAAATAAAAATACTGACTTTATTAATCTGGCATTATGAAGAGTAAAGGTTACATTCGGGTTGAATGCTCTTCTGGGAAGAAACGAGTCACAAAACGAAAAGGGTCTTTGGGTTGGCGATTGGAATTCACAAAATACAAGGGATTTCATGAAGTATACTATTTCCAGGGGATACAAAGTTGATTCTTACGAATTTGGTAACTAAAATTGTTTTCCCGAAGATCCGCATAGGATCGTTTTCCTTTATATTTTTTGATCGTGCTCTAATCAATTTATCTTGCCAGGAAATCAACTCTCCGGAGCTGGGATGGGCACAAGGGTTGAGGCTGAACAATATGGAAAAGACGTAATAGTACTTAAGAATATGGTGAAAGACTTACACCCAGACCCCAAAACTTAACCAAAGGTTCTAGGTCCTAGTGGCTTTTATGACGAGAAATGGTTTAATACCTTCCTAGAAGTTTCGGGACAAGGAGTTGTTGACGGAGTTACGCACCACATCTACAATCTTGGACCTGGTATCCAAATATATCTCGATCCAGTGTTTACCGAAGAGCTTTTAGATGCTTACTTATTACTAGTATAGTCTATTTCTTAATTCGATTAATGCATGTGCAGGTGATGATCTAAACTTGATTACCAAGATTCAAGATCCTTCGTACTTGAATCAAGTTGCCCAAACCTATAGAGGTGTTTTTAATATTGTCAACAAGTTTAAACCGCAGTCAGGAGCTTGGGTTTCTGAATCTGGTGGAGCTCTTCATGGCGGTGCTAAAGATGTGTCTCCAACCTTTGCTGATGGATTTTGGTTATATTTTTCTCTCATTTTCCTCTACCTCTAACCTTTTTTTGTGTATAATACAACACGCAATTGAAATTTCCACCTTAAACAGGTATTTTGATCAATTAGGAATGGCTTCGACCTACAATCACAAGGTTTTCTGCAGACAAACTCTCATCGGTGGAAATTATGCTTTACTTAACACTACAACATTTATTCCCACTCCCGATTACTACGGGTCAGTATCTTCACAAAAATAGTGTTAGCTTTATCCTTGCTTTTTTCCCCTATAGCCACTGAAATTTCGTCTTCTTAACTTATTTCATTTTTAGTGCGCTTCTATGGCACCGGCTTATGGGAAGTATTGTACTTGCAGTAACTCAAGTGTCTAACCCGAATTTGCGTGTATATGCTCATTGTGCAAAGAAAAAGGTAAGCTGTCTTTGATAAAGCTAACTTTTCATCTTTCAAATTCTTTGTTTTTATCAGGTATTATTTGGATAATTTTTTCCTTTTGTAGCCTGGGGTTTCTATCAGTTTTATCAACTTGTCGAAAGATAGCTCGTTCGATGTAACCCTTTCAAGTTACGAACATCATCATCGTAATTTGAGATCCACGGATGCTGCAAAGCCCAATTTTGAATTTACGAGTTACATGAATAGGGAAGAGTATCATCTGACTGCATTAGGTGGAGATATACAAGGTCAAATCGTGTTGCTGAATGACGTTCCAATGGTTCTGATAGATACATTCGACATTCTGGCGATGGATCCAAAGCTTGTCAAGGCTTCCACACCCATCTCGGTTGCAGCTCATTCCATAGTCTACGTAACCATCAGAGACTTTCATGCCCCTGTCTGTGTTTAAACTGCATTATTTCCTTATCCAAAAATGTAATACCTTTAAACCTTGTTCGAAGTTTTAGAATGTGTTAAAAGTTTCTAACTTATTTCTCATTTGTTACTACCGTTCTTAGCTACGTATGAATCTGTAAATTTTAGTTTCCTTCAAAATTTCTTCCATATCTCAATTTATTTCCTAATATATTTTGCATAGAAAAAGTAATCCTCCGGGCATGACCGACTCATTGTCGGTTCTATTTTAGATTCGACATGTTTCCACTATTTGTTTTCACCTACTACTTTGCCATAGATCTTGAACCACAGGTTGCAAGTGCAATTTCAAAATTAAAGACAGTTCCCTGCATGTTTTAATGATAAAGACTAGCTAATAAAATGTAACATAATGAATCGAGAATCATTGGTTTACCGTAGAAATGGTTTTCCTAATATGACAAGGTACCAAAAACAAAGTTAAAAATAGAGCGAATGCTATCGGAAGAAAACAATATTCTTTTCCAATGTTTGGCGAAAAGAAAGGATAATAAAAGCCATGTTTTGTCACGGTCCGTTATCGTTCTACTTCAACCTTCCTAGTTGAAGATTGAATTTGTTCTACTTCAACCTGGTCATTCCAGTTTTGCAGTGTTTAATTATTCTTTCATGTCGTGCCTTGGAGACCTAATTCGAGTAGCCTATTTGATCATAACATTCCCATGACTTATTTTATTTTATTATTCTTGTTTTATTGTTATGATTATTCCTATGTTACTTCTTTTAGTTAGTGGAGGTTACAAGTAGGGAAAAATGTCCCAATAGGTCCGAATACGACTGAGTCATGACCGATTTAGTCCATGTACTATTGGAAAGTGAGCAAAATAGGAGTATTAAAGATAGAATTAACAATTTACCGTAATAAGCTATCAGGCCACGAGCAATTCAATCACTTTGGAATTAAACAGGGGTAATTTAGTCCTTGTACTAGTCAAACGCGAGGAAACAATGACGATTGAATACGGGGGCTTAACTCATCATGCTTATGAAGAATGATGTGGTTCAAAGAACAACAAGAAAAATGCCACCGTGGAACAATATATCTACACAATTTCATCGTCAGTTGGTGGAATTTCAAATTTTTAGAAAACGTAAAAAAGTCGAACAATTTTATATTATATTCTAAATTTTATAAACATTCAAATATATTAAATTAGTAACTGTAAGTAGCTTGGAGTGCTAGTGACTACAAATTTCTACGGAAAAAAAAATACTGCGAAGAATTTAGATGAAGAATTCTTTATTACTTGGGAAACTCAGTCAAGTGCCGAGTCCACTTGGTAGGTGGCTTACTTGTTGGACTTTTATTATATAAAAATTCAAATATGGGCACTTGGGCTGCAAATGTTCATCCCCAGTTGGTTCTGAATTTGTTTAATAATGGAGGAAAAAAGCTTCATATAAGAAAAGCAAACTATCTGAGAGGTTTTAGATTTTAACAGGATTTTCTTTTACATTTTATTACACAGAAAAAGAAAGTAAGTCGTGCTCAGTCTTGGTAATTAACGTCATCACCATTAAGAGGTGTTCTTTATAGGCCTGGAGTTAAATTCTCAAAACCAACAATTCTTTTTCTTATAACAAGATTGTGGTGTCTCTTTTGCGTAAAATAATGAAAAAAAAAACTTTCTATTAAGATCCATATACTAGAGAATTAATAAAAAGTATAAGTATATATTATTTTTAAATATCGAGTAAATTAAAGTTAGATATGAAAGTTCATTTATCTACACTAGTACTTTTATGATATGTAAGATTTTAAGAAAACCCATGTAAGAGATTTAGGCTTTTGGAGGCGGAATCGATAGGTCGTCCTGTACAAATTTGCAGAGACACTAAATGAGGTAAAATTTTGTAAATAGTTGCTACTATTTATAAATTAGTGGTAGGTTGAATTATTGCAATATATAATTTTTGCAAACTCCGTAAACTTGCAATAATTACTAGTTAAAATAATTTTAAATTACCGCCTTCCTTGTAACAAAATGCACATTGTTTTTCCCTTAATAATTTAGGGAGCAAGACATAAAACCTAAGTCAACAATACATGCTTTTATTTTGGAACTTACATGGTAGATGAGCTGAAAGAGGTTTTAAAATCAAAATTTGGTGCCAAATAATGAGTTGGAATCATTATTCCGATCGTAACTAAAAAGGAAGAAGTTGCTCCTACAAAACTGTAGCCTTAAAACGAAATGATAATGATGGTTTTACCACGATTAAATTTCCTAATCTATTTTATGTTCAAATCTAATTGTAACAAACTTTTAATGTGTATATATATAAACATGCTCGACTAAAATTCCATTACATCAATTCTTCCTGCTCTTTCGTAATATTCAGTTTTTGTGAAAATGGATTTGAAATGCATATTCGGCCTAGTAATAATTGTTTCTCGGATACCGCTTTCTTTTACGCTAAATGTGAACGTGGCAATTCAAGGATCAACACCAATAGCTGAAACAGATGATAACTTCGTATGTGCTACACTGGATTGGTGGCCTACTGAAAAATGCAACTATAATTAATGCCCTTGGGGAAAGGCTGGACTTTTAAATTTGGTATGAATTGCTTATTTTTTGGGTGTGTGTATGAAAAATGTCTTTTAAATAAACATTGAGTCTTTTTATTTTGTTTTATATTTGTTTGCAGGATTTGAAAAAGAAGGTTCTAATAAATGCAATAAAAGGTGAGTTCTACGTGTATAAAATTAAATGTGTCTATCATTAATTCGTACAAGGTAGTTCATAATCTGAGAATCGGAAAAGAAGTTGCAAATAATGAGATTCGAATACTTTTAATAGCTATCTCTTAAGAGTGGTCGTGAGAACGAGTGGGAATAAACTTGGTTAAATGTTGGTAAGAATCTTTTCAGACTAATTTTTAAAATTACTTTCAGCATTCAATTCTTTAAGAATCAAAGTTGGTGGGTCGTTGCAAGATCAAGTGGTGTACGGAGTAGGAGAAGTTAAGAATTGCCCCAATTTCATGAAAAAAAAAGGCAGTTTATTTGGGTTCTCTCAGGGGTGCTTTCCCATGGAAAGATGGGTCAAACTGAATAACTTTTTCAATCAAACTGGGTGGGTATTGTAATAGCCCAAATTCTCCCAGGCCTTAAACTAAAATAAAAAATAAAAAAATAACAAAGTCCAGTTATTTTATAAACGGTCCGTTTACAGTGCTAAAGCCCAAATCCAAACCACTTAAGTTTACTGGATCCATTTATACCCAAAAATAACCCAACACCTGGACCCAGGTTTACACGGGGCCCAAAAGGCCTAAAGCTGCAAAAGAACAGGCAAGGAAACTCTAGGGTTTCATGAAAACTCAGCGCTGCAATGAAATTCTAGAAGCTTCGGGCGCTCTAAGCGACGCGACCTTTCATCTCGCGCAAATTCAATGGCCCAGTCGTCGCCACCAAGCCCGTAATGATCAGATGTTGCGCCACCATCGACGCGCAAGTCACGCCAGAATCTGGTGTTGGCTCCATGAGCGCACAGACATCAGTGATCGAGCGAGATTCTCATGGATTGCCTGCGAACAAAAGAGGAAACAACGACAGAAAACCAAGGCAAACATCATAACAGTCTAAGGCTATAAAGCCTTTCTTCAAATCTGTAAAAAAGTACTTACGATACACACATACAGAGAGAAAAATACCACAAAGATATTGTACATCAAATATTTTGCAATAATATATCATAGATATTTCACAAGAAACGAAGGTGATTTTTTTTTATCTCATATTTCGTTTCTTTTCTTTTTTCTTAGACGAATATACAAACTGTTTTATAAAAAAAATAGTAACATCAAAAGAAAAGGAGTTACCTGTGGAAGGACGAAGGTTTTTAAACCCTCGAGCATCACAGTCTGACGGCAAGATGAGGCGCGTGTGCAGTAATCTTTGCTGTAGTCGAAGACCGAAGGCCGGACTACCCCTTCTCTCCTTTTCAGAGAATTTTCAAGTTTTTTTTTTAAAGTGGGGTACTAAAATGAATTTTGGGTTAAGGTTTTAACATTTATAGTCCTACAAAAACAGCGTCGTTTTGGCTTAGCTTGATAAGCACTAAAACAGCATCGTTTCAACAAAGAGGATACGCGTGTTGACCCGATTACCCGAGGAGGATCCGCGTGTTTTTGTGAATTGGGTAAATTGCCCAATTGATCCTTCCTCCTTTTTAATATTTACAATTTCATTTTATGTTTATTCAAATTGGCCCTAACTTCTTACATTTAATTCAATTTGGTCCCAATGGCCAGTAGAATTTATTCTGGGAAACGACGTCGTTTTTTAGGATTAGGGCTAATTGCCTAGTGAATCTTCTGAATTTAACGCGCATTTGGAACTAGGCCCAGAATTTTTACTATTTTGCAGATTAACCTTAGATTTTCTAGTTAAATTCAATTTTAATCCTTTTATATTTTAATTTACTTTAAATACTTTATATATTTTTATAAATATTAGTTATATATTATTGTTATTATCCAATACATTATTTTATCATATATTTTATCTATAAATTATATTATATTATATTATATATTTTATTTTATATATTTCTTTATATGTTTTTATAAAATTGTAATACTATTTACTAAATTTGTAAATACCAAATAAATTTTAAAAATTATTAATAAATAATAGTATATATTATCCTTATTTATAATAGTATTCATATTCCATTTATATATATTACACCTTTTCTTTATTTATATATTTTATATATGTACATTATTTATTTTATAAAATTCTTATGAAAATTACTCATATCCTATTTATTTTATAATATACGTATACCATATTATATTTCATTATAATTATTTATGAATTTTTATTACATACTATATTTTATTATTTAATATTCCTTATAATATCTATCTTTCTTATATTTTTATATATTATTTATTTTACTATATTTTATATGCAAATTACTTATTATATTTTTATTATTTTATATTATATTTTCTTATATTTTATTCATATTATATTATTATATATAACTTATTTTAAACATTTTTTATTTATATTTTAGGTATTTTTTATCAATAATTGCTCACTTTATTTTATATTTTAATATATATATTGAACCTTTCTTTATATTATGTCAATACATTAGATGTTGGTCTCATAATTTTATTAAATGTTGAGTGCTTGACATATTATTATTTTTATTGTATTTTATATATATATATATATATATGTGTGTCAAATTGTATATCATGCATCATTTTTATTATCAATATGTTTAAATATACGATGAATTACATGTTTATGTGTTTTTACCTATTCTTCTTAAATATATATCGTGTTTTATGTATATTTTACTTATTTAAAATTTGCCATGTTTCTTATATGTATATGTTAGTTAATGTATGATATTTATGCTATTGTGCTTTTATTTACCTATTACTATAACATGTTATCCCGTATGTTATGTTAATATGCTCCTTCATGCATCAATCTAAAAAACGAGACTTTAAAGTTTTCAAAAATAAAGGCAATATTTGGTGTTTGGAAATTTCGAGAAAAGTAGTGCCCTAACTTATTGGGTTGCAACTTTTCTCGTTGAGTTCGAATAGTCAAGCACCACTCTTCTAAGTTTTTAAGGTTTTCTAAGTGCAAGCAACTGTCTCGGAACTTCAAGGCGTTGTGTCCTAACTTATTGGATATGGTGTTTCGTTGTTTCGAGATAGGGATTTCCAACAAGGCTAACTTAGTGTCAGATATCTTAAAAATATTATGTCCTAACTTATTGGATGTAATATTTTGATTTATTTGATACAAGTGAACCCTAATTTTCAAAATCAAAAATATTAAAAGAGGATTGCATCTTAAAATTTTTAAATTTCCGACATTAAAGACATTTGATAATCAATTAGGTACCAATTTTGGGTGATACGAGGGTGCTAACCCTTCCTCGTACGTAACCGACTCCCGAATCCGTTTTCTCTATTTTCGTAGACCAAAATTAATGTTTTAAAACAAAACATTTTATAAGGTGATCCAATCACACCTAAAAAGATTGGTGGCGACTCCCGTTTTCATTTTTTTAAAGTCGATTCCCATTTTCCAAAACCCGATTAAAAAATGGTTTCAACAGCTTGGCGACTCCGCTGGGGACTAATAAGAGAGTCAAGCCGTATAATTGATTACCTTTTGTCTTAATGTCAGAAATTTGAAAACTTTTAAAATTCAATCCTCTTTGCATTACATGTGTCTGTATTATTGCAAATGTTATATATTCTGATACGCATTGCATTTGCAAGACCGTTGAGGTCACACCCTTAAGTGGGAGTGAGAGACTACGCCTTCGTGAGGTTTTCGCCTCCGTGCAGGATAGTGGATCACTTTTGGGATACATCTGTACCTATGGTTTCGTGAGATTTTCATCTCCGTGTAGCCATAGGGAAATGTATTCCCCTGAACTGAACTCGTTTCAAATGAGCCTATAATGGGTGAGAATCGAGGAATCTACTGGTTCGGGTACCTCAAACTTTAGAACTAACCTCATATAGAAAAACTGTAAGAGCCCAACTTAGTCAGAGCTATACTTTAGATATTACCCTTATAAATTATCATTAAGATTTATTGATATCATGTGATACTGACTATTTCTTTTCTTTTGTTTGCATGTCATTTTGCATTTACAATGGTATCGATTCACGGTCAGTTTCTAAGTTAGGAAGTTTTATTATGGAGAACGGACTTCTTGATAGAGTGGAGGGCAACGCCGATGTTCGTAGATGGTCAGAGCAAACTCAGCTAGAAAAGAGAGACAGTATAACTATGGGATATGTGTCGGAGCTGTCAGTTTATACTAGTATTAGTGTCACACAGAATAGTCTCCAAGAGCTTAAGGAAATTTGAGATCAGTCAGGCAATGAGACCAAGCAGTTATTCTATGATAATTACGGAGATTTACCTTACTTGCTCAATATTCAGGTAGATGAGCACTTGTTCCGAGCCCTTGCTCAGTTTTAGAACCCGGCGTACAGTTGTTTCACTTTTGGGGAAGTAGATTTGGTACCTACCGTGGAGGAGTACACTGCCTTACTTTGTTGTCCCAGGTTTCAGAGTGATAGGATCTATTCTTGAGCTGCTTGTATCCCTACCTTTTGGAAGAAATTAATAACCATTATGGGAATGAGTAAGCAGTGGACCACGGCTAGAATTAAAGAAAAGGATGAGTGCAAGTGCATTTCGTGGGACGCTTTGAAAGATCTGATTTTGACACACCTCGATGAGACGAAGAAGATAGACGTTTTTGCCTTAAGTTTGTATGGACTGATGGTTTTCCTTAGGGCTTTGGGATATGTGGACGAGGCAACCACGGATCTTTTTCATCGACTCAGTAAAAGGGTCACTTCCGTCCCTGCGATTTTGGCGGAGACATTCAGGTCCTTAGGTGCATGTAGGAGGGCTGGTGCAGGCAGGTTTATAGGGTGTGCTCAGTTACTTTTGGCTTGGTTCTACAGTCACTTCCGATTGACTGATGGGATTGTTTGTCTAGTTTTCTTTGAGAACTACTCCCCAGTGAAAGATATAGTAGCCTCATCTAGAAAAGTGGATGTGCCGAAAGAGAATTGGATAGCATTACTTCGGAATCTTCAGCCGGAGGATGTTGAGTGGAGAGCTCCATGGATGGTTCCTGGTGAGATACTTTATCGATGCGGCAGCTTTGATTGGGTTCCCCTGTTGGGAATTTGGGGTGCCATTGGTTATGCCCTTTGCTTGTGCTAAGGCAGCATGGATTGAGACAATTCGTACCAGCGACTTATGGGTTGGCTCAAAGTGAGTTTGTATACAGAGGAGCCGATTACAAGAGGAAGGTTAGCGAGGTTTCTAGTGCTTGGAACAACACTTGTTGGTTGAAGGGAGTGGCCATTAATCCTGCTACGACCCCGGAATATGTCGAATGGAGGAGTAGAAGGATTAATGATAATATCCCTATGAAAAAAATAGAGGAAGTTCGACCAATGGAGGAATATTTACAAGTGATACCCTCAGAACTTGATAACATGAAGTAAGAATTTAAGAGAAAGAAATTGGAACTCGAAAAGAAGATAGAAAAGCTTGAGGAGGAGAAGATGTACCTGAGTCTAGATGTTTACCTGCAAAAGAAGGAGGTTGAAAAGGTTAGGAAGGAAAAAAGGAAGGTTGAGGAAGGCCGAGATGATTTAAAAGAGGAGTATAAGAAGGCACAAGTATCTTTAAAGCGAGTGGGATTAGGAAGGTCTTCGGAACAGTGGCAGAAAGAAGTTCAAGTGGAAAAAGCTAGAGCCGAGTATTGGGAGAGGAAGTTTAAAGAGATGCGGTCACAGAATTTGGCATTAGAGGAAGAGAATAAAGGGTTGAAGACCAAGGTAATTGAGCTTGAAAGATCCCTTCATTAGCATCGAAACCATGATCATACGGTCGAGTTAAAAGAGCTAAAAAGTAAGGTTGAAGATTTGGAAGTGGCATTGCATGATGGTGAACTTCAGATTGAGCATCTCGAGGCGCAAGAAGATTGTATAAAAGGAGAGCTCCATCAAGTTAAAGGTCAAGTCAGAGACAGGGATTACGTTATTGGGGAGGCTATAGCCCAGATCTGAGAGATTGCTGAATATGTTTGAGACTTAGCAGTACGAGCTGATGCGTTGAGTATGATGTATGAGTCAGTGTCTGATAAAGGTCGAGAGTTAGCCCTTTTATTAGATAAAGTTAGAACTTTGGGCATTAGGGAAAAGGCGTATATGTAATCCATTTGTATGTAAAGATATTCTTTTGCTAAATAAAGTTTTCTAAATGAGATTGAATCGAGATCGATGCCTTTTTGCATTCATGCATTTGCATTACATCAATCATATGCATTCAAAGTTATAGAAAGACCCTAATTAGTTAAAGTTTACTTCCAAAGAGAGAGGTAGAAAAGAAAATCTGGAAATCACACATCCTTACGACACTCGCACTAAAACTAAGAGTATGGATCAAAGGTTTGAACAATGGCAAAAGGATATGTAAGACCAAATTCAAGAGCAGTTGGCCAAAATACAGAATGACATGAGGGAGCAAATGCTAGAGGCTCAGAGGAATATGATGGCTGAAATGGCTCAGCTGCTAAGGGCCACTGATAAAGGGAAAGCCCCCGTGGCTATCACTGGTGAGGAAGGTGAGGATCATCCTCTGGGTTTTATTCTGCCTCATGTGCCACTGCAAACCGAGGCACCTCTTAGAAGGCCATCTGTCACTGTAAGGCCTCAACATGGGCCGGTTGATGCTAGAATCCCCGTGAGTTTGGGAAATAATTTGGGCGATAGCCCTATCAACCCTATCACTCCTGATCTGGATATGATGGAAAGGGAAAGAATGGCAACTGAATCCTCAAAACAGTTGGAGGATCATTGTAAGTGGTTGGAAGAGAAGTTTAGGGTTTTGGAAGGCGCTGGCAATCATCATATTGATGCCAAAGACTTAAGTTTGGTCCCAGACTTGGTACTTCCTCACAAATTCAAGATGCCAGAGTTTGAAAAGTACAACGGGACTACTTGCCCAGAGGCACACATAACAATGTTTTGTAGGAGAATAACTGGGTATGTGAACAATGATCAACTATTGATCCATTGTTTTCAAGACAGCTTAGTAGGAGAAGAGGCTAGGTGGTACAATCAGTTGAGCCATGCAAGAATCAGTTCATAGAGAGATCTTGCACAATTCTTCATGCAACAGTACAGCCATGTGACTGATATGACGCCGGACAGGATCACGCTTCAAAACATGGAGAAAAAGCCTAATGAAAGTTTTAGGCAATGCGCATAACGATGGAGGAAGGTGGCAATGCAAGTACTGTGACACCCTTAATCTGACCCTAGTCGAAAAGTGGTTTCGGGACCATGAAATCGAGTTTTATAAATAATTGAAAGTTATATTCTATGTTCATGAGGTGAGTAAATGCATGTGTAAAAATTTCAAGCATTAATTTTGCCATTTGTATGTGAAATTTTGAAACGAGACTTATGTGAAACATTGGTAAAATAGGTTAGGTAAATATATAAAGTGATCTAATAGAGCATGTATTCAAAAATGTGGACTTGCATGTCAATTAGACCATTTTTGAATGTAAATGGCCGGCCAACACATGCATGTAACAATGTGTTCTCTTGTCTCCATTTTTAATTGGTGGGAATTATGTATAATAAAGACATAAATAAACATTTTATTATAAAATGATTTTTATATATTGAAATAATAAATTTATATTAGTAGTGGTGATAAAAACAAAGTTCCATCATCTTTTTTTTCATCTTGCCGAAACCATAAGGAAAAGAAAAAGAAAAATGGAAGAAAGAACACCTAAGGCATTCGGCCATCTTGTGTTGGGAATTAAGCTCAAGAGTTTAGGGAGTTTAATTCGGATAAGAGAAAAAGCTACCTAATCGAATAGTCAATCTGTAATCGTTCGGCAATTTCCGAGGTAAGTTCTTAAGTAATTGAGTTTGATTCCTTTGTAAGTTTTAAGTTTTAAAACGGGATGAGTATGAATTATGTATATACGTTAAGGTCAATGACTTTTCTAAATGACGGCATATATGATATTATGTTTTAAATATGTGAATGAGAACTTTACAGAGTAAATTGTATAAATCTGCTAGGGACAACAGCAGTAGTGTGTTTTGGAACAATTACCATAAATTGTGGGAGTTGAGTTAAAGGCTGAATAAATTATGTAATTAAAGCTTGATGCGTCTAGTTTCAGTATAAAAGAAATCGTAAGTAAAGGGTTGCCGATAATGAGATTTTCAAAGTTGTGTGAGACAGAGTCGAATGGCTCAAATCCCCTGCTCAAGATTTGGAAAATCATTATAAATCGTAAAAAAATGAATATAAGATAAAATTATATGCTTAGACTCTAAACGAAAACATATTTTCAATTCGGTACAATGAGAAATTAAATTCTTAGTGAAGAGTAGTCAGAGTAGTCAAGCAAAGAAAATAGGGAAACTTTAAGAAAAATCTGGTATTGATTGGCCAAACCAAAAATTCTGAAAATTTTGTGGATAGAGGATATCTGAGTCTATTTTCATGGAAAATTAACGGCACATAATTTAGAATTTCGTAGCCCAGTTACAAATAATTTAACGACTATTGGTCGGAAAACAACTTGTAGAGAATTTGTGGTTATGTTGTAAACATGGATAAAACTTGTTTTAGTTGCTCATAAGCTATTGATTAAACCCATACGTGAATTCTAAATTGTGATATTGTAAAATGATATATGAGTGTTAGATGGATCTTTGATATTAAAATTTGTGAAATTGTAAGTTTATAAGTATTCGAATATGAAATGATAGTATGGCATGAAATTGAATTATTCATTGGAAAATGATAGATGTAGATTCAGCCAAGACAAAGTGTATACATGAAAGTATATGTGGTATGTGAAGCATATTTGGATAATTGTGATGTGAATACATGAAAATTTATATTTTGATTTAGGATTTTATGAGATGAATGTGAATGTGTATATATGAGATAAGGCCTAATGGCCAATGTGATGAATGTGAACATTCATATGTGTGATAAGGCCGAATGGCCAATGTGATGAATGTGAATATGCATATGTGTGATAAGGTAGAATGGCTGATGTGATAAACGTAGAAGTGTATATATGTGGCGAAGCCGAATGGCTAATGTGAGATATGTATGAGATGTGTATATATATATATATATATATATATATATATATATTGTGGCCAAATGACAGACGGCGGAAGGTGTGTTTTATTAGATATTTGATGAGGTAAATGAATTACAGATATGATAGTCGATGTGAATGTTGTAACATGTGAATAAATATGCATGAAACTCTATGATGTAAACCCGGGATTAAAGACCAGATTACCATATGTGGTGACTATGTCTGGGTTAAGACCCGCTGACTTTGTGTGGAGATTTCATCTGAGCTAAAGGTCTCACCGATAATCCGAGTAGAGTTTAAAGCTATAAGACTTCGCAATAAGAATTGCTTATAAATATATTCAATACGAAAGGTTGAACAGGTATGTACTCCAAGTTTATATGTGAGCTTGATTTGAACTAAATCATAAGGTAGTTATGTGACGCATACGTGAGCAATCTATAAGACTATTCCTATGATTATGTGACATCGGATCAGTGTGAGGGGTTATGTGAAATTATACAATATATCTATGTCACATGAGCTCACTTTTATGTGAAAGTTTATCTGCCTATTATATATGATGAGATGTGCATATTCGGTAAAGGGATGGTATGCCCGAAGGAAGAGTGAAATAAAAATACGAACAACTATGTTAGAATTTGATTGTTATCTGTTGACACTGCTTAAAACTTACTAAGCATTGTAATGCTTACTCCGTTTACTTTGTTTCCTCTGTTTTATAGATCTCATTTGGAAGCTACAGGCTCGGGGATCGTCAGCAACTAGTCACACTATCACTATCCACTGCTTGTGACTGTTATGTTTTGAATTATTTTATGGCATGTAAAGAATAGACCAGTGGCCGAAGAATATTTTGGTTAATGTATATAAGCCATGCGAAAATGGCATCTTTTGAATGTGTACTTATAGAAGTTTAAATTGTATCCCTGACTGTCTTTAGTATTTACCTAAAGGAATGTTCTTTATAAAAAATAAAAAATAAAAATATTCGAAATTTTTACTGTTCTGATATGAATTTCAAGTCCGGTAATGCCCCTTTACCTATTCCGGCGACGGATACGGGATAGGGGTGTTACAAGTACAACCACCACTGTTAGAAAATGAGACCACCATGTTGTTTATCAACACTTTGAAAGCGCCGTTCATCACTCACATGATTGGAAGCACCACGAAAAGTTTCGTGGATATAGTTATGGTAGGAGAGATGATTGAGAACACCATAAGGGGCGGTAAAATTGAGGGGGAAACGGCTAAAAGATCGGCCCCAAGGAGAAAGGACAACGAGGTGAATGACATGAATAGTCTCAACTCGAGGACAATCACAGTTTGTCAACCCAAAGCAGCTACGGTCGAGCAACAAAGTACTCAAAGACAAGAATCAGGTATAAGATAGAATTCGGAAAGGATGCAATTCACGCCTATCCCTGTGACGTATCGTGAGCTTTATCAAAGCTTATACGATACACATGCTATTGCTCAATTTCACCTGAAACCGCTACAGCCACCGTACCCCAAATGGTATGATGCAAATGCTAAATGCGAATATCATGCGAGAATACCGGGGCATTCGATTAAAAACTGCACCGGATTCAAGAGGGCCGTGGAGAGGCTTATCAAGATGGGGGTTGTGAAATTCGACAGTACCCCTAATGCTGAAAACTGTTACCAGATCATGGCAATCAAGGAGTGAATGCCTTTGATGAAACTAGGGAAGGAAGAATCAAGGAAGATATTGCTAAGGTGAAGACACCCATGAAAGTAATATGGGAGGAGATGGTGAAGAGAAGTATGTTGACCTCTGGAAAAGGTAGAGAAAGAATAGGGGACTATTGTGAATTCCATTGAGAGGTGGGTCATGTGATCCAAAATTGTGAAGAGTTCAAGGCCATGGTGCAAGGTTTTGTGGTTAACAAAGAGCTACAGATTTTTGAGGGGAGTTCTTGCAAAAGAAAAATATGTGTGCTGGAAAATGAACGACAAGGAACCAGTCGACCAAGAATTATTATTTCCTAGCCGGGGAATAATGAAGTGGGGGTGCAAACTGGGCCCAAGGTCGTCATTAATAAACCAAATCCTTTCTCTTACAAGGATGACAAGAGGGTGCCATGGAGCTATGACTGCAGTGTAACAGTACCTGAGGGGGAGAGTATAATTAGTGCGTCTAGGGGCGTGAAAAATGAATGTTCCCATACACGAAGTGGGAAGCGTTATGATGAAGGGGGCATTAGAATGGAGTCCACGAGAACAAAGGATGCTGATGTTGAGAGGAGGAAAGAGGTTAAAGTGCCTGTCAAGAAGCCGGTAAAGGAGGAAGAGGCTAAGGAGTTTCTAAAGTTCCTTAAGCATAGCGAGTATTGTGTGGTCGAGCAGTTGCGTAGGTAGCCAGCGCGTATATCAGTATTAGCCCTACTTCTGAGTTCTGAGGTACATCGGGATGCATTGTTGAAGGTACTTAACGAAACATATGTCACCCATGACATATCCGTTAACAAGTTGGATCGGTTGGTGAATAACATCAGTGCTGACAATTTCATCTACTTCAATGATGATGAAATTCCACCTGGGGGCATAGGGTCGACCAAGGCCTTGCACATCACTACTCGGTGCAAGGGATACACGCTTCCAAGTGTACTCATTGATAACGGGTCAGCTTTGAATGTCCTTCCATTATCCACATTGAACAGATTACCCATTGACAGTTCGCATATGAAAACATGTCACAATGTGGTAAGAGCCTTCGATGGAACCGAAAGGAAAGTGATGGGACGAATTGAAATCCCTTTGGAAATTAGGCCAAATACATATGAAGTTGATTTCTTGGTAATGGATATCAAGCGCTCCTATAGTTGTTTATTGGGGAGACCATGGATACACTCGGTAGGAGCGGTGCCCTCCTTATTGCCCCAAAAATTGAAGTTAGTGACAGATGGACGGTTAATAACCATCAACGCGGAGGAGGACATTATAGCAGCAGTCACTAGCAAGGCCCCTTATGTCGAGGTAAATGAAGAGGCTATTGAGTGTTCTTTCCACTCTTTAGAAATCATTAATGCAACTTTCATTTTGGAAGGAAGTGAGGTGCCGGTACCCAAAATGTCTAGAGCCACAAGGATGGCCCTACAAATGATGATGGGGAAAGGAGCATTGCCAGGAAAAGGACTAGGAAGACAGTTGCATGGAGGAGTTCAAATTCCAAAACTGATTGAGAAGAAAGATCGCTTTGGTTTGGGCTTCAAGCTAGACCATAAGCACTGAAGGCAAGAGATTGAGAAGCGCCAAGCGAGAAGAAAGGCGCGTTTGAACAGAGGAAAAGTGGAGTGGGAACCAATGACATTCCCATCTATATCCAAATACTTTAAGTCATCCTGAAAAGTCAGGAGGGTTACTGGTAGAAGAAAGTCATCAGATTAATGCTGTACACAATGAGGGATTGGAGCAAGGAAGCCTCGAGGGCATTCGCCTTTCGAACCGGGAGCTCTCGAACAATTGGATCATGGAGGACCTTTCGTAGTCTTTAGGAATTTTTCAGAGTAATTCTCGAAACATGTCTGTTACTCTAGGGCCTAGGAGTAGTAAGATTACGTTTTTGAAAAAGGCTTATGATCATCTATTATTATTATTTTAATAAAACATAACTTTATTATCAATTTGGACGAATATGGTTTCTTTTTATCAATCAATATTTCGTTAAACTTTTGCAATTCTCATTCTTTCATTCATAGCATATAAACAATCATTCTTAGATTCATTTATTCTTTCATACCCCCACAGGTCCCTAGATATCAATGATATGAGCACTGATACTGCAACTCCTGATTTCTTTTGCAGGTAAGACATGTGTTTAGAGGAATCTCAGGATTTTGAAGATGTTCAAGATTGTGATGTGTCTCCTGATCTGTTAAGAATGGTAAAACAGGAGGAAAAAAGAATTATACCGCATGAGAAAGAGGCAATAGAAAATGTAGCCCTAAAGGAAGGGAAGGAGTTGAAAATTGGAACACTGATTACTAAGGACACAAGGCATGGTCTGGTTGAATTGCCTCGAGAGTTCAAGGATATCTTCACATGGTCATATCAGGATATGCCCTGATTGAGTACCAGCATTGTAGTACATCGTCTTCCGATAAGACAGGATTGCAAACCAGTCCAACAGAAGTTGCGGAGAATGCGGCCAGACATTGTTCTAAAAATAAAAGATGAGGTTAAGAAGCAGTTCGATGCAGGGTTCTTACAAGAGTTCAAGTACTCCGAATGGGTAGCTAATATTGTGCCGGTCCCTAAGAAGGATAGGAAGGTACAAATGTGTGTTGATTATAGAGATCTGAATAAAGCTAGCCCAAAAGACAACATTCCTTTGCCGCACATCGACACTTTGGTAGACAACACGGCGGGACATTCATTGTTTTCCTTTATGGATGGTTTCTCGGGGTACAATCAGATAAACTGCATCTAGAGGACATGGATAAAACCACCTTCATAACCTTGTGGGGCACTTTTTGATACAAAGTAATGCCGTTTGGATTCAAGAACGCAGTGGCAACTTACCAGCGGGCCATGGTGAACTTGTTTCATGACATGATGCATAGGGTCATTGAAGTATATGTTGATGACATGATTGCTAAGTCCCGAACAGAGAAAGAGCATATTGAAGTTTTGAGAAGACTATTCTTGAGGTTGAGAAAGTTTTGGTTGAGGCTCAATCCGGTAAAGTGCACCTTCGGAGCTAGATCGGGAAAGCTATTGGGTTTCGTAGTCAGTGAAAAGGGAATAGAATTTGATTCAGACAAAGTCAGAGCAATACGAGAATTGCCTCCACCACAAACTCAAAAAGAAGTTCGAGGATTCTTAGGAAGGTTGAATTAGATCGCTCGGTTCATTTCACAACTAACTGAGAAATGTGATCCTATCTTTCGCCTCCTCAGAAAGCACAATCAAGGTACTTGGGATGAGGAGTGCCAGAACACTTTTGAAAAGGTCAAGCAGTATTTGTTGAATGCTCCGGTATTATCTCCACCTAGCCCAGATAAACCATTAATACTGTACTTGTCAGTGTTCAGTAATTCTATGGGATGTGTGCTTGGTCAGCATGACGAATTAGGGAAAAAGGAGAAGGCAATTTATTATCTCAGTAAGAAATTCACTGACTATGAAATGAGATATCCACCAATTGAAAAGTTGTGCTGTGCGCTGATTTAGACAACTCGGAGATTAAGATAGTACATGCTATACCATACCACTTGCCTCATCTCAAAGCTTGATCCATTGAAATACATGATGGAGTCAACGGCTCTAAATGGGAGAATGGCGAGATGAAAAATTTTTCTTTTAGAGTTTGATATAGTCTACATAAGTCAGAAGGCTATAAAAGGAAGTGCGGTAGCAGACTTCTTGGCCAGTAGGGCTCTAGAGGATTATGAGCCATTGAACTTTGATTTTCCAAATGATGAGTTAATGTGTATAGCGACGACCGAAGATTCTCCTTGGAAGCTAAATTTTGATGAGGCTTCTAATGCAGTCGAAAATGGAATTGGGGCAGTCTTGGTATCCCCGAATGGCGATCATTACCCGTCACGTGCAAGTTGGACTTTGATTGCACAAATAATATGGCTGAGTATGAAGCATGCATCATGGGACTTCAAGCAACTATAGAGCGAGGTATAAAAACCCTAGAAGTATATGGAGATTCTGCGTTGGTAATTTATCAGCTTAGAGGTGAATGGGAGACAAGGGACCCTAAATTGATCAATTATCGAAAGATAAATTTAAGGTTACTTAAGGAGTTCGATGACATCACCTTCAATTATCTCCCACGAGACGAAAATCAGATGGCAGATGCTTTAGCAACCTTGGCCTCAATGATTAAGGCGAATAAAGAAGAAGAGATGAGACCAATTCAAATAAGTGTCTACGAGGCTCCAGCTCATTGTTGTAATATTGAGAAGGAAGAAAAGGATGATAACCCTTGGTATCAGGATATATTACAATATGTGAGAGATCGTAAATACCCTGAACAGGCCAATGAAAATGAAAAACGAACTTTGAGAAGGTTAGCTTGCGACTATGTCTTGGACGGGGATATCCTATATAAGAGAAGGAAAGACCAAGTACTTTTGAGATGCGTCGATGCTGTGGAAGCTAAGCTAATTTTAGAAGAAGTTCATGAAGGTGTATGTGGGACGCATGCAAATGGGTTCACGATGGCAAGGCAAATTATGATGTTTGGCTATTATTGGGCCACTATGGAAGGGGACTGTATCAACTGTACCAAGAAATGCCATAAGTGTCAGATTTATGGGGACAAAATTCATATACCACCTTCTCCTTTGAATGTTATGACTTCTCCATGGCCATTCTCCATGTGGGGCATGGATGTCATTAGACCAATATCACCGAAAGCTTCGAATGGACATCGGTTTATCTTCGTGGTAATTGACTACTTTACAAAATGGGTAGAGGCCGCTTCTTATGCGAATGTTACTAAGTCAGCTGTGAGTCGATTCTTGAAGAAGGAGATCATTTGTTGGTATGGAATGCCTGAGAAGATCATATCCGACAATGCATTGAACTTGAACAACAAAATGATAGCAGAGGTTTGCGACCAGTTCAAGATCAAGCATCACAATTCTTCTCCCTATCGTCCAAAAATGAATGGGGCAGTGGAGGCCACCAATAAGAACATTAAGAAAATAGTGGGGAAGATGACTGAGACCTATAGAGATTGACATGAGAAGTTACCGTTTGCACTCCTGGCCTATCGAACATCTGTCAGAACCTCTACTGGGGAAACCCTATTCTCGTTAGTTTATGGGATGGAAGCAGTGTTACCTATTGAAGTAGAAATACCTTCTCTTCGAATTTTGACGGAGATAAGATTAGATGAAGCTGAATGGGTTCAATCCCGATATGACCAGTTGAACTTGATTGAGGAAAAGAGGCTAAGAGCCATTCGACATGGTCAGATGTATCGGAAGCGAATGATGCGAGCTTATGACAAGAAAGTTCGACCAAGAGAGTTCCACGAGGGAGACCTTGTACTGAAAAAGATCCTTCCTATTCAAAAGGACTTTAGGGGGAAATGGATGCCGAATTGGGAGGGGCCGTATGTCGTGAAGAAAGCTTTCTCTGGCGGTATTGATCTTAATGGAAATGGATGGGAAAAGTTTACCCAACCCAGTGAACTCAGACTCAGTTAAAAAATACTTTGTCTAAAGGAGAAGAGAATCCAAGGTGAAAACCCGCAAAGGGCGCTTTGAGATTTCAAAAAAAAAAAAATAAAAAGAGAAAAATGGAGAGGCCAAGGTGAAAACCCGCAAAGGGCACCTTGTGACCAAAAGGGTTTTGAGTTGAAAACCTGAAAGGGCGACTCAAATTTTGAAGCATCCGGTAATCTTGCTCAACAAAGAACGAAGAACGTTGCATACTGGGGCATCGACAGAGTACTTTGAATCTTCTAAACACATGCCTTCATGAAGTTGATGTATAAGCGCTCAAACGGCGATATCTAGAGCATCTAATTTTTGGCCTGTTTGCTATCTTTAGATTTTTTCTCTCTTCTCAAAGATAGGCTTTCAGATTAATTTCCTTTGTATATTTTTCGATAATTCATTCAAATCTAATTATTCTTAGAGATTTATTTATCTTCCATTATTCTTTAAGTATGTTACATTGAAATAATGATAGATGAACTAAATATGTTCACAAATAAAGTTTTGCGCATTACTTTGGAATTTCTAGATAATACAAGAAACTAAAACAGGACAATTGTTCGAGAAATTCACATAAGTAAGGGATGAAGGAACTCGAGGAATTTCTTTCTTCCAGTCCAAAAGGAAAATGGACAAAGCCAACGATTCAATTCTAAGGAAAGATTATCTTACAGACATCCTCAGTGGATCGTAGCATTGGAGGAAGGGTACAGGTCTATAGGCTGAGCAAGAATAATATTTTGAGAAAAGAAAAGACAAATGAAGGAATGAGTGGTGACGTCTAAGATAGGGGTCATGTTCACAACATTTTTCATCATAACATGTTTAATTAGGAACATTTGACTCACTTCGATCATGGCATCCTAATCCTCAGGCATAATCATTCTACAGGTTATCAAAAATGACGTGCCTTAATCCCCTAAGCAGTAGGGTAATAGGCCGCAGCATAGCAGATCTGGCTGAGGCAAGATCCAAGATGGGTTGGCATCATTGTGCTTACAAGGAACAAATCGAAGACATAGCTAATTTGGATTTCACGTGCTTACGATGAAGCAAATCTAAGATGATTTGGCATCTCTGTATTGTCAGAGAACAAATCGAAGTTTGACGTCTCCATACTCGACGGAGAGTAGACACATAGCAGATCTGGCCTTCAGATGATTAGACTGAAGCAGATCCAAGATGATTTGGCATCCTTGTGTTTACAAGGAACAAATCGAAATCATAGCAGATTTGGCTTTCACGTGCTTACGATGAAGCAAATCTAAGATGATTTGGCATCTTTGTATTGTCAGAGACCAAATCGAAGATTGGGTTCTCCATATTCGACGGAGAGCAGACACATAGCAAATCTGGCCTTCAGATGTTTATACTGAAGCAAGATCCAAGATGATTTGGCATCTTTATGCTTACAAAGAACAAATCGAAGACATAGCTGATTTGGCTTTCACGTGCTTACGATGAAGCAAATCTAAGATGATTTGGCATCTCTGTATTGTCAGAGAACAAATCGAAGTTTGGGGTCTCCATATTCGATGGAGAGCAGACACATAGCAGATCTGGCCTTCAAATGTTTATACTGAAGCAAGATCCAAGATGGTTTGGCATCCTTGTGCTTACAAGGAACAAATCGAAGACATAGCTGATTTGGCTGAAGCAGACCTAAGATGATTTGGCATTTCTGTATTGTCAGAAAACAAATCAAAGAAGCAGATTTGGCATTTTTGTTCGATGGAGAGCAAATTGAAGATATCAACATGACAGTCTTGAGGACCATGAACCGATAAGGCCAGGCAAATTTGGCCTTTCTATGAGTCTTTGCTCGATTCCTGTTACACAGCAATGAGCAAAGAGGGGCAGCTGTAATAGCCCAAATTCGCCCGGGCCTTAAACTAAAATAAAAAATAAAAAAATAACAAAGTCTAGTTATTTTATAAACAGTCCGTTTACAGTGCTAAAGCCTAAATCCAAACCACTTAAGTTTACTGGACCCATTTATACCCCAAAAATAACCCAACACCTGGACCCAGGTTTACACGGGGCCCAAAAGGCCCAAATCTACAAAAGAACAGGCAAGGAAACTCTAGGGTTTCCTGAGAACTCAGCGCTGCAATGAAATTCTGGAAGCTTCGGGCACTTTAAGCGACGTGACCTTTCATCTCGCGCAAATTCAATGGCCCAATCGTCGCCACCAAGCGCGTCGTGATCAGATGTTACACCACCATCGACGCGCAAGTCACGCCAGAATCCGGCGTTGGCTCCATCAGCGCGCAGACATCAGTGATCGAGCGAGATTCTCGTGGATTACCTGCAAAAAAAAAAGGAGACAACGACAGAAATCCAAGGCAAACATGGAAAGAAATCTTTGATTTCTTTCCTAAACCATAACAGTCTAAGGCTATAAAGCCTTTCTTCAAATTTGTAAAAAAGTACTTACGGTACACACATACAGAGAGAAAAATACCACAAAGATATTGTACATCAAATATTTTGCAATAATATATCAGAATATTTCACAAGAAACGAAGGTGATTTTTTTTATCTCATATTTCGTTTCTTTTCTCTTTTCTTAGACGAATATACAAACTGTTTTTTTTTAAAATAGTAATATCTAAAAGAAAATGAGTTACCTGTGGAAGGACGAAGGTTTTTAAACCCTCAGAGCACCGCGTATGACGGTGCGTAAGGCGCGTGTACAGGCATTGCACTGTAGTCGGAGACCGAAGGCCGGACTACCCCTTCTCTCCTTTTCAGAGAATTTTCAAGTTTTTTTTTTTAAAGTGGGGTACTAAAATGTGAATTTTGGGTTAAGGTTTTAACATTTATAGTCCTACGAAAACGGTGTCGTTTTGGCTTAGCTTGATAAGCACTAAAACGGCATCGTTTCAACAAAGAGGATCCGCGTGATGACCCGATTACCCGAGGAGGATCCGCGTGTTTTTGTGAAATGGGTAAATTGCCCAATTGATCCTTCCTCCTTTTTAATATTTACAATTTCATTTTATGTTTATTCAAATTGGGCCTAACTTCTTACATTTAATTCAATTTAGTCCCAATGGGCAGTAGAATTTATTCTGGGAAACAACGTCGTTTTTTAGGATTAGGGCTAATTGCCTAGTGCGTCCTCTGAATTTAACGCGCATTTGGAACCAGGCCCAGAATTTTTACTATTTTGCAGATTAACCTTAGATTTTCTAATTAAATTCAATTTTAATCCTTTTTATATTTTAATTTACTTTAAATACTTTATATATTTTTATAAATATTAGTTATATATTATTGTTATTATCCAAGACATTATTTTATCATATATTTTATCTATAAATTATATTATATTATATATTTTATTTTATATATTTCTTTATATATTTTTATAAAATTATATTACTATTTACTAAATTTGTAAATACCAAATAAATTTAAAAAATATTAATAAATATTAGTATATAATATCCTTATTTATAATAGTATTCATATTCCATTTATATATATTACACCTTTTCTTTATTTATATATTTTATATATGTACATTATTTATTTTATAAAATTCTTATGAAAATTACTCATATCCTATTTATTTTATAATATACGATACCATATTATATTTCATTATAATTATTTATGAATTTTTATTACATACTATATTTTATTATTTAATATTCCTTATAATATCTATCTTTCTTATATTTTTATATATTATTTATTTTATTTTTATACTATTTATTTTACTATATTTTATATGCAAATTACTTATTATATTTTTATTATTTTATATTATATTTCCTTATATTTTATTCATATTATATTATTATATATAACTTATTTTAAACATTTTTATTTATATTTTAGGTATTTTTATCAATAATTGCTCACTTTATTTTATATTTTAATATAATAATTGAACCTTTCTTTATATTATGTCAATACATTAGATGTTGGTCTCATAATTTTATTAAATGTTGAGTGCTTGACATTATTATTATTTTATTGTATTATATATATGTGTCAAATTGTATATCATGCATCATTTTTATTATCAATATGTTTAACTATACGATGAATTACATGTTTATGTGTTTTTACCTATTCTTCTTAAATATATATCGTGTTTTATGTATATTTTACTTATTTAAAATTTGCCATGTTTCTTATATGTATATGCTAGTTAATGTATGATATTTATGCTATTGTGCTTTTATTTACCTATTACTATAACATGTTATCCCGTATGTTATGTTAATATGCTCCTTCATGCATCGATCTAAAAAACGAGACTTTAAAGTTTTCAAAAATAAAGGCAATATTTGGTGTTTGGAAATTTCGAGAAAAGTAGTGCCCTAACTTATTGAGTTGCAACTTTTCTCGTTGAGTTCGAATAGTCAAGCACCCTTCTAAGTTTTTAAGGTTTTCTAAGTGCAAGCAACTGTCTCGGAACTTCAAGACGTTGTGTCCTAAGTTACTAGATATGGCATTTCGTTGTTTCGAGATAGGGATTTCCAACAAGGCTAACTTAGTGTCAGATATCTTAAAAATATTATGTCCTAACTTATTGGATGTAATATTTTGATTTATTTGATACAAGTGAACCCTAATTTTCAAAATCAAAAATATTAAAAGAGGACTGCATCTTAAAATTTTTAAATTTCTGACATTAAAGACACTTGATAATCAATTAGGTGCAAATATTGGGCGATACGAGGATGCTAACCCTTCCTCGCACGTAACCGACTCCTGACTCCGTTTTCTCGATTTTCGTAGACCAAAATTAATGTTTTAAAACAAAACATTTTATTAGGTGATCCAATCACACCTAAAAAGATTGGTGGCGACTCCCGTTTTCATTTTTTTAAAGTCGATACCCATTTTCCAAAACCCGATTAAAAAATGGTTTCGACAGTTATATCTGTCTATTCTCGAAAGGAATTAAACCTTCACATTCTTTTCTAAAAAATAAAAATATTGACTTTATTAATTTGGCATTATGAAGAGTAAAGGTTACATTCGGGTTGAATGCTCTTCTGGGAAGAAACGAGTCACAAAACGAAAAGGGTTTTTGGGCTGGCGACTGGAATTCACAAAATGCAAGGGATTTCATGAAGTATACTATTTCCAGGGGATACAAAGTTGATTCTTACGAATTTGGTAACTAAAATTATTTTCCCGAAGATCCGCATGGGATCGTTTTCTTTTATATTTTTTGATCATGCTCTAATCAATTTATCTTGCCAGGAAATCAACTCTCCGGAGCTGGGATGGGCGCAAGGGTTGAGGCTGAACAATATGGAAAAGACGTAATAGTACTTAAGAATATGGTGAAAGACTTACACCCAGACCCCAAAACTCAACCAAAGGTTCTAGGTCTTAGTGGCTTTTATGACGAGAAATGGTTTAATGTCTTCCTAGAAGTTTCGGGACAAGGAGTTGTTGACGGAGTTACACACCACATCTACAATCTTGAACCTGGTATCCAAATATATCTCGATCCAGTGTTTACCGAAGAATTTTTAGATGCTTACTTATTACTAGTATGGTCTATTTCTTAATTCGATTGATGCATATGCAGGTGATGGTCTAAACTTGATTACCAAGATTCAAGATCCTTCGTACTTGAATCAAGTTGCCCAAACCTATAGAGGTGTTTTTAATATTTGTCAACAAGTTTAAACTGCAGTCGGGAGCTTGGGTTTCTGAATCTGGTGGAGCTCTTCAGGGCGATGCTAAAGATGTGTCTCCAACCTTTGCTGATGGATTTTGGTAATATTTTTCTCTCATTTTCCTCTACCTTTAACCTTTTTTTGTGTATAATACAACACGGAATTGAAATGTCCACCTTAAACAGGTATTTTGATCAATTAGGAATGGCTGCAACCTACAATCACAAGGTTTTCTGCAGGCAAACTCTCATCGGTGGAAATTATGCTTTACTTAACACTACAACATTTATTTCCAAACCCGATTACTACGGGTCAGTATCTTCACAAAAATAGTGTTAGCCTTATCCTTGCTTTTTTCCCTTATAGCCACTGAAATTTCGTTTTCCTAACTTGTTTCATTTCTAGTGCGCTTCTATGGTACCGGCTTATGGGAAGTATTGTACTTGCAGTAACTCAAGTGTCTAACCCGAATTTGCGTGTATATGCTTATTGTGCGAAGAAAAAGGTAAGCTGTCTTTGATAAAGCTAACTTTTCATCTTTCAAATTCTTTGTTTTTATCAGGTATTATTTGGATAATTTTTTCCTTTTGTAGCCTGGGGTTTCTATCATTTTTATCAACTTGTCGAAAGATAGCTCGTTCGATGTAACCCTTTCAAGTTACGAACATCATCATTGTAATTTGACGTCCACAGATGTTACGAAGCCCAATTTTGAATTTAAGAGTCACCTGAATAGGAAGAGTATCATCTGACTGCATTAGGTGGAGATATACAAGGTCAAATCGTGTTGCTGAATGAGGTTCCAATGGTTCCGACAGATACATTCGACATTCCGGCGATGGATCCAAAGCTTGTCAATGCTTCCACACCCATCTCGGTTGTAGCTCATTCCATAGTCTACATAACCATCAGAGACTTTCATGCCCATGTCTGTGTTTAAACTGCATTATTTCCTTATCCAAAATGTAATACCTTTAAACCTTGTTCGAAGTTTTAGAATATGTTAAAAGTTTCTAACTTATTTCTCATTTGTTACTACCGTTCTTAGCTACGTATGAATCTGTAAATTTTAGTTTCCTTCAAAATTTCTTCCTTATCTCAATTAATTTCCTAATATATTTTGCATAGACAAAGCAATCCTCCGGGCATGAACGACTCATTGTCGGTTCTATTTTAGATTCGAAATGTTTCCACTATTTGTTTTCACCTACTACTTTGCCATAGATCATGAACCAAAGGTTGCAAGTGCAATTTCAAAATTAAAGACAGGTCCCTGCATGTTTTAATGATAAAGACTAGCCAATAAAATGTAACATAATGAATCAAGAATCATTGGTTTATCGCAGAAATGGTTTTCCTAATATGACAACGTACAAAAAAAAAGTTAAAAATAGAGCAAACGCTATCGGAAGGAAACAATATTCTTTTCCAATGTTTGGCGAAAAGAAAGGATAATAAACGCCATGTTTTGTCACTGTCCGTTATCGTTCTACTTCAACCTTTCTAGTTGAAGATTGAATTTGTTCTACTTTAACCTGGTCATTCCAGTTTTGCAGTGTTTAATTACTTTTTCATGTCGTGCCTTGGAGACCTAATTCGAGTAGCCTATTCGATCATAACATTCCCATGACTTATTTTGTTTTATTATTCCTGTTTTATTGTTATGATTATTCCTATGTTACTTCTTTTAGTTAGTGGAGGTTACAAGTAGGGAAAAATGTCCAAATAAGTCCGAATACGATTGAGTCATGACCGATTTAGTCCATGTACTATTAGAAAGTGAGCAAAAGAGGAGCATTAAAGATGGAATTAACTATTTACCATAATAAGTTATTAGGCCACAAGCAATTCAATCACTTTGGAATTAAACGGGGGTAATTTAGTCCTTGTACTAGTCAAACGCGAGGAAACAATGACGATTGAATACGGGGGGTTAACTCATCACGCTTGTGAAGAATGATGTGGTTTAAAGAACAACAAGAAAAGTGCCACTGTGGAACAATATATCTACTAAATTTCATCTTCAGTTGGTGGAATTTCAAAATTTTAAAAAACGTAAAAAATTCGAACAATTTTATATTATATTCTAAATTTTATAAACATTCAAATATATTAAATTAGTAACTGTGAGTAGTTTGGAGTGCTAGTGACTTCAAATTTCTACGGAAAAAAATACTGCGAAGAATTTAGATGAAGAATTCTTTATTACTTGGGCAACTCAGTCAAGTGCCGAGTCCACTTGGTAGGTGGCTTACCTGTTGGGCTTTTATTATATAAAAATTCAAAAATGGGCACTTGGGCTGCAAATGTTCGTCCCTAGTTGGTTTTGAATTTGTTTAATAATGGAGCAAAAAAGCATCATACACGAAAAGCAAACTATCTGAGAGGTTTTAGATTTTAACAGGATTTTCTTTTACATTTTATTACACAGAAAACGAAAGTAAGCCGTGCTCAGTCTTGGTAATTGACATCATCACCATTAAGATTGTGGTGTCTCTCTTGCGTAAAATAATGAATAAAAAAAACCTTTCTATTAAGATCCATATACGAGAGAATTAATAAAAAGTATAAGTATATATTATTTTTAAATATCGAGTAAATTAAAGTTAGATATGAAAGTTCATTTATCTACACTAGTACTTTTACGATATTTAAGAGTTTATGAAAACCCGTGTAAGAGATTTAGGCTTTTGGAGGCAGAATCGATAGGTCGTCCTGTACAAATTTGCAGAGACACTAAAGGAGGTAAAATTTTCTAAGTAGTTGCTACTATTTAAAAATTAGTGGCAGGCTGAATTATTGCAATATATAATTTCTGAAAACTCCGTAAACTTGCAATAATTACTAGTTAAAATAATTTTAAATTACCGCCTTCCTTCTAACAAAATGCACATTGTTTTTTCCTTAATAATTTAGAGAACAAGACATAAAACCTATGTCAACAGTACATGCCTTTATTTTGGAAGTTACATGGTAGATGAACCGAAAGAGGATTTAAAATCAAAATTTGGTGCCAAATAATGAGTTGGAATCATTATTCGATTGTAACTAAAAGGAAGAAGTTGCACCTACAAAATCAGAGCCTTAAAACTAAATGATAATGATGGTTTTACCACGATTACATTTCCTAACTGCTTTTATGTTCAGATCTAATTGTAACAAACTTTTAATGTGTATATATATAAACATGCTCGACTAAAATTCCATTACATCAATTCTTCCCGCTCTTTCGTAATATTCGGTTTTGTGAAAATGGATTTGAAATGCATATTCGCCTAGTAATAATTGTTTCTGATATCGCTTTTACGCTAAATGTGAACGTGGTGATTCAAGGATCAACACCAATTGCTGAAACAGATGATAACTTCGTATGTGCTACACTGGATTGGTGGCCTACTGAAAAATGCAACTATAATCAATACCCTTGGGGAAAGGCTGGACTTTTAAATTTGGTATGAATTGCTTATTTTTTGGGTGTGTGTATGAAAAATGTCTTTTAAATAAACATTAAGTCTTTTTATTTTGTTTTATATTTGTTTACAGGATTTGAAAAAGAAGGTTCTAATAAATGCAATAAAAGGTGAGTTTTACGTGTATAAAATTAAATGTGTCTATCATTAATTCGTACAAAGTAGTTCATAATCTTAGAATCGGAAAAGAAGTTGCAAATAATGTGATTCGAATACTTTTAAAAGCTATCTCTTAAGAGTGGTCATGAGAACAAGAGGGACTAAACTTGGTTAAATGTTGGTAAGAATCATTTCAAACTAATTTTTAAAATTACTTTTAGCATTCAATTCTTTAAGAATCAAAGTTGGTGGGTCGTTGCAAGATCAAGTGATGTACGGAGTAGGAGAAGTTAAAAATTGCCCCAATTTCATGAAAAAAGAAGGCAGTTTATTTGGGTTCTCTCAGGGGTGCCTTTCCATGGAAAGATGGGACAAACTGAATAACTTTTTCAATCAAACTGGGTGGGTATATCTGTCTATTCCCGAAAGGAATTAAACCTTCACATTCTTTTCTAAAAAATAAAAATACTGACTTTATTAATCTTGCATTATGAAGAGTAAAAGTTACATTCGGGTTGAATGCTCTTCTCGGAAGAAACGAGTTACAAAGCGAAAAGGGTCTTTGGGCTGGCGACTGGAATTCACAAAATGCAAGGGATTTCATGAAGTATACTATTTCCAGGGGATACAAAGTTGATTCTTACGAATTTGGTAACTAAAATTATTTTCTCGAAGATCCGCATGGGATCATTTTCTTTTATATTTTTTGATCGTGCTCTAATCAATTTATCTTGCCAGGAAATCAACTCTCCGGAGCTGGGATGGGCGCAAGGGTTGAGGCTGAACAATATGGAAAAGACGTAATAGTACTTAAGAATATGGTGAAAGACTTACACCCAGACCCCAAAACTCAACCAAAGGTTCTAGGTCCTAGTGGTTTTTATGACGAGAAATGGTTAAATGTCTTCCTAGAAGTTTCGGGACAAGGATTTGTTGACGGAGTTACGCACCACATCTACAATCTTGGACCTGGTATCCAAATATATCTCGATCCAGTGTTTATCGAAAAGCTTTTAGATGCTTACTTATTACTAGTATAGTCTATTTCTTAATTCGATTGATGCATGTGCAGGTGATGGTCTAAACTTGATTACCAAGATTCAAGATCCCTCGTACTTGAATCAAGTTGCCCAAACTTATAGAGGTGTTTTTAATATTGTCAACAAGTTTAAACCGCAATGAGCTTGGGTTTTGAATCTGTGGAGCTCTTCGTATGGGCTAAAGATGTGTCTCGAACCTTTGCTGATGGATTTTGGTAATATTTTTCTCTCATTTTCCTCTACCTCTAACCTTTTTTTGTGTATAATACAACACGGAATTGAAATTTCCACCTTAAACAGGTATTTTGATCAATTAGGAATGGCTGCAACCTACAATCACAAGGTTTTCTGCAGGCAAACTCTCATCGGTGGAAATTATGCTTTACTTAACACTACAACATTTATTCCCAATCCCGATTACTACGGGTCAGTATCTTCACAAAAATAGTGTTAGCCTTATCCTTGTTTTTTTTCCCTATAGCCACTGAAATTTCGTTTTCTTAACATGTTTCATTTCTAGTGCGCTTCTATGGCACCGGCTTATGGGAAGTATTGTACTTGCAGTAACTCAAGTGTCTAACCCGAATTTGCGTGTATATGCTCATTGTGCGAAGAAAAAGGTAAGCTGTCTTTGATAAAGCTAAATTTTCATCTTTCAAATTCTTTGTTTTTATCAGGTATTATTTGGATAATTTTTTCCTTTTGTAGCATGGGGTTTCTATCATTTTTATCAACTTGTCAAAAGATAGCTCGTTCGATGTAACCCTTTCAAGTTACGAACATCATCGTCGTAATTTGAGATCCACGGCTGTTGCTAAGCCCAATTTTGAATTTAAGAGTCACCTGAATAGGGAAGAGTATCATCTGACTGCATTAGGTGGAGATATACAAGGTCAAATCGTGTTGCTGAATGACGTTCCAATGGTTCCGACAGATACATTCGACATTCCGGCGATGGATCCAAAGCTTGTCGATGCTTCCACACCCATCTCGATTGCAGCTCATTCCATAGTCTACGTAACCATCAGAGACTTTCATGCCCCTGTCTCTGTTTAAACTGCATTATTTCCTTATCCAAAATGAAATACCTTTAAACCTTGTTCGAAGTTTTAGAATGTGTTAAAAGTTTCTAACTTATTTCTCATTTGTTACTACCGTTCTTAGCTACGTATGAATCTGTAAATTTTAGTTTCCTTCAAAATTTCTTCCTTATCTCAATTAATTTCCTAATATATTTTGCATAGACAAAGTAATCCTCCGGGCATGAACGAATCATTGTCGGTTCTATTTTAGATTCGACATGTTTCCACTATTTGTTCTCACCTACTACTTTGCCATAGATCTTCAACCACAGGTTGCAAGTGCAATTTCAAAATTAAAGACAGGTCCCTGCATGTTTTAATGATAAAGACTAGCCAAAAAAATGTAACATAATGAATCGAGAATCATTGGTTTATCGTGGAAATGGTTTTCCTAATATGACAACGTACCAAAAAAAAAGTTAAAAATAGAGCGAACGCTATCGGAAGAAAACAATATTCTGTTCCAACATTTGGTGAAAAGAAAGGATAATAAATGCCATGTTTTGTCACGGTCAGTTATCGTTCTACTTCAAACTTTCTAGTTGAAGATTGAATTTGTTCTACTTCAACCTAGTCATTCCAGTTTTGCAGTGTTTAATTACTCTTTTATGTCGTGCCTTGGAGACCTAATAAAAGTAGCCTATTCGATCATAACATTCCCATGACTTATTTTGTTTTATTATTCTTGTTTTATTGTTATGATTATTCCTATGTTACTTCTTTTAGTTAGTGGAGGTTACAAGTAGGGAAAAATGTCCCAATAGGTCCGAATACGATTGAGTCATGACCGATTTAGTCCATGTACTATTAGAAAGTGAGCAAAAGGGGAGTATTAAAGATGGAATTAACTATTTACCGTAATAAGCTATTAGGCCACAAGCAATTCAATCACTTTGGAATTAAACGGGGGTAATTTAGTCCTTGTACTAGTCAAACGCGAGGAAACAGTGATGATTGAATACGGGGGGTTAACTCATCACACTTGTGAAGAATGATGTGGTTCAAAGAACAACAAGAAAAATGCCACCGTGGAACAATATATCTACACAATTTCATCGTCAGTTGGTGGAATTTCAAAATTTTAAAAAACGTAAAAAATTCGAACAATTTTATATTATATTCTAAATTTTATAAACATTTAAATATATTAAATTAGTAACTGTGAGTAGTATGGAGTGCTAGTGACTTCAAATTTCTACGGAAAAAAAATACTGCGAAGAATTTAGATGAAGAATTCTTTATTACTTGGGCAACTCAGTCAAGTGCCGAGTCCACTTGGTAGGTGGCTTACCTGTTGGGCTTTTATTATATAAAAATTCAAATATGGGCATTTGGGCTGCAAATGTTCGTCCCCAGTTGGTTTTGAATTTGTTTAATAATGGAGCAAAAAAGCTTCATACAAGAAAAGCAAACTATCTGAGAGGTTTTAGATTTTAATAGGATTTTCTTTTACATTTTATTACACAGAAAACGAAAGTAAGTCGTGCTCAGTCTTGGTAATTGACGTCATCACCATTAAGAGGTGTTCTTTATAGGCCTGGAGTTAAATTCTCAAAACCAACAATTCTTTTTCTTATAACAAGATTGTGGTGTCTCTTTTGCGTAAAATAATGAATAAAAAAAACCTTTCTATTAAGATCCATATACTAGAGAATTAATAAAAAGTATAAGTATATATTATTTTTAAATATCGAGTAAATTAAAGTTAGATATGAAAGTTCATTTATCTACACTAGTACTTTTACGATATGTAAGAGTTTATGAAAACCCGTGTAAGAGATTTAGGCTTTTGGAGGAAGAATCGATAAGTCGTACTGTACAAATTTGCAGAGACACTAAAGGAGGTAAAATTTTCTAAATAGTTGCTACTATTTACAAATTAGTGGCAGGCTGAATTATTGCAATATATAATTTTTGCAAACTCCGTAAACTTGCAATAATTACTAGTTAAAATAATTTTAAATTACCGCCTTCCTTCTAACAAAATGCACATTATTTTTCCCTTAATAATTTAGGGAACAAGACATAAAACCTATGTCAACAGTACATGCCTTTATTTTCGAACTTACATGGTAGATGAACCGAAAGAGGTTTTAAAATCAAAATTTGGTGCCAAATAATGAGTTGGAATCATTATTCCGATTGTAACTAAAAAGGAAGAAGTTGCACCTACAAAACTGTAGCCTTAAAACTAAATGATAATGATGGTTTTACCACGATTAAATTTCCTAATCTGTTTTATGTTCAGATCTAATTGTAACAAACTTTTAATGTGTATATATATAAACATGCTCGACTAAAATTCCATTACATCAATTCTTCCTGCTCTTTCGTAATATTCGGTTTTTGTGAAAATGGATTTGAAATGCATATTCGGCCTAGTAATAATTGTTTCTCGGATATCGCTTTCTTTTACGCTAAATGTGAACGTGGTGATTCAAGGATCAACACCAATTGCTGAAACAGATGATAACTTCGTATGTGCTACACTGGATTGGTGGCCTACTTAAAAATGCAACTATAATCAATGCCCTTGGGGAAAGGCTGGACTTTTAAATTTGGTATGAATTGCTTATTTTTTGGGCGTGTGTATGAAAAATGTCTTTTAAATAAACATTGAGTCTTTTTATTTTGTTTTATATTTGTTTGCAGGATTTGAAAAAGAAGGTTCTAATAAATGCAATAAAAGGTGAGTTCTACGTGTATAAAATTAAATGTGTCTATCATTAATTTGTACAAGGTAGTTCATAATTTGAGAATCGGAAAAGAAGTTGCAAATAATGTGATTCGAATACTTTTAAAAGCTACCTCTTAAGAGTGGTCGTGAGATAAAGTGGGACTAAACTTGGTTAAATGTTGGTAAGAATCATTTCAGACAAATTTTTAAAATTACTTTCAGCATTCAATTCTTTAAGAATCAAAGTTGGTGGGTCGTTGCAAGATCAAGTGGTGTACGGAGTAGGAGAAGTTAAAAATTGCCCCAATTTCATGAAAAAAGAAGGCAATTTATATGGGTTCTCTCAGGGGTTCCTTCCCATGGAAAGGTGGGACAAACTGAATAACTTTTTCAATCAAACTGGGTGGGTATATCTGTCTATTCCCGAAAGGAATTAAACCTTCACATTCTTTTCTAAAAAATAAAAATACTGACTTTATTAATCTGGCATTATGAAGAGTAAAGGTTACATTCAGGTTGAATGCTCTTCTGGGAAGAAACGAGTCACAAAGCGGAAAGGGTCTTTGGGCTGGCGACTGGAATTCACAAAATGCAAGGGATTTCATGAAGTATACTATTTCCAGTGGATACAAAGTTGATTCTTACGAATTTGGTAACTAAAATTGTTTTCTCGAAGATTCGCTTGGGATCGTTTTCTTTTATATTTTTTGATCGTGCTCTAATCAATTTATCTTGCCAGGAAGTCAACTCTCCGGAGCTGGGATGGGCGCAAGGGTTGAGGCTGAACAATATGGAAAAGACGTAATAGTACTTAAGAATATGGTGAAAGACTTACACCCAGACTACAAAACTCAACCAAAGGTTCTAGGTCCTAGTGGCTTTTATGACGAGAAATGGTTTAATGTCTTCCTAGAAGTTTCGGGACAAGGAGTTGTTGACGGAGTTATGCACCACACCTACAATCTTGGACCTGGTATCCAAATATATCTCGATCCAGTATTTACCGAAGAGCTTTTAGATGCTTACTTATTACTAGTATGGTCTATTTGTTAATTCGATTGATGCATGTGCAGGTGATTGTCTAAACTTGATTACCAAGATTCAAGATCCTTCGTACTTGAATCAAGTTGCCCAAACCTATAGAGGTGTTTTTAATATTATCAACAAGTTTAAACCACAGTCGGGAGCTTGGGTTTCTGAATCTGGTGGAGCTCTTCAGGGTGGTGCTAAAGATGTGTCTCCAACCTTTGCTGATGGCTTTTGGTAATATTTTTCTCTCATTTTCCTCTACCTCTAACCTTTTTTTGTGTATAACACAACACGGAATTGAAATTTCCACCTTAAACAGGTATTTTGATCAATTAGGAATGGCTTCAACCTACAATCACAAGGTTTTCTGCAGGCAAACTCTCATCGGTGGAAATTATGCTTTACGTAACACTACAACATTTATTCCCAATCCCGATTACTACGGGTCAGTATCTTCACAAAAATAGTGTTAGCCTTATCCTAGCTTTTTTCCCCTATAGCCACTGAAATTTCGTCTTCTTAACTTGTTTCATTTCTAGTGCGCTGCTATGGCACCGGCTTATGGGAAGTATTGTACTTGCAGTAACTCAAGTGTCTAACCCGAATTTGCGTGTATATGCTCATTGTGCGAAGAAAAAGGTAAGCTGTCTTTGATAAAGCTAACTTTTCATCTTTCAAATTCTTTGTTTTTATCAGGTATTATTTGGATAATTTTTTCCTTTTGTAGCCTGGGGTTTCCATCATTTTTATCAACTTGTCGAAAGACACAGCTCGTTCGATGTAACCCTTTCAAGTTACGAACATCATCGTCGTAATTTGAGATCTACGAATATTACGAAGCCCAATTTTGAATTTACGAGTCACCTGAATAGGGAAGAGTATCATCTGACTGCATTAGGTGGAGATATACAAAGTCAAATTGTGTTGCTGAATGACGTTCCAATGGTTCCGATAGATACATTCGACATTCTGGCGATGGATCCAAAGCTTGTCGATGCTTCCACACCCATCTCGGTTGCAGCTCATTCCATAGTCTACGTAACCACCAGAGACTTTCATGCCCCTGTCTGTGTTTAAACTGCATTATTTCCTTATCCAAAATGTAATACCTTTAAACCTTGTTCGAAGTTTTAGAATATGTTAAAAGTTTCTAACTTATTTCTCATTTGTTACTACCGTTCTTAGCTACATATGAATCTGTAAATTTTAGTTTCCTTCAAAATTTCTTCCTTATCTCAATTAATTTCCTAATATATTTTGCATAGACAAAGTAATCCTCCGGGCATGAACGACTCATTGTCGGTTCTATTTTAGATTCGACATGTTTCCACTATTTGTTCTCACCTACTACTTTGCCATAGATCTTCAACCACAGGTTGCAAGTGCAATTTCAAAATTAAAGACAGTTCCCTGCATGTTTTAATGATAAAGACAAGCCAATAAAATGTAACATAATGAAACGAGAATCATTAGTTTATCGTAGAAATGGTTTTCCTAATATGACAACGTACCAAAAAAAAAGTTAAAAATAGAGCGAATGCTATCGGAAGAAAACAATATTCTTTTGCAACGTTTGGCAAAAAGAAAGGATAATAAACACCATGTTTTGTCACGGTCCGTTATCGTTCTACTTCAACCTTTCTAGTTGAAGATTGAATTTTTTCTACTTCAACCTTGTCATTCCAGTTTTGCAGTGTTTAATTACTCTTTCATGTCGTGCCTTGGAGATCTAATTCCAGCACCCTATTCGATCATAACATTCCCATGACTTATTTTGTTTTATTATTCTTGTTTTATTGTTATGATTATTCCTATGTTACTTCTTTTAGTTAGTGGAGGTTACATGTAGGGAAAAATGTCCCAATAGGTCCGAATACGATTGAGTCATGACCGATTTAGTCCATGTACTATTAGAAAGTGAGCAAAAGAGGAGTATTAAAGATGGAATTAACTATTTACCGTAATAAGCTATTAGGCCACAAGCAATTCAATCACTTTAGAATTAAACGGGGGTAATTTAGTCCTTGTACTAGTCAAACGCGAGGAAACAATGACGATTGAATACGGGGGGTTAACTCATCACTCTTGTGAAGAATGATGTGGTTCAAAGAACAACAAGAAAAATGCCACCGTGGAACAATATATCTACACAATTTCATCGTCAGTTGGTGGAATTTCAAAATTTTAAAAAACGTAAAAAATTCGAACAATTTTATATTATATTCTAAATTTTATAAACATTCAAATATATTAAATTAGTAACTGTGAGTAGTATGGAGTGCTAGTGACTTCAAATTTCTATGGAAAAAAAATACTGCGAAGAATTTAGATGAAGAATTCTTTATTACTTGGGCAACTCACCAAGTGCCGAGTCCACTTGGTAGGTGGCTTACCTGTTGGCTTTTATTATATAAAATTCAAATATGGGCACTTGGGCTGCAAATGTTCGTCCCCAGTTGGTTTTGAATTTGTTTAATAATGGAGCAAAAAAGCTTCATACAAGAAAAGAAAACTATCTGAGAGGTTTTAGATTTTAACAGGATTTTCTTTTACATTTTATTACACAGAAAACGAAAGTAAGCCGTGCTCAGTCTTGGTAATTGACGTCATCACCATTAAGAGGTGTTCTTTATAGGCCTGGAGTTAAATTCTCAAAACCAACAATTCTTTTTCTTATAACAAGATTGTGGTGTCTCTTTTGCGTAAAATAATGAATAAAAAAAACCTTTCTATTAAGATCCATATACTAGAGAATTAATAAAAAGTATAAGTATATATTATTTTTAAATATCGAGTAAATTAAAGTTAGATATGAAAGTTCATTTATCTACACTAGTACTTTTACGATATGTAAGAGTTTATGAAAACCCGTGTAAGAGATTTAGGCTTTTGGAGGCAGAATCGATAGGTCGTCCTGTACAAATTTGCAGAGACACTAAAGGAGGTAAAATTTTCTAAATAGTTGCTACTATTTACAAATTAGTGGCAGGTTGAATTATTGCAATATATAATTTTTCCAAACTCCGTAAACTTGCAATAATTACTAGTTAAAATAATTTTAAATTACCGCCTTCCTTCTAACAAAATGCACATTGTTTTTCCCTTAATAATTTAGGGAACAAGACATAAAACCTATGTAAACAGTACATGCCTTTATTTTCGAACTTACATGGTAGATGAACCGAAAGAGGTTTTAAAATCAAAATTTGGTGCCAAATAATGAGTTGGAATCATTATTCCGATTGTAACTAAAAAGGAAGAAGTTGCACCTACAAAACTGTAGCCTTAAAACTAAATGATAATGATGGTTTTACCACGATTAGATTTCCTAATCTGTTTTATGTTCAGATTTAATTGTAACAAACTTTTAATGTGTATATATATAAATATGCTCGACTAAAATTCCATTGCATCAATTCTTCATCCTCTTTCGTAATATTCAGTTTTTGTGAAAATGGATTTGAAATGCATATTCGGCCTAGTAATAATTGTTTCTCGGATATCACTTTCTTTTACGCTAAATGTGAACATGGTGATTCAAGGATCAACACCAATTGCTGAAACAGATGATAACTTCGTATGTGCTACACTGGATTGGTGGCCTACTGAAAAATGCAACTATAATCAATGCCCTTGGGGAAAGGCTGGACTTTTAAATTTGGTGTGAATTGCTTATTTTTTGGGTGTGTGTATGAAAAATGTCTTTTAAATAAACATTGAGTCTTTTTATTTTGTTTTATATTTGTTTGCAGGATTTGAAAAAGAAGGTTCTAATAAATGCAATAAAAGGTGAGTTCTACGTGTATAAAATTAAATGTGTCTATCATTAATTCGTACAAGGTAGTTCATAATCTGAGAATCGGAAAAGAAGTTGCAAATAATGCGATTCGAATACTTTTAAAAGCTATCTCTTAAGAGTGGTCGTGAGAACAAGTGGGACTAAACTTGGTTAAATGTTGGTAAGAATCATTTCAGACAAATTTTTAAAATTACTTTCAGCATTCAATTCTTTAAGAATCAAAGTTGGTGGGTCGTTGCAAGATCAAGTGGTGTATGGAGTAGGAGAAGTTAAGAATTGCCCCAATTTCATGAAAAAAGAAGGCAGTTTATTTGGGTTCTCTCAGGGGTGCCTTCCCATGGAAAGATGGGACAAACTGAATAACTTTTTCAATCAAACTGGGTGGGTATATCTGTCTATTCCCGAAAGGAATTGAACCTTCACTTTGTTTTCTAAAAAATAAAAATACTGACTTTATTAATCTTGCATTATGAAGAGTAAAGGTTACATTCGGGTTGAATGCTCTTCTGGGAAGGAACGAGTCACAAAGCTTAAAGGGTCTTTGGGCTGGCGATTGGAATTCACAAAATGCAAGGGATTTCATGAAGTATACTATTTCCAGGGGATACAAAGTTGATTCTTACGAATTTGGTAACTAAAATTGTTTTCCCGAAGATCCGCATGGGATCGTTTTCTTTTATATTTTTTGATCGTGCTCTAATCAATTTATCTTGCCAGGAAATCAACTCTCCTGAGCCGGATGGGCGCAAGGGTTGAGGCTGAACAATATGGAAAAGACGTAATAGTACTTAAGAATATGGTGAAAGACTTACACCTGCACCCCCAAAACTCAACCAAAGGTTCTAGGTCCTAGTGGCTTTTATGACGAGAAATGGTTTAATGTCTTCCTAGAAGTTTCGGGACAAGGAGTTGTTGATTTGAGTTACGCACCACATCTACAATCTTGGACTGGTATCCAAATATATCTCGATCCAAGGTGTTTATCAAGAGCTTTTAGATGCTTACTTATTACTAGTATGGTCTATTTCTTAATTCGATTGATGCATGTGCAGGTGATGGTCTAAACTTGATTACCAAGATTTAAGATCCTTCGTACTTGAATCAATTTGCCCAAACCTATAGAGGTGTGTTTAATATTGTCAACAAGTTTAAACCGCAGTCGGGAGCTTGGGTTTTGAATCGTGGAGCTCTTCGTGATGTGTGCTAAAGATGTGTCTCCAACCTTTGCTGATGGATTTTGGTAATATTTTCTCTCATTTTCCTCTACCTCTAACCTTTTTTTGTGTATAATACAACACGGAATTGAAATTTCCACCTTAAACAGGTATTTTGATAAATTAGGAATGGCTTCAACCTACAATCACAAGGTTTTCTGCAGTAAACTCTCTGTTAGAATTAAGTGACCCAAATTTTATTTAAATAAAATACGATGGAAAATAAAATAAAAGTAAAATCCATATAGAACTAGACTTCTTTTATTTTATTTTAGAATAAGGTTTTAAACCTTATTAAACTCCATCTATTTTATATTGATTAGGATAAGGTGTTTCAATCCTACTAGAATATGGCTTTGCAAGCCTATAAATAGATATAGTCTATTCCTCTTGTATTTGAGTAAAAATTTTTCGACATAGTGAATTTTCTTCTCCTCTCGCCTGTGGTTTTTTTTCCCAAAGGGTTTCACGTAAAATTTATGTGTTCTTTATTTTTATTTATTTTATTCTATTTTATTTTTCACAAATTGGTATCGAGCTTCCGGTTATTCATCTCGATCACGGTAATGGCGTCTTTGAAGTATGAAATTCACTGTTGGATCGCAACACCGATTTGCATTGTGGCAAATTAAGATGCAAGCGCTTCTTGCACGATGGATCTAGAGGATGCCCCGCTAGGATAGATAAGATGCCTTCGACATTAACAGATGAAGAGAAGAAGCGTAAGGATCGAAAGGCATTAACACAATTACATCTCGCATTTGTCCAACAAAATTTTGCAGGATGTGATGAAAGAGAAAACTGCCACGCATTATGGAAGAGGCTAGAACAAATATGTATGTCGAAAACTCTAACAAGCAAGTTGCATATGAAGCGGCGTCTTTATGCTCATCGCTTTGGAGGAAGGTGCGTCAGACACGAACACTTAATGTTGTTTAAAGAAATTCTCTCAAACTTGGAGGCCATGGAGGTTCAAGATGATAAGGAAGATCTAGGGTTGATTCTACTTTGTTCGTTGCCCGCCTTATTCAACCTTTAGAGACACGATTTTATATAGCCATGAGTCTCTCACAATTGATGAGGTTTATGATTCTTTAACCTCGTATGATAAGATGAAGCATCTTGTGGTTAAACCCAACTCTCGGGAGAGGGTCTCATTGTTCGTGGGAGACAAGACCTAATGTTGATGATGATCGTGGTAGAACACAGAACGGAATCCTCGTGGTAAATCTAAGGTTAGATCGAAATCTTCAAACAGAGGTAAAACTTGCAACTTCGCAAGAAGAAAGGGCACATTAAATCTGAAAAGCTATAAGCTACAAAATAAGATTAAAAGGAGGTGCGAATCAAAAGGGAAAACAACCGGAAAATTCCGGTGAAGTCGATGTTGTAGAAGACTACGGCGATGGTGAACTTCTAGTTGCTTCATCAATAATTCTAAAGTAAGCGAGTGGATACTTGATTCAGTCTGCACCTTCCACATGAGTCCCAATCGGGATTGGTTTACAACTTATGAAACAAGATCTCAAGGTGTTGTTTTGATGGGAAATAATGCTTCATGTAAAATCGCAGTGTTGGAACAATTAAAGTTAAGATGTTTGATGGAGTTGTCGAACACTTAGTGACGTCGCGGCATGTTCCGAATTGAAAAGAAATTTAATTTCGTTGAGTACTCTTGATTCAAAAGGGCATGATACACACCGAAAGTGGGGTTTAAAGATTTCAAAGGGTCCCTTGGTGTGATGAAAGGGCAAAGAAAGATTGCCAAGTTATATGTTTCTGTGGTTCTATCATTCTCGGTGATGCAAATTGCCGCTTCCTCTTCATTGTCGATGATGATATTACTAAACTTTGGCATATGCGCCTAGGGCATATGAGTGAGAATGGCATGGCGTAATTAAGCAAAAGAGGACTTCTTAATGGGCAAGGAATTTGCAAACCGAATTTCTGTGAGCACCGTGTTTTGGGAAGCAAAAGAGAGTTCGATTCACTAGAGGAATCCATAACACGAAGGAAACGTTGGAGTATATCCATTCGATCTGTGGGGGCCGTCCAGTGCCTTCGAGAGGTGGAGCTAATTATATGCTAACCTTTATTGATGATTTTTCCGAAAAGTTTGGGCGTTCTTCCCAAGCGAAAGCGATGTGTTTTCCACATTTAAGTCTTGGAAAATTATGATTGAAAAATGACGGAAAATGATAAAATACCTCCGTCAGCATAATGGCTTAGAGTTCGCTCGATGAGTTTAATAGATTGTGCAAGTCGAAGGGATCATGAGACACTTGATGTTCATCATACTCCACAAAGAAAAGCGGCGTTGTAGAACGAATGAACGAACGATCATGGAGAAGGTTCGATGTATGTTGTCAAATGCCAACTTACCAAGTCATTTTGGGCGTATGACCTCATCGCATGTTTTTGATCAACCGATCTCCATCCGCTGCCATTGAGAAAAAGACTCCACAAGAGGTATGGTCCGTAATCCCGCTAATTATTCGATTTAAAGATTTTTGGGTGTCCCGCGATGCTCATGTTGATAATGGAAAATTGGAACCGAGATCCATTAAATGCGTTTTCTTGGTTATAAAGTCGGTGTAAAAGGCTATAAGTTATGGTGTCCTAAAATAGAAAAGTTGTGATTAGCGAGAGATGTTGTTTTGATGAAACCGCTATGCTACCTAACTTATCTCTTAAAGACTCTTCCAATAAAGAAAACCAAAAGCGTGGAGCATCGATTAATACGTAATCAACTCCTCAAGCCAAGACAAAAATTGAGAATAGAGTTGCTTCTTCACCGCAATACTCTATCGCCAAAAACAGGACAAGAAGAGAAATTAAACCTCCAAAGAAGTATGCCGAGGTTGATCTAGTTGCTTATGCTTTAAATGTGGTGAAGATATAGATGCGAATCAAGAGCCATTTAATTATTCTCGAGGCGATTAGTCAGTGAAGACTCGTAAAAGTGGATGTTTGCTATGTAAGAGGAGATGGAATCACTCCACAAAAACAGTAACATGGGATCTTGTAAAACTTCCTAAAGGTAAAAAGGCGTTCGTTGTAAATGGGTGTTTAAAAGAAAGAAGGGACTCTGTGAGTTGAAGAACCCAGATATAAAGCAAGGCTTGTTGCAAAGGGTTACAACAAATTCCAGAGTGGACTTCACGATGTGTTCTCTCCAATTGTTAAGCATAGTTCGATTCGAGCTTTGCTTGGTATTGTTGCCATGCATGATTTGGAGCTTGAGCAGTTAGATGTAAAACCGCATTTTTGCATGGAGAACTTGAGGAAGATATTTACATGCAACAACCAGAGGGTTTTATAGTCTCGTAAAAAGAGGACGATGTTTGCTTGTCAAAAAGTCCCTTTACGGTTTGAAACAATCACCAAGACAAGGGTACAAGAGGTTTGATTCCTTTATGACTTCTCATGATTTCAAAAGAAGTAGTTTTGACAGTTGTGTCTACTTTAAGAAAAACGTTGATGGTTCTTTTGTGTATCTACTTTTTATGTTGATGACATGTTGATAGCAACAAAAGATAAAAGAGAGATAAGAAAGGTTAAAGCCCAACTAAGTGAAGAATTTGAGATGAAAGATTTAGGACCAGCAAAGAAGATACTTGGTATGGAGATTCTCGAGATAGAAAAGCAAGTAAATTGTACCTAAGTCGGAGGGGTACATTGAGAAAGTTCTTTGCGTGTTCAATATGCAGAGTGCTAAGCCTCGTTAGTACTCCTTTAGCATTTCCATTTCGGACTTTCATCGGCCTTATCTCCTCAATCGATAATGAGATTGAGTATATGTCACATGTTCCATACTCTAGTGCAGAGGATCTCTCATGTATGCTATGGTTTGTTCACGCCCGATTTATCATATGCGGTCAAGTCAGCTTAGCGATACATGGCGAATCCTCGTAAAGAACACCGGAAAGCGCTTCAATGGATTTTAAGATACTTACGAGGCACTACTAATGTTTGCTTACAGCTTGGAAGAACTAAAGATGGAGTTATAGGGTATGTTGATGCTGATTTTGCTGGAGACCTTGATAGAAGAAGATCTCTCACAAAGTTACGCCTTTACAATCGGAGGTTGTGCAATTAGTTGGAAAGCCACTTTGCAAACTACGATCCGCTTTGTCTACCAAAAGTCGAGTACATGGCGATTATCGAGGCTTGTAAAGAAGCTATTTGGTTGAAGGGACTATTTAGTGAACTCAATGAAGACCTTCAAATCAGCACAAGATTTTGTGACAATGAGTGCCATCTTTCTTACAAAAGATCAAATGTTTCATGAGAGAACAAAACACATTGATATTCGGTATCATTTTGTTCGTGATATTATTGCTCGTGGTGATATTGTTGTGAGCAAAATTAGCACTCATGAAAATCCTGCAGAGATGATGACTAAGTCACTTCCTATAACCAAGTTTGAGCATTGCTTAGACTTGGTTGGTGTTCATTGTTGAAGTTAAACCCTTAAGGGTTTTTTGGAAGAGGTGAAGAACTTGTTTATTGAAAGTTCGCGATGAAGAACTTGTTCATTGAGAATTTGTGTCAAGGTGGAGATTGTTAGAATTAAGTGACCCAAATTCTTATTTAAATAAAATACGATGGAAAATAAAATAAAAGTAAAATCCATATAGAACTAGACTTCTTTTATTTTATTTTAGAATAAGGTTTTAAACCTTATTAAACTCCATCTATTTTATATTGATTAGGATAAGGTGTTTCAATCCTACTAGAATATGGCTTTGCAAGCCTATAAATAGATATAGTCTATTCCTCTTGTATTTGAGTAAAAAATTTTTCGACATAGTGAATTTTCTTCTCCTCTGCCCGTGGTTTTTTTTCCCGAAAGGGTTTCCACGTAAAATTTATGTGTTCTTTATTTTTATTTATTTTATTCTATTTTATTTTTCACACTCTCATCGGTGGAAATTATGCTTTACTTAACACTACAACATTTATTCCCAATCCCGATTACTACGGGTCAGTATCTTCACAAAAATAGTGTTAGCCTTATCCTTGCTTTTTTCCCCTATAGCCACCGAAATTTCGCTCTTCTTAACTTGTTTCATTTCAAGTGCGCTTCTATGGCACCGCTTATGGAAGTATTGTACTTGCAGTAACTCAAGTGTCTAACCCGAATTTGCGTGTATATGCTCATTGTGCGAAGAAAAAGGTAAGCTGTCTTTGATAAAGCTAACTTTTCATCTTTCAAATTCTTTGTTTTTATCAGGTATTATTTGGATAATTTTTTCCTTTTGTAGCCTGGGGTTTCTATCATTTTTATCAACTTGTCGAAAGATAGCTCGTTCGATGTAACCCTTTCAAGTTACGAACATCATCGTCATAATTTGAGATCCACGGATGTTGCGAAGCCCAATTTTGAATTTACGAGTCACCTGAATAGGGAAGAGTATCATCTGACTGCATTAGGTGGAGATATACAAGGTCAAATCGTGTTGCTAAATGACGTTCCAATGGTTTCGACAGATACATTCGACATTCCGCCGATGGATCCAAAGCTTGTCAATGCTTCCACACCAATCTCGGTTGCAGCTCATTCCATAGTCTACGTAACCATCAGAGACTTTCACGCCCCTATCTGTGTTTAAACTGCATCATTTCCTTATCCAAAATGTAATACCTTTAAACCTTGTTCGAAGTTTAGAATGTGTTAAAAGTTTCTGACTTATTTCTCATTTGTTACTACCGTTCTTAGCTACGTATGAATCTGTAAATTTTAGTTTCCTTCAAAATTTCTTCCTTATCTCAATTAATTTCCTAATATATTTTGCATAGACAAAGTAATCCTCCGGGCATGAATGACTCATTGTCGGTTCTATTTTAGATTCGACATGTTTCCACTAGTCGTTCTCACCTACTACTTTGCCATGGATCTTCAACAACATGTTGCAAGTGCAATTTCAAAATTAAAGACAGTTCCCTGCATGTTTTAATGATAAAGACTAGCCAATAAAATGTAACATAATGAATCGAGAATCATTGGTTTATCATGGAAATGGTTTTCCTAATATGACAACGTTCCAAAAAAAAAGTTAAAAATAGAGCGAGCGCTATCGGAAGAAAACAATATTCTTTTCCAACGTTTGGCGAAAAGAAAGGATAATAAATGGCATGTTTTGTCACGGTCTGTTGTCGTTCTACTTCAACCTTTCTAGTTGAAGATTGAATTTGTTCTACTTCAACCTGGTCATTCCAGTTTTGCAGTGTTTAATTACTCTTTCATGTCGTGCCTTGGAGACCTAATTTGAGTAGCTTATTCGATCATAATATTCCCATGACTTATTTTGTTTTATTATTCTTGTTTTATTGTTATGATTATTCCTATGTTACTTCTTTTAGTTAGTGGAGGTTACAAGTAGGGAAAAATGTCCCAATAGGTCCGAATACGTTTGAGTCATGACCGATTTAGTCCATGCACTATTAGAAAGTGAGCAAAAGAGGAGTATTAAAGATGGAATTAACTATTTACCGTAATAAGCTATTAGGCCACAAGCAATTCAATCACTTTGGAATTAAACGAGGGTAATTTAGTCCTTCTACAAGTCAAACGCGAGGAAACAATGACGATTGAATACGGAGGGGTTAACTCATCACGCTTGTGAAGAATGATGTGGTTCAAGGAACAACAAGAAAAATGCCACCGTGGAACAATATATCTACACAATTTCATCGTCAGTTGGTGGAATTTCAAAATTTAAAAAAAACGTAAAAAATTCGAACAATTTTATATTATATTCTAAATTTTATAAACATTCAAATATATTAAATTAGTAACTGTGAGTAGTTTGGAGTGCTAGTGACTTCAAATTTCTACGGAAAAAAAAATATTGCGAAGAATTTAGATGAAGAATTCTTTATAACTTGGGCAACTCACCAAGTGCCGAGTCCACTTGGTAGGTGGCTTAGTTATGCTTATTATATAAAAATTCAAATATGGGCACTTGGGCTGCAAATGTTCGTCCCAGCTTGGTTTTGAATTTGTTTAATAATGGAGCAAAAAGCTTCATACAAGAAAAGCAAACTATCCGAGAGGTTTTAGATTTTAACAGATTTTCTTTTACATTTTCTTACACAGAAAATGAAAGTAAGCCGTGCTCAATCTTGGTAATTGACGCCATCACCATTAAGAGGTGTTCTTTATAGGCCCGAGTTAAATTCTCAAAACCAACAATTCTTTTTCTTATAACAAGATTGGGGTGTCTCTTTATGTAAAATAATGAATAAAAAAACCTTTCTATTAAGATCCAAATACTAGAGAATTAATAAAAGTATAAGTATATATTATTTTTAAATATCGAGCAAATTAAAGTTAGATATGAAAGTTCATTTATCTACACTAGTATCAAGTATTTATATGTAAGAGTTTATGAAAACCCGTGTAAGTGATTTAGGCTTTTGAAGGCAGAATCGATAGGTCGTCCTGTAGAAATTTACAGAGACACTAAAGGAGGTAAAATTTTCTAAATAGTTGCTACTATTTACAAATTAGTGGCAAGTTGAATTATTGCAATATATAATTTTTGCAAACTCCGTAAACTTGCAATAATTACCAGTTAAAATAATTTTAAATTACCACTTTCCTTCTAACAAAATGCACATTGTTTTTCCCTTAATAATTTAGGGAACAAGACATAAAACCTATGTCAACAGTACATGCCTTTATTTTCGAACTTACATGGTAGATGAACCGAAAGAGGTTTTAAAATCAAAATTTGGTGCCAAATAATGAGTTGGAATCATCATTCGATTGTAACTAAAAGGAAGAAGTTGCACCTACAAAACTCTGTAGCCTTAAAACTAAATGATAATGATGGTTTTACCACGATTAAATTTCCTAACTGCTTTATGTTCGGATCTAATTGTAACAAACTTTTAATGTGTATATATATAAACGTGTTCGACTAAAATTCCATTACATCAATTCTTCCCGCTCTTTCTTAATATTCGTTTTTGTGAAAATGGATTTGAAATGCATATTCGCCTAGTAATAATTGTTTCTGATATCGCTTTTTTTACGCTACATGTGAACGTGGTGATTCAAGGATCAACACCAATTGTTGAAACAGATGATAACTTCAGTATGTGCTAATCGGATTGGTGGCCTCTTGAAAAATGCAACTATAATCAATGCCCTTGGGGAAAGGCCGGACTTTTAAATTTGGTACTAATTGCTTATTTTTTGGGTGTGTGTATGAAAAATGTCTTTTAAATAAACATTGAGTCTTTTTATTTTTTTTTATATTTGTTTGCAGGATTTGTAAAAAGAAGGTTCTAGTAAATGCAATAAAAGGTGAGTTCTACGTGTATAAAATTAAATGTGTCTATCATTATTTCGTACAAGGTAGTTCATAATCTGAGTATCGAAAAAGAAGTTGCAAATAATGCGATTCGTTAAAAGCTATCTCTTAAGAGTGGTCATGAGAACAAGTGGGACTAAACTTCGTTAAATGTTGGTAAGAATCATTTCAGACAAATTTTTAAAATTACTTTCAGCATTCAATTCTTTAAGAATCAAAGTTGGTGGGTCGTTGCAAGATTAAGTGGTGTACGGAGTAGGAGATGTTAAGAATTGCCCCAATTTCATGAAAAAAGAAGGCAGTTTATTTGGGTTCTCTCAGGGGTGCCTTCCCATGGAAAGATGGGACAAACTGAATAACTTTTTCAATCAAACTGGGTGGGCATATCTGTTTATTCTCGAAAGGAATTAAACCTTCACATTCTTTTCTAAAAAATAAAAATACTGACTCTATTAATCTGGCATTATGAAGAGTAAAGGTTACATTCGGGTTGAATGCTCTTCTGGGAAGAAACGAGTCACAAAGCGAAAAGGGTCTTTGGGCTGGCGACTGGAATTCACAAAATGCAAGGGATTTCATGGAGTATACTATTTCCAGGGGATACAAAGTTGATTCTTACGAATTTGGTAACTAAAATTGTTTTCCCGAAGATCCGCATGGGATCGTTTTCTTTTAAATTTTTTTGGTCGTGCTCTAATCAATTTATCTTGCTAGGAAATCAACTCTTCGGAGCTGGGATGGGCGCAAGGGTTGAGGCTGAACAATTTGGAAAAGACGTAATAGTACTTAAGAATATGGTGAAAGACTTACACCCAGACCCCAAAACTCAACCAAAGGTTCTAGGTCCTAGTGGCTTTTATGACGAGAAATGGTTTAATGTCTTCCTAGAAGTTTCGGTACAAGGAGTTGTTGACGGAGTTACGTACCACATCTACAATCTTGGACCTGGTATCCAAATATATCTCGATCCAGTGTTTACCAAAGAGCTTTTAGATGCTTACTTATTACTAGTATGGTCTATTTCTTAATTCGATTGATGCATGTGCGGTGATGGTCTAAACTTGATTACCAAGATTCAAGATCCTTCGTACTTGAACTGTTGCCCAAACCTATAGAGGTGTTTTAATATTGTCAACAAGTTTATACCGTAGTCGAGCTTGGGTTTCAATCGGTGGAGCTCTTCAGTATGTGCTAAAATGTGTCTCCAACCTTTGCCGATGGATTTTGGTAATATTTTTCTCTCATTTTCCTCTACCTCTAACCTTTTTTGTGTATAATACAACACGAAATTGAAATTTCCACCTTAAATAGGTATTTTGATCAATTAGGAATGGCTTCAACCTACAATCACAAGGTTTTCGCAGCAAACTCTCATCGGTGGAAATTATGCTTTACTTAACACTACAACATTTATTCCCAATCCCGATTACTACGGTCAAGATCTTCACAAAAATAGTGTTAGCCTTATCCTTGCTTTTTTCCCTGTGAAAATAAAATAGAATAAAATAAATAAAATAAAGAACACATAAATTTTACGTGAAACCCTTTCGAAAAAAACCACGCAAGAGGAGAAGAAAATTCACTATGTCGAAAAATTTTTACTCAAATACAAGAGGAATAGACTATGTCTATTTATAGGCTTGCAAAGCCATATTCTAGTAGGATTGAAACACCTTATCCTAATCAATATAAAATAGATGGAGTTTAATAAGGTTTAAAACCTTATTCTAAAATAAAATAAAAGAAGTCTAGTTCTATATGGAGTTTACTTTTATTTTATTTTCCATCGATTTTATTTAAATAAGAATTTGGGTCACTTAATTCTAACAATCTCCACCTTGACACAAATTCTCAATGAACAAGTTCTTCATCGCGAACTTTCAATAAACAAGTTCTTCACCTCTTCCAAAAACCCCTTAAGGGTTTAACTTCAACAATGAACACCAACCAAGTCTAAGCAATGCTCAAACTTGGTTATAGGAAGTGACTTAGTCATCATCTCTGCAGGATTTTCATGAGTGCTAATTTTGCTCACAACAATATCACCACGAGCAATAATATCACGAACAAAATGATACCGAATATCAATGTGTTTTGTTCTCTCATGAAACATTTGATCTTTTGTAAGAAAGATGGCACTGACCGTCACAAAATCTCGTCTGATTTGAAGGTCTTCATTGAGTTCACTAAATAGTCCCTTCAACCAAATAGCTTCTTTACAAGCCTCAAGAATCGCCATGTACTCGCCTTCAGTGGTAGACAAAGCGATCGTAGTTTGCAAAGTGGCTTTCCAACTAATTGCACAACCTCCGATTGTAAAGACGTAACTCGTGAGAGATCTTCTTCTATCAAGGTCTCCAAAAAAATCAGCATCAACATACCCTATAACTCCATCTTTAGTTCTTCCAAACTGTAAGCAAACATTAGTAGTGCCTCGTAAGTATCTTAAAATCCATCGAATCGCTTCAGTTGTTCTTTACTGTGATTCGCCATGTATCCGCTAACCGCGACCGATCGCATATGATAAATCCGGACGTGAACAAACCATAGCATACATGAGAGATCCTTCGCACTAGAGTATGGAACATGTGACATGTACTCAATCTCATTATCCGATTGAGGAGATAAGGCCGATGAAAGTCTGAAATGGTCGCTAAAGGAGTACTAACAGCTTAGCACTCGTGATATTGAACTCCAAAGAACTTTCTCAATGTACCCTTCCGACTTAGGTACAATTTACTTGCTTTTCTATCTCGAGAATCTCCATACCAAGTATCTTCTTTGTTGGTCCTAAATCTTTCATCTCAAATTCTTCACTTAGTTGGGCTTTAACCTTTCTTATCTCTCTTTATCTTTTGTCGCTATCAACATGTCATCAACATAAAGAAGTAGATACACAAAAGAACCATCACCGCTTTTTCTTAAAGTAGACACAACTGTCAAAACTACTTCTTTTGAAATCATGAGAAGTCATAAAGGAATCAAACCTCTTGTACCAATTGCCTTGGTGATCTGCTTTCAAACCGTAAAGGGACTTTTTCAAAGAAGCAAACATAGTCCTCTTTTTCTCGAGACTATAAAACCCTCCGTTGTTGCATGTAAATATCTTCCTCAAGTTCTCCATGCAAAATGCGCTTTTACATCTAACCGCTCAAGCTCCAAATCATGCATGGCAACAATACCAAGCAAAGCTCGAATCGAACTATGCTTAACAACCGGAGAGAACACATCAGAAGTCCACTCGAATTTGATCAGAACCCTTTGCAACAAGCCTTGCTTTATATCCGGTTCTTCAACTCCTCGAGTCCTTCTTTCTTTTTAAACACCTATTTACAACGAATGCCTTTTTACCTTTAGGAAGTTTTACAAGATCCCATGTTCTGCTTTTTGTGGAGTGATTCCATCTCCTCTTGCATAGCAAACATCCACTTTTCTCGAGTCTTCACATTAATCGCCTCGTAATAATTAAATGGCTCTTGATTCACATCTATATCTTCACCACATTTAAAGCATAAGCAACTAGATCAACCTCGGCATACTTCTTTGGAGGTTTAATTTCTTCTTGTCCTGCTTTTGGCGATAGAGTATTGCGTGAAGAAGCAACTCTATTCTCAATTTTTGTAATGGCTTGAGGAGTTGATTCTCAGATTAACTGATGCTCCACCGCTTTTGGTTTTCTTTATTGGAAGAGTCTTTAAGAGATAAGTTAGGTAGCATAGCGCTTCATCAAAAACAACATCTCCGCTAATCACAACTTTTCTATTTTCAGACACCATAACTTATAGCCTTTACACCAGCTTTATAACCAAGAAAACGATTTAATGGATCTCGGTTCCAATTTTCCATTATCAACATGAGCATATGCAGACACCCAAAATCTTTAAATCGTAATAATTAGCGGGATTACCGCACCATACCTCTTGTGGAGTCTTTTTCTCAATGGCAACGGATGGAGATCGGTTGATCAAAAACATGCAAGAGAGGCGTCGCCAAAATGACTTCGTAAGTTGGCATTTGACAACATACATCGAACCTTCTCCATGATCGCTCGCTCATTCGCTCGCAACGCCGCTTTTGTCAGGAGTATGACGAATCGTCAAGTGTCTCATGATCCTTCCGACTTGCACAATCTAGTAAACTCATCGTAATGTAACTCTAAGCCATTGTCTGCATGGAGGTATTTTATCTGCTTTTCCGCTCTGTTTTTCAATCATAATTTTCAAGACTTAAATGTGGAAAACACATCGCTTTTACGCTTCGTGAAAACGCCCAAACTTTTCTCGAAAAATCATCAATAAAGGTTAGCATATAATTAGCTCCACCTCTCGAAGGCACTCGGACGGCCCCACGATCGTAATGGATATACTCCAACGCTTCTTCGTGTTATGGATTCCTCTAGTGAATCGAACTCTCTTTGCTTCCCAAAACACAAGGCTCACGAAATTCATTTGCAAATTCCTTGCCCATTAAGAAGTCCTCTTTGCTTAATTCGCCATGCCATTCTCACTTATATGCCCTAGGCGATATGCCAAAGTTTAGTAATATCATCATCCGACAAGGAAGAGGAAGCAACAAATGATCACCAAGAATGAGAACCTCAGAAACATATAACTTGGCAATCTTTCTTTGCCCTTTCATCACAAAGAAGGACCCTTTGAAATCTTTAAAACCCCACTTTCACCGTATATCTGCACTTTTGAATCAAGAGTACTCAACGAAATTAAATTTCTTTTCAATTCGAACATGCCGCACGTCACTAAGTGTTCGACAACTCCATCAAACATCTTAACTTTAATTGTTCCAACACCGCGATTTTACATGAAGCATTATTTCCCATCAAAACAACACCTTCAGACATCGTTTCATAAGTTGTAAACCAATCCCGATTGGGACTCATGTGGAAGGTGCAAATGAATCAAGTATCCACTCTCGCCACTTTAGAATCATTGATGTAAGCAACTAGAAGTTCACCATCGCCGTAGTCTTCACAACATCGCCTTCACCGAATTTTCCGGTCTTTTCCTTTTGATTCGCAGCCTCCCTTTTAATCTTATTTTGTAGCTTATAGCACTCAGATTTAATGTGCCCTTTCTTCTTGCGAAGTTGCAAGTTTTACCTCTGCTTGAAGATTTCGATCTACCCTTAGATTTACCACGAGGATTCCGCTCGTGTTCTACCACGATCATCATCAACATTCCGGTCTTGTCTCCCACGAACAATGAGACCTCTCCCCGAGAGTTGGGTTTAACCACAAGATGCTTCATCTTATCATACGAGGTTAAAGAATCATAAACCTCATCAACTGTGAGAGACTCGCGGCTATATAAAATCGTGTCTCTAAAGGTTGAATAAGACGGGCAACGAACAAAGTAGAATCAACCCTAGATCTTCCTTATCATATCGAACCTCCATGGCCTCCAAGTTTGAGAGAATTTCTTTAAACACATAAGTGTTCGTGTACGACGCACCTTCCTCCAAACGATGAGCATAAAGACGCCGCTTCATATGCAACTTGCTTGTTAGAGTTTTCGACATACATATTTGTTCTAGCCTCTTCCATAATGCAATGCGCTTTCTCTTTCATCACATCCCGCAAAATTTCGTTGGACAAATGCGATGTAATTGTGTTAATGCCTTTCGATCCTTACGCTTCTTCTCTTCATCTCGTTAATGTCGAAGGCATCTTATCTATCCCTAGCAGGGCATCCTCTAGATCCATCTGCAAGAACCGCTTGCATCTTAATTTGCCACAACGCAAATCGTGTTGCGATCCAACAATGAATTTCATACTTCAAAGACGCCATTACCGTGATCGAGATGAATAACCCTAAGCTCGATACCAATTTGTGAAAAATAAAATAGAATAAAATAAATAAAAATAAAGAACACATAAATTTTACGTGAAACCCTTTCGAAAAAACCACGCAAGAGGAGAAGAAAATTCACTATGTCGAAAAATTTTTACTCAAATACAAGAGGAATAGACTATGTCTATTTATAGGCTTGCAAAGCCATATTCTAGTAGGATTGAAACACCTTATCCTAATCAATATAAAATAGATGGAGTTTAATAAGGTTTAAAACCTTATTCTAAAATAAAATAAAAGAAGTCTAGTTCTATATGGATTTTACTTTTATTTTATTTTCCATTGTATTTTATTTAAATAAGAATTTGGGTCACTTAATTCTAACAGACTTTGTATATGCCACTGAAATTTCGTCTTCTTAACTTGTTTCATTTCTAGTGCGCTTCTATGGCACCGGCTTATAGGAAGTATTGTACTTGCAGTAACTCAAGTGTCTAACCCGAATTTGCGTGTATATGCTCATTGTGCGAAGAAAAAGGTAAGCTGTCTTTGATAAAGCTAACTTTTCATCTTTCAAATTCTTTGTTTTTATCAGGTATTATTTGGATAATTTTTTCCTTTTGTAGCCTGGGGTTTCTATCATTTTTATCAACTTGTCGAAAGATAGCTCGTTCGATGTAACCCTTTCAAGTTACGAACATCATCGTCGTAATTTGAAATCCACAGATGTTGCGAAGCCCAATTTTGAATTTACGAGTCACCTGAATAGGGAAGAGTATCATCTGACTGCGTTAGGTGGAGATATACAAGGTCAAATCGTGTTGCTGAATGACGTTCCAATGGTTTCGACAGATACATTCGACATTCCTACGATGGATCCAAAGCTTGTCAATGCTTCCACACCCATCTCTTTGCTGTACTCATTCCATAGTCTACGAACCATCGAGACTTTCATGCCCATCGTCTGTGTTTAAACTGCATTATTTCCTTATCCAAAATGTAATACCTTTAAACCTTGTTCGAAGTTTTAGAATGTGTTAAAAGTTTCTAACTTATTTCTCATTGTTACTACCGTTCTTAGCTACGTATGAATCTGTAAATTTTAGTTTCCTTCAGAATTTCTTCCTTATCTCAATTAATTTCCTAATATATTTTGCATAGACAAAGTAATTCTCCAGGCATGAATTACTCATTGTCGGTTCTATTTTAGATTCGACATGTTTCCACTATTTGTTCTCACCTACTACTTTGCCATAGATCTTCAACCACATGTTGCAAGTGCAATTTCAAAATTAAAGACAATTCCCTGCATGTTTTAATGATAAAGACTAGCAAATAAAATGTAACATAATGAATCGAGAATCATTGGTTTATCGGGGAAATGGTTTTCCTAATATGACAACGTACCAAAAAAAAAGTTAAACATAGAGCGAACGTTATCGGAAGAAAACAATATTCTTTTTCAACGTTTGGCGAAATGAAAGGATAATAAACGCCATGTTTTGTCACGGTCCGTTATCGTTCTACTTCAACCTTTCTAGTTGAAGATTGAATTTGTTCTACTTCAACCTGGTCATTCCAATTTTGCAGTGTTTAATTACTCTTTCATGTCGTGCCTTGGAGACCTAATTTGAGTAGCCTATTCGATCATAACATTCCCATGACTTATTTTGTTTTATTATTCTTGTTTTATTGTTATGATTATTCCTATGTTACTTCTTTTAGTTAGTGGAGGTTACAAGTAGGGAAAAATGTCCCAATAGGTCCGACTACGATTGAGTCATGACCGATTTAGTCCATGTACTATTACAAAGTGAGCGAAAGAGCAGTATTAAAGATGGAATTAACTATTAACCGTAATAAGCCATTAGGCCACAAGCAATTCAATCACTTTGGAATTAAACGGGGGTAATTTAGTCCTTGTACTAGTCAAACGCGAGGAAACAATGACGATTAAATACGAGGGGTTAACTCATCACTCTTGTGAAGAATGATGTGGTTCAAAGAACAACAAGAAAAATGCCACCGTGGAACAATATATCTACACAATTTCATCGTCAGTTGGTGGAATTTCAAAATTAAAAAAAAACGTAAAAAATTCGAACAATTTTATATTATATTCTAAATTTTATAAACATTCAAATATATTAAATTAGTAACTGTGAGTAGTTTGGAGTGCTAGTGACTTCAAATTTCTACGGAAAAAAAAATACTGCGAAGAATTTAGATGAAGAATTCTTTATTACTTGGGCAACTCACTCAAGTGCCGAGTCCACTTGGTAGGTGGCTTACCTGTTGGGCTTTTATTATATAAAATTCAAATATGGGCACTTGGGCTGCAAATGTTCGTCCCAGCTTGGTTTTGAATTTGTTTAAAATGGAGCAAAAAGCTTCATACAAGAAAAGCAAACTATCTCGAGAGGTTTTAGATTTTAACAGATTTTCTTTTACATTTTATTACACGAAAAACTAAAGTAAGCCGTGTGCTCGATCTTGGTAATTGACGCCATCACCATTAAGAGGTGTTCTTTATAGGCCCGGAGTTAAATTCTCAAAACCAACAATTCTTTTTCTTATAACAAGATTGTGGTGTCTCTTTTATGTAAAATAATGAATAAAAAACCTTTCTATTAAGATCCATACACTAGAGAATTAATAAAAGTATAAGTATATATTATTTTTAAATATCGAGCAAATTAAAGTTAGATATGAAAGTTCATTTATCTACACTAGTGCTTTTACGATATGTAAGAGTTTATGAAAACCCGTAAGTGATTTAGGCTTTTGGAGGCGTAATCGATAGGTCGTCTCTGTAGAAATTTGCAGAGACACTAAATGAGGTAAAATTTTCTAAATAGTTGCTACTATTCACAAATTAGTGGCAAGTTGAATTATTGCAATATATAATTTTTGCAAACTCCGTAAACTTGCAATAATTACTAGTTAAAATAATTTTAAATTACCGCCTTCCTTCTAACAAAATGCACATTGTTTTTCCCTTAATAATTTAGGGAACAAGACATAAAACCTATGTCAACAGTACATGCCTTTATTTTCGAACTTACATGGTAGATGAACCGAAAGAGGTTTTAAAATCAAAATTTGGTGCCAAATAATGAGTTGGAATCATTATTCCGATTGTAACTAAAAAGGAAGAAGTTGCACCTACAAAACTGTAGCCTTAAAACTAAATGATAATGATGGTTTTACCACGATTAAATTTCCTAATCTGTTTTATGTTCAGATCTAATTGTAACAAACTTTTAATGTGTATATATATAAATATGCTCGACTAAAATTCCATTACATCAATTCTTCCCGCTTCTTTCGTAATATTCGCTTTTGTGAAAATGGATTTGAAATGCATATTCGCCTAGTAATAATTGTTTCTGATATCACTTTCTTTTACGCTAAATGTGAACGTGGTGATTCAAGGATCAACACCAATTGCTGAAACAGATGATAACTTCGTATGTGCTACACTGGATTGGTGGCCTACTGAAAAATGCAACTATAATCAATGCCCTTAAGGAAAGGCTGGACTTTTAAATTTGGTATGAATTGCTTATTTTTTGGGTGTGTGTATGAAAAATGTCTATTAAATAAACATTGAGTCTTTTTATTTTGTTTTATATTTGTTTGCAGGATTTGAAAATGAAGGTTCTAATAAATGCAATAAAAGGTGAGTTCTACGTGTATAAAATTAAATGTGTCTATCATTAATTCGTACAAGGTAGTTCATAATCTGAGAATCGAAAAAGAAGTTGCAAATAATGCGATTCGAATACTTTTAAAAGCTATCTCTTAAGAGTGGTCGTGAGAACAAGTGGGACTAAACTTGGTTAAATGTTGGTAAGAATCATTTCGCATAAATTTTAAAATTACTTTCAAAGATTCAATTCTTTAAGAATCAAAGTTGGTGGGTCGTTGCAAGATCAAGTGGTGTACTGAGTAGGAGAAGTTAAGAATTGCCCCAATTTCATGAAAAAAAAGAAGGCGCTTTATTTGGGTTCTCTCGGGTGCCTTCCCATGGAAAGATGGGACAAATCAATAACTTTTTCAATCAAACTGGTGGGTATATCTGCTATTCTCGAAAGGAATTAAACCTTCACATTCTTTTCTAAAAATAAAAATCGACTTTATTAATCTGGGATTATGAAGAGTAAAGGTTACATTCAGGTTGAATGCTCTTCTGGGAAGAAACGAGTCACAAAGCGAAAAGGGTCTTTGGGCTGGCGACTGGAATTCACAAAATGCAAGGGATTTCATGAAGTATACTATTTCCAAGGGATACAAAGTTGATTCTTACGAATTTGGTAACTAAAATTGTTTTCCCAAAGATCCGCATGGGATCGTTTTCTTTTATATTTTTTGATCGTGCTCTAATCAATTTATCTTGCCAGGAAATCAACTCTCCGGAGCTGGGATGGGCGCAAGGTTTGAGGCTGAACAATATGTAAAAGACATAATAGTACTTAAGAATATGGTGAAAGACTTACACTTAGACCCCAAAACTCAACCAAAGGTTCTAGGTCCTAGTGGCTTTGATGATGAGAAATGGTTTAATGTCTTCCTAGAAGTTTCGGGACAAGGAGTTGTTGATGGAGTTACGCACCACATCTACAATCTTGGACCTGGTATCCAAATATATCTCGATCCAGTGTTTACCGAAGAGCTTTTAGATACTTACTTATTACTAGTATGGTCTATTTCTTAATTCGATTGATGCATGTGCAGGTGATGGTCTAAACTTGATTACCAAGATTCAAGATCCTTCGTACTTGAATCAAGTTGCCCAAACCTATAGAGGTGTTTTAATATTGTCAACAAGTTTAAACCGCAATGAGCTTGGGTTTCAATCTGTGGAGCTCTTCAGTATGGTGCTAAAGATGTGTCTCCAACCTTTGCTGATGGATTTTGGTAATATTTTTCTCTCATTTTCCTCTACCTCTAACCTTTTTTTGTGTATAATACAACATGGAATTGAAATTTCCACCTTAAACAGGTATTTTGATCAATTATGAATGGCTTCAACCTACAATCACAAGGTTTTCTGCAGGCAAACTCTCATCGGAGGAAATTATGCTTTACTTAACACTACAACATTTATTCCCAATCCCGATTACTACGGGTCAGTATTTTCACAAAAATAGTGTTAGCCTTATCCTTGCTTTTTTTTCCCCTATAGCCACTGAAATTTCGTCTTCTTAACTTGTTTCATTTCTAGTGCGCTTCTATGGCACTGGCTTATGGGAAGTATTGTACTTGCAGTAACTCAAGTGTCTAACCCAAATTTGCGTGTATATGCTCATTGAGCGAAGAAAAAGGTAAGCTGTCTTTGATAAAGCTAACTTTTCATCTTTCAAATTCTTTGTTTTTATCAGGTATTATTTGGATAATTTTTTCCTTTTGTAGCCTGGGGTTTCTATCATTTTTATCAACTTGTCGAAAGATAGCTCGTTCGATGTAACCCTTTGAAGTTACGAACATCATCGTCGTAATTTGAGATCCACGGATGTTGCGAAGCCCAATTTTGAATTTACGAGTCACCTGAATAGGGAAGAGTATCATCTGACTGCATTAGGTGGAGATATACAAGGTCTGTTAGAATTAAGTGACCCAAATTCTTATTTAAATAAAATACGATGGAAAATAAAATAAAAGTAAAATCCATATAGAACTAGACTTCTTTTATTTTATTTTAGAATAAGGTTTTAAACCTTATTAAACTCCATCTATTTTATATTGATTAGGATAAGGTGTTTCAATCTTACTAGAATATGGCTTTGTAAGCCTATAAATAGACATAGTCTATTCCTCTTGTATTTGAGTAAAAATTTTTCGACATAGTGAATTTTCTTCTCCTCTGCCTGTGGTTTTTTTCCTAAAGGGTTTCCACGTAAAATTTATGTGTTCTTTATTTTATTTATTTTATTCTATTTTATTTTTCACAAATTGGTATCGAGCTTCCGGTTATTCATCTCAATCACGGTAATGGCGCTCTTTGAAGTATGAAATTCACCGTTGGATCGCAACACCGATTTATGCGTTGTGGCAAATTAAGATGCAAGCGCTTCTTGCACGATGGATCTAGAGGATGCCCCGCTAGGATAGATAAGATGCCTTCGACATTAACAGATGAAGAGAAGAAGCGTAAGGATCGAAAGGCATTAACACAATTACATCTCGCATTTGTCCAACGAAATTTTACAGATGTGATGAAAGAGAAAACTGCCACGATTATGGAAGAGGCTAGAACAAATATGTATGTCGAAAACTCTAACAAGCAAGTTGCATATGAAGCGGCGTCTTTATGCTCATCGCTTGGAGGAAGGTGCGTCAGACACCTAACACTTAACAAAGTGTTTAAAGAAATTCTCTCAAACTTGGAGGCTATGGAGGTTCAAGATGATAAGGAAGATCTAGGGTTGATTCTACTTTGTTCGTTGCCCTGCCTTATTCAACCTTTAGAGACACGATTTTATATAGCCATGAGTCTCTCACAGCTTGATGAGGTTTATGATTCTTTAACCTCGTATGATAAGATGAAGCATCTTGTGGTTAAACCCAACTCTCGTGGAGAGGGTCTCATTGTTCGTAGGAGACAAGACCTAATGTTGATGATGATCGTGGTAGAACACAGAACGGAATCCTCGTGGTAAATCTAAGGGTAGATCAAATCTTCAAACAGAGGTAAAACTTGTAACTTCGCAAGAAGAAAGGGCACATTAAATCTGAAAGTGCTATAAGCTACAAAATAAGATTAAAAGGAGGTCTGCGAATCAAAAGGAAAACAAATTTAAAATTCCTATGAAGTGATGTTGTAGAAGACTACAATGATGGTGAACTTCTAGTTGCTTCACAATGATTCTAAAGTGGCGAGGAGTGGATACTTGATTCAGTCGCACCTTCCATATGAGTCCCAATCGGGATTGGTTTACAACTTATGAAACAATGATCTGAAGGTGTTGTTTTGATGGGAAATAATGCTTCATGTAAAATCGCAGTGTTGGAACAATTAAAGTTAAGATGTTTGATGGAGTTGTCGAACACTTAGTGACGTGCGGCATGTTCCGAATTGAAAAGAAATTTAATTTCGTTGAGTACTCTTGATTCAAAAGGGCAGATACACAACCGAAAGTGGGGTTTTAAAGATTTCAAAGGGTCCCTTGTTGTGATGAAAGGGCAAAGAAAGATTGCCAAGTTATATGTTTTACGTGGTTCTATCATATCGGTGATGCAATTGCCGCTTCCTCTTCCTTGTCGATGATGATATTACTAAACTTTGGCATATGCGCCTAGGGCATATGAGTGAGAATGGCATGGCGTAATTAAGCAAAGAGGACTTCTTAATGGGCAAGGAATTTGCAAACCAATTTCGTTGAGCAATCGTGTTTTGGGAAGCAAAAGAGAGTTCGATTCACTAGAGGAATCCATAACACGAAGGAAACGTTGGAGTATATCCATTCGATCCGTGGGGGCCGTCCAGAGTGCCTTCGAGAGGTGGAGCTAATTATATGCTAACCTTTATTGATGATTTTCCGTAAAAGTTTGGGCGTTCTTCCCAAGCGAAAAGCGATGTGTTTTCCACATTTAAGTCTTGGAAAATTATGATTGAAAAGCAGACGGAAAAATGATAAAATACCTCCGCATGCATAATGGCTTAGAGTTCTGCTCGATGAGTTTAATAGATTGTGCAAGTCGAAGGGATCATGAGACACTTGACGATTCGTCATACTCCACAAAGAAAACGGCGTTGCGAGAACGAATGAACGAACGATCATGGAGAAGGTTCGATGTATGTTGTCAAATGCCAACTTACCAAGTCATTTTGGGCGTATGCGACCTCATCGCATGTTTTTGATCAACCGATCTCCATCCGCTGCCATTGAGAAAAGACTCCACAAGAGGTATGGTCCGTAATCCCGCTAATTATTCGATTTAAAGATTTTGGGTGTCCTGCGATGCTCATGTTGATAATGGAAAATTGGAACCGAGATCCATTAAATGCGTTTTCTTGGTTATAAAGTGGTGTAAAAGGCTATAAGTTATGGTGTCCTGAAAATAGAAAAGTTGTGATTAGCAGAGATGTTGTTTTGATGAAACCGCTATGCTACCTAACTTATCTCTTAAAGACTCTTCCAATAAAGAAAACCAAAAGCGGTGGAGCATCGACAATACGTAATCAACTCCTCAAGGCAAGACAAAATTGAGAATAGAGTTGCTTCTTCACCGCAATACTCTATCGCCAAAAACAGGACAAGAAGAGAAATTAAACCTCCAAAGAAGTATGCCGAGGTTGATCTAGTTGCTTATGCTTTAAATGTGGTCAAGATATAGATGCTAATCAAGAGCCATTTAATTATTCTCGAGGCGATTAGTCGTGAAGACTCGTAAAAGTGGATGTTTGCTATGCAAGAGGAGATGGAATCACTCCACAAAAATGAACATGGGATCTTGTAAAACTTCCTAAAGGTAAAAAGGCATTCGTTGTAAATGGGTGTTTAAAAGAAAGAAGGGACTCTGTGAGTTGAAGAACCCAGATATAAAGCAAGGCTTGTTGCAAAGGGTTACAATCAAATTCCGTGAGTGGACTTCACAGATGTGTTCTCTCCAATTGTTAAGCATAGTTCGATTCGAGCTTTGCTTGGTATTGTTGCCATGCATGATTTGGAGCTTGAGCAAGTTAGATGTAAAACCGCATTTTGCATGGAGAACTTGAGGAAGATATTTACATGCAACAACCGAGAGGGTTTTATAGTCTCGTAAAAAGAGGACTATGTTTGCTTGCTGAAAAAGTCCCTTTACGGTTTGAAACAATACCAAGACAAGGGTACAAGAGGTTTGATTCCTTTATGACTTCTCATGATTTCAAAAGAAGTAGTTTTGACAGTTGTGTCTACTTTAAGAAAAATGGTGATGGTTCTTTTGTGTATCTACTTTTTATGTTGATAACATGTTGATAGCAAAGAAAAGATAAAAGAGAGATAAGAAAGGTTAAAGCCCAACTAAGTGAAGAATTTGAGATGAAAGATTTAGGACCAGAAAAGAAGATACTTGGTATGGAGATTCTCGAGATAGAAAAGCAAGTAAATTGTACCTAAGTCGGAAGGGGTACATTGAGAAAGTTCTTTGCGTGTTCAATATGCAGAGTGCTAAGCTCGTTAGTACTCCTTTAGCAGCCCATTTCGCACTTTCATCGGCCTTATCTCCTCAATCGATAATGAGATTGAGTACATGTCACATGTTCCATACTCTAGTGCAGAGGATCTCTCATGTATGCTATGGTTTGTTCACGCCCGATTTATCATATGCAATCGGTGCAGCTTAGCGTATACATGGCGAATCTCGGTAAAGAACACCGGAAAGCGATTCAAAGGATTTTAAGATACTTACGAGGCACTACTAAAGTTTGCTTACAGTTTGGAAGAACTAAAGATGGAGTTATAGGGTATGTTGATGCTGATTTTGCTGGAGACCTTGATAGAAGAAGATCTCTCACAGTTACGCCTTTACAATCGGAGGTTGTGCAATTAGTTGGAAAGCCACTTTGCAAACTACACCGCTTTGTCTACCAATCGTCTGAGTACATGGCGATTAATTGAGGCTTGTAAAGAAGCTATTTGGTTGAAGGGACTATTTAGTGAACTCAATGAAACCTTCAAATCAAGACAAGATTTTTTGTGACAATCAGTGCCATCTTTCTTACAAAAGATCAAATGTTTCATGAGAGAACAAAACACATTGATATTCGGTATCATTTTGTTCGTGATATTATTGCTCGTGGTGATATTGTTGTGAGCAAAATTAGCACTCATGAAAATCCTGCAGATATGATGACTAAGTCACTTCCTATAACCAAGTTTGAGCATTGCTTAGACTTGGTTGGTGTTCATTGTTGAAGTTAAACCCTTAAGGGGTTTTTGGAAGAGGTGAAGAACTTGTTTATTGAAAGTTCGCGATGAAGAACTTGTTCATTGAGAATTTGTGTCAAGGTGGAGATTGTTAGAATTAAGTGACCCAAATTCTTATTTAAATAAAATACGATGGAAAATAAAATAAAAGTAAAATCCATATAGAACTAGACTTCTTTTATTTTATTTTAGAATAAGGTTTTAAACCTTATTAAACTCCATCTATTTTATATTGATTAGGATAAGGTGTTTCAATCTTACTAGAATATGGCTTTGCAAGCCTATAAATAGACATAGTCTATTCCTCTTGTATTTGAGTAAAAAGTTTTCGACATAGTGAATTTTCTTCTCCTCTCGCCGTGGTTTTTTTCCCGAAAGGGTTTCCACGTAAAATTTATGTGTTCTTTATTTTTATTTATTTTATTCTATTTTATTTTTCACAAGGTCAAATCGTGTTGCTGAATGACGCCCAATGGTTCCGACAGATACATTCGACATTCCTAAGAATGGATCCAAAGCTTGTCAATGCTTCCACTCCCATCTCTTTGCAGCTCATTCCATAGTCTACGTAACCATCGAGACTTTCATGCCCCTGCGTGTTTAAACCGCATTATTTCCTTATCCAAAATGTAATACCTTTAAACCTTGTTCGAAGTTTTAGAATGTGTTAAAAGTTTCTAACTTATTTCTCATTTGTTACTACCGTTCTTAGCTACGTATGAATCTGTAAATTTTAGTTTCCTTCAAAATTTCTTCCTTATCTCAATTAATTTCCTAATATATTTTGCATAGACAAAGTAATCCTCCGGGCATGAATGACTCATTGTCGGTTCTATTTTAGATTCGAGATGTTTCCACTATTTGTTCTCACCTACTACTTTGCCATAGATCTTCAACCACAGGTTGCAAGTGCAATTTCAAAATTAAAGACAGTTCCCTGCATGTTTTAATGATAAAGACTAGCCAATAAAATGTAACATAATGAATCGAGAATCATTGGTTTATCGTGGAAATGGTTTTCCTAATATGACAACGTACAAAAAAAATTTAAAATTATAGCGAACGCTATCGGAGGAAAACAATATTATTTTCCAACGTTTGGCGAAAAGAAAGGATAATAAACGCCATGTTTTGTCACGGTCCGTTATCGTTCTACTTCCACCTTTCTAGTTGAAGATTGAATTTTTTCTTCTTCAACCTGGTCATTCCAGTTTTGCAGTGTTTAATTACTCTTTCATGTCGTGCCTTGGAGACCTAATTCGAGTAGCCTATTCGATCATAACATTCCCACAACTTATTTTGTTTTATTATTCTTGTTTTATTGTTATGATTATTCCTATGTTACTTCTTTTAGTTAGTGGAGGTTACAAGTAGGGAAAAATGTCCCAAGAGGTCCGAATACGATTGAGTCAAGACCGATTTAGTCCATGTACTATTAGAAAGTGAGCAAAAGAGGAGTATTAAAGATGGAATTAACTATTTACCGTAATAAGCTATTAGGCCACAAGCAATTCAATCACTTTGGAATTAAACGGGGGTAATTTAGTCCTTGTACTAGTCAAACGCGAGGAAACAATGACAATTGAATACGGGGGGTTAACTCATCACGCTTGTGAAGAATGATGTGGTTCAAGGAACAACAAGAAAAATGCCACCGTGGAACAATATATCTACACAATTTCATCATCAGTTGGTGGAATTTCAAAATTAAAAAACAACGTAAAAAATTCCAACAATTTTATATTATATTCTAAATTTTATAAACATTCAAATATATTAAATTAGTAACTGTGAGTAGTTTGGAGTGCTAGTGACTTCAAATTTCTACGGAAAAAAAATATCTGCAAGAATTTAGATGAAGAATTCTTTATTACTTGGGCAACTCACCAAGTGCCGAGTCCACTTGGTAGGTGGCTTACCTGTTGGGCTTTTATTATATAAAATTCAAATATGGGCATTTGGGCTGCAAATGTTCGTCCCAGCTTGGTTTTGAATTTGTTTAATAATGGAGCAAAAAGCTTCATACAAGAAAAGCAAACTATCTCGAGAGGTTTTAGATTTTAATAGGATTTTCTTTTACATTTTATTACACGAAAACGAAAGTAAGTCGTGCTCGGCCTTGGTAATTGACGTCATCACCATTAAGAGGTGTTCTTTATAGGCCCGAGTTAAATTCTCAAAACCAACAATTCTTTTCTTATAACAAGATTGTGGTGTCTCTTTTATGTAAAATAATGAATAAAAAAACCTTTCTATTAAGATCCATATACTAGAGAATTAATAAAAGTATAAGTATATATTATTTTTAAATATCGAGCAAATTAAAGTTAGATATGAAAGTTCATTTATCTACACTAGTGCTTTTACGATATGTAAGAGTTTATGAAAACCCGTGTAAGTGATTTAGGCTTTTGGAGGCAGAATCGATAGGTCTTCCTGTACAAATTTGCAGAGACACTAAAGGAGGTAAAATTTTCTAAATAGTTGCTACTATTCACAAATTAGTGGCAGGTTGAATTATTGCAATATATAAATTTTGCAAACTCCGTAAACTTGCAATAATTACTAGTTAAAATAATTTTAAATTACCGCCTTCCTTCTAACAAAATGCACATTGTTTTTCCCTTAATAATTTAGGGAACAAGACATAAAACCTATGTTAACAGTACATGCCTTTATTTTCGAACTTACATGGTAGATGAACCGAAAGAGGTTTTAAAATCAAAATTTGGTGCCAAATAATGAGTTGGAATCATTATTCCGATTGTAACTAAAAAGGAAGAAGTTGCACCTACAAAACTGTAGCCTTAAAACTAAATGATAATGATGGTTTTACCACGATTAAATTTACTAATCTGTTTTATGTTCAGATCGAATTGTAACAAACTTTTAATGTGTATATATATAAACATGGTCGACTAAAATTCCATTACATCAATTCTTCCTGCTCTTTCGTAATATTCAGTTTTTGTGAAAATGGATTTGAAATGCATATTCGGCCTAGTAATAATTGTTTCTGATATCGCTTTTTTTACGCTAAATGTGAACGTGGTGATTCAAGGATCAACACCAATTGCTGAAACAGATGATAACTTCATATGTGCTACACTGGATTGGTGGCCTACTGAAAAATGCAACTATAATCAATGCCCTTGGGGAAAGGTGGACTTTTAAATTTGGTACAATTGCTTATTTTTGGGTGTGTGTATGAAAAATGTCTTTTAAATAAACATTGAGTCTTTTATTTTGTTTTATATTTGTTTGCGGATTTGAAAAGAAGGTTCTAATAAATGCAATAAAAGGTGAGTTCTACGTGTATAAAATTAAATGTGTCTATCATTAATTGCATAAGGTAGTTCATAATCGAGAATCGGAAAAGAAGTTGCAAATAATGCGATTCAATACTTTTAAAAGCTATCTCTTAAGAGTGGTCGTGAGAACAAGTGGGACTAAACTTGGTTAAATGTTGGTAAGAATCATTTCGCATAAATTTTAAAATTACTTTCAGATTCAATTCTTTAAGAATCAAAGTTGGTGGGTCGTTGCAAGATCAAGTGGTGTACTGGAGTAGGAGAAGTTAAGAATTGCCCCAATTTCATGAAAAAAAAAAGCGCTTTATTTGGGTTCTCTCGGGGTGCCTTCCCATGGAAAGATGGGACAAACCGAATAACTTTTTCAATCAAACGGGTGGGTATATCTCTATTCTCGAAAGGAATTAAACCTTCACATTCTTTTCTAAAAATAAAAATATCGACTTTATTAATCTGGCATTATGAAGAGTAAAGGTTACATTCGGGTTGAATGCTCTTCTGGGAAGAAACGAGTCACAAAGCGAAAAGGGTCTTTGGGCTGGCGACTGGAATTCACAAAATGCAAGGGATTTCATGAAGTATACTATTTCCAGGGGATACAAAGTTGATTCTTACGAATTTGGTAACTAAAATTGTTTTCCCGAAGATCCGCGTGGGATCATTTTCTTTTATATTTTTTGATCGTGCTCTAATCAATTTATCTTGCCAGGAAATCAACTCTCCGAAGCTGGGATGGGCGCAAGGGTTGAGGCTGAACAATATGGAAAAGATGTAATAGTACTTGAGAATATGGTGAAAGACTTACACCCAGACCCCAAAACTCAACCAAAGGTTCTAGGTCCTAGTGGCTTTTATGACGAGAAATGGTTTAATGTCTTCCTAGAAGTTTCGGGACAAGGAGTTGTTGACGGAGTTACGCACCACATCTACAATCTTGGACCTGGTATCCAAATATATCTCGATCCAGTGTTTACCGAATTGCTTTTAGATGCTTACTTATTACTAGTATGGTCTATTTCTTAATTCGATTGATGCATGTGCAGGTGATGGTATAAACTTGATTACCAAGATTCAAGATCCTTCGTACTTGAATCAAGTTGCCCAAACCTATAGAGGTGTTTTTAATATTGTCAACAAGTTTAAACCGCAATGAGCTTGGGTTTCAATCTGTGGAGCTCTTCGTATGTGCTAAAGATGTGTCTCCAACCTTTGCTGATGGATTTTGGTAATATTTTTCTCTCATTTTCCTTTACCTCTAACCTTTTTTTGTGTATAATACAACACGGAATTGAAATTTCCACCTTAAACAGGTATTTTGATCAATTAGGAATGGCTTCAACCTACAATCACAAGGTTTTCTGCAGGCAAACTCTCATCGGTGGAAATTATGCTTTACTTAACACTACAACATTTATTCCCAATCCCGATTACTACGGGTCAGTATCTTCACAAAAATAGTGTTAGCCTTATCCTTGCTTTTTTTCCCCTATAGCCACTGAAATTTCGTCTTCTTAACTTGTTTCATTTCTAGTGCGCTTCTATGGCACCGACTTATGGGAAGTATTGTACTTGCAGTAACTCAAGTGTCTAACCCGAATTTGCGTGTATATGCTCATTGTGCGAAGAAAAAGGTAAGCTGTCTTTGATAAAGCTAACTTTTCATCTTTCAAATTCCTTGTTTTTATCAGGTATTATTTGGATAATTTTTTCCTTTTGTAGCCTGGGGTTTCTATCATTTTTATCAACTTGTCGAAAGATAGCTCGTTCGATGTAACCCTTTCAAGTTACGAACATCATCGTCGTAATTTGAGATCCACGGATGTTGCGAAGCCCAATTTTGAATTTACGAGTCACCTGAATAGGGAAGAGTATCATCTGACAGCATTAGGTGGAGATATACAAGGTCAAATCGTGTTGCTGAATGACGTTCCAATGGTTCCGACAGATACATTCGACATTCCGGCGATGGATCCAAAGCTTGTCAATGCTTCCACACCCATCTCGGTTGCAGCTCATTCCATAGTCTACGTAACCATCAGAGACTTTCATGCCCCTGTCTGTGTTTAAACTGCATTATTTCCTTATCCAAAATGTAATACCTTTAAACCTTGTTCAAAGTTTTAGAATGTGTTAAAAGTTTCTAACTTATTTCTCATTTGTTACTACCGTTCTTAGCTACGTATGAATCTGTAAATTTTAGTTTCCTTCAAAATTTCTTCCTTATCTCAATTAATTTCCTAATATATTTTGCATAGACAAAGTAATCCTCCGGGCATGAACGACTCATTGTCGGTTCTATTTTAGATTCGAGATGTTTCCACTATTTGTTCTCACCTACTACTTTGCCATAGATCTTCAACCACAGGTTGCAAGTGCAATTTCAAAATTAAAGACAGTTCCCTGCATGTTTTAATGATAAAGACTAGCCAATAAAATGTAACATAATGAATCGAGAATCATTGGTTTATCGTAGAAATGGTTTTCCTAATATGACAACGTACCAAAAAAAAAGTTAAAAATAGAGCGAACGCTATCGGAAGAAAACAATATCCTTTTCGAATGTTTGGCGAAAAGAAAGGATAATAAATGCCATGTTTTGTCACGGTCCGTTATCGTTCTACTTCCACCTTTCTAGTTGAAGATTGAATTTGTTCTACTTCAACCTGGTCATTCCAGTTTTGCAGTGTTTAATTACTCTTTCATGTCGTGCCTTGGAAACCTAATTCGAGTAGCCTATTCGATCATAACATTCCCATGACTTATTTTGTTTTATTATTCTTGTTTTATTGTTATGATTATTCCTATGTCACTTCTTTTAGTTAGTGGAGGTTACAAGTAGGGAAAAATGTCCCAATAGATCCGAATACGATTGAGTCATGACCGATTTAGTCCATGTACTATTAAAAAGTGAGCAAAAGAGGAGTATTAAAGATGGAATTAACTATTTACTGTAATAAGCTGTTAGGCCACAAGCAATTCAATCACTTTGGAATTAAACGGGGGTAATTTAGTCCTTGTACTAGTCAAACGTGAGGAAACAATAATGATTGAATACGGGGGGTTAACTCATCACGCTTGTGAAGAATGATGTGGTTCAAGGAACAACAAGAAAAATGCCACCGTGGAACAATATATCTACACAATTTCATCATCAGTTGGTGGAATTTCAAAATTAAAAAACAACGTAAAAAATTCGAACAATTTTATATTATATTCTAAATTTTATAAACATTCAAATATATTAAATTAGTAACTGTGAGTAGTTTGGAGTGCTAGTGACTTCAAATTTCTACGGAAAAAAAATACTGCGAAGAATTTAGATGAAGAATTCTTTATTACTTGGGCAACTCAGTCAAGTGCCGAGTCCACTTGGTAGGTGGCTTACCTGTTGGGCTTTTATTATATAAAAATTCAAATATGGGCACTTGGGCTGCAAATGTTCGTCCCCAGTTGGTTTTGAATTTGTTTAAAAATGGAGCAAAAAAGCTTCATACAAGAAAAGCAAACTATCCGAGAGGTTTTAGATTTTAACAGATTTTCTTTTACATTTTATTACACGTAAAACGAAAGTAAGCCGTGCTCGCCTTGGTAATTGACGTCATCACCATTAAGAGGTGTTCTTTATAGGCCTGGAGTTAAATTCTCAAAACCAACAATTCTTTTTCTTATAACAAGATTGTGGTGTCTCTTTTGCGTAAAATAATGAATAAAAAAAACCTTTCTATTAAGATCCATACACTAGAGAATTAATAAAAAGTATAAGTATATATTATTTTTAAATATCGAGCAAATTAAAGTTAGATATGAAAGTTCATTTATCTACACTAGTGCTTTTACGATATGTAAGAGTTTATGAAAACCCATGTAAGTGATTTAGGCTTTTGGAGGCAGAATCGATAGGTCGTCCTGTAGAAATTTGCAGAGACACTAAATGAGGTAAAATTTTCTAAATAGTTGCTACTATTCACAAATTAGTGGCAGGTTGAATTATTGCAATATATAATTTTTGCAAACTCCGTAAACTTGCAATAATTACTAGTTAAAATAATTTTAAATTACCGCCTTCCTTCTAACAAAATGCACATTGTTTTTCCCTTAATAATTTAGGCAACAAGACATAAAACCTATGTCAACAGTACATGCCTTTATTTTCGAACTTACATGGTAGATGAACCGAAAGAGGTTTTAAAATCAAAATTTGGTGCCAAATAATGAGTTGGAATCATTATTCCGATTAACACCCCAAACCCGGCCCAGACGTTATGGCCGAATCTGACGTGCCACATTGGAGTTGAAAACCCACGTTCCGTTTTAGTGTTTTAAAACCATACATTTTATTGAGTTAACAAAGTGTATGGAAGCGGGCACCGTGTAGGTATCCGAGACAGAGGAGGTGAGCCATGAAGGTCGCTTAAGTACCAAGCTCTTTAATTGGATCCAATCCTAGACATGCCCACAACCATAGCCACACTTTGTTATATCGAGTTTAAATTTGTTTAAGTGGACGTCTTTGATAAATCGATTAATCGTGGTGTTGACATATTTTGAAAACAAGTATCATTTTGAAAACACGTCCTAAGTCTAGCCCATTTGAATAATTATTAACCAATTTTTTAAAGTTATTAAAATTAAAATAATTCAAAAGAAATAAAAGGAAAGTTAAAATTGGCCTTATTACAACCCAAAATAAATAATAATTAAAGAAAATTAAATGAAAACCAACACTTATTTAAAAGCCCAAAGATGATCACCGTGGCCACTCTGAATCCTCTCCTTAAATGCTCCACATGCTACTTGCCACTAAGCCACAAGGCTTTTTGTGTCATATTTTATCCCCAATTAATTATAAGGTCTAAAGGCCAAAGTCCGTGTTCCTTTAAAAACCCAAAATAAATTGCAAGCGCCAAGGCTTGAACCCAGGCTCCCATACAACCTTAATGACACCACAACCACTAGACTACAAGCTTCCTTGTGTCATTTATTTAACACAATAATTTAAAACCCTCATCCAAGAATCCAGGTTTTTTCACTTAATACCAAAATTTTGCTAAAGCCCAAGTTTGAATCCAAGATTTCTCCAACACTTCTCAAAGTCATTAACCACTAAAGCAAACATTTAATTGTTTCATTTCATTGCACAATTAAATACCTATATACAACCTCCTTACGGACCCCCACTCAAGGCCCAATACTTCTAGGCCCAAATTCGGGGTGTTACAATTCTACTCCCCTTAAAGAAATTTCGTCCTCGAAATTTCCAACTATCAACTAACCGTATTACTCAAGTCAAACCTCTATGCTTCCGCTACGCACTCTAATTAAAAATAATTCTTAGTACGACCCAGAACATCTAATTACCAAAGTAAAGAAACATTTATCAAGCACGCATACAATTCGTAACACATATTTAAATAAAATAAACTTGGCGATCCCGAGATCGATGCTCCTTGGACCCACATCTAAGACATGCTCCTGTCTTCCTATGGCATTCACTCGGATGACGTCCGTTGCAGTCTTTGCAGATTGGATAGTTTGGTCATGCCTTAACATGTTTCACAGAACGAGGCTTGGTTTTCTAAGAACTAGAATCCTTCCTTTTCTTACACTCCAAGCACCCTACTTGAAGCGTTACCCTAATTTCCTTAATTTTGGTATCCAATACTTCCTCTACCACTTTCCTTACTAACTCGGCCAGTGCCTCAGTACCAAGCTCCGAGTTACCGCTACCCGAAGTTGGCAGACTTTGCTTACCCTCAGAATCCATATCAATACTCTACATTACCAGTACACATATCAATTAACTACAAAGATCTCAAAAAATTTACTATTTATTTACATGTCTTATGCAGAGATAGTATTTTAAAGTTTCTATTTTCACGTAATCATAGCCTAGCTACGCCTCGGATTCTAGAGTTTTTAGGGTTGCCCTAGTCATAATGTCATGATATGGTCTCGCCTATCTACAAGAATATCTTAATACAATGTAATATGAGGAATGTAAATACTTACGACTTGGTGCCGGGATTCAAGTCGCCACTTCTTTCTCAATCCATTTAAAACTCGAAACCATATTTTTAATCACCGAAAATAGAAATTTAAAAACTTTGATTTGAAAACAACCTTTATTTTGAAACTCTTGATTTAAAACAGAAAAAACTTGGACCATTTTAACATATATACTCCGCAAAACATCTTTACAATGAACTTTTCAAAAACCATTTCCAAAAATACCCTTCTTAGGCCTAAATTTTTGAAAAATTTTGGGACCGATCCACACCGAGTTGTTGCAACTTAGCTCGATACCACTAAATGTAACACCCCAAACCCGGCCCAGACGTTATGGCCGAATCGACGTGCCACATTGGAGTTGAAAACCCACGCCCGTTTTAGTGTTTTAAAACCATACATTTTATTGAGTTAACAAAGTGTATGGAAGCCGGGCACCGTAGGTATCCGAGAGAGGAGGTGAGCCATGAAGGTCGCTTAAGTACCAAGCTCTTTAATTGGATCCAATCTAGACATGCCCACAACCATAGCCACACTTTGTTATATCGAGTTTAAATTTGTTTAAGTGGACGTCTTTGATAAATCGATTAATCGTGGTGTTGACATATTTTGAAAACAAGTATCATTTTGAAAACACGTCCTAAGTCTAGCCCATTTGAATAATTATTAACCAATTTTTTTAAAGTTATTAAAATTAAAATAATTCCGAAAAGAAATAAAAGGAAAGTTAAAATTGGCCTTATTACAACCCAAAAATAAATAATAATTAAAGGAAATTAAATGAAAACCAACACTTATTTAAAAGCCCAAAGATGATCACCGTGGCCACTCTGAATCCTCTCCTTAAATGCTCCACATGCTACTTGCCACTAAGCCACAAGGCTTTTTGTGTCATATTTTATCCCCAATTAATTATAAGGTCTAAAGGCCAAAGTCTAGGTTCCCTTTAAAAAACCCAAAATAAATTGCAAGCGCCAAGGCTTGAACCCAGGCTCCCATACAACCTTAATGACGCCACAACCACTAGACTACAAGCTTCCTTGTGTCATTTATTTAACACAATAATTTAAAAACCCTCATCCAAGAATCCAGGTTTTTTTCACTTAATACCAAAATTTTTGCTAAAGCCCAAGTTTGAATCCAAGATTTCTCCAACACTTCTCAAAGTCATTAACCACTAAAGCAAACATTTAATTGTTTCATTTCATTGCACAATTAAATACCTATATACAACCTCCTTACGGACCCCCACTCAAGGCCCAATACTTCTAGGCCCAAATTCGGGGTGTTACAATTCCGATTGTAACTAAAAAGGAAGAAGTTGCACCTACAAAACTGTAGCCTTAAAACTAAATGATAATGATGGTTTTACCACGATTAAATTTCCTAATCTGTTTTATGTTCAGATCTAATTGTAACAAACTTTTAATGTGTATATATATAAATATGCTCGACTAAAATTCCATTACATCAATTCTTCCTGCTCTTTCGTAATATTCAGTTTTTGTGAAAATGGATTTGAAATGCATATTCGGCCTAGTAATAATTGTTTCTCGGATATCGCTTTCTTTTACGCTAAATGTGAACGTGGTGATTCAAGGATCAACACCAATTGCTGAAACAGATGATAACTTCGTATGTGCTACACTGGATTGGTGGCCTACTGAAAAATGCAACTATAATCAATGCCCTTAGGGAAAGGCTGGACTTTTAAATTTGGTACGAATTGCTTATTTTTTGGGTGTGTGTATGAAAAATGTCTTTTAAATAAACATTGAGTCTTTTTATTTTGTTTTATATTTATTTGCAGGATTTGAAAAAGAAGGTTCTAATAAATGCAATAAAAGGTGAGTTCTACGTGTATAAAATTAAATGTGTCTATCATTAATTCGTACAAGGTAGTTCATAATCTGAGAATCGGAAAAGAAGTTGCAAATAATGCGATTCGAATACTTTTAAAAGCTATCTCTTAAGAGTGGTCGTGAGAACAAGTGGGACTAAACTTGGTTAAATGTTGGTAAGAATCATTTCAGACAAATTTTTAAAATTACTTTCAAGATTCAATTCTTTAAGAATCAAAGTTGGTGGGTCGTTGCAAGATCAAGTGGTGTACTGAGTAGGAGAAGTTAAGAATTGCCCCAATTTCATGAAAAAAAAGAAGGCGCTTTATTTGGGTTCTCTCAGGGTGCCTTCCATGGAAAGATGGGACAAACCAATAACTTTTTCAATCAAACTGGGTGGGTATATCTGTCTCATTCTCGAAAGGAATTAAACCTTCACATTCTTTTCTAAAAATAAAATATCGACTTTATTAATCGGCATTATGAAGAGTAAAGGTTACATTCGGGTTGAATGCTCTTCTCGGGAAGAAACGAGTCACAAAGCGAAAAGGGTCTTTGGTCATGGATCGGAATTCACAAAATGCAAGGGATTTCATGAAGTATACTATTTCGAGGGGATACAAAGTTGATTCTTACGAATTTGGTAACTAAAATTGTTTTCCCGAAGATCCGCATGGGATCGTTTTCTTTTATATTTTTTGATCGTGCTCTAATCAATTTATCTTGCCAGGAAATCAACTCTCCGGAGCCGGGATGGGCGCAAGGGTTGAGGCTGAACAATATGGAAAAGACGTAATAGTACTTAAGAATATGGTGAAAGACTTACACCCAGACCCCAAAACTCAACCAAAGGTTCTAGGTCCTAGTGGCTTTTATGACGAGAAATGGTTTAATGTCTTCCTAGAAGTTTCGGGACAAGGAGTTGTTGACGGAGTTACGCACCACATCTACAATCTTGGACCTGGTATCCAAATATATCTCGATCCAGTGTTTACCGAAGAGCTTTTAGATGCTTACTTATTACTAGTATGGTCTATTTCTTAATTCGATTGATGCATGTGCAGGTGATGGTCTAAACTTGATTACCAAGATTCAAGATCCTTCGTACTTGAATCAAGTTGCCCAAACCTATAGAGGTGTTTTTAATATTGTCAACAAGTTTAAACCGCAGTCGAGCTTGGGTTTCAATCTGTGGAGCTCTTCGTATGGTGCTAAAGATGTGTCTCCAACCTTTGCCGATGGATTTTGGTAATATTTTCTCTCATTTTCCTTTACCTCTAACCTTTTTTGTGTATAATACAACACGAATTGAAATTTCCACCTTAAATAGGTATTTTGATCAATTAGGAATGGCTTCAACCTACAATCACAAGGTTTTCTGCAGGCAAACTCTCATCGGTGGAAATTATGCTTTACTTAACACTACAACATTTATTCCCAATCCGGATTACTACGGGTCAGTATCTTAACAAAAATAGTGTTAGCCTTATCCTTGCTTTTTTTCCCCTATAACCACTGAAATTTCGTCTTCTTAACTTGTTTCATTTCTAGTGCGCTTCTATGGCACCGGCTTATGGGAAGTATTGTACTTGCAGTAACTCAAGTGTCTAACCCGAATTTGCGTGTATATACTCATTGTGCGAAGAAAAAGGTAAGCTGTCTTTGATAAAGCTAACTTTTCATCTTTCAAATTCTTTGTTTTTATCAGGTATTATTTGGATAATTTTTTCCTTTTGCAGCCTGGGGTTTTGTATCATTTTTATCAACTTGTCGAAAGATAGCTCGTTCGATGTAACCCTTTCAAGTTACGAACATCATCGTCGTAATTTGAGATCCACGGATGTTGCGAAGCCCAATTTTGAATTTACGAGTCACCTGAATAGGGAAGAGTATCATCTGACTGCATTAGGTGGAGATATACAAGGTCAAATCGTGTTGCTGAATGACGTTTCAATGGTTCCGACAGATACATTCGACATTCCGCGATGGATCCAAAGCTTGTCAATGCTTCCACACCCATCTCGGTTGCTACTCATTCCATAGTCTACGTAACCATCGAGACTTTCATGCCCCATCGTGTTTAAACGCATTATTTCCTTATCCAAAATGTAATACCTTTAAACCTTGTTCGAAGTTTTAGAATGTGTTAAAAGTTTCTAACTTATTTCTCATTTGTTACTACCGTTCTTAGCTACGTATGAATCTGTAAATTTTAGTTTCCTTCAAAATTTATTCCTTATCTCAATTAATTTCCTAATATATTTTGCATAGACAAAGTAATCCTCCGGGCATGAACGACTCATTGTCGGTTCTATTTTAGATTCGAGATGTTTCCACTATTTGTTCTCACCTACTACTTTGCCATAGATCTTCAACCACAGGTTGCAAGTGCAATTTCAAAATTAAAGACAGTTCCCTGCATGTTTTAATGATAAAGACTAGCCAATAAAATGTAACATAATGAATCGAGAATCATTGGTTTATCGTAGAAATGGTTTTCCTAATATGACAACGTACCAAAAAAAAGTTAAAAATAGAGCGAACGCTATCAGAAGAAAACAATATCCTTTTCCAACGTTTGGCGAAAAGAAAGGATAATAAACGCCATGTTTTGTCACGGTCCGTTATCGTTCTACTTCCACCTTTCTAGTTGAAGATTGAATTTGTTCTACTTCAACCTGGTCATTCCAGTTTTGCAGTGTTTAATTACTCTTTCATGTTGTGCCTTGGAAACCTAATTCGAGTAGCCTATTCGATCATAACATTCCCATGACTTATTTTGTTTTATTATTCTTGTTTTATTGTTATGATTATTCCTATGTTACTTCTTTTAGTTAGTGGAGGTTACAAGTAGGGAAAAATGTCCCAATAGATCCGAATACGATTGAGTCATGACCGATTTAGTCCATGTACTATTAGAAAGTGAGCAAAAGAGGAGTATTAAAGATGGAATTAACTATTTACCGTAATAAGCTGTTAGGCCACAAGCATTTCAATCACTTTGGAATTAAACGGGGGTAATTTAGTCCTTGTACTAGTCAAACGTGAGGAAACAATGACGATTGAATACGGGGGGTTAACTCATCACGCTTGTGAAGAATGATGTGGTTCAAGGAACAACAAGAAAAATGCCACCGTGGAACAATATATCTACACAATTTCATCGTTAGTTGGTGGAATTTCAAAATTAAAAAAAACGTAAAAAATTCGAACAATTTTATATTATATTCTAAATTTTATAAACATTCAAATATATTAAATTAGTAACTGTGAGTAGTTTGGAGTGCTAGTGACTTCAAATTTCTACAGAAAAAAAAATTCTGCGAAGAATTTAGATGAAGAATTCTTTATTACTTGGGCAACTCAGTCAAGTGCCGAGTCCACTTGGTAGGTGGCTTACCTGTTGGGCTTTTATTATATAAAAATTCAAATATGGGCACTTGGGCTGCAAATGTTCGTCCCCAGTTGGTTTTGAATTTGTTTAAAAATGGAGCAAAAAAGCTTCATACAAGAAAAGCAAACTATCTGAGAGGTTTTAGATTTTAACAGGATTTTCTTTTACATTTTATTACACAGAAAACGAAAGTAAGCCGTGCTCAGTCTTGGTAATTGACGTCATCACCATTAAGAGGTGTTCTTTATAGGCACGAGTTAAATTCTCAAAACCAACAATTCTTTTTCTTATAACAAGATTGTGGTGTCTCTTTTATGTAAAATAATGAATAAAAAACCTTTCTATTAAGATCCATATACTAGAGAATTAATAAAAGTATAAGTATATATTATTTTTAAATATCGAGCAAATTAAAGTTAGATATGAAAGTTCATTTATCTACACTAGTGCTTTTACGATATGTAAGAGTTTATGAAAACCCGTGTAAGTGATTTAGGCTTTTGGAGGCAGAATCGATAGGTCGTCCTGTACAAATTTGCAGAGACACTAAAGGAGGTAAAATTTTCTAAATAGTTGCTACTATTCACAAATTAGTGGCAGGTTGAATTATTGCAATATATAATTTTTGCAAACTCTGTAAACTTGCAATAATTACTAGTTAAAATAATTTTAAATTACCGCCTTCCTTCTAACAAAATGCACATTGTTTTTCCCTTATAATTTAGGGAACAAGACAATAAAACCTATGTAACAAAGACATGCCTTTATTTTCGAACTTACATGGTAGATGAACCGAAAGAGGTTTTAAAATCAAAATTTGGTGCCAAATAATGAGTTGGAATCATTATTCCGATTGTAACTAAAAAGGAAGAAGTTGCACCTACAAAACTGTAGCCTTAAAACTAAATGATAATGATGGTTTTACCACGATTAAATTTCCTAATCTGTTTTATGTTCAGATCTAATTGTATCAAACTTTTAATGTGTATATATATAAATATGCTCGACTAAAATTCCATTACATCAATTCTTCCTGCTCTTTCGTAATATTTAGTTTTTGTGAAAATGGATTTGAAATGCATATTCGGCCTAGTAATAATTGTTTCTCGGATATCGCTTTCTTTTACGCTAAATGTGAACGTGGTGATTCAAGGATCAACACCAATTGCTGAAACAGATGATAACTTCGTATGTGCTACACTGGATTGGTGGCCTACTGAAAAATGCAACTATAATCAATGCCCTTGGGGAAAGGCTGGACTTTTAAATTTGGTACGAATTGCTTATTTTTTGGGTGTGTGTATGAAAAATGTCTTTTAAATAAACATTGAGTCTTTTAATTTTGTTTTATATTTGTTTGCAGGATTTGAAAAAGAAGGTTCTAATAAATGCAATAAAAGGTGAGTTCTACGTGTATAAAATTAAATGTGTCTATCATTAATTCGTACAAGGTAGTTCATAATCTGAGAATCAGAAAAGAAGTTGCAAATAATGCGATTCGAATACTTTAAAAAGCTATCTCTTAAGAGTGGTCGTGAGAACAAGTGGGACTAAACTTGGTTAAATGTTGGTAAGAATCATTTCAGAAAAATTTTTAAAATTACTTTCAGCATTCAATTCTTTAAGAATCAAAGTTGGTGGGTCGTTGCAAGATCAAGTGGTGTACGGAGTAGGAGAAGTTAAGAATTGCCCCAATTTCATGAAAAAAAAAGAAGGCAGTTTATTTGGGTTCTCTCAGGGGTGCCTTCCCATGGAAAGATGGGACAAACTGAATAACTTTTTCAATCAAACTGGGTGGGTATATCTGTCTATTCTCGAAAGGAATTAAACCTTCACATTCTTTTCTAAAAAATAAAAATACTGACTTTATTAATCTGGCATTATGAAGAGTAAAGGTTACATTCGGGTTGAATGCTCTTCTGGGAAGAAACGAGTCACAAAGCGAAAAGGGTCTTTGGGCTGGCGACTGGAATTCACAAAATGCAAGGGATTTCATGAAGTATACTATTTCCAGGGGATACAAAGTTGATTCTTACGAATTTGGTAACTAAAATTGTTTTCCCGAAGATCCGCATGGGATCGTTTTCTTTTATATTTTTTGATCGTGCTCTAATCAATTTATCTTGCCAGGAAATCAACTCTCCGGAGCCGGGATGGGCGCAAGGGTTGAGGCTGAAAAATATGGAAAAGACGTAATAGTACTTAAGAATATGGTGAAAGACTTACACCCAGACCCCAAAACTCAACCAAAGGTTCTAGGTCCTAGTGGCTTTTATGACGAGAAATGGTTTAATGCCTTCCTAGAAGTTTCGGGACAAGGAGTTGTTGACGGAGTTACGCACCACATCTACAATCTTGGACCTGGTATCCAAATATATCTCGATCAAGTGTTTACCGAAGAGCTTTTAGATGCTTACTTATTACTAGTATGGTCTATTTCTTAATTCGATTGATGCATGTGCAGGTGATGGTCTAAACTTGATTACCAAGATTCAAGATCCTTCGTACTTGAATCAAGTTGCCCAAACCTATAGAGGTGTTTTTAATATTGTCAACAAGTTTAAACCGCAGTCAGGAGCTTGGGTTTCTGAATCTGGTGGAGCTCTTCGTATGGTGCTAAAGATGTGTCTCCAACCTTTGATGGATTTTGGTAATATTTTCTCTCATTTTCCTGTACCTCTAACCTTTTTTTGTGTATAATACAACACGGAATTGAAATTTCCACCTTAAACAGGTATTTTGATCAATTAGGAATGGCTTCAACCTACAATCACAAGGTTTTCTGCAGGCAAACTCTCATCGGTGGAAATTATGCTTTACTTAACACTACAACATTTATTCCCAATCCCGATTACTACGGGTCAATATCTTCACAAAAATAGTGTTAGCCTTATCCTTGCTTTTTTCCCCTATAGCCACTGAAATTTTGTCTTATTAGCTTGTTTCATTTCTAGTGCGCTTCTACGGCACCGGCTTTTGGGAAGTATTGTACTTGCAGTAACTCAAGTGGCTAACCCGAATTTGCGTGTATATGCTCGTTGTGCGAAGAAAAAGGTAAGCTGTCGTTGAAAAAGCTAACTTTTCATCTTTCAAATTCTTTGTTTTTATCAGGTATTATTTGGATAATTTTTTCCTTTTGTAGCCTGGGGTTTCTATCATTTTTATCAACTTGTCGAAAGATAGCTCGTTCGATGTAACCCTTTCAAGTTACGAACATCATCGTCGTAATTTGAGATCCACGGATGTTGCGAAGCCCAATATTGAATTTACGAGTCACCTGAATAGGGAAGAGTATCATCTGACTGCATTAGTGGAGATATACAAGGTCAAATCGTGTTGCTGAATGACGTTCCAATGGTTCCGAAAGATACATTCGACATTCTGGCGATGGATCCAAAGCTTGTCAATACTTCCACACCCATCTCGGTTGCAGCTCATTCCATAGTCTACGTAACCATCAGAGACTTTCATGCCCCTGTCTGTGTTTAAACTGCATTATTTCCTTATCCAAAATGTAATACCTTTAAACCTTGTTCAAAGTTTTAGAATGTGTTAAAAGTTTCTAACTTATTTCTCATTTGTTACTACCGTTCTTACCTACGTATGAATTTGTAAATTATAGTTTCCTTCAAAATTTCTTCTTTATCTCAATTAATTTCCTAATATATTTTGCATAGACAAAGTAATCCTCCGGGCATGAACGACTCATTGTCGGTTCTATTTTAGATTCGACATGTTTCCACTATTTGTTCTCACCTACTACTTTGCCATAGATCTTCAACCACAGGTTGCAAGTGCACTTTCAAAATTAAAGACAGTTCCCTGCATGTTTTAATGATAAAGACTAGCCAATGAAATGTAACATAGTGAATCGAGAATCATTGGTTTATCGTAGAAATGGTTTTCCTAATATGACAACGTACCAAAAAAAAGTTAAAAATAGAGCGAACGCTATCGGAAGAAAACAATATTCTTTTCCAACGTTTGGCGAAATGAAAGGATAATAAACGCCATGTTTTGTCACGGTCCGTTATCGTTCTACTTCAGCCTTTCTAGTTGAAGATTGAATTTGTTCTACTTCAACCTGGTCATTCCAGTTTTGCAGTGTTTAATTACTCTTTCATGTCGTGCCTTGGAGACCTAATTCGAGTAGCCTATTCGATCATAACATTCCCATGACTTATTTTGTTTTATTATTCTTGTTTTATTGTTATGATTATTCCTATGTTACTTCTTTTAGTTAGTGGAGGTTACAAGTAGGGAAAAATGTCCCAATAGGTCTGAATACGATTGAGTCATGACCGATTTAGTCCATGTACTATTAGAAAGTGAGCAAAAGAGGAGTATTAAAGATGGAATTAACTATTTGCCGTAATAAGCTATTAGGCCACAAGCAATTCAATCACTTAGGAATTAAACGGGGGTAATTTAGTCCTTGTACTAGTCAAACGTGAGGAAACAATGACGATTGAATACGGGGGGTTAACTCATCACGCTTGTGAAGAATGATGTGGTTCAAGGAACAACAAGAAAAATGCCACCGTGGAACAATATATCTACACAATTTCATCGTCAGTTGGTGGAATTTCAAAATTTTAAAAAAACGTAAAAAATTCGAACAATTTTATATTATATTCTAAATTTTATAAACATTCAAATATATTAAATTTGTAACTCTGAGTAGTTTGGAGTGCTAGTGACTTCAAATTTCTACGGAAAAAAAAATACTGCGAAGAATTTAGATGAAGAATTCTTTATTACTTGGGCAACTCAGTCAAGTGCCGAGTCCACTTGGTAGGTGGCCTACTTGTTGGGCTTTTATTATATAAAAATTCAAATATGGGCACTTGGGCTGCAAATGTTCGTCCCCAGTTGGTTTTGAATTTGTTTAATAATGGAGCAAAAAAGCTTTATACAAGAAAAGCAAACTATCTGAGAGGTTTTAGATTTTAACAGGATTTTCTTTTCATTTTATTACACAGAAAACGAAAGTAAGCCGTGCTCAGTCTTGGTAATTGACGTCATCACCATTAAGTGGTGTTCTTTATAGGCCTGGAGTTAAATTCTCAAAACCAATAATTCTTTTTCTTATAACAAGATTGTGGTGTCTCTTTTGCCTAAAATAATGAATAAAAAAAACCTTTCTATTAAGATCCATATACTAGAGAATTAATAAAAAGTATAAGTATATATTATTTTTAAATATCGAGTAAATTAAAGTTAGATATGAAAGTTCATTTATCTACACTAGTACTTTTACCATATGTAAGAGTTTATGAAAACTCGTGTAAGAGATTTAGGCTTTTGGAGGCAGAATCGATAGGTTGTCCTGTACAAATTTGCAGAGACACTAAAGGAGGTAAAATTTTCTAAATAGTTGCTACTATTTACAAATTTGTGGCAGGTTGAATTATTGCAATATATAATTTTTGCAAACTCCGTAAACTTGCAATAATTACTAGTTAAAATAATTTTAAATTACCGCATTCCTTCTAACAAAATGCACATTGTTTTTCCTTTAATAATTTAGGGAACAAGACATAAAACCTATATCAACAGTACATGCCTTTATTTTCGAACTTACATGGTAGATGAACTGAAAGAGGTTTTAAAATCAAAATTTGGTGCCAAATAATGAGTTGGAATCAGTATTCCGATTGTAACTAAAAAGGAAGAAATTGCACCTACAAAACTGTAGCCTTAAAACTAAATAATAATGATAGTTTTACCACGATTAAATTTCCTAATCTGTTTTATGTTCAGATCTAATTGTAACAAACTTTTAATGTGTATATATATAAATATGCTCGACTAAAATTCCATTACATCAATTCTTCCTGCTCTTTCGTAATATTCAGTTTTTGTGAAAGTGGATTTGAAATGCATATTCGGCCTAGTAATAATTGTTTCTCGGATATCGCTTTCTTTTACGCTAAATGTGAACATGGTGATTCAAGGATCAACACCAATTGCTGAAACAGATGGTAACTTCGTGTGTGCTACACTGGATTGGTGGCCTACTGAAAAATGCAACTATAATCAATGCCCTTGGGGAAAGGCTGGACTTTTCAATTTGGTATGAATTGCTTATTTTTTGGGTGTGTGTATGAAAAATGTCTTTTAAATAAACATTGAGTCTTTTTATTTTGTTTTATATTTGTTTGCAGGATTTGAAAAAGAAGGTTCTAATAAATGCAATAAAAGGTGAGTTCTACGTATATAAAATTAAATGTGTCTATCATTAATTCGTACAAGGTAGTTCATAATCTGAGAATCGGAAAAGAAGTTGCAAATAATGCGATTCGAATACTTTTAAAAGCTATCTCTTAAGAGCGGTCGTAAGAACAAGTGAGACTAAACTTTGTTAAATGTTGGTAAGAATCATTTCAGACTAATTTTTAAAATTACTTTCAGCATTCAATTCTTTAATAATCAAAGTTGGTGGGTCGTTGCAAGATCAAGTGGTGTACGGAGTAGGAGAAGTTAAGAATTGCCCAATTTCATGAAAAAAGAAGGCAGTTTATTTGGGTTCTCTCAGGGGTGCCTTCCCATGGAAAGATGGGACAAACTGAATAACTTTTTCAATCAAACTGGATGGGTATATCTGTCTATTCTCGAAAGGATTTAAACCTTCACATTCTTTTCTAAAAAATAAAAATACTGACTTTATTAATCTGGCATTATGAAGAGTAAAGGTTACATTCGGGTTGAATGCTCTTCTGGGAAGAAACGAGTCACAAAGTGAAAAGGGTCTTTGGGTCAAGGATGGAATTCACAAAATGCAAGGGATTTCATGAAGTATACTATTTCCAGGGGATACAAAGTTGATTCTTACGAATTTGGTAACTAAAATTGTTTTCCCGAAGATCCGCATGGGATCGTTTTCTTTATATTTTTGATCGTGCTCTAATCAATTTATCTTGCCAGAAATCAACTCTCCTGAGTGGGATGGGCGCAAGGGTTGAGGCTGAAAAATATGGAAAAGACGTAATAGTACTTAAGAATATGGTGAAAGACTTACACCTAGACCCCAAAACTCAACCAAAGGTTCTAGGTCCTAGTGGCTTTTATGACGAGAAATGGTTTAATGTCTTCCTAGAAGTTTCGGGACAAGGAGTTGTTGATTTGTTACGCACCACATCTACAATCTTGGACCTGGTATCCAAATATATCTCGATCTAGTGTTTACCGAAGAGCTTTTAGATGCTTACTTATTACTAGTATGGTCTATTTCTTAATTTGATTGATGCATGTGCAGGTGATGGTCTAAACTTGATTACCAAGATTCAAGATCCTTCGTACTTGAATCAAGCTGCCCAAACCTATAGAGGTGTTTTTAATATTGTCAACATGTTTAAACCGCAGTCAGGAGCTTGGGTTTCTGAATCTGGTGGAGCTCTTCAGGGCGGTGCTTAAGATGTGTCTCCAACCTTTGCTGATGGATTTTGGTAATATTTTTCTCTCATTTTCCTCTACCTCTAACCTTTTTTTTGTGTATAATACAACACGGAATTGAAATTTCCACCTTAAACAGGTACTTTGATCAATTAGGAATGGCTTCAACCTACAATCACAAGGTTTTCTGCAGGCAAACTCTCATCGGTGAAAATTATGCTTTACTTAACACTACAACATTTATTCCCAATCCCGTTTACTACGGGTCAGTATCTTCACAAAAATAGTGTTAGCCTTATCCTTGCTTTTTTCCCCTATAGCCACTGAAATTTCGTCTTCTTAGCTTGTTTCATTTCTAGTGCGCTTCTACGGCACTGGCTTATGGGAAGTATTGTACTTGCAGTAACTCAAGTGTCTAACCCGAATTTGCGTGTATATGCTCGTTGTGCGAAGAAAAAGGTAAGCTGTCTTTGATAAAGCTAACTTTTCATCTTTCAAATTCTTTGTTTTTATCAGGTATTATTTGGATAATTTTTTCCTTTTGTAGCCTGGGGTTTCTATCATTTTTATCAACTTGTTGAAAGATAGCTCGTTCGATGTAACCCATTCAAGTTACGAACATCATCGTCGTAATTTGAGATCCACGGATGTTGCGAAGCCCAATTTTGAATTTACAAGTCACCTGGGTAGGGAAAAGTAGCATCTGGCTGCATTAGGTGGAGATATACAAGGTCGAATCGTGTTGCTGAATCACGTTCCAATGGTTCCGACAGATACATTCGACATTCCGGCGATGGATCCAAAGCTTGTCAATGCTTCCACACCCATCTCGGTTGCAGCTCATTCCATAGTCTACGTAACCATCAGAGACTTTCATGCCCCTGTCTATGTTTAAACTGCATTATTTCCTTATCCAAAATGTGATACCTTTAAACCTTGTTCGAAGTTTTAGAATGTGTTAAAAGTTTCTAACTTATTTCTCATTTGTTACTACCGTTCTTAGCTACGTATGAATCTGTAAATTTTAGTTTCCTTCAAAATTTCTTCCTTATCTCAATTAATTTCCTAATATATTTTGTATAGACAAAGTAATCCTCCGGGCATGAACGACTCATTATCGGTTCTATTTTAGATTCGACATGTTTCCACTATTTATTTTCACCTACTACTTTGCCATAGATCTTCAACCACAGGTTGCAAGTGCAATTTCAAAATTAAAGACAGTTCCTTATATGTTTTAATGATAAAGACTAGCCAATAAAATGTAGCATAATGAATCGAGAATCATTGGTTTACCGTAGAAATGGTTTTCCTAATATGACAACTACCAAAAAAAAAGTTGAAAATAGAGCGAATGTGTGAAAAAAATAAAAATAAACTTAAAAATAAAATACACACAGATTTTTACGTGGAAACCCTTTTAGGAAAAAACCACGAGCAGAGCAGAAGAAAATTCACTATTTTGAAAATTTGAATCAATACAAGAGGAATAGACTATGTCTATTTATAGGCTTGTAAAGCCATATTCTAGTAGGATTGAAACTCCTTATCCTAATCAATATAAAATAGATGGAGTTTAATAAGGTTTAAAAAACCTTATTCTAAAATAAAATAAAAGAAGTCTAGTTCTATATGGATTTTACTTTTATTTTATTTTCCATCGTATTTTATTTAAATAAGAATTTGGGTCACTTAATTCTAACAATCTCCACCTTGACACAAATTCTCAATGAACAAGTTCTTCATCGCGAACTTGCAATGAACAAGTTCTCCACCTCTTTCATAAAACCCCTTAAGGGTTTAACTTCAACAATGAACACCAACCAAGTCTAAGCAATGCTCAAACTTGGTTATAGGAAGTGACCTAGTCTCATATCTGCAGGATTTTCATGAGTACTAATTTTTCTCATAACAATATCACCACGAGCAATAATATCACGAACAAAATGATATCGAACATCAATGTGTTTTGTTCTCTCATGAAACATTTGATCTTTTGTAAGGAATATGGCACTCTGACTGTCACAAAATACTGTACTGATTTGAAGGTCTTCATTGAGTTCACTAAATAGTCCCTTCAACCAAATAGCTTTTTTACAAGCCTCAGTAATTGCCATGTACTCAGCTTCAGTGGTAGACAAAGCGACTGTAGTTTGCAAAGTGGCTTTCCAACTAATTGCACAACCTCCGATTGTAAAGACGTAACCTGTGAGAGATCTTCTTCTATCAAGGTCTCCAGCAAAATTAGCATCAACATACCCTATGACTCCATCTTTAGTTCTTCCAAACTGTAAGCAAACATTAGTAGTGCCTCGTAAGTATCTTAAAATCCACTGAACTGCTTTCTAATGTTCTTTACCGGGATTCGCCATGTATCCGCTAACTGTACTGACTCCATATGATAGATATGGATGTGAACAAACCATAGCATACATAAGAGATCCCACTGCACTAGAGTATAGAACGTTTGACATGTACTCAATCTTATCATCTGATTGTGGAGACAAAGCCGATGAAAGTCTAAAATGGGCTGCTAAAGGAGTATTAATAGGCTTAGCACTCTGCATATTGAACCTGCAAAGAATTTTCTCAATGTACCCCTTCTGACTTAGGTATAATTTACTTGCTTTTCTATCTCTGAGAATCTCCATACCAAGTATCTTCTTTGCTGGTCCCAAATCTTTCATCTCAAATTCTTCACTTAGTTAGGCTTTGATCTTTCTTTTCTCTCTTTTATCTTTTACTGCTATCAACATGTCATCAACATAAAGAAGTAGATACACAAAAGAACCATCACTATTTTTCTTAAAGTAAACACAACTGTCAAAACTACTTATTTTGAAATCATGAGAAGTCATAAAGGAATCAAACCTCTAGTACCACTGCCTTGGTGACTGTTTAAAACCGTAAAGGGACTTTTTCAGCAAGCAAACATAGTCCTCTTTTTCTGAGTCTGTAAAACCCTCTGGTTGTTGCATGTAAATATCCTCTTCAAGTTCTCCATGCAAAAATGAAGTTTTTACATCTAACTGCTCAAGCTCCAAATCATGCATGGCCATAATACCAAGCAAAGCTCGAATCGAACTATGCTTCACAACTAGGGAGAACACATCTGTGAAGTCCACTCCTAGAATTTGACTGTAACCCTTTGCAACAAGCCTTGCTTTATATCTGGGTTCTTCAACTCCTGGAGTTCCTTCTTTCTTTTTAAACACCCATTTACAATGAATAGTCTTCTTACCTTTAGGAAGTTTCACAAGATCCCATGTTTTGTTTTTGTAAAGTGATTTCATCTCCTCTTGCATAGGAAACATCCATTTTTCTGAGTCTTCACAGCTAACCACCTCAGAATAATTAGATGGCTCTTAGTTTGCATCTATATCTTCAGCCACATTTAAAGCATAAGTAACTAAATCAGCTTCGACATACTTCTTTGGAGGTTTAATTTCTCTTCTAGTTCTGTTTTTGGCGATAGAGTATTGTGGTGAAGAAGAAACTTTATTCTCAATTTTTGTACTGGCTTGAGGAATTGACTTTGTATTAATCTGATGCTCCACCTGCTTTTGATTTTCTTTATTGGAAGAGTCTTTAAGAGATAACTTAGGTAGCATAGCAGTTTCATCAAAAACAACATCTCTGCTAATCACAACTTTTCTATTTTCAGGACACCATAACTTTTACCCTTTTACTCTAGCTTTATAACCAAGAAAAACGCATTTAATGGATCTCGGTTCCAATTTTCCATTATCAACATGAGCATACACAGGACACCCAAAGATCTTTAGATTAGAATAATTAGTAGGATTACCAGACCATACCACTTGTGGAGTCTTTTTCTCAATGGCAACGGATGGAGATCGGTTGATAAAAAACCATACAGTAGAGGCTGCTTCTGCCCAAAATGACTTCGGTAAGTTGGCATTTGACAACATACATCGAACCTTTTTCATGATCGTTCTGTTCATTCGTTCTACAACGCCGTTTTGCTATGGAGTATGACAAACTGCCAAGTGTCTCATGATCCCTTCTAACTTGCACAATCTATTAAACTCATCAGAATAGAACTCTAAGCCATTGTTTGTGCGGAGGTATTTTATCTGTTTTCCCGTCTATTTTTCAATCATAATTTTCCAAGACTTAAATGCGGAAAACACATCGCTTTTCTACTTCAGGAAGAACTCCCAAACTTTTCTGGAAAAATCATCAATGAAGGTTAGCATATAATTAGCTCCACCTCTCAAAGGCACTCTGGATGGCCCCCACAGATCAGAATGAATATACTCCAACGTTCCCTTCGTGTTATGGATTCCTCTAGTGAATTGAACTCTCTTTTGCCTCCCAAAAACACATTGCTCACAAAAATTCAGTTTGCAAATTCCTTGCCCATTAAGAAGTCCTCTTTTGCTTAATTCGGCCATGCCATTCTCACTCATATGCCCTAGGCGCATATGTCAAATTTTAGTAATATCATCATCTGACAAGAAAGAGGAAGCGACAGCTGTATCACTAGTAACAGTAGAACCCTGCAAAACATATAACTTGGCAATCTTTCTCTACCCTTTCATCACAATAAGGGACCCTTTGGAAATATTTAAAACCCCACTTTTAGTTGTGTATCTGTACCCTTTTGAATCAAGAATACTTAACGAAATTAAATTTCTTTTCAATTCTGGAGCACGTCGTATGTCACTAAATGTTCTGACAACTCCATCAAACATTTTAACTTTAATTGTTCCAACACTTGTGATTTTACACGAAGCATTATTTCCCATCAAAACAACACCTTCAAACACTGTTTCGTAAGTTGTAAACCAATCCCGATTGGGATTCATGTGGAAGGTGCAGCCTGAATCAAGTATCCACTCCTTGTTTACTTTAGAATTATTAACAGAAGCGACTAGAAGCTCACCATCACTGTAGTCTTCTACAACATCAGCTTCACCGAAATTTTTTAGTTGTTTTCCTTTTTGATTCGCAGCCTCCCTTTTAATCTTATTCTGTAGCTTGTAGCACTCAGATTTAATGTGCCCTTTCTTTTTGTAAAATTTCCAAGTTTTACCTCTGTTTGAAGACTTTAATCTACCCTTAGATTTACAGTGAGGATTCCATTCATGTGTCCTTCCACGATCATCATCAGCATTCCGATCTTGTCTCCCACGAACAATGAGACCCTCTCCTTGAGAGTCGGGTTTAACCACAAGATGTTTCATCTTATCATACGAGGTCAAAGAATTATAAACCTCATCAACTATGAGAGACTCGCGACTATATAAAATCGTGTCTCTAAAGGTTGAATAAGACGGGGGCAACGAACAAAGTAGAATCAACCCTAAATCTTCCTTATCATACTGAACCTCCATGGCCTCCAAGTTTGAAAGAATTTCTTTAAACACTGTTAAGTGTTCGTGTACAGACGCACCTTCCTCCAAATGATGAGCATAAAGACGTTTCTTCATAGAAACTTGCTTGTTAGAGTTTTCGACATACATAATTGTTCTAGCCTCTTCAATAATGCAGCGGCGGTCTAATATTTCATCACATCCTGCAAAATTTCATTGGACAAATGCAGATGTAATTGTGTTAACGCCTTTTGATCCTTACGCTTCTTCTCTTCATCTGTTAATGTTGAAGGCATTTTATCTATCCCTAGCAGGGCATCCTCTAGATCCATTTGTGCAAGAACTGCTTGCATCTTAATTTGCCACAACGCAAATCTGGAGTTGCGATCCAACAACGGAATTTCATACTTCAAAGACGTCATTACCGTGATCAAGATGAACAACCCGAAAGCTCTGATACCAATTTGTGAAAAAAATAAAAATAAAATTAAAAATAAAATACAAACAGATTTTTACATGGAAACCCTTTCAGGAAAAAACCACGGGCAGAGGAGAAGAAAATTAACTATGTCAAAAATTTCAATCAATACAAGAGGAATAGACTATATCTATTTATGGGCTTGTAAAGCCATATTCTAGTAGGACTGAAACATCTTATCCTAATCAATATAAAATAGATGGAGTTTAATAAGGTTTAAAAAACCTTTGCCCGGGCCCAGAAATAAGTCCAAAAACAAAAATATAATAAACCCCCCAAAAAAATAAAGTCCAAGTTCAGTCCAGAATTACAAATATAATTTGGCCCGATCAGAATGGCCCATTGCTTGAAAAAATTTAAGGTCCATCTACAAGCTTGACTTATATGGAAATATAATCTTTAAGGATATGCAATCTTAGATATGATATGCAATCTTAGATATGATATAATCTTAGATATGATATGATATGATATGCAATCTTGAAGATATGATTTTGTAATCTTGGAGATTTAATTTGTAGATATCCTTTAATCTTAACCGTTGATGTAATTGATCTGTACCGTTGGATTTGGAGAGGCTCAACTATAAATAGAGCCCTCTCCCTTCATTGTAAATCACTTAAGTTTTGGGAAGCAATAAGAATTCTTGAAAGCATTCACTCAAATTTCTCTCCCTCTTGCGTTCTTACTCTCTGTGGTTTGTTCTTATTTTATTCTTCGTCTATCTTAGTTTTTCAACCTTTTTTTTATTTTAATTTCTTCATTTTTCAAATATGTATATTTATTCTTATCTTTTATACATTTGATTATGTATTTTATATATTATAATATTTAATCTTTTTATATAGTTTATTTTAAATATATATTTTCTATGCATATATATATTATATTATCATTTCATGTATTTTAAACTATTGCATTATATTTTTATAATTTGTAAATGTTCTATTTATTCATTTTTTGTATATGTCATTTATCTTATTTGTGCATAGTTTCATTTTTTATATGCTATGTTTAATTATTTCTTTTATGTGCTATTTTATGATATATATTGTTGTATAATTTTTGCATGTATTATGTTTTTTTAGTTTACTCATGTTTTTATTTGTTTATTATCTTATATTTACCCTAGTATGATTTTTTTCATTAAACGTATGTTCATGTTATTTAGTTTTGTCATAATGATATTATTTATGTTTGTATGGAAATGTTAGAATATTTTGTACATCTATGCTTCATGATGCATTAATATGTCATCCTAAAATGTCATTTAAAAATAATATTCCAAGATTTTTTTTAAAAAATTAAAAGGCAATGCTTGATGTTTGGAAACTTCGAGAAAGGTAGTGCCCTAGCTTAGTTTCGAAGGTTTTAAAATGTTGCATCCTAACTTACTAGATGTGATGTTTTGATTCGTTTGAAATAAGTGAGCCTTAATTTTCAAAATTGAGACATTCTAATTAAAAGATGTTTGCATCTTAAAACTTTCAAATTTCCGACATTTAAGACACTTGATAATCAATTAGGTACCAATTTTTGGGTGTTACGAGGGTGCTAACCCTTCCTCGTACGTAACCGACTCCTGAATCCGTTTTCTCGACTTTCGTAGACCAAAATTAATGTTTTAAAACAAAACATTTTATAGGGTGGTCCAATCACACCAAAAAAGATTGGTGGCGACTCCCGTTTTTGTTTTTCTTAAAGTCGATTCCCATTTTCCAAAACTTGATTTAAAAATGGTCTCGACAGCTTGGCGACTCCGCTGGGGACTAATAAGAGAGTCAAGCCGTATAATTGATTACCTTTTGTCTTAATGTCGAAAATTTGAAAAATTTTAAAATTCAATCCTCTTTGCATTACATGTGTTTGTATTATTGCATATGTTATATATTCTGATACGCATTGCATTTGCATGACCGTTGTGGTCACACCCTTAACTGGGAGTGAGAAACTACGCCTTCGTGAGGTTTTCGCCTCCGTGCAGGATAGTGGATCACTTTCGGGATACATCCGTACCTATGGTTTCGTGAGATTTTCATCTCCGTGTAGCCATAGGGAAATGTATTCCCCTAAACTGAACTCGATTCAAATGAGCCTATAATGGGTAAGAATCGAGGAATTTGCTGGTTCAGGTACCTCAACTTTAGAACTAAAACCTCATATAGAAAAATCGTAAGAGCTCAACTTAGTTAGAATTATACTTTAGATATTACCTTCACATATCATTCTTGAGTTTATTAATATTATGTGATACTGACTGTTTCTTTTTTTCATTGCATGTCATTTCGCATTTAAAAGGTATCGATTCACGGGTCAGTTTCTAAGTTAGAAAGTTTTATTATGGAGAACGGACTTATTGATAGAGTGGAGGGCAATGCTAACGTCCATAGATGGTCTGAGCAAACTCAGCTAGGAAAAGGGGATAGCATAACTGTGGGATATATGTCGGAGTTGTGAGACTACACTCGCATCAGTGTCACACAGAATAATCTGTAGGAGCTTAAGGCGATTTGGGATCAATGGGACAATGAGACCAAGCAATTATTCTACGGTAAGTACGGAGATTTGCCCTATTTGTTTGATATTCAGGTTGATGAGAACTTGTTTCGAGCTCTTGCTCAGTTTTGGAACCCAGCATACAGTTGTTTTACCTTTGGGGAGGTAGATTTAGTGCCTACTGTGGAGGAATACACAGCCTTACTTCGGTGTCCTAGATTTCAGTGTGATAGGATTTATTCTCGAGCTGCTTGTGTCCCAACCTTTGGTAAGAAGTTGATGACTATTACGGGGATGAGCAAGCAGTGGATCATGGCTAGAATTAAGGAAAAGGGTGAGAGTAAGTGCATTCCATGGGGAGTTTTGAAAGATCTGATCCAGACACATCTAGACGAGGCGAAGAGGGTAGACATTTTTGCCTTAAGCTTATACGGATTGATGGTTTTCCCCAAGGCCTTGGGATATATGGATGAGGCGACCACGAATCTCTTCCATTGACTTAGCAAGCAGGTCACTCCTATTCCTGTGATTTTGAGGGAGACATTCAGGTCCTTGAATGCATGTAGAAGGGCCAGTGCGGGCAGGTTTGTTGGTTGTGTTCAGTTACTTTTAGCTTGGTTCTACAGTCACTTCCATTTGATAGATAGGGTGGTTTGTCGGGTCTTCTTCGAGGATTACTCCTCGTTGAAGGACATAGCAGCTTCAACTAGGAAAGTTGATGTTCCTAAAAAAAGTTGGATAGCGCTACTTCAGAATCTACAGTCAAAGGACGTAGAGTGGAGGGCTCCATGGATGATTCCTGGTGAGATTCTTTACCGATGCAGCAGTTTTGATTGGGTCCCTCTGTTGGGAATTTGGGGTGCCATTAGTTATGCCCTTTTGCTTGTATTGAGGAAACATTGATAGTTCATACCGGTAACTTATGGTTTGGTTCAGAGTGAGTTCATGTATAAAGGAGATGACTACAAGAGGAAGGTCAGTGAGATCTCTAGTGCTTGGAACAAGACTTGTCGATTAAAGGGAGTAGTTATTAGCCCTGCTACAACTCCGGAGTACGTCGAGTGGAGAGGTAGAAGGATTAATGATAATATCCCTAAGCCAAGCGTGGAAGGAGCTCGACCGATAGAGGAATATTTGCAAGTGATTCCCTCAGAGTTAGAAATTATGAAGCAAGAGTTCGAGAAAAAAAACTTAGAGCTTGAGAAAAGGATAGCAAAGCTTGAAGAATAAAAGATGTACTTGAGCTTAGACGTCGACGTTCAAAAGATGGAGGTCGAGAAAGAGAGGAAAGAAAAGAGGAAGATCGAGATGATTTGAAAGAGCATTACAAAAGGCACAAGTATCCTTGAGGAGAGTGAGAATAGGGGGTCTTCGGATCAGTTGCAGAAAGAGGTCCAAGAGGAAAAAGCTAAAGCCGAGTATTGGGAGAGGAAGTTCCAAGAGATACAGTCGCAGAATTTGGCATTAGAGGAAGAAAATAAAGGGTTGGAGACTAAAGTACTTGAGCTTGGAAGATCCCTCCGTTGGCATCGAAATCATGATCCTACGGTCGAGTTAAAGGAGCTAAAAAGTAAGGTGGAAGATTTGTAAGTGGCATTACATGATGGTGAACTTCGGATTGAGCAGCTCGAGGCACGAGAAGATTTTCTAAAAGGAGAGCTTCATCAGTCTAGAGGACATGTCAGAGAAAGGGATCACGTCATTGGTGAAGCTGTAGCCCAGATTCGAGAGGTTGCCAAATATGTGCAAGATTTGGCAATACGAGCTGATGTATTGAGTCTAATGTACGGATCGTCGTCAGATATAATATGAGAGTTAGCCCTTTTATTAGATAGAGTTAAAACTTTGGGCATTAGGGCGAAACCATATTTATAATCCATTTATATGTAAAGATATTCTTTTTCTAAATAAAGTTTTCTAAATGAGATTGAATCGAGATCGATACCTTTTGCATTCATTTGTATCTTATAGCATTTAATTGCATCATTTGCATTCAAAATTATAAAAAGACCCTAATTAGTTAAAGTTATTAAAAAGAGAAAGAAAAAGAGAGAGAGAGAGAGAAGAAGGTCACGGCTGAGTGAAAAAAAAGTTGAATGGGAATTAACGACGTTCCCTTACATATCCCCGAATTTTGTGTCAAGAGGGATAGCTTACCCAGAGAAGGGGGTGTTTGGAAATAAAAATCATCCCATCAATGTCATATATGAGGAAGGGACTGAGCAAAGAAACCTTGAGGGCATTCGCCCTTATGAACCGGGAAGTTCTTTAAACAATTGGACTGCAGAAGAACTTCCTATAATCTTTAGGAATTTTACGGAGTAATATTCAGAACACTCTTGTTGCTCTAAAGCCTAGGAGTAATGAGATTTCTTTTGAGAAGTGGGCTCATGTTCAGACATTTTTATTTTCAATAAAACATACTTTTATTATTTATCCGAGTAAATATTCTTTCATTCTGATTCTTTTAACCTTTGACATTCTTTATAAATTTTCATTTCATGTAAATAGTCATTCTTGAATTCCTTGTATATTATTTTGTATGCCTATCATAGATCCCTAGATATCAATGACACGGGCAATGATACTACAGATTCAGAGTTCCTTTTGAGTACGATATGTGTTTAGAGGAATCTTAGTACATTGAAGGTGACAGAAATTGTGACTTGTTTCTGAATTTGTTGAAAATGGCTTTTACCCCATGAAGTGGTGGTAAGGAAATATAGCTTTGGAGGAAGGAAAGATTGCGAAATTGGAATTAGCTGAAGAGACAAAACAATACCTTGTTGAGACTATTATGGGAATTCAAAAATGTGGTCCAAAGACGCATGCAGGAGGATTTGCAATTGCCAGGATAAACATGAGGTTTTGGGGCACTGTTGGTCCACTATGGAAAGGGATCGCAACAGTTGTACAATGAATGCCAAATTTAAAGGAGTCAAGACTTATGGGGCATGTATGTTATGGGCCCGAGCTCGTCAAAAGTTTCAAGCTGACAATGACTCATCTTTGTGGACGTCAACTACTCCATTAAGAGGGGGAGATAGCTTCATATGCCAATATTACAAAGTCAAAAGTCATCCATTTCCAAAAAAAAATAAAAAATAAAAATATATATATAACTGCACAAGGCCAAAAGTTTGCAGTCTTTTCAAAGATAATGTGCCATACCACAGTACAACAAAGGTTGCCAAAAGAAAAGAAAAAAAATAAAAAACAAATTACAGAAGATGACCGAGACTGGTAAAAATTGGTATAAGAAACTACTGCCTACTCTCTATGCTTACGCTGGGGCAAACACCTTCAATTCCAGTTGTTTCAAAGGTTCCAACCATCATCCTTGGAATGGGTGCATTGTTTGGCTTTCTGAGCGATCGATGTCTGTCATCAATAGTCGCAATGGTTAGCTCCAGGTGGTGGCCATTGATTTCCAGCTATGGGGCATCAGGCCGTACACAGTCTCTAAAGCTTAAAATGATAGATTCTTTCTTCAAAACTAGTTTTTGACAAAGTGGATGACGGTATCATGAAGGAAGCTCTCTTAGACTTCTATACAAGTTCAGGGAAGAGGAAACCTGATCAAATCATTATTTTCAGGGATGGGGTTAGCGAGTCTCAATTCAATCAAGTTTTGAGCATGTTATTGAGGCTTGCAAGTTCCTTGACGGGAAGTGGAACCCTAAAGATTGTGGTTATTGTTGTACGAAAAACTATCATACCAAGTTTTTTCAGCAGGGATCTCCTGACAATGTGCTACATGGTACTGTTATTGACAAAAAAGTATGCCATCCAAAGAACAATAATTTTTACCTTGGTACCAATGCTGGAATGATTGGAATCACGAGACAGACCCACTATCATGTTCTCTTAGACCAGGCTGGGTTTTCGACTAATGATCTGCAAGAGTTTGTTCATTCTCTATCCTATATGTATCAAAGGAGCACCACAGCCATATTTGTTGTGGCTCCTATTTGCTATGTTCATTTGGCAGCTTCACAGTTGGGGCATTTTATGAAGATTAGGGATGCTTCAAAAACATCATCGAGTCATGGTGGGATGTATGTTCCGGGAGTAATCCCTGTACCTCAGCTTTCCAGGTTGAAGGATAAAGTCTGCAACTTCATTCTTGTCTGCTGAGAATCATTGAACCACCTTTTTGTAGGGTTTGACAAACAACAACCAGGACTACTGCTAGGGCAATCCCTTTCTCATGGGTTTATAAATCAAGATTTTTCCTCCAACCTTTGATGGAGTCAAGAATTGAATACCTCTAGTAAATTTAACTTGAAAGTATTCATCCTAAGCAAATGTACCAAGAATGGATGACACAGACTTATGAAAAAGAAGGTTCATCCAAAAGAATTTCATAAAGGAAACCTTGTGCTGAAAGAGATCCTTTCCATGCAAAAGGATGCCGAATTGGGAAGGGTCATATGTTGGAAAGAGGGCTTTCTCTAGAGGTGCACTGATTTTGACAAGAAATGGATAGGAAGAATTTATCTGATCCAGTGAATTCGGACTCGGTCAAGGAGTACTTTGTCTGAAGGAGAAGGGAAGCCAAGCTGAAAACCCGCAAAGGGCATTTTAGGACTTCTATTTCAAAAAAAAAAAAAATAAAAAGAAAAAATAATAAAAATAAAAAAGAGAAAAATGAAAAAAGAAAAATGGAGAGGCCAAGGTGAAAACCCGCAAAGGGCGCATTGAGACCAAAGGGGTTTTGAGTTGAAAACTGGAAAGGGCAGCTTAAATTTTGAAGAGCACACGATAGTCTTGCTATATCCGATTCAACAAAGAGTGAAGCGCGTTGCATATCGGGGCATCAACAAAGTACTTTGGATCTTTTAAACACATGTTGAATTCAAGAAAGTCTTCATGGAGCTAGCATATAAACACTCAAGCGGCGATATCTAGGGCATCTAACTTTTGTCCTGTTTGCTATCTTTAGATTCTTTTTCTTCTCAAAGATAGGCTTTCAAATTAATTTTCTTTGTATTTTTGACAAATTTATTCAAATCTAATTATTCTCAAGATTAAATTCATCTTTCATTATCCTTAAATTATGTTGCATTAAAATAATGATAGATGAGCTAAATATCTTTACAAACGAAGTTTTACATATTACTCTGGAAATTTCTAGATAATATAAGAAACTGAAACAAGACAACTGTTTAAAGAATTTCCATATTTGAGGGTCAGATGTACTCGGGGAAATTTCTTCTTCAGTTCAAAAGGTGGTTGGACGTTTTAAGCAATATTGATCTTAAGAAATGATCATTCCATAAACATCTCCAGCGGGTCACAACATTTGGAGAATGGTACAATAGGACTAAGTTGATTCATCAAGATAAAACTTCGATGAAGGAATAAGTGATGACGTCTGAAATAGGGGTCATATTCATAATATTTTGCATTAGGAGAATTTGACTCACTTCGGTCATAGCATCCTAATTATTAGACATGAACTCATATGCATTCTACAGGTTATGTCTTTTATGGGGCAATGTAGATCAAAGAAACAAGATTTGGCATCCCTGTGTTTATAGGGAACAAATCGAAGATAGCGGATTTGACATTCTTGTGCTTACAGTGAAGCAGATCAAAGACTTCAGCATGGCATTCCTGTGTTTATAGGGAACAAGTTGAAGATAGCAGGTTTTTCATCCCTGTGTTTATAGGGAACAAATCGAAGATAACAGATCTGACATTCCTGTGCTTACAGCGAAGCAGATCGAAGATTTCAACATGGCATCCCTGTGTTTATAGGGAACAAGTTGAAGATAGCAGATTTGGCATCCTTGTGCTTACAAGGAACAAATCGAAGACATAGCTGATTTGGCTTTCACGGTTTACGCTAAAGCAAATCTAAGATGATTTGGCATCTCTGTGTTGTCAGAGAACAAATCGAAGTTTGGCATCTCCATATTCGACGGAGAGCAGACACATAGCAGATTTGGCCTTCATATGTTTATACTGAAGCAGATCCAAGGTGATTTGGCATCCTTGTGCTTACAAGGAACAAATCGAAGTCATAGCTGATTTGGCTTTCACGTGCTTACGATGAAGCAAATCTAAGATGATTTGGCATCTCTGTATTGTCAGAGAACAAATCAAAGTTTGCCGTCTCCATATTCGACGGAGAGCGGACACATAGCGATCTAACCTTCGGATGTTTATACTTGAAGCGATCCAAGATGATTTGGCATTCTTGTGCTTACAAGGAACAAATCGAAGACATAGCTGATTTGGCTTTCACGTGCTTACGATGAAGCAAATCTAAGATGATTTGGCATCTCTGTATTGTCAGAGAACAAATCGAAGTTTGCCGTCTCCATATTCGACGGAGAGCAGACACATAGCAGATCTAACCTTCAGATGTTTATACTGAAGCAGATCCAAGATGATTTGGCATTCTTGTGCTTACAAGGAACAAATCGAAGACATAGCTGATTTGGCTTTCACGTGCTTACGATGAAGCAAATCTAAGATGATTTGGCATCTCTGTATTGTCAGAGAACAAATCGAAGTCTGGTATCTCCATTTCGACGGAGAGCAGATACGTAGCAGATCTAACCTTCAGATGTTTATACTGAAGCAGATCCAAGATAGTTTGGCATCCTTGTGCTTACAAGGAACAAATCGAAGACATAGCTGATTTGGCTTTCACGTGCTTACGATGAAGCAAATCTAAGATGATTTGGCATCTCTGTATTGTCAGAGAACAAATCGAAGTTTGGCATCTCCATTTCGACGGAGAGCAGATACATAGCAGATCTAACCTTCAGATAACTGAAGCAGATCCAAGATGGTTTGGCATCCTTTTGCTTACAAGAAACAAATCGAAGGCATAGCTGATTTGGTTTTCGCGTGCTTACGCTGAAGAAAATCTAAGATGATTTGGCATCTCTGTATTGTTAGAGAACAAATCGAAGAAACAGATTTGGCGTCTCAGTATTCGGCGGAGAGCAGATCAAAGATATCAACAGGACAGTCATAAGTTTACAAGAAGCAGATTAAAGACATAGCAGATCTAACCTTCAGATGATTTTACTGAAGCAGATCCAAGATGATTTGGCATCCTTGTGTTCACAAGGAGCAAATCGAAGACACAGCAGATTTGGCTTTCACGTGTTTATGCTGAAGCAGATCTAAGATGATTTGGCATCTCTGTATTGTCAAAAAACAAATCGAAGAAGCAGATTTGGAGTCTTTGTGTTCGACGGAGAGCATATCGAAGATATTAACATGACAGTCTTGAGTTTGCAATGAGCAGATTGAGGACCATGATCCGATAAGGCCGGGCAAATTTGGTCTTTCTATGAGTCTTTGCTCGATTCCTGTTAAACAACAATGAGCAAAGAGGGGCAGCTGTAGACACTCAATTTTGCCCGGGCCCAGAAATAAGTCCAAAAACAAAAATATAATAAACCCAAAAAAAAATGAAGTCCAAGTTCAGTCCAGAATTACAAATATAATTTGGCCCGATCAGAATGGCCCATTACTTGAAAAAATTTAAGGTCCATCTACAAGCTTGACTTATATGGAAATATAATCTTTAAGGATATGCAATCTTAGATATGATATGCAATCTTAGATATGATATGATATGATATGCAATCTTGAATATATGATTTTGTAATCTTGGAGATTTAATTTGTAGATATCCTTTAATCTTAACCGTTGATGTAATTGATCTGTACCGTTGGATTTTGGGAGGCTCAACTATAAATAGAGGCCTCTCCCTTCATTGTAAATCACTTGAGTTTTGGGAAGCAATAAGAATTCTTGAAAGCATTCACTCAAATTTCTCTCCCTCTTGTGTTCTTACTCTCTGTGGTTTGTTCTTATTTTATTCTTCGTCTATCTTAGTTTTTCAACCTTTTTTTTTATTTTAATTTCTTCATTTTTCAAATATGTATATTTATTCCTATCTTGTATACATTTGATTATGTATTTTATATATTATAATATTTAATCTTTTATATAGTTTATTTTCAAATATATTTTCTATGCATATATATATTATATTATCATTTCATGTATTTTGAACTATTGCATTATATTTTTATAATTTGTAAATGTTCTATTTATTCATTTTTTGTGTATGTCATTTATCTTATTTGTGCATAGTTTCATTTTTTTATATGCTATGTTTAATTATTTCTTTTATGTGCTATTTTATGATATATATTGTTGTATAATTTTTGCATGTATTATGTTTTTTTAGTCTACTCATGTTTTTATTTGTTTATTATCTTATATTTACCTAGTATGATTTTTTCATTAAACGTATGTTCATGTTATTTAGTTTTGTCATAATGATATTATTTATGTTTGTATGGAAATGTTAGAATATTTTGTACATCTATGCTTCATGATGCCTTAATATGTCATCCTAAAACGTCATTTAAAATAATATTCCAAGGTTTTTTAAAAAAATTAAAAGGCAATGCTTGAAGTTTGGAAACTTCGAGAAAGGTAGTGCCCTAACTTACTGGGTTGCGACCTTTCTCGTTGAATTCGAATAGTCAAGCACCCTTCTAAGTGATTTTGAGTTTTCAAAACTTAAACAATTATTTCGAGATTTCAAAAAATAGTGTCCTAACTTACTGGATATGGCATTTTGTTATTTCGAGATAGAAATTTTTGAAAGACGAGCTTAGTTTCGAAGGTTTTAAAATGTTGCGTCCTAACTTACTGGATGTGATGTTTTGATTCGTTTGAAATAAGTGAGCCTTAATTTTCAAAATTGAGACATTCTAATTAAAAGAGGTTTGCATCTTAAAACTTTCAAATTTCCGACATTAAAGACACTTGATAATCAATTAGGTACTAATTTTTGGGCGTTACGAGGGTGCTAACCCTTCCTCGTACGTAACCGACTCCCGAATCCGTTTTCTTGACTTTCATAGACCAAAATTAATGTTTTAAAACAAAACATTTTATAAGGTGATCCAATCACACCTAAAAAGATTGATGGCGACTCCCGTTTTCGTTTTTCTTAAAGTCGATTCCCATTTTCCAAAACTCGATTTAAAAATGGTCTCGACAACTTATTCCAAAATAAAATAAAAGAAGTCCAGTTCTATATGAATTTTACTTTATTTTATTTTTCATCGTATTTTATTTAAATAAGAATTCGGGTCACTTAAATTTTAACAGAACGTTATCGGAAGAACACAATATTTTTTTTCCAACGTTTGGTGAAAAGAAAGGATAATAAACGCCATTTTTTTTTTCAAAGTCAGTTATTGTTCTACTTCAACCTTCCTAGTTGAAGATTGAATTTGTTTTACTTCAACCTGGTCATTCTAGTTTTGCAGTGTTTAATTACTCTTTCATGTCGTGCCTTGAAGACCTAATTCGAGTAGCCTATTCGATCATATCATTCCCATGACTTATTTTATTTTATTATTCTTGTTTTATTGTTATGATTATTCCTATGTTACTTCTTTTAGTAAGTGGAGTTTACAAGTAGGGAAAAATGTCCCAATAGGTCCTAGTATGGTTGAGTCATGACCGATTTAGTCCATGTACTATTAGAAAGTGAGCAAAAAAGGAGTATTAAAGATGGAATTAACTATTTACAGTAATAAGCTATTAGGCCACGAGCAATTCAATCACTTTGAAATTAAACTGGGGTAATTTATCCTTGTACTAGTCAAACGTAAGGAAATAATGACTTTAGTAGCCCGTTTTCAGTGAAATCAAAACAGTGGTTTCAGGACCACAAATCCGAGCCTGTAAGAAAAATTATTTTAATATTATTTTATGGTCTTAATTATGATGGAAATATCGTATGAAAATTTCATTAGGAAAATTTTATTGATTACATGTTTAATTGATAGAAGGACCAAATTGCATGAAATGCAAAAGTTGAGTTCTAGTAGCTAAAGTATCAAATAGCTATGAAATTCAAAATTGGAGGTCCTTGTATGGCAAATAGACCATTAACAAGGGTTAGTAGATAAGTATGATGATTCGCCCATGGAAAATTAAATAAAGAAAAGGACAAATTTGGAAAGATAAAAAAATAAAGATAATAAATAATAAAAGAAAAGAAAATATCATCATTTATATCATCTTTCCCAAAATTAAATACAAGGAAACCCTAGCTAAGAGTCGAGGACTCAAGAAAGTTTACTTGGATTAATTGGGTAAGTAATCTTGTCCCGTTTTTAGTAATTTTTATATTTCTGATATCGTAATAGCTTAATTTAGCTATCTCAGGGATTAATTTGCAAAATTATCAAAGTATTAAATTTTTTCCATGGATGAATATGCATGAATTATGAAATTTATGGAAGAAAATGAAAGGTTGTTGATAGATAAACAACTTTTGTAAAGTGAATTTTTATGAAATTGTAATTTAGGGACTAAATTGTAAAGATGTAAAATTCTTAGAAAAATTCTGAATTTTATGAAATACGTAGGCTATTATGTTACATGTAAAAATCAGTTAGGCTTCGAATAAGGATTAATTCATGAATTTTATTTTCCACGCCTAGGAACGAAATCGTCATTAATTAAAAGTATAATGGCAAAATGATAATTTTGCCTAAAATGTGAATTGTGTTGAATTGATGTTAAATTCATTTGTATAGATCTAGATAGATCAAAAACAGAGTTAGATCGTGGAAATGAAAAAAATGTCGGATTTGTAAATTTTGAATACACAAACAATTGTTGAGGTAAGTTCGTGTAACTAAATTGTGTATATTTATATGTTTAAATTAAATGTTATGTATGTGTATTGTACACTTTACATGTATGAAAATCGGTCACATATCTGATAGTGCCCGATAAGTATTAAGTACTGATTGAATAAATAAAATTCGATGGATAAAAGGTTCTCGAATTGGTTGTGGTCCTTCATATGTTGCGGATACACCATAGCTCGAAAGAACGTCCCGTTATTAGCCCTCTCGAGCTTCCCATTATATGGTTCTTGCGAGCTTCCCATTAATAGCTCTTCAGAGCATCCCGATGAGTTGTGATCCTGCATGTGTTATAGATACACCGCAGCTCTTATGAGTGTCCCGATATATGGCTCTTTGGAGCTTCCCGATTAAAGGCTCTTTGTGAGCTTCCTGATTAATGGCTCTTCGGAGCTTCCCGATATGGCTTGCTTGAACTTCCCGATATATGGCTATCCGGAGCTTCTTGATTAATGGCTCTTCAGAGCTACTCGTTATTGGCTCACATGAGCTTCTTGATTATGGCTCTTTTGAGCTTCCCATTATACAGTCCGAATAAGGTTCCCGTTAATGGCTCTCAAGAGCTTCCTATCATATGGCTCGAGAGAGGGCTTCCTGATTATGTGCTCTAATGAGCACTCCTAAATATGAATTGATGGATTTTAGATTTGTACACTTCATGTGTACTACTCTTGTATCCATCGATATTTTAAATAATTCAACAGGTAAAGTTTTGATATGAGATGAAATGAATTCAAGATGAATTACTATGAGAAATATTTGAAGTACAAAGATATGATATGCACATGTTCACAGTTACTTGAAGTAATAAATACATGTATGTGGAAATTGAATATTAATGAGCTCATTCATGTTTCTTGGTATTTATGTGACTTACATGACTAACATGCTTGATGAGGATATGTGTTTAGGCAATTGGCCAAATTGGTTTGAGCATGTTTAGTTAGCTTACCTTAAATGTGAAATAAATGGTAAGATAATCTTCCTGTTATACGAACTTACTAAGCATTAAATGCTTACTTTGTTTTATTTCCTCTGTTTTATAGTAACCCGGAAGTTGGTCGGAGCCATATCATATTATCAATTGCCCTATTTTGATATATTTATTAAATCAACTTTGGTATAATGGCATGTATAGGTTAATTTGGCCATTGATGGCATGTAAATGTTTTGTTGTGATTAGCCATTTGAATGGCTTATGTTTGATACATTTTGATATATATATATATATATATATATATATATATATATATATAAGTATATGGCCTTATCATGTTGATATGTGTTTTGGTATAATTGATTGATGGTTAACTAATAGGTAAATTGTAACATGGCTTGAGTTGGTATAGTTGGTATAGATATGAATATTTATATGTAAGTGATCAAATTGTTAGCATGGATACTTGATTATATAAGATATATGGTATGCATAAGACTTGGTTATCGTTTGACTCAAATGTTTTATATTGGATTAGAAACGTGTTTAAGTGTTAATGTAGGTGGAAAACAAGTTTGGGTGAGAAATAGGGCTTGTAAATGGCCTTGTTTTGTCCATACGGGCGTATGTCTGAGCCGTGTGTGACACTCATGGCAATGTGTTTTGGCCGTGTGTCCCCTGCATCTTTAAAATTTCAAAATAAAATGCTCAAAATTGATCACACGGCCAGGCACATAGGGGTATGGATTGTCCATGTGACCCCTGCACCTATTTAATGATGTTCACACGGCCTAGCACACGGGCATGTGACTTTGCCGTGTGACCAATTCAAAGAGTTATATGGGTAAGGACACTAGCTGGAACAAGGTCGTGTGTCCCTATTTCGAATACTTACACGGCCTAAGACGCAGGCGTGTCACTTGGCTGTGTGAGCCACACGGCCTAACCACAAAGGCGTGTGTACCCTGCACCTAGGAAAAATTTTGAAATTTCGCGAAAAATTCTCTGAATACCTGTTTAGTCCTGACTTGTTTCTAATGTATGTTTTGGGCCTCGAGGGCTCATATAAGGGACTTATGAATAATATTTGACATGAATGTTAAATAATATGAAATGTATGTATTTGATCTGTTTATTCTGGTAATACTTCATAACCCTGTTCTAGTGACGAATACGAGTTAGGGGTGTTACACTTTTTGGCATCAAAGATATAGTTTAGTCGATTCTCAGACTAACGTAGCTATACATGTCATTATATAACTTGTGATAGTGTGATATCTCCTGACCATTTTAAAACATGTTTTTTATATAGTAATGTCATCCAACCAAGCTGAAACCGAAGAAACTGAGAGCAATGTTGAAGCTCCGGTTCAAAGAGCAGCATCTAGTAGTAGAAGGCTCGTATCTGAGGGTCGAGGAGGAGAGGCTAAAGTAGCCTTCTTCCAAATGATGAACGAGTGGTTTACAGAATATGTAAGAACAAACTCTGCTGTAGAACAACCTCTACCCCTTCCTATCTCTCAACCGGTTCCCAATATGCCATAAGGTATAGAATAATCCTGAAAATGATTAAATTCATAAATATGAGGTAGAAGAATTCAGAGCTACAACTAAAAATGATCCTAAAATGGCTGAATGCTAGTTAGAAAATACTATTAGGGTTTTTGACGAATTATCTTGCACACCGTCAGAATGTTTGTAATGTGATTTATCTTCGTTAAAAGATTCAGCTTACCAATGGTGGAATACACTGATTTCTGTTGTACCAAAAGAGGTGGTCACATGGGAATTTTTCCAAACTGAATTAAAAAAGAAGTATATCAATCAGAGATTCCTAGATCAAAAACAGAAGGAATTTTTAGAGCTTAAAATGGGGCATATGACAGCATCTGAATATGAAAGGGAATTTTTCCAACTGAGTAAGTATGCTAGAGAATGTATCCAGACTAAAATCGTAATGTGTAAGCATTTTGAAGAGTGTCTGAATGAAGATATAAAATTGCTAGTTGGGATTCTTCAATTAAAAGAATTTGTGGTACTGGTTGACCGAGCACATAAAGCTGAAGAGCTTAGTAAAGAGAAAAGATAGGTTGAGATGAAAGCTAGAACTTAAAATAAAAGATTTACGGGAAAGTTATATTAGTCGATCTCAAAGAAATCAAAGAAAAATTTTGATCATTCTACTACCTCCACGGGGTACTCTGGGAGAGATAGAGGTATTCAACGGTCCAGTTCAAGATCTTAGGCTACATCTGTAGCAAATGCGAGCAGTGTTAGAAATATCAAACCCAGATGCAAGCACTGTAATAAAATGCATTTTGGTGAGCGTAGAATGAAAAGTGGAGCAAGTTTCATATGTGGTTCCTTTAACCATTATCTAAGAGATTGTTCAGAGAAAGTTGAAAGAGATATTGTTCAAACTTCAAAGCCAAGCAATATAGCTACTAGTAATGTCAGTGGTAGTCAAGGTACGACAAAAAGATTCAACTTTTAAATTTGAAGCACGAGCACTGGCAAGTACATATGCTATTCATGCACGTGAGGGTGATTCTACACCCGACGTTATTACTAGTACTTTTTCTCTTCTTGATAGTGATATAATTGCTTTAATTGATCCTGGTTCAACACATTCATATATTTGCATTAATTTAGTGAATAATAGAAATTTTCCTGTTGAGTCCACTGAATTCGAGGTTAAAGTATCAAACCCCCTAGGCCAGTATATGATAGTAGATAAAATTTGTAAGAATTGTCCGTTAATGATACGGGGTTTCTATTTTCTGGCTGATTTGATGTTATTACCATTTGATGAATTTTCTGTGATTCTAGGTATGGACTAGTTAACTCAGCATGATGCTGTGGTAAATTGTAAACAGAAGCATATTGTACTGAAATGCCAGAATGGTGAAAGGATCTGTATTGAATCTGATAATTTGAATGGGTTGTCTAATATGATATCAGCCATGTTAGCATAGAAATATGTCAGAACGGGTTATAATGTTTATCTTGCCTATATGTTGGACATTACAATGTTTCAATCCAAGATTAAATTAGTGTCAGTTTTATGTGAATATCCTGATGTGTTTCTAGAGGAGTTACTTGGATTGCCGTAGGTTACAGAAGTGGACCTTTATATAGATCTTGTTCCGGGGACAACACAGATATTTATAGCACCCTACAGAATGGCTCCTACTGAATTAAAAGAGTTAAAAGAACAGTTGCAAGAACTAAATGATAGAGGTTTTGCTCTCACCTTGGGGTGCACCGGTTCTGTTTGTTAAAAGGAAAGATGGATCATTGAGATTGTGTATTGATTACCGACAACTCAACAAATTCACAATTAAGAATAAGTATCCACTACCTTGTATTCATGACTTGTTTGATCAGTTAAAAAATGCCACAATGTTTTCAAATATTGACCTGCGATCTCGCTACTATCAGTTACGAGTGAAAAACTCATATGTACAGAAAATAGCTTTTAGAACCAAGTAGGGGCATTATGAATTTCCTGTGATGCCATTTGGCTTGACAAATGCATCTGCAGTGTTAATGGATTTGATGAATAGAATTTTCAGACCGTATCTAGATAGATTTGTTATTGTATTTATTGATAATATCTTGGTATATTCTCGAGATGAAAATGAACATGCTTATCATTTGAGAATTGTTCTGCAAACCCTGCGTGAAAAAAATGTATGCTAAATTTAGTAAATGTGAATTTTGCCTTTGGGAAGCTAATTTTTTGGGACATATAGTATCTGCTGAAGACATTAGAGTGGACCCGAATAAAATTTCAGCAATTGTATCAAAAGAATGTATCAAAAGTCAGAATTTTTCTAGGATTAGCCAGTTACTATAGGAGGTTTGTAAAAGGATTCTCGATGATAGCTTCCCCGATTTGAATGGACAGATAAATTTCAACAAAACTTTGATCGATTAAAAGCCTTATTGATTGACGCATCAGTTCTGGTTCAGCCTGAACCGAGTAAGGAATTTGTAATTTACAGTGATGCATCATTAAATGGTTTAGGCTGTGTTTTGATGCAAGAAGGTAAAGTAATAGCCTATGCTTCTAGGTAGCTTAAACCACATTAAAAGAATTACCCGATACATGATTTAGAATTCGCAGCTATTGTATTTGCACTGAAAATTTAGAGACACTATTTGTTCGGTGAAAAGTGTCATATATTCACCGATCATAAAAGCTTAAAGTATTTGATATCATAAAAAGATTTGAATCTAAGATAGCTCAGGTGGCTTGAATTGTTGAAAGACTATGATTTGGTTATCGATTATCATCCGAGAAAAACAAATGTGGTTGCAGATGCTCTGAATAGAAAGTATTTGTTTGCCTTGCGAGCAATGAATACTAGATTATCATTGTCTAATGATGGCTCAGTCTTAGCTAAGTTAAAAGCTAAGCCGACATTTCTACAGCAGATCTGCGAAGCTTAGAAAAGTGATAATGAGTTACAAGCTAAAAGGGTTCAGTGCGAATCGACTTCTGATTCAGAATTTCAGATTGGACCTGATGATTACCTGTTACTCAAAGGTAGAGTATGTGTATCGAAGAACTCAGAACTTGTATAGAAAATATTACATGAAGCTCATATGGTATTATGTTTGTTCATCCGGGGAGTAACAAAATGTATAATGACTTGAAAAGGATGTATTGGTGGCTGGGAATGAAGCATGATATTTCTAAATTTGTATCTAGATGTTTGATATGTCAACAAGTTAACACTGAACATCAGGTACCTTCGAGGCTATTATAGCCAGTTACGATACAAGAATGGAAATGGGAAAGAGTTACCATGGATTTTGTGTCACGGTTACCCCTATCTCAGAAAAAGAAAGATGTCATTTGGGTAATTGTTGATCATTTGACGAAGTCTGCACACTTTATTCTGGTACGTATGGATTTCTCCCTGAACAGATTGGCTGAATTATATGTTTCTAAGATTGTCAAGCTACATAGAGTGCCGGTCTCCATTATTTCTAATAGAAATCCTCGGTGTACATCCCGATTCTAAAACAAGTTGCAAGAAGCTCTGGTTACGCAGTTACATTTTAGTACTACATTCCATCCTCAAACTGATGGTCAGTCAGAGCGTCTGATTTAGATTCTTAAAGATATGCTTCGGTGCTGTGTATTAGAATTCGAAGGTAATTGGGAAAAATATCTACCATTTGTCAAATTTGCATATAATAACAATTATCAATCAAGTATAAAGATGCACCGAATAAAGCTCTGTACAGTCGTAAACGTAGAACTCCATTGTATTAGACTGAGCTCAGTGATAAAAAGATACACGGAGTTTATTTGCTTCGTAAAACTGAAGAAAAAGTGAAAGTGATCAGAGATAGTTTGAAAGTAGCTTCTGATCATCAAAAATCCTATGCAGATCTTAAAAGAAAAGAAATAGAATTTCAAGTTGGTGACAAGGTATTCCTGAAAGTATCGCATTGGAAGAAATTTCTTTGGTTTGGCCGTAAAGGCAAATTTACTCCACGATTTATTGGGCCGTATGAGGTTATGTAAAGAATCGGACCTGTTGCACACCGATTGGTACTACCACCAGAACTTCACAAGATTCACAATGTCTTTCACGTGTCTCTGTTACCATGGTATCAGTTAGACCCTTCACATATTATTTCTCCGACAGAGATTGAGATTCAGCCTGACATGACTTACAGTGAAGAACCGATCATAATTCTGGCACGTGAAACAAAAGAATTGAGAAATAAAAAGGTAGCTTTGGGAAGAAATGAGTCATAAAGTGAAAAGGGTCTTTGGGTTGGTGATTGGAATTCACAAAATGCAAGGGATTTCATAAAGTATACTATTTCCAAGGGATACAAAGCTGATTCTTATAAATTTGCTAACTAAAATTGTTTTCTCGAAGATCCGCATGGGATTGTTTTCCTTTATATTTTTTGATCGTACTTTAATCAATTTATCTTGCCAGGAAATCAACTCTCCAGAGCTAGGATAGGCGCCAGGGTTGAGGCTGAACAATATGGAAAAGACGTAATAGTACTTAAGAATATGGTGAAAGAATTACACCCATATCCCAAAACTCAACCAAAGGTTTTAGGTCCTAGTGGCTTTTAGGATGAGAAATGGTTTAATTCCTTCCTAGAAGTTTCGAGACAAGAAGTTGTTGACGGAGTTACGCACCACATCTACAATCTTGGACCTGGTATCCAAATATATCTCAACCTAGTGTTTACCGAATAGCTTTTATATGTTTACTTATTACTAGTAGGGTCTATTTCTTAATTTGATTGATGCATATGTAGGTGATGATCTAAACTTGATTACCAAGATTCAAGATCCTTCGTACTTGAATCAAGTTGCCCAAACCTATAGAGGCGTTTTTAATATTTTCAACAAGTTTAAACCGCAGTCGGGAGCTTGGGTTTCTGAATCTGGTGGAGCTGTTAGGGCGGTGCTAAAAATGTGTCTCCAACCTTTGTTGATGGATTTTGGTAATATTTTTCTCTCATTTTCCTCTACCTTCAACCTTTTTTGTGTATAATAATTGAAATTCCCACCTTAAATAGGTATTTTGATCAATTAGGAATGGCTTCAACCTACAATCACAAGGTTTTTTGCTGGCAAACTCTCATAGGTGGAAATTATGCTTTACTTAACCCTACAACATTTATTCCCAATCTAGGTTACTACGGGTCAGTATTTTCCCAAAAAAAGTGTTAGCCTTATCCTTGCTTATTTCCCTTATAGCCATTGACATTTCATCTTCTTAACTTGTTTCATTTCCAGTGCGCTTCTATGGCACCAGCTTATGGGAAGTATTGTACTTGCCGTAACTCAAGAGTCTAACCTGAATTTGCGTGTATATGCTCATTGTGTGAAGAAAAAGGTAAGCTATCTTTGATAAAGCTAACTTTTAATTTTTCAAATTTTTTCATTTTTATCAAGTATTATTTGGATAATTTTTTCCTTTTGTAGCCTAGGATTTCTATCATTTTATCAACTTGTCAGAGGATAGCTCGTTCGATGTAACCCTTTCAAGTTACGAACATCATTATCGTAATTTGATGTCCATGGATGCTGCGAATCCTAATTTTGAATTTACGAGTCTCTTGAATAAGGAAGAGTATCATCTGAATGCATTAGGTGAAAATATACAAGGTCAAATCGTGTTGCTGAATGACATTCGAATGGTTTCGACAGATACATTCGACATTTCGGCGATGGATCCAAAACTTGTCAATGCTTCCACACCCATCTCAGTTGCAGCTCATTCCATAGTCTACGTAACCATCAATGACTTTCATGCCCCTGTCTGTGGTTAAACTGCATTATTTCTTTATCCAAAATGTAATACCTTTAAACCTTGTTCGAAGTTTTAGAATGTGTTAAAAGTTTCTAACTTTTTTTTTCATTTGTTACTACCGTTCTTAGCTATGAACGACTTTGTAAATTTTAGTATTAAGATAACAACTTTAATATTAAAATAATTCATGTGTTAAAAGTTTATCTACAATATTTACATTAAATTAAATTTAATATTAAGATAACAACTTTAATATTAAATTAATAAAATACTATTAAGATAAGTATTAAATTTAATTTAATATTAAAATATTAAAATAATATTATTTTTAGAATAATTAATCTGGAATCAAATTCTCTAGTAGAGTCCCAGTAGGAGTGTAACTCTTCCACTGCTCAATCACCAACAACCAATCGCCATCGGCCACTGAGACGCTGCCGTTACAGCCATTGGCACTGTCATGTCCAGAGATGTAGGTGCGACACTCTTACGACACCCCGAGTTGGTTCGGCTACTATAGGTTTGATTCGGGTCAATGTTGACCCAACCTATCCGGTCTAGCCATCGGTTGGACCGTCAGCCCAATTTCACATACTGTGTCTGGTTCGACTAGTTTTTGGGTCATGGTCTTGGTTTTGTGCTCCCGGGCCCAATTTACATTATTAAGTCCAACTTTCAAGCTCAATTTCCTATTGGGCCAATTTTCTAACTTGAAAATGAACTTCCAAAAATATGAAATTAAGTTTAATTGATTTGATTAATTTAATTTTAATTGATCAAAATTAATTTTTCTAAAAATCACTTAGATTTTCCTAATTAATTTTTCAAGAAAATTCTTTAATCAAATTCTTTAGTTGAACAATTCTTACGACCACCTAATTTAATTCCACATCGAATAAATCGACTCAATTAAATTATTCCCAAAGTCGTAGGGTTTTCTTCTAATTCAAATGCAATTCGATCTAGCTTTTGTTGAGCTAAAGAGGGACCAATCGAACATATACAATTAGGCTCTAGTGATTGCAATTATGTTTAGAAGCATCGTTCCAATAATTCGCAATTACTTAATCATGCAGTCAGTCCACAAGAAGTACCATGATTGAAAACTCTTTATTGTATACTCTTTACGACAACAATTCATCCAACTGTTTTATCCAATGACCCCGTCATGTGTGTGTTACCCTCATATGATATCTTTGATTCCTTTGAGTTAAATGCATTACTTAATACAATCCTATTTTTATCTTAATGTCACCATTGTTTCTTATTAATGATTAATATGAACACTATCAACAAATGACAGTGATAAATTTCTCATTTGAGAACAAACAACCCGTGGCCATGTTCCATATTTATCAATCCATACAATGCCAATGAGAGGATATCATTAACCTTTAATTGAGATATGAATTCCATTGTTGCTAATAAAGCCATGCCATACATAAGTCATGTACTCAACATATTGGCTATGGACTCGATCATCTTTAGAGCATAAGCCTCCATTTATATTAAATCACATGAGTTGCATACGCATGGTCAGTGACTAACTTAGGATTTAGGTAAATCATACCATGAACGTCACAAGTGAATTAATTCACAAATGGATTTAGAATTAATTCATCTTGGTTCCAGCCCAATGTATCATTCTACCAATGAATACATCTATGTCTCTATTTGTAATAGCCTGTTTTTAGTGAAATCAGAACAGTGGTTTTGGGACCACAAATTCGAGGTTGGAAGAAATTTTATTTTAATATTATTTTATGGTCTACAGTATGATAGAAATATCATATGAAAATTTCATTAAGAAATTTTACCGTTTACATGCCTAGCTTGATAAAAAGGACTAAATTGCATAAAAAGTGAAAATTGAATTCAAGTAGTTAAAAGTATCAAATAGCTATGGAATTCAAAATTGGAGGTCCTTATATAGCAAATAGACCATTTAAAGGAGTTAGTGGATAAGTATGATTATTCATCATTGGAAATTGAAGAAAATATTAAGGTTAATTTTGGAAATTAAATATTTAAAGTAATATTAAATAAAAGAAAAAAATATATTTTCATCATCTTTCATAAAAAAAATGGAAACCCTAGCCATAGAAGCTTGAGTTTTAGCAAGCTTATTTTGCTTATTTGGGTAGGTATTCTTGTCCCGTTTTTAATGATTTTTCTGTTTCCAAGATCGTAATAGCTTAATTTAGCTATCTTGGGGATTAATTTATAAAATCATTAAAGTATTAGGATTTTGCCATGTACGAGTATAGTTGAATTTTAAAGTTTTATGATATAAAATGAAAGGTTGTTGTTAGATAAACAACTTTTGTAAAGAGAATTTTGATAAAATTATCAATTAGGCACTAAATTGAAAACATGAAAAATTTATGGAAAAATTCTGAATTTTGTGAAATACATGGGCTGCTATTGATATGTATGAAAATCAGCTAGGCTTGAATAAGGATTAAATTGTATGAATTTCATTTTTCGAGCTTAAGGCCTAAATTGTAATTAATTAAAATTATAGGGGCAAAATAGTAATTTTTCCAAAGATGTATGTTAGATTAAATTGAATATGAATTATATTAAATTGAGTTAAATTCGTTCGTATAAATCTGGATAGACCTAATACTCAGTTAGATCAAGGCAAAGAAAAAGTATCGGACTAGTAGCCTTCGTATCTACAAAAAATTATCGAGGTAAGTTCATGTAACTAAATTGTATATTTATATGTTTTATGATTGAATGTTGTTGTGTGTGATTTGTACAAATTGTCATGTGTAATTATGATCACATATCCAATAATTCTCGAGTCCCGTTTAAACATTAGAAAATCAAAGGATACAAATGACATGTCATTAGGGTTCCCGATATTGTTGTGATCTTGCATGTGTTGCGGACATACCACAGCTCTCTTGAGCTTCTCGATATTTAGCTCTCATGAGCTTCTCGATATTTTGCTCGTAAGAGCTTCTAGATATGCAACTCGTATGAGCTTCCAGATATACAACTCGTATGAGTTTCCTGTTACTCAGCTCACATGAGCTTCCCGTTATATGGCTCGGAAGAGCTTCCCGTGTACATGCTTGTATAAGCATACAAGTACATGAATTGACAGATTACAGATTTGTACACTTCGTGTTTACTACCCGTGTATCCAACAATATTTTAAATGGTTCAATGGGCAAAGGTCTACCATGAAACAATATGAGTTTGAAATGAACTATTACAGATATATACGCGAAATATATGGAAAGGATATTACAGGATATATTGAAATATGAGATGGATAATACATGTATGTGAATCTTACCTAGTGATTAAGCACATCCATGTTTATTGGTTATGGAAAGTCTTACATGGCTAACATGTTGAGGATATGTGTTTAGGCTTTTGGCCAAATTGGTTTGGTTATATTAGCATGCTTACCTTAAATATGATTAAATGGTAAGTTAACTTCCTTGTTATACGGACTTACTAAGCTTAAATGTTTACTCTGTGTTATTTTCAATATTTTATAGTACTTTGGAAGCTCATTTTGGTTGGAAGCAAGTCGGAGCAACTTCACATTATCCATTAGCCTTTTTGGTATAATTAGTAAATTAATTTTGGTTTTAATGGCATGTATAGGTTAATTTGGCTAATGATGGCATATAAATGTTTGTTGGGACTAGCCATTTCAAGGGCTTGTGATGGATAAATTTTGATGTGTATGTAAGTGGCCTTATCATGTTTGATGTGTGTTTGAAATGGTTGAATGATGAAAATCTTATAGGTATATTGATGGTTAGGTTGAATAGGTATATTTGGTAAATTATGCATATATGTATTTGGTCATGTAGGTGAAATTGGTTATTTGATTGATATGAGTTATGTTGTTATTTAAAGAGCCTAAGGGCATATTGTCGGTATGTGATAGTATTACACGTTTAAGTATTGTTTTTAGCTTGATTTGAATGCTATGTTATGGCTTGTTGATGTCAAAAAATGTTACTTTAGGTTGATGACAAATTGGGTGATAAATATGGCTAGGAAAATGGCCTATTTTTTTCCACATAAGCGTGTGTCTCAGTCGTGTGTGACACACGGCTAGGTGACACGGCTGTGTGTCCTCTGTATCTTTAATTTGGACAAAACAGAATGCTCACACAGCCTAGCACACGGGTGTGTGGCTTGGCCGTGTGACCTAATTCAGAGAGCTCACAAGTTTGGACACGGGCTCGGACACAGCCTTGTGCCCTGTTTCGAATGCCCACACGGCCTGAGACATGGGCGTGTCTCTTCACCATTTGAGCCACACGGCCTGACCACACAGGTGTGTGTCCCTTACACCTTTGAAAATTTTTGATGTTTTCTGAAAAATTCTTTGAGTATCCGATTTAGTCCCGACTTGTTTCCAATGTGTATTTTGAGCCTTGAGGGCTCGCATAAGGGACACTATAATTGATTTTGATTGGTTTCTGATGTGTATGCTAGATGATATGAAATGTCTATTGATTAATCTGTAAATTTTGGTAATGCTTCGTAACCCTATTCCGACGATGGATATAGGTTAGGGGTGTTACACTACTCGTGGAGTCAACTGCTCTAATAGCCAAGACTAGTAATTTCTCAATTGGAATTGTAGACGACATAATAATTCTTCTCAGTATTTGAATAAAATGCTCACTTGGATTCTTTTACATGATTATGGACTCATTTAGATTATCTACTGAAGTAAGTTGTTTTTTTCGTAATGTAAACATTCTTTACAATACCACTTATCTTCAATTTAAACTTTAGACAATCAATAAGCTAATATTTTCTTTTCATAATTTTGCTATGCACGAAAAATATAAAAGACATAAATACAAAAGACATAATAGTGAAATGTGAAATTAACTTTATTTATTTATTCATCGTTCAAATAAATAGAAAACGGTTACATGTTTACTACAATATGGGCATATTTCCCAACACTTAGTTCTAAGTATTTCCCGGATGGTGATGTATTTCATCCTGAGATGGTTGATAAGCCCTTCTATTCATGGACGATTATCTAGATAGTGGCTAAAGCTCTCGAAGTCAGTTTTGGATGGAAAGTTGGTGAAGGAAAAAGAGTGAGAATCAGGTTGGATAGGTGGGGTTTTGAAGGTCTCAATGGCAACTCCTTGTTTGTCTTTAGTGTTGACATCCGAGAGAGGGTGGTTTGCTATTTATAGATTCCTAATCATTTTGCTTGGGATAGTGACTGGGTCCGTGAGCTGCCCATTACTCCCAGTGGTTCGATGGTGATGAGGTCGTGAAACTAACTATAAATTTGACTAAGGCAAGCACATCTATTGAATAGTAGTATACTTCTGTAAGACCGGAAATATCGTATCCACGAGAACTAAAAGTACTAGTAATTACTATCTTTTTATTATCTAGCCTAAGAATTAAGGTGTGTTTTAAACTAAAACTAATTATCTTATTAACTAAGATTACGACAAAGATGAAGTTTGGAAAATACTTTTGGAAAACCCGATGGAAACGACAATACCCAAGGAAGAATCCACCTAGACTTCACTTATTACTTCTGAATTAGACGATTTATTCACTTAACTTAATTCGTAGAAATCCCTAATTTATGTTAATATCTGTCTCGAGACTCAGAACAACTGACTTTAGTTTGATTAATTGAAATCTCTTTCTAATTAAAACCCCTATTGTCGCATTAACTCGATCTATGGATTCCCTTATTAGATTTGACTCTAATTCGGTAGATTTATGTCATCCTATCTCTAGGATTGCATTCAACTCCACTTAATTATGAATGATCTACTCTTAAACAGGGACTTTTTCTCCACTGAATAAGCATATCAAAATTTGAATTAATACCCTGGAATATTAAAATAAGAATTTAGAACTCACAATTAAGAATAAGAATAAGTCTTTATCATATAATTCAAATAATAATAAGATTTGTCATAGGTTTCATCTCCCTTAGGTATTTAGGGAGTTTAGTTCATAATAATAATAGAAAACATCTTAAAGTTTGGAAAACAACAAAACATAAAGAACCCAAAGAACTTCTAAGAAATTGGATGGAAGTCTTCAGTCTTAATGTAGATCCTGGCTCCGAGGTGATTCTGATGGCATTTCTTGAGTACTTTCTGCCTCCAACTCTGTGTCCCCTTTAATCCTCCTCTAGGGTGTTTATATAGGCTTTAGAATGCTTCAGAACCTTCCAAAGTGCCCTTTTCCGAGTAGAATTAGACTTGGGCTTGACAGGGACACGGCCATGTGCCACGCCCGTGTGCACGTGCTTCAAACCGTGTGCAATTCTGACTTTGATTAATGTTGACACGGCCATGAAACACAGGCGTGTGGTCTGCCCGTGTGCCTTACACTGGCGTGTGGATTGCCCGTGTGGAAGTGCCTAGGCCGTGTGAAGCACTGTTTTAAGCCCAATTTATCCGTTTTTAGACCGTTTCTTGCTCTTTTTGCTATCCTAAGCTCTCCTAAGTATAAAACATGAAATTAAAGTATTAGGAGCATCAAATTCACTAAAAACAAGGAAAAATCATTCATAAATATGCCAAGCATAGGGTAAAAATATGTATAGATTATGGTTTATCAAATATCCCCACATTTAAGCATTTGCTTGTCCTCAAGCAAAATCCTCAACTCATAATCAAAATAAATTCTTCTCAACTCATAATTCTCATCAATAATGTTTCAAAATAATCCATAAACAGTCATACATTGAAAATTTAACCAAAAGAACATTAAAGTTTCAAATAGTCAAAGTTGAGCATTTTAATCATAAAATTATAGGCATCCCTCTTTATCTAAGTAATTATCTTTGATTCCAAATTGACAATGTTTAACATCCTCACTAAAAGGTTCACTCAAATCACTCAATATGTTTAAGGTTCAATGATTAAGCACTCATTAGTCAAACATGAAAAGTTATTACCATAGGCTTGCATGAAAGTCAAATCTCCACCACTATAAATGAGATGATACACTAATCAAAAGGTCTTTGAAGGGTTGTAACGAGGCTTTGGGTTAAGGTGTGGATAAAGGTTGAAAAAGAAACGGTTAGAATCAAGATTAACTTGATAAATTACCTATCTGGAAAAATAACTAATCATCAATTGAATAAACGTGAGCTTCTTCTCAAAATATGGAATTAAATACTTAAGCTTTAAGAATTATTACTAATATATATGTAGGTATGTAATTTTTTTTTTTTAAGAATAAGAACAAATACAAATGTGGAAAGTACATAATAAGAAATAATTTAGGGACTAAAAAGAACGAACCTAGCTAGGTAATAAATCAAGTTAAATCTCGATAAAAAGAAAGTCAATAAAAATGGAAAAAATTCTTAATGAATCAAAAAAGGTTAAGTTATGGGTTATTATTAAGGGGAAAATAAAGAAAAAAATAGTTAAGGCCCAAAGGGGTTCACTAGGGGTCAATTATGTGGGTAGGCTTTTTATGGGGTAAATGGGTTTAAAACCTAAGTGCCTTTATCATTTTAGTATATCAAATCAAGGTGTGGTCTTGACATGTATAATCAATGCAAGTTCTAGAAAAACCAATCAATGTTGACACACTCATAACCAATAAAATTAGTGAGCAAGAAATATATATGCTCTTATAAGGCCCAAAATCTCACGAAAATTATGGTTATTTGATGTCAAACCTGTAAATTCAAAACTTCAAGATAATACCTCAATTCAGGGAAATAACCTAGCAATTTTAATTCTCAAAAGTTTCAACTTATCATATTCGATTCGCTAATGTCTTAAAGTTTAAGCAATCAATGCACAATTACCTATGATTTAATTCAAAACATATCAATGAAAATCATTGTAGCGACGTAAAAATTTTAGCTTAGCTTGGTCGCTAATTGTGGCGATTTATTGAAAAAAAAGTTTGAAATTTGACGTTTGATTTTTGAAATAAACGGGGAGTCGCCACCGATCCTTTTTATAGGTGTGATCGGACACCTTATAAATTTATTTTTGAAATGAAAAGAAAGCTGAATTTAAGTCCATGTTAAAATCCGAAAAAATAGGGTTCGGAGTCGATTCTGCGCGAGGAAGGTATTAGCGCCTCATGACGCCCAAAATTGGTATCTCATAAACACGTGTTGTCTTGATTTTCAAAAATACGATTCCAATGTAAAGTTTAGTCGTGATCCGTTTAAAAAGACGAGAAATTTTAGTTTATTCCGGTTTTTGGGAAGAGTATATTGCTTAAACACGAGTCAATTGACGTTCACCCAACATAGCGATGAACTCGATGACTTAATGTTAAATCGGTACATTGCCTTGATTATTGAAATTAATTAGCAAAACAAGAATATGATTTTCAAATAACACAAAGCAAATTGATATGAAATAAAAATCAATAAATGAAAGAGCCGTATATATTGAAACAAATAATCAATGTGACAATAATATTAAAATGATAAAGATATATATGACATTTAGTGCAATACTAGAACTAGACATGAAATAGAAACAATGAATATATATACATAGTAATGACATTAGGAATAAGTACATAAAATAGGATGAAAAAGGTTTATAAATCAATACTAATATGGGTATGTAATATAGATATATGTATATAGAATATATTTAAAATGAACATATACTAATAATAATAGTAAAGATAGTAATACTAAAAAGATACATGTACACTAAATAACATATAATAATACATATAATAATACTAAAATCGCAAATGACAATATGAAAAAAAAGTAAAAACTAAATATAATAACATATGAAAATAAAACTATATATATATAACGTGTATACAAGAATAAAATATATGTGCAAATGTTAATGATAAATAAATTAGGAATAAAATGAGTATGATAATAATATATACAATACGGTATAAAATAAACATATATATAATAGAATTTAAAATATATATATACATGGGAACTAATTATGTAATAAAATATGACGATTTGTACATAGTATAGTATTACAACATAGATATGAAAATATATACTAAAATGTACATATAATATATAAGGGTATATGTATAGTAAAATATAAAAAAATAAAAATTGTGCAAGATATATATATGATAGGATGCTAAGAGTATACGTAAAAAGGACAAAACAATAATAAAAAAATGTACACATAGTATAAAAATGTATATATAATATAGTGTTAAAATACATGTATAATATGTAAATATTAAAGAGTAATGACGTTATAAACAACTAAATACAATACTTTATAAATATATATATATGTGTGTATATGTATAACTGCTAAAAATATACATAAATATAATATATGCATATAAAGTTCACTAATATTTTAAGAATAATAGTACATATAATGGTAATATTAAGTATAATAATATATTTACAACAATAATAATAATAAGCAACAATAATAATATAATAATATAGTAAAACTAATGTTTAAAAAAAATACTATTTAAGGATAAAAAAACGAAAAGGATGAAATCGTAATCAAAACAGAATTCGTGGGATAAAATTAGAAACAAAATTGGGAATCGGACTAAATTACAACGCGCGCGTGAACTGGAGGGACCAAAGGCGCAATATCCCCAAGCCTTTAAAACGCAACATATTAAATGGGGCTAAATTGTAAGACAGATCGAATTTTAGGGCCAAATTATAAATAAATATAAACTTGATTTAAAACACTGAAAATGCGGAAGGACCGATTGCGCAAATAGCCTTTCCGCTTCAAAAACACGCGGATCCTGGCGGGTTAGGGTCGGGTCGACCCGATCCAAGGCCTAAACGGCGTCGTTTTATTCATTAAGGGGGGGACCAAAACGCACCGTTTTGGTCCCCTATATAAGTTAAATTTTTTGTTTTTTTTTCATTTTGTATAGCTGAAGAAAAAAGAAGAGAGGAAGAAAGGAGAGGGGAAAGGGAGAGCTCGGTCATGGGATCCGATCGTCGGACGATCACGAGCTTCACCAACTCGTGGCCGGCCACTGCAGCAGTGGTAGGAAAGGTAAAATTTCTAAATTTTCCCTTTTTATTCTTATTATTTATGTTATATGTTTATATATATAAATATAAATAAAATGGATTCAATGTATGAACGGAAACGAAATAAAACAGAAAACGATAACTTAGATCCCTTTTGCTTTCGATTTCAATACCTTAGGCCTTCTGATTAGTATGGTAGTTGTGTTTTTGTGTATCTGAAATTGCTATTCTGTTTTTGTTGTTTTTTTTTTTGAATCGAATGTATTCTTTTTTTGTTTAAAAATGTATTGCCTCCATTCAAAAATTTTTCGCCCCATTTACAGCTTCTGATTTGGGTTTTTATAACCCTTTTACACCTATTTTTAATTGCTTCTTGTCTTGTCTGTTTGCAGGAAGTGGGTATGGCGGAGGTGACTAGTGGCTAGTGGAGTGGTTGGGGCAGAAGGCAAGTGGGGAGGGTTGCGGCTGAGTAGGCTAGGGTTTCTGAAACCCTAAGTCTGGAGTTTGGGCTTCTGGGCCTGGGTCAAGTGTTGGGTTTTGGGTATTAGGCTAAGGTTTGGGTAGGGGTTTTAGTGTATTGAAATGGATCAATCGGGTTTGGGTTGTAAAAGGGGTAAATGGGTTTGTAAGGGGTTTAATTAAAAATGGGTTTGGTATTAGTGGGCCAAAATTGGCCTACTACAGTTGCCCCTCTTTGCTCATTGTCGTGTAACGGGAATGGAGCAAAGACATAATGAAAGGCCAATTTTGCCTGGTCTTGCTGAGTCTTGACTTCATTAGTGCTCTTCTTGTTCAGATAGTCTCCTTCCAACCCCTCGCATCTTGTAGCTTTAGTTCATTCTTCAGTGATTTCAAAGAGATAGAAACTTGTATCTTCAATCTACTCGTATCTTTAGGGATGTAAGATCCGTCGTGATCTGCTCTTCTGCAATTTCAGAGAGATGAGATCTGATATCTTCAATATGTTCTGCTACAACTTCAGGGAAGTGAGGTTTGTGGTCTTTTCTTCTGCAACTTCAGAAAGGCAAGATCTTATATCCTCGATCAGCTTCACTGCAACTTCAAGGAGACCAGACTTGCAGCTTTGACCTGCTTCACTGCACTTCAGGGTATCCAAATCTGGTGTCTTCCATCAGCTCCAATTTTTATTCTTTGCTTGGCATGTGATCCTGAGCTCAACTCATTTCTCGTAATATGAATTGACTCTCTCGTAATATGAGTTGATTTTTTTGAAAAACAGAAATTAAAAGACTTAACTCACCTCTCGCAACATGAGTTGATTTTTGAAACAACAGAAATTAAAAATACCTCAGCGTGACCTAAGGCTTGACTCACTTCTCGCAGTTTGAGTCAAAATTTGAAACATAAACTAAAAATACTTCAGCGCGTGGCTTGAGGCTCGACTCACCTCTCGCAATATGAGTTTATTCTTTCAAAAACATAATAATGAAAACAAAAATTGAAAATACCTCGTCGTGACCTGAGGCTCAACTCACCTCTCGCAATATGAGCTGATTTTTTTGAAACAACAGAAATTAAAAGGTTCAACCCACCTCTCGCAACATGAGTTGATTCTTGACAAACAGAAATTGAAATTACCTCATCGTGTCCTGAGGCTCAACTCACCTCTCGCAATATGAGCTGCTTTTGAAAAAGCAGAAATTAAAAGGTTCAATCCACCTCTCACAATATGAGTTGATTTTTTTGAAAAATGTAAAATTAAAATTACCTCATCGTGTCTCGAGGCTCAACTCACCTCTCGCAATATGAGTTGAAATTAAAACACAAAATTGAAAATACCTCAACGTGCCCGAGGCTCAACTCACCTCTAACAATATGAGTTGATTTTGAAAACAAAAATAAAAGGCTTAACTCACCTCTCGCAATATGAGTCAATTTTAAAACTAAAATACCTCAACAGTGCCCGAGGCTCAACTCACTTCTCAATATGAGTTGATTTTGAAAACAACAATTAAAAATACCTCAACGTGTCTTGAGGCTCAACTCATCTCTCGCAATATGAGTTGAGTTTCCTTGAAAAGCATGAATTAAAAACATCAAAATACCAAAACCTGTCCCTTGGTAGAATTCGGGTGTCTTTTCCTTTTGATTCAGTGCGACTCTCATTCAAGATTTCTTGCTCTGTTGGAGTACCTATATATGCCATGTATGATGCTATCATGATATGCACATGTTTGTCTTAAATGCTTTTATGCCTACATGATTATGCAGTGCTCCTTAAGCATGTTTGTCGTATGTCCATTTAGCCACGATTATTGAGGATCTGTGTTCATTGCTTTGATTCTCGACTTTCTCTTCAGGCCTTATACCTGTCTTCAAGCTTCACGAGTAATCGACGTTTCTCAGATATCACTCTTCTACCCCCGATTGAACTTTGTTCTTACTTTGAGACTCTTATGCTTATCAAATTTTCATCCAGGTAATGCTTAACATTTCTTTTGTTTAGAGTATGTCATTTCTCCATTTATCATGTAAATAAACACATAATGAGATGCATGAAAATGGTCAGGTAGGGACAAAAAGGATATCTCATATTCCTTTATTTCAAATGTGGCAAACAAAGAAAGTTAACCAATGATAGTACAAATGTGCAAAGAAGAGATCGTATTCAACAGATACAAATGCTTTAGATATTCGACACATAAACTCTTCACGTTCCTCAATCAAGAATCTTTTAGAGTTGGGCTCCTTGCGTAGAAGATTTCGAGCTTTCAGAGATGCTTCAAATCTCGTAGTCTCACCGTTTGTCGTGAGCTTTAAAACGCCTTTGCCTTGTGTTTAATATTTGCTTCATTAGAACGCCTCTTGGGTTTTCATCCTAATCTTTTATGTTTAACCAAAGCGCCTTTTCGGTTTTCGCTCGATCCCTTTTTTTTTTTAGATGCCCTTTTCGGTTTTCATCTCAAGCATAATATTTCTTCACTGCATCTGAGTTCACTGGATTCGGTAGCTCCTTCCCATCCATCTCAGTAAGGATCAAAGCTCCGCCTAAGAATGCCTTTTTTACAACGTATGGTCCTTCCCAATTTGGTGCCCATTTTCCTCGCAGGTCTTTTTGTATTGGGAGAATCTTTCTCAGCATGAGTTCTCCTTCATGAAATTCTCTTGGTCGTACCTTCTTGTCATGGGCTGCGATCATTCTCTTTTGGTACATTTGCCCGTGACAAATTGCCCTTAGACGCTTTTCTTCAATGAGGTTCAACTGATCATATCGAGCTCGAACCCATTCTGCTTCTTCTAACTTTGATTCCATCAATACTTGCAGAGAGGGGATCTCAACCTCGATAGGTAGCACAGCTTCCATTCCATAGACTAGAGAGAAAGGAGCTGCTCCCGTAGATGTTCGCACAGATGTGCGATATGCAAATAAAGCAAATGGAAGTTTCTCATGCCAATCTTTATATGTCTCAGTCATCTTCCCAATGATCCTCTTAATGTTCTTGTTAGCTGCTTTAACAGCCCCGTTCATCTTTGGGTGATAGGGCGAGGAATTATGATGCTTTATTTGGAACTGCTCGCACACTTCTTTCATCATCTTATTGTTCAGATTCGTGGCATTATCTGAAATGATTTTTTCAGGCAAACCATACCGGCAAATGATTTCCTTTTTCAAAAACTTGCACACTGCAGTCTTCGTCACATTGGTAAACGAAGCGGCTTCAATCCATTTTGTGAAGTAATCGATAACCATAAAAATGAATCGATGTCCATTTGAAGCTTTTGAAGAAATTGGACCTATGACATCCATGCCCCACATAGAAAAAGGCCACGGAGAAGTCATGACATGAAGGGTGAAGGGCTACATGAATTTTATCGCCAGAGATTTGACATTTGTGGCATTTTCCGCAAAATTGATGCGATCACTTTCTATTATCACCAATAATAACCGAAGTCTCATGATCTTTCGGCCATATTGAAACCATTGACATGCGTTCGCAAATTCCCTCATGGACTTCTTCAAGTATTTTTCGCTTCAACATCATCCACACATCTCAAAAGCATCGATCCTTTCCTCTTTATACAGATATCCCCATCAAGAACAAATCCCACCGCCATTCTTCTAATTGTTCTTTTATCGTTCTCATTCGCTTGTTCGGGATACCTTTGATTCTTGATATATTCTAAGATATCATGGAACCAAGGTCGTCTGTCTACTTCTTTCTCAATGCTACAACAAAGGTGCGGGGACCTCGATATGCTCATTTTGAGGGCATTATTTCGCTTCTTTACTTGCTTTGAACATTGAATCCAAAGTGGCGGGGCATCACCAGCTTGGTTCTCTTCTCGTGGGAAGTAATGAAAAGTTATTTCTTTGAATTCCTTGATCAATCCAGCCACTAAATCGCTGTACTTAATCAATTTTGAGTCCCTCACTTCCCACTCTCCACAGATTTGGTAAATCACTAGGGCTGAGTCCCCGTACACCTCCAAGATCTCGATGTTTCGTTCGATAGCTGCACGAAGTCCCATGATACAGGCCTCATATTCTGCGATGTTATTGGTACAGAAGAAGTTCAGTCTTGTAGTGAACGGATAATGATTCCCGTCTTGTAATACCAGGATTGCCCCAATTCCATGCCCTAGAGCATTTGACGCACCATCAAAGTACATCTTCCATGACTTCTCTCTTGATGACTCGGATTCTTTTTCTATGATACACATTAAGTCTTCGTTTGGGAAATCGAATCTTAAAGACTCATATTCCTCTGTCGCTCGAGTTGCTAAGAAGTCAGCTATTGCGCTCCCTTTTATCGACTTCTGACTTACATAGGCAATGTCATATTCCGAAAGGAGGATCTGCCATCGTACCATTCTTCCTGATAGTGCCGGCGATTCCATCATGTATTTTATTGGGTCTAGCTTTGAAATTAGCCATGTCGTGTGATACAACATATATTGTCTGAGCCTCCGAGCTACCCAAACCAGAGCGCAACAATATTTCTCAATGGACGAATATTTTGCCTCATATTCAGTGAACTTTTTGCTGAGGTAGTAGATCTCTTTTTCTTTCTTTCTTGACTCGTCATGTTGCCCTAGTATGCAACCCATTGAACTTTAGAACACAATCAAATACAATATCAATGGTCTTCCAGGAGTTAGCGGTACTAGCACTGGAGGACTAGACAAATATTGTTTTATCTTATCAAAGGCCACCTGGCATTCCTCGTTCCATTCTCCCGGGTTATGTTTTCGAAGAAGCCGAAAGATTGGGTCGCATTGGTTGGTAAGTTGAGCGATAAATCGGGCGATGTAGTTTAATCTCCCTAAAAATCCTCTAACTTCCTTTTGCATGCGCGGAGGTGGTAATTCTTGGATGGGTTTTATTTTATCTGGATCAACTTCGATACCTCTTTCACTGACAATGAAGCCTAGCAACTTTCCTGAGGTAGCCCCAAATGTACATTTGGTCGGATTAAGCTTTAAATGAAACTTTCTCACCTTTCAAACAACTTCTTGAGGTTCACTACATGCTCTTCTTCCCCTCGGGATTTAGCAATCATGTCGTCGACGTAGACCTCTATTTCTTTATGCATCATGTCATGGAATAACATTCCATAGCCCTCTGATATGTTGCCCCAGCATTCTTTAACCCAAATGGCATCACCTTGTAGCAGAACGTTCCCCACATTGTTATGAAGGTAGTTTTCTCCATATCCTCAGGGGCCATCTTGATCTGATTATACCCCGAGAATCCATCCATGAAAGAAAACAATGAATGTTTTGCTGTGTTGTCCACCAACGTGTCAATATGTGGCAAGGAAAATTATCTTTTGGGCTTGCTCGATTCAGTCACAGAATCCACACACATTCGTATTTTTCCATCTTTCTTTGGTACCGGACTATGTTAGCCACCCATTCGGATATTTTGAGGCTTGTAGGAAGCCAACACAAATTGCTTCTTGACTTCCTCTTTTATTTTCAACAGCATTTCGGGCCTCATCCGTCTTAATTTTTGCTGGATGGGCTTGCATTCTAGCTTTAATGGGAGCTTATGGACCACTAAATCTTCATCTAGCCTTGGCATGTCCTGGTATGACCATGCGAAAACATCTTTGTATTCGCGGAGTAAAGTGATCAAACTATGCCTGGTACTTTCTGAAATAGAAGTCCCAATCTTCACTTCTTGTTTCCTTTCTTCAGTGCCCAAATTTATTGTTTCCACAGATTCTTCATGAGGCAGAATCTGTTTATCCTCTTGTTCCACCATTCTTAACAATTCAGGAGACGAGACATAATCTTCAGCATTTTCTTCGGCTTCAATTCTCCTAAGCAAATAGCCTTCTCAAAATCAATTTCAAGATTCGTAACGGGCTTATTCATGTCGTCAATATCTGAGCACCTGAAAGTTGAATGGAAAAGGAAGCTATAGGGGGACATCCAAGTATTGGAAACAACAAACAAAATGTTATGTCATGGCAATGAGGCAAATGTAAGGATAGGCTATGAAATGAGAAAATGATTATGAAATTAGTGATAATGCGAAAAATCGTGACAAAATGCATCTTCATTGATATTCATTTAAATGATAAAAAGCGAATGCAAGCTCTTACAAAAGAATTCTATTATATCTAAGGACACAATAGAAGGTTAATGTTTAGCATTACTCTGAAGACTTATAAACTACAAGAAGCTCCTCAGCAGTCCAATTGTTCAACATGAAACCAGGAGGGCAAGGGCGTATCCTCGAGACATCTTTACTTGCACCAGCTTCTTTGTCAATGACATTTATACTGACATTCTGAAAACCCCTTTCAATTAACCCCAGCATGTTTCGTGGATCATCTTGTCCAAGGTACATCATTCCCGCAGATGTAAATGTTTTTGACAAAGGAGGGTACTCTATTGGTTCCCATTCTGGTTCTCGGCCCAAAGTTCTTGCAATTCTTCTCTCCTGATCTTTTTTCCACTGTCTTCTTCTTTGACGCATGTCAGGCTGGAACCCCAAACCGTATCGGGCCTTGTGGTGCATTGGCTTTAAAGCCCTAACTATTCCTTGCAGATGTCTCCCTAAACCTCTTCTCGCACGAGCTCCCCTTCTTACGGTCAACTTGACACCCATTCTGGTATTTCTCGATAGTTTTGGCATCAGAATTCTGTTTTCCTCAGCGACGAAAGTGGCATTGACGAATTCAAGGATCGAAAAGAACATTCCACTGCGTCCTTGCTTACTTCCAGGTATGGCGCATCAGCAGAGATAGATGCGACAATGTCTTCTTCGCCCTCGACTGTGACCAAACAGCCATCCATGATAAATTTCAACTTTTGATGGAGGGATGATGGGACCGCTCCAGCAGAATGGATCCAAGGTCTTCCCAAAAGGCAGTTGTAAGAGGGTGTAATGTCCATGACTTAGAACTCGACCTCATAGATTTAAGGGCCCACTTCCAAAGGGATTTCGATCTTTCCCACGACTTCGCGCCTCGTCCCGTCGAATACCCTTACCGTGGAATGACAGGGCTTTAAATAGGACAAATCCATCGGTATTCTAGAAAGCGTAGTCAATGGCATAACATTTAACGCTGACCCATTATCAATGAGTACGTTCGGTATTATGTAGCCCTTGCAGCGAGTCGTGATATGCAGCGCTTTCACCGAGCCTCTACCATTTGGCGGTATCTCATCATCACTAAAAGAGATGAAATTGTCCGCATTCAGATTGTTTACCCACCTATCAAGCTTTTCGACAGATATGTTGTTGGCCACATAAGCTTGATTTAACACCTTCAATAAAGCATTCCGGTGTGGCTCTGAATTTAACAGTAGAGATAGAACTAAGATTCGTGCTGGCTGTTTGCTCAATTGTTCCACCACACTATACTCGCTGTGCTTAATAAATTTCAATAATTCTTGAGCTTCTTCCTCATTCACAGGCTTTTTAGTTTCTTGCACGGGTTGAATTTCTTGCTCGACTTCAACTTCGTGCATCACTGTTTTCCCTTTTTGCTTCGAGTCGCTACTTTTCTTTAGCGGTTCAACTTCTTTAGAATAACATCGTCCACTTCGAGTAAACTGACCTACCTCCCCAACATCTTCAGTTATGGCTTTGGACTTTTCAACTTCCGATGTAACGATATTAACATCATATCTCCACGGTACTGTTTTGTTGTCCTTATACGGGAAAGGAGATGGTACTTTAATTACCATCTGTGGTTTCAATGGCTCTCTCATCGCGTCGTAATAAATTACCAACGGTCGATCAGCACTATAAGAGGGCCCTGACGATTGGCTATCAGAGACGCATACTTCTCTTTCGTTGGCATCTTCCCTCTTGTTAAGGACCTTGATCTCCTTATTATCCATTCGGTCTTGAAGTAACCTTTTAAAGTCCTCACATGACTGAATGTCATGTCCAAAAATCCCATGAAAATTGCAAAAACTTTGACCTTCTTCTCCAAAAATTCTATCAGAGTGACAGAGCAATCCTTTCTTAACCAATACCTCCCAGATTTTCTGCAGAGGCGTCTTTATTTCTGAAACACATCTTCTGACCTTCCATTCATCCTCTTTCCCCACTGTGCTCACATTCTCTTCGATATGGTTAGGGAACGGGTTCCCCGTGGCATTACTGGCACTATCGAATCGTAGGATACCAGTGTCAATGAGTCCTTGAACTCTTCTTTTGAAAGCAAGATAGTTCTCAGTAGAGTGCCCCTGGTTCTCAGCATGGTACGCACAACTAGCGTTTGGATCGTACCATTTCGGGTATGGAGGTTTAAGGGGTGCCATGTAATGGGGAGAAATTAGTTGTTTCTCCAAAATTTTTGGGTATAATTCCCCATACGACACAGGGATGGGAGTAAATTGCGGTCTCTCGGGATTAGGCCTTGCTGGTCTTGGTTCGTTTCTGGGTTGGCTTTGGGCGGGTACCGTGTTTTGTGGGAAAGTGGTGACGGGTCTTTGGTTGTTCATGGCGTATACGGGGTAGGACGGATGTGGTGCTTGGTAGTAAGGGGTTTGAGGAGGATAATAGAAATTTGGAGGTGGATAATTTCGAGGTCAGAGTTGATTAGGATACGAATTGGGAATGTAAGGACTCCTAGTTCCCACCATGTGGGCTTCTGGCTCTTTCTTCCTTACGGGTGCTGCTTTTCTTGAGCCTTCTGATCCTTCCATTCTACCGCTCTTGACGGCATTCTCTATGAGTTCACCGGATATTACAATATCCGCGAAATCCTTCGTGGCACTTCCCACTAATTTGTCATAAAATGGTGCCTTTAAAGTATTGATAAAAAGAATGGTTATCTCCGTTTTTGTTAGTGGGGGTTCCACTTGAGCTGAGACGTCTCTCCATCTCTGCGCATACTGTCTAAAAGTCTCCGATGGCTTTTTCTCCATCATTTGCAAGGTCATACGATCTGGCACCATATTCGATACATGCTTGTACTGCTCGCAGAATGCTGACGCCAAGTCCTTCCAGGATCGAATCTTTTCTCTACTAAGTTGATTGTACCACCGAAGAGCGGACCCTGTTAGACTATCTTGAAAGCAATGTATGAGTAGTTTATCCTCGTTCACATAACCGGTCATTTTTCGACAGAACATGATGAGATGTGCTTTTGGGCACCTTGTCCCATCATACTTTTCAAAATCAGGCGCCTTGAATTTCGGAGGCAAGATTAGATCAGGTACCAAACTGAGTTCTTTGGCACCTAGTGCGGAGAAGACTTCAGTGCCTTCTATTGCTTTGAGTCTTTCCTCTAGACTTCTATATTTTGTATCATGATTATCCAATTTCAACTTGGCTACCTCTGCTGGGTCATCCAGATCTGGAACTAGTGGATCAGCAGGACTAGCCTCTGGGTTTGACGCGAATATTCCTTGCCCCAAATTAGTGGGTGGAGCAGGTGGCATAGGTCGATGTTCCAAGCCAGTGGGTTCCCCTTGAGTATACCCTCTTTGTGTTGTATATGCGGGCGGTGGAGTGAATCCCGGGGGGTAGAGTGGATCCTGATCGTGGTGAATTCTTGACTGAGGTTCCATAACATCAGGGTTCTGCATTTTTCCTTTGACCAAAGTTGTCATCATCTCCATCATTTTAGCCATCTAATCTCTTTGCTCGAGTGATTCTTCTCGAGATCTCACCATTAGGTCTCTCGTCTCTTGTTGCGATTTGGCCAGTTGCTCTTGTAATTCCTTTTGAGCCCTTTCCATCCTTTCAATTCTCTCATTGAATTCAGCTTCCATTACTCTAGCTTGTCGGCGCGTTTTATAAGAATGGTGTGGTTCCAGATTTAAAATCTTGCAACTGCGGATTATACGGTTCTTTAGTTTTGGTGGATGATTATGGTGATGTGTACATGCAATGAATGAATGACTGAGTATATGAATGGATGAATGTCCAAAGAATAAATGATGCATAAATGTTAATTATGAGTAAACATGCAAGAATTTGGTGTTGATCTCAAGATAGCCCCATATTTAGGCATTTCATTTATCAACATAGTCTATTACATAAAGTTTCCATTTTTCCAACGGTTACACAAATTTCCTAGCCACATTGCCTTGTTTCTTCACTTGCTCTAAAAACTCTGATATGCTCGATCTTTGGCTAGGAGGGAATTGGCAACTGAGAACTTCGGCTTCATCTGATAATTGAACAACTTGCATAGCCGCTTTGCGAATTTCATTGATCAAGAAATCGAGTTGCATTTCTTTTTCTTTGAGAGTTCCTTCATACGCGTGAATGTCCCTATCGTACTACTCACTCTTTTCTTCTAAAGCCTTTAGGAGGTTATCTAATTGTTGTTGATGAGATTGCAGCATATTTTCTAGATCTCGTGTTTTCCTTTTTAATTCTTGATGTTCAGACTGACTATTCGCCAATTCTGCAGTCACTATTTCATACTCGGCGTTCTTCCTTCTTAACTCTATCACAGTAGCAGCACCTTTTTTCCTCCTCTTTCTTTGCTTTTCCCTTCCAAAACTCCATTCCTCCCTTGATATTGTTAATTTCTTCCTTCCATTCTGCTGTCGACTTGCCCAACCCGCTATTCTTTATAGTGTTTCTTAGTTTCTTGTTTTCCAAATGAAGGTCCCTTAAGTCGTTTCTCACAATCTCGGCTTCTCTTTGTACTTTTTCAGTTCTGGACCTTTCAACCTGAACTTCAATCTTCAGTTGATAGTTTTCTTCTTGAAGGGCACTAAGGTCCCGAGACATCTTGGCCTTTTCTCGTTCGAATTCTTGTCTTGCCATTTCTAGCTCGAGACGGCGTTTCCTCCGAGAAAGGATTCGGATGGTGTAGTTTGTTGACGAGATTTGTCGACTATTTACCCGCTGCTTCCTCCATATGTCGTAATCTTGGGTAAGGGTATCAGCATACAAGGCTAATTCCATGAAATGAATTTCCTTCCAAGACTTTGCGATGTTTGGACTTTCTTCATATATCCTTCACCCATGAAGTTTAACTCGAATCGTGCCAATCCTCCGCTTCTGGGAGGAATTGTCGCGAAGAACATTGCCTTTGGACCAATAGCGGAGCATATCCAACTCCTCCCCATAACCCAAGTAAAGGTACCCAATCTTGGCTTCCACATTTGTATAGCGAAATCAAGGACGGATCCGTGGTGCTCTCCATGTTATATCCTCGGCGAAAGATTTTGAAAACGATACCCAATGTTGCTCGGTGACTTCCTTCGCCATTCTTTCTTGAGGTAAGCTTCTAGCGGGAGAATGTTTTAGAAAACATATGGAACGGAGTGCACTCTACCTTCCGTAGTGACTCAAAATCCAAACATTGAGCAATCACAGATCCGATAAATCGTCCCTCCCTTTCTTCGACAACTACTCAGGGACCTGAAGGTCTCGGCTAGGATGGTCGGGATAGGGTTGATTCCTTGTTTTAACCTTTCGAAGAGATCAACTACTGCAACTTCGAGATGTCCGAGAACTTTTGGGAAAATGACCAAACCATAAACGGCCAAAGCGAATAGATTTACCCTTTTCAGCATGTCGGGATGGTTCGAGCCAAATCTCGTAGGGAGGACCATGGAATGCAAATGGTTTCATTCTTCTTCTTTATCATTTTCAGCCCATGCATCACCATGTCTGCTGGCCTCACTAACTTTTTCTTGAAGGTCATCGGCTTAGGCTCCTTCACATATATTTTACCGAATTGTACATTATAGATGCGGAGTAAAGCAGCATACTCTTCTATGGTTGGAGTCATGTCTTCTTGATTGAAGGTGAAACACTGGTAAGCTGGGTCCCAGAACCGAACCATGGCTTGAATCAACTGTTCGTCTACACGGATGGTGATCAGGTGAGCTATATCTCCATACCTCTCAGTGAAAATGTCTCTAGTGTCTGAATCCCACTGATTCCAAATTCGAACCAAATCCTCAAAGTTATTTTGGCGAACATTTACAGTTATATGTTCGGGAAAATTGGTGACACACCCTTCCACTAGACTATCCCCCTTTTCTCTCTGAGTTTTTAGAGACCAGTCCCGAACCACGGCATTCTTCTCGGTTATTTGTGTAATTGACTCCTCCATCAGAAACCCATTTTTTGGCAACCAACTTTTAATCAACACCTTCCTAATATGATGCCTATGATGCATGATGAAAATAAAAATAAAAGCGAACAAACTTGGTTAGTAAACACAACAAATATAATTTGAAAAACAAATTAAACTACCCAATCCAATTATTTTGCATAAACAGTGTAAATGAAAGGCAAAAGGCATTTTCCCCGTGTACTTATTTTGGTGACTATAAGCGGACAGAGGTTCGGCACGGCTCTAATTGGATAGCTCGTATGGTTCATTATATGCAGTCTCGGTTCTAGACAGGTACTCGAATTGCTCGTACTATCATCTGCTAAGATTAGCACGAAGCCTCGGTCATAACCCATCATAGGCTTACGAGATCAATTCGAGGGATTACATTTACTTATGCCTATGCGGAGGGACAAGTTAACTCACGAAAGCATAAGTCATATGTAACCCGAAAGTATTCACTAGCTCATGCGGAGGAACGAGTTAACTCACGAAGGCGTGCGTTTACTTTCACTTAACAGGACGGAGCCCTGTATAGAGCTCATGTTATGCAACAAAATGCACGTGCACGGTGTGTGGGGAGAAACTTGCAAACCTTTACGTTTTATTTAAAAAACTAAACCAAAACTAAAATCACAAAAATTTAAAGCTGAAAAACAACCGGATAAAACAAGTTAGAATATATACAACACGATGCAAATGCATGATTTTTTTGAAAACAAAAAATTTGAGGATCATGACTAAATGTTAATTTGAACAAGGAACTTTGAAAATTTTGACAACGCGAGTTTAATTCGACTCGACTCTCAAAAAGCGTCCCTAGTGGAGTCGCCAGCTGTAGCGACGTTAAAATTTTAGCTTAGCTTGGTCGCTAATTGTGGCGATTTATTGAAAAAAAAGTTTGAAATTTGACGTTTGATTTTTGAAATAAACGGGGAGTCGCCACCGATCCTTTTTATAGGTGTGATCGGACACCTTATAAATTTATTTTTGAAATGAAAAGAAAGCTGAATTTAAGTCCATGTTAAAATCCAGAAAAAAATAGGGTTCGGGAGTCAGTTACGCGCGAGGAAGGTATTAGCGCCCTCGCGACGCCCAAAATTGGTATCTCATAAACACGTGTTGTCTTGATTTTCAAAAATACGATTCCAATGTAAAGTTTAGCCGTGATCCGTTTAAAAAGACGAGAAATTTTAGTTTATTCCGGTTTTTGGGAAGAATATATTGCTTAAACACGAGTCAATTGACGTTCACCCAACATAGCGATGAACTCGATGACTTAATGTTAAATCGGTACATTGCCTTGATTATTGAAATTAATTAGCAAAACAAGAATATGATTTTCGAAATAACACAAAGCAAATTGATATGAAATAAAAATCAATAAATGAAAGAGCCAAGTATATATTGAAACAAATAATCAATGTGACAATAATATTAAAATGATAAAGATATATATGACATTTAGTGCAATACTAGAACTAGACATGAAATAGAAACAATGAATATATATACATAGTAATGACATTAGGAATAAATACATAAAATAGGATGAAAAAGGTTTATAAATCAATACTAATATGGGTATGTAATATAGATATATGTATATAGAATATATTTAAAATGAACATATACTAATAATAATAGTAAAGATAGTAATACTAAAAAGATACGTGTACACTAAATAACATATAATAATACTAAAATCGCAAATGACAATATGAAAAAAAATTAAAAATAAATATAATAACATATGAAAATAAAACTATATATATAACGTGTATACAAGAATAAAATATATGTGCAAATGTTAATGATAAATACATTAGGAATAAAACGAGTATGATAATAATATATACAATACGGTATAAAATAAACATATATATATATAATAGAATTTAAAATATATATATACATGGGAACTAATTATGTAATAAAATATGACGATTTGTACATAGTATAGTATTACAACATAGATATGAAAATATATACTAAAATGTACATATAATATATAAGGGTATATGTATAGTAAAATATAAAAAAATAAAAATTGTGCAAGATATATATATGAGAGGATGCTAAGAGTATACGTAAAAAGGAAAAACAATAATAAAAAAATGTACACATAGTATAAAAATGTATATAATATAGTGTTAAAATACATGTATAATATGTAAATATTAAAGAGTAATGACGTTATAAACAACTAAATACAATACTTTATAAATATATATATGTGTGTATATGTATAAATGCTAAAATATACATAAATATAATATATGCATATAAAGTTCACTAATATTTTAAGAATAATAGTACATATAATGGTAATATTAAGTATAATAATATATTTACAACAATAATAATAATAAGCAACAATAATAATATAATAATATAGTAAAACTAATGTTTAAAAAAATAATACTATTTAAGGATAAAAAAACGAAAAGGATGAAATCGTAATCAAAATGTAATTGTGGGATAAAATTAGAAACAAAATTGGGAATCGGACTAAATTACAACGCTACGTGAACTGGAGGGACCAAAGGCTAATATCCCCAAGCCTTTAAAACGCAACATATTAAATGGGGCTAAATTGTAAGACAGATCGAATTTTAGGGCCAAATTATAAATAAATATAAACTTGATTTAAAACACTGAAAATGCGGAAGGACCGATTGCGCAAATAGCCCTTCCGCTTCAAAAACACGCGGATCCTGGCGGGTTAGGGTCGGGTCGACCCGATCCAAGGCCTAAACGGCGTCGTTTTATTCATTAAGGGGGGGACCAAAACGCACCGTTTTGGTCCCCTATATAAGTTAAATTTTTTTGTTTTTTTTTCATTTTGTATAGCTGAAGAAAAAAAGAAGAGAGGGAAGAAAGGAGAGGGGCTAAGGGGAGAGCTCCGGTCACGGGATCCGATCGTCGGACGATCGCCGGAGCTTCACCGACTCCGGCGCCGGCCACCGTGGAAAGGTAAAAATTTCTAAATTTTCCCCTTTTTTATTCTTATTATTTATGTTATATGTTTATATATATAAATATAAATAAAATGGATTGAATGTATGAACGGAAACGAAATAAAACAGAAAACGATAACTTAGATCCCTTTTGCTTTCGATTTCAATACCTTAGGCCTTCTGATTAGTATGGTAGTTGTGTTTTTGTGTATCTGAAATTGCTATTCTGCTTTTGTTGTTTTTTTTTTTTCATATTGTCATTTGCGATTTTAGTATTATTATATGTATTATTATATGTTATTTAGTGTACACGTATCTTTTTTAGTATTACTATCTTTACTATTATTATTAGTATATGTTCATTTTAAATATATTCTATATACATATATCTATATTACATACCCATATTAGTATTGATTTATAAACCTTTTTCATCCTATTTTATGTACTTATTCCTAATGTCATTACTATGTATATATATTCATTGTTTCTATTTCATGTCTAGTTCTAGTATTGCACTAAATATCATATATATCTTTATCATTTTAATATTATTGTCACATTGATTATTTGTTTCAATATATACCGCTCTTTCATTTATTGATTTTATTTCATATCAATTTGCTTTGTGTTATTTCGAAAATCATATTCTTGTTTTGCTAATTAATTTCAATAATTAAGGCAATATACCGATTTAACATTAAGTCATCGAGTTCATCGCTATGTTGGGTGAACGTCAATTGACTCGTGTTTAAGCAATATATTCTTCCCAAAAACCAGAATAAACTAAAATTTCTCGTCTTTTTAAACGGATCACGGCTAAACTTTACATTGGAATTGTATTTTGAAAATCAAGACAACACGTGTTTATGAGATACCAATTTTGGGCGTCATGAGGCGCTAATACCTTCCTCGCAGAATCGACTCCGAACCCTATTTTTTTCTGGATTTTAACATGGACTTAAATTCAGCTTTCTTTTCATTTCAAAAATAAATTTATAAGGTGTCCGATCACACCTATAAAAAGGATCGGTGGCGACTCCCCATTTATTTCAAAAATCAAACGTCAAATTTCAAACTTTTTTTTCAATAAATCGCCACAATTAGCGACCAAGCTAAGCTAAAATTTTTACGTCGCTACAATCATAAATCAATCAAAATTTACTTCAATAATGATATGAGAAAATTATTTAAGAACAAGATAAAAATTCCAGGTTTTTCTGATAATTACATAAATAACCTCCCCACACTTAAGATGTACATTCTCCTCAATGTACAAAGATATATAATAGCAATATAAATATAATATCAAAAGAGAGGGAGAGGGGTGAAACTACCCTGAATTTTTGGATGAAATCCTTGGAATAGCGAAGGCTGGATTTGTAGATATGACCAGTGAAGGCATGGTTCTCAGTTACTAATAAGAAAATAAACATCATTGTGGAAGGGAATTAAGGCGTACTCGATAATAACCATTAAGATAAACATAGTTCAAAATATAAAAACATAAGTCTTCAGAAATAAAGAAAGATAAAAATAAAAATAAAAATAAAATAAATAAATGGACTCAAAGGTCCTCATCGTCGGTGTCGTGAATCGGTAGCACTGGAGGAGTGATATGTAGGTGTTTGCAAATCTACCGCAAAGTCTTGTCAATACTATCGAACCTTGTATCAAGACTATCGAACTTCTGGGCACAGTACTGACAGAAATCAGTAAACCCCTCGAAATCTAGCAATGGAAGGAGCGTGGAGGTGACTCGATGGTGGAGGCTGTGGTGGATCCTCGTGAGGGGGAGGGACATCATTAGTGATGTCCTTATCATCATCCTAGGCATCAGAATGCAACAAGGGGTACTGAGGAGGATTTATTCCACGTCGTCGCTCAATCATCCTCATATGTGTCATACTCGAGATGCCCTGAGGGGACATATGGTCGGCTAGGGTAAGCGTCGAGGTCTGTTCTGGTGTATCAAGTAGACCGAAGTATCGAGCGATGCGAGTCACTTAAGGGCCTGAACAAAGGGGGCCTTTCTTATGTCGTTCAATTTGATGGCAGAATAATAGTGCGACGAAGTACGCCAAATCGATAATATGGTCGTAGGCCATGCTCCAAAAGAAGTAGGCATCGTGAGTGCTGACGACATCGGTGCTCTCTCTTCAACCGGTTAAAGTGTGAGCTAAGAGGGCGTGGATGTACCGTAAAACTGGAGGGAGAGAAGTAGCCTTTGAACGACTCGCGTAATATGAGTCTGGCCACCTGTGAGATCGGTCCAACAGCATGAATGAGAATGATGAATGAGTTGATGAAGTTGGAGGAAGTTCTCGGCAAACATGAACTCCTCTGTATGAAGGCCCATAGCAGCGCCGAATTCTAAGACGCTCATGTGTCGCATCAAGCGACCTAGGCGGAAAGTAATAGTATTAGGCTCGTCATGGACTTCCATGACCTGCTGGGCCGAAACGGTAGCACTAAACTCCAAGGTGAGCTCCGTGTAGGTGGGCTCGATGATAATAAAAAATCAATCATATGAAGCGGTAGCGATAACAGCATGTACGTCGTCGGCGAGTTGGATCTGCTCCAAAGCGGGCCAATCAATGCATCGGCCCAAACTGAGGGGTTGAACTCTGTGTAATTGGTATAAATCCTCATGGGGTCCTATCAAAAATCGGAGATAGAGATGGCGAGCCTTGGCAAATACGCTAGCTGAGGAAGTCGAGTCAGGCCCCTTTCGCTTTTTCAAAACGGGGACGACAGATTTGCCATGATTGTTCATCATAATGTACCTGCACGAAAGTAATCCAATAAATCAAGTTGGACAAACCAATATGATAGACGAGCGAAGAAGAAACAAGCATCTAAGTTCAGCTCAATCAAGCATACGAAATTAGGATCACGAAATATATATAGATAATTAAACAATCAAGTAGACTATAACCGACGTCCAAAAGACTATAACCGTAAGGCAACATATATGTAATACTACTAATGTTTAAAACTCACTTAAGAATAGGAAATATTAGCAACAATGAACTAAACTAAATTGGATGCACAGATTAAGAAGAATAATAAATCAATAAACATCAAGCAGGGATGAAGTGAATAAATAATAGTAAAAATAAGCCTAATAATAACACTAGTAATAATAATAATAATTAAAAGTAAAAAGAGTAAATAAAATAAAATAACATAAAAAAATGAAAACAAAACTAATAATAATGTAAAGAAGTTTGAAGGATAAAAAAGGAAGATCGGTGGTTGGTGGTCGGAGTGGTGATTGGCGGTTCGAGTGGGTGCTTGGGGTGTTGGTTTGCTGCTGGCGACGATGGGCAAGGCCCTGGGAAGAGAGGGGGTGAGTCGGGGCTGAGGTGTACGGGCGAGGCACGGGGCTGGGGTGTTGGGGGCTGATTTGTAAGCAAGATGAGTGGAAGAGGGGGAAGAGAAGGGTGGTCGAGCTTGCAAAAGGAGGAAGGGATGGCACCAACAGCCAGGGTGGGGTTTGGTAGGAAGGCCAGCGGCTAAAGGTTGAAGAAGAGGAGATAAAGACAAAAATAAGAAGAAAAGAGGGGTTAGGGTTTAAAATAAGGGCACGATCATGTTAAGGCCCTGTGTTGGGCGACATGACCGTGTCACATGCCCATGTGGCTCAAATTTAACTTGTGTTTATTGCGAAAATTGAATGCCCAGTCGTCACACGGCCTAGGGACACACCCGTGTGTCCCGGCCGTATGGTTCACACGGTCATATTGCACGACCGTGTGCGATGTTGTTCGCTTCTCCCACGCCCATGTGGTATCCTACACACCCTTGTGTCCAAACACACGGCCGTGTGATATGCCCGTGTGGCTCCTTGACATGTTTTAAATTTGAAAGTTTAGCTCCAGTTTTCTCATGGCCTGGGACACGCCCGTGTGTCCAGGCCGTGTCGCACAGCTGTGTGGATCGAGTTAATGACCATGTGGCTCGAAATATGGGGATTTTGTACCCCTGTTTCCACACGGCCAGGGACACGCCCGTGTGTCCAGGCCATATGGGCCACTGTACCTACACAAAAAAACACTAAAAATAGCTAAAATGAATTAGCTAGTGATGTTAGTGCTCGGGTTGCCTCCCGAGAAGCACTTATTTAAAGTCTAAGCTCAACTTACCTCTATTTCGTGTGTTTACGGTGGATTGAGGAGTTGAAACTCCTCACCTCTGTTATCAATTTTATCAAAATAAGGTCTGAGTCGAGTATTATTTACCTTAAAATTTTTGAATATTGTATGTGTTACCTCGACTGTACCATGTGGGAAGATATTCATTACCGTAAAGGGAGTCACTTTGTCTGTATTGTGCTCTAAAGTAGCAATTCGGGGGTCATTTTCATCTAACAATACTTTGTCCCCAACTTTAATTTACTTTGTTTCATCCCTATGCTCATAGTGGTGTCGCTTTGATTTTTTGTGTGCTTTTGGTTTCTCCTTGACAGGTGTTTGCCATTCATCTAGTTCATCGATCTGAATTCTTTGTTTTTCGTGAGTCGGCCTGTTTTCGTGGTATGGATTGGGCTCCATCACGTTCTTCCTAAGGGACTCCTGCAAAGAAGTTTGAGTTGTAACGTTATTTAGATTAACCGAACTTAAAAAATTATCTCGATTACTAGATATTTTAGCAAAATCACGGGCTTGGAAAGTAATCGTGTCATTGCCTGCACGAAGTGTCAATTCTCCTATGCCAACATTAATAATAGTTCTAGCAGTTGCTAAAAAGGGCCTTCCTAAAATTAAACGCACGTCACTATCCTCTTCTATGTCTAAACCAACAAAATCAATTGGGAATATAAATTTGTCAATTTTAACAAGTACATCTTCAATAATACCCCTAGGAAATCGGATTGTTTTATCTGCCAATTGAATGCTCATCCTAGTTTGTTTGGGTTTCCCAAGACCTAGTTGTTTAAACATTTTATAGGGCATGACATTAATACTTGCCCCTAAATCAGCCAAAGCATTGTTAACGTTTAAACTACCAATTAAACAAGGAATCGTAAAACTCCCTGGATCTTTCAAGTTGTTGGGTAGCTTATTCTGTAGAATGGCTGAGCAAACTACGTTCAACTCTACATGCGACACCTTATCCAACTTCCTCTTATTTGCTAAAAGCTCCTTTAAAAATTTAATTGCTTTTGGCATCTGTGAAAGAGCTTCAATAAACGGTAAGTTAATATGTAATTTCTTTAATAATTTAAAGAATTTACCAAATTGTTCGTTCATGTGGTTTTTCCTTGTCGCACTAGGGTATGGCACACGAGGTTTGTATTCTCTACTTACCGGTTTTTTCTCACTGTGGTCCACCTCACTTTTACCTTTACTTACCACAATTCCTTGCCTCGATTTTGGTTCAGGTTTAACTAACCCTTCCTCATCTCGAACGGTAATCGCATTGAGCTGTTCTCTTGGGTTAGATTCAGTATTACTCGGTAAGCTACCTTGTGGTCTTTCAGAAATCAATTTAGCAAGCTGGCCTATCTGAGTTTTGAGCCCTTGGATCGACACTTATTGATTCTTAAGTGTTGTTTTGGTATTCTGAAAACGAGTTTCTAACATCGAGATAAATTTCATTAGCATCTCCTCAAGGTTCGACTTCTTTTCCTGCTGGTAAGGTGGTTGTTGAAAGCCTAGGGGATGTTGTGGCCTTTGATTTCCTTGGCCACCCCACGAGAAATTAGGAAGGTTCCTCCAACCTACATTATAAGTGTTACTGTATGGTTTTTTTTGAGATCTAGAATTATTATTACCCATATATTGAACTTGTTCCTCCTTGGTGCTAGGGTTGAAGGATTGATATTCTGTGTGTACTCCTCCTCCATTTGAATCGTACCTCATCACTGTATGTACCTGAGTAGAACCATACAAACCATCAAACTTTTTATTTAAAAGTTCTACCTGGTTAGATAGCATAGTAACTGCATCGAGGTTGAAAACACCGGCTGCTTTTGTCGGCTTTGTTCTCATAACTTGTCACTGATAGTTATTCAGTGAGACCTCTTCAATAAATTCGTAAGCCTCTTCAGGTGTTTTTTTGTTCAAAGTTCCACTGGTGGCTGGGTCGATAAGTTACCTTGTTGAGGGGTTCACACCATTGTAAAAAGTCTAAACCTGCAGCCATAAAGGTAACCCATGGTGAGGGCACCTTCTTAGTAGGTCATTGTATCTCTCCCATGCATCATACAAGGTTTCTAGATCCATCTACACAAAAGAAGAGATATCATTCCTTAGTTTAGCTGTTTTAGCCGACGGAAAATATTTTAGTAAAAAATTTTCAGTCATTTGTGCCCAAGTAGTGATTGACCCTCGTGGTAACGAGTTCAACCACCATTTAGCTTTGTTCCTCAATGAGAATGGGAACAACCAAAGGCATATGGCATCGTCAGAAACGCCATTGATTTTAAATGTGTCGGAGAGTTCCAGAAAATTCGCTAAATGAGTGTTTAGATCCTCGTCCTATAAACCATCAAACTGAACAAACTGTGATATCATTTGAATCATGTTAGGTTTCAGTTCAAAATTATTTGCAGCAACAGAAGGACTAACTATACTCGATTCAGTTCCTGTTAAATTAGGTTTAGCATAATCATACATAGTACGAGGAGTAGGATTCTGATTTATTGGATCAGCAGCAATCGCAGGAGGTAGCGGATTTTCCTGATTTTCAGCCATCTCCTTGGTTGTGCTGTGAATATCGTCCTCTCGCTCTTCCTCTATGTATCTTCTCTTAGGTTTCTGCGAGCCGTGCTTTCGATCTCACAATCAAAAAGTAATGGTCCCGACGGGTTTCTTCTAGTCATAAACTATAAAAACCTGTCAGAAGAAAATAAAAGAAAATTTTAGTAAATAAAAACAAAATTAAATAAAAACAAAATAATGGCTAAAGTAATAAAAATTAAGTGTTCCTAATATCTTAGTCACGGGAAATGGCGCCAAAAAACTTGATGAGGTCGTGAAACTAACTATAAATTAGACTAAAGCAAGCGCACCTATCAAATAGTAGTATAGTTTTGTAAGACCGGAAATATCGTATCCACGAGGACTAAAAGTACTAGTAATTACTATCTTTTTATTATCTAGCCTAAGAATTAAGGTGTTTTTTAAACTAAAACTAATTATCTAATTAACTAAGATTACGACAAAGATGAAGTTTGGAAAATACTTTAGGAAAAACCGATGGAGATGACAATACCCAAGGAAGAATCCACCTAGACTTCACTTATTACTTCTGAATTAGACGATTTATTCACTTAACTTAATCCGTAGAAATCCCTAATTTATGTTAATAGCTCTCTCGAGACTAAGAACAACTGACTTTAGGTTGATTAATTGAAATCTCTTTCTAATTAAAACCCCTATTTTCGCATTAACTCGATCTATGGATTCCCTTATTAGATTTGACTCTAGTCCGGTAGATTTATGTCATCCTATCTCTAGGATTGCATTCAACTACGCTTAATTATGAATGATCTACTCTTAAACAGGAACTTTTGCTCCACTAAATAAGCACATCAAAACCTGAATTAATACCCTGGAATATTAAAACAAGAATTTAGAACCCACAATTAAGAATAAGAATAAGTCTTTATCATATAATTCAAATAATAATAAGATTTGTCATAGGTTTCATCTCCCTTAGGTATTTAAGGAGTTTAGTTCATAATAATAATGGAAAACATCTCAAAGTTTGGAAAACAACAAACATAAAGAACCCAAAGAACTTCTAGGAAATTGGATGGAAGTCTTCAATCTTGATGTAGATCCTGGTTCCGAGGTGATTCCGATGGCTTTTCTTGAGTACTTTCTGCCTCCAACTCTGTGTGTCCCTTTAATCCTCCTCTAGGGTGTTTATATAGGCTTTAGAATGCTTCAGAACCTTCCAAAGTGCCCTTTTCCGAGTAGAATTGGACTTGGGCTTGATAGGGACACAGTCGTATGCCACGCCATGTGCATGTGCTTCAAACTGTGTGCAATTCTAACTTGGATTAATGTTGACACGGCCATGACACACGGCCGTGTGGTCTGCCCGTGTGCCTTACACAGGCGTATGGATTACCCATGTGGAAGTGCCTAGGCCATGTGAAGCACTGTTTTAAGCCCAATTTATCCTTTTTTGGCCCATTTCTCGTTTTTTTGCTATCCTAAGCTCTCCTGAGTATAAAACATGAAATTAAAGGATTAGGAGCATTAAATTCACTAAAAACAAGGAAAAATAATTCATAAATATGCCAAGCATGGGGTAAAAATATGTATAGATTACGGTTTATCAGATGGATAGAGTTATTAGGTTCCATAATGATCACAGGTGCTACACCATGAAACCAGCATATTCGTGGCTCTTGCTCAAGAAGATCAGGTTTGGTCACAATCTGCTTTTTTGGAGGTTTATATGGAAACTTCGAATCTTTCTTAAAATTTGCATATTTGCATGGAGATTGGGCCATGATTTGCTCCCGACAAATGTTAAAATCTCTTCCATTAAGTGTAGTGTTGGGAGGGGTTGTCCGAGATGTGGTGGAGGGGAAGAGATGGCCATTCACACCTCAAAAAGTGTCTGAAAGCTTGTGCAATTCTTGCCCTAGGTGGGCTTGATGGTCGGCTACTCGACAATGATTACGAGAGATGCATTGATTGGTTGGAGGATGCTACTGCGGATTTTGGACAAAAAGGCTTTTGAAGACTTGATCATGATTCTTTAGAATAGGTGGAATGGTCGTAACAATGCTATCTTCTGAGGTAAAGGCAAGGATGCTAGGGTCATTTGGGAAAGGGCTAAGATGCTTGGGGATGACTTTTGAATACATAATCTTACGATCAAACCAATTCTTCCTTTGACTCCTAGCCCCCAAAAATGGGAGAAACCCCCGATCGATTTTGTTAAGGTTAATGTGGATGCCGTTGTGGTTGACAACAAAACTAGGTTTGGGGTTGTTATTTGTGATTGTGATGGTTTTGTTCTTGGTGGTAGTGCGGGATACAAAGGGGTCATATGAGTACAGAGTGGGCAGAGCTTTTTGCGTTGATTGAGGGCATCACATTGGCCTGCTCGTTTAATTTTGATAAGGTCATCTTCGAGTCCGATTGTGTGAACTTGGTCAACTGTTTCCAGCAACACTGTGAAGACATTACAATCTTGGGTCATCAGATCAAAGAAGTTAGAGGTATGCTTGAGCTTTTTACTGAAGCCAATGTTCAGTGGAATGGCCACAATAGGAATAAAGTAGTGGATATCCTTCGTAGACTTGCCTTGAATAACCATTGTAAATTGTCTTTTGCTATGAAGTATCCAAACGATATCCATAATTGTATTGTTCTTGATTCGTGTTAATTGAAGTAGTGACTTTCGGATCCTTTTCTATATATATATAAAAAAATAAAAAAAATAAAAAAACTTCATCAATCATTATATCGTGGATTGCTTATGAAAATCTTAAAAAAGATGCAAGTGAATAATGGCAAGTAAAAAATTGTGAATAAAGAATGCAATTTGTACAAAGTGAGTTACAATGGACAATATTTATAAAATTATTTGCCTTTAAAAAATGATAAAAGCTGAAATGAGTATTCGATATTTCAGTTAAGAATCTAGAAACAAGAGCACACAAAAAGTTCATGACTTGGCAACTTTGCTTGCAAGCAAAGATTTTATATTATTCAAGGATAGAGAATTTTATAGATTTAAAAAGCTTCCATTTCCTTTCACTTGCTCTTACTCGCACCATTAACCACTTTAACTTCAACTTTTTTTATTATGGGTAAAAATATAATTTTATTATTTAAAAAATTAAATATAAATTTATAATTTAATAAATTTTAAAATACTAGAATGCAAATTTCTATTTTTGACAACAAAACCATTGCATTCCCCTCCTTTACTGTGTGCCTTCATATTAGGCATTTCGTCAAGTATGAAAGAAAGAAGGACAATATAAACACTGGTTTTGACCCCCCCAAAAAAAAAAAATAGGCTTCATAAATGGAGTTGACATTTTCTTTTGTAAATAACCAAAAATAAAGTTCACCGATTTGAGGCGTTATGAATTTGGTCATAAATTCTGTCGGTCAATATGTAGACTTTCTTCCTATAAAAACAATGAAAAGATGGAAAAGTAAATATGGGAAACTTGTGACGGATAAGCTTCAAATTATTTTCATCTTAATTGTTTATATTTTTATCAATTTCATTCTTTTTTAATTAAATTCTCAAATTATTTTTTAGCAAAAATATTGGCAAAAATTAATTTCTTAACGACGTTGATGTGCTACGTGTACTTTATATTGACATGAAACTATTTGTCTTATATATTACATCAATAAATAATTTCAAATTTATAAAAAATAAAAAGTTTATAAAAATTCCAAAAAAAAAAACATGAAGTATATATGGATTGTCGGTAATGTAGGTTACCATGTTTAAAATTTTAACATTTTAGTTAGTATTGTCATTTGTCGTTAAAGAAATAATAATTTTACTATTTTTAAAAGGTTGATGGTTAAATTCGATTTTTTAATAGGTTGAGGACACTAAATTTAACTAAAAAATAAAAACTAAATTAATAAAATAATATAAAGGATAAATTTATTATTAAGCTTTAAAATTAACACAACAAAACTAAAAATAGTTACTAGCCAAAAATAAAGTTGAATAAGAATATTTAAGGTAAAATACAATAAAACGCTCTATATCATATTTTGGATTGCATTTTGGCCCTCTATTGAATAAATGAGTAAATTAGCCCATGTTTGTTAGATGAGTGAGCAAAACAACCCCTCTGTTAAAGTTGTATTGTTAAATGTTTGTTTTGGTGTTTATATATAAGGTCTAATAACAATTTTAACCCTTAACCTTTACACATTATTGGAAGTAAATTAATTTTTTTAAAATATGGTTAAAGTGTCAAAAGGCATTAGTAACAAATTTAAAAAAATCAATTAATCCCTTTTAAAGCTTAAAATTATTAAAAACATAAAATTATAAAAATAAATTTATAAAAATTTAAAATTATAATTTTTTATTAAAAATAACAATACCAACCCAATAAAAGAGTAGGTGTCAATTTTGTTTAAAATTGTATAACCATTAGTTTTTAAAAATAATTGTAGCTTTAGACCCTAAAATTCATAAAATCCTAAGTTAATATATTGTAAAATTATAGTTTGACACTCCTAAATGCTAGAATTTTGATTTAATTTTTATTTTTAAAAATCACATAAATAAGACAATACAAAGATAAAATTACATTTTAACTCTCATAGTCATATATAATTTAATCTCCAACCTCCTAAAACACTGAGAAACCGGTTGTTTTCCATTGATATCAACTTCAATGATTTTGCCTTTCCCGCATCCCCTATAAAAAGGACGCACAACAAACCAATGCCAATTAACTCCCATATAGCACCTTGGTTTTCCCCATCTCCTTCACAATAACTTGTTTGTTTGGCTTTCCACAACTCTCTTATTATCTTTCACAACAGGTTCTGTCCTTTTAGCGATGGGTCCATTTGGTTTTGCAGTATTTTTCATTGTAATTGAATTTTGGCAGGCGGTGAACGGAAGCAGATGCAATGTTTACAAAGGGAAATGGGTGTATGATGCTTCATACCCTCTTTACAATTTCACTGATTGCCCCTTCATACTTGAGCAGTTCAACTGCCAACACAATGGTCGACCCGATCATCTCTATCAAAAATTTAGATGGCAACCCACTGCCTGCATTTTGCCAAGGTTTTTACCTTCCTTTTTCTTTTCTACAATTTCCTTTCAATTACTTGTCACTTATTTTTAGTGTTGGGAGAAGGTCGAACTCTCTTTGAAAAGAAACTTTTGAAGTGTTGTTTGCTCGATGGATCTCTCAACGAAAGATATTAGCCCATTTCGGAGTATTGTTTCTTGACTTACAGAGAGCCCTGAAGGGTTCACTGAGATAAAGAGCACCTAAATTGGTAGAGATGCGACTTGAAATACCTTCTGTTGCACCAACCAAGGCGCTCACACTCCATGAACCGTTCAGGACTATTTATGAAATAAGAAAATAAAACATTGACACAAGACAATATGTTAAGGGATCCACCGACATTCAAATAAACGACACATCAAAAACTTCTTTTGAAAAACCGACCTCCCGCAAACACTTCTCATCACCATTAAGTTCTGCCGATTCATGTGTTTTTCCAAATGTTTGAAAAAAATACTATATATTTACGTAAGTGTGAGGTTTTCTATTTTAGAGTTTTTGTTTCAATTTAATTAAATTTATCTTATTCTAGTATTTTTATTTACATTTAAATAAAAAAATTACGCCATTTTTGTTTTATATTTGATAAAGCATTGTACCAAATGAGATTTTAAACATATAGATAAAGAATTATAGAATGGGTAATTGATTGATACAAACAAATTTTCATAATTTTCATTTTTTTAATTTTTAAAGAAAATTAAAGTTAAATTGACGTAATTCTTTTTGTTAATATAATATGTAATATTGAGGTTGAATTTATTATTATATAAATTTAGAAAAGATCACTGTCATCCTTTTATTATTATATAATTGAGTGACTAAATGTGTAATATATTCAAAATTTTATCGTGCCACAACATCATGACATGACGAATTTGTTGGTAAAAGTACTATTGAGACTATTGTACTAGAAGTTAGATTGCATTTTACCCTTCTATTTAAGAAATGGACAAATTAATCTTTATACATTTGATCATAGAGCAAATTGGTCCTTCCTATTAAACTTTCATACATATGAATTGTTAAAAACTAGTGTGGTTGATGGATAATTAGACAGTGACAAGTGGTGTGTCATATGTACCTTATGTTGACATACAAGGACCAATTTTTAACACAAGAAATGGATGAAATTTTTAACAGAATGATTACTTTGCTCTTTAGTCTAATGTACAGGGACTAATTTGCTCATTTTTTAGTAGAGGAAGCAAAATGTAATCTGACTTCTAGTATAAAAACTTCCATGGTACTTTTATTTCAATTTATCTATTTTTAATCAAAGACATAAAAGAATAAAAATTTTAAAATTGAGCTGACAAAACGGTAGTGAAGTGTTTCTAAATAAATTAGCTAACTTGAAACTACCCTTTTATGTGATCACTTAATATAAACTGAAACAAAATAGCAGGGGCTTTGGCTATCTTCAATTACTTCTTCTTTTTTTAATGCAACCATCACCTTATAATTGAATTTGAACAAAGCAGGTTCAATGGCAGAGAACTTTTACAGAGATTTAGAGGGAAACGAATTATGTTTGTAGGTGACTCACTGAGTTCAAATCAATGGCTATCACTCGTATGTTTGCTTCATAAATCTGCACCTCATGCCAAATACACCTCTCAAAGGATTGGAGGCCTCTCCACATTCAGCTTCCCAGTAATTTTTTTATTTCTTTGGTATACTACATCCTTAGTCACTTTAAATAAGAGTCATTCTTATTTTGGTCATTCTAAAATAATTTTTTTTTTTAATTTGACCATCTCTAAAATAAATTTGATCAAATTTATCACTCTACCGTTAAATGGTTATAGAAGACTATCAGTGCTTTACAAGAAAAAAAATGAGATGATCAAAATAGAAACGACCCCTATTTAAAGTGATTGACTAATAGTTTACTCTAATTTTAGAGTGGGTAACATGGAAATGCACAATTAATCTTTCATTACCATTTAATGGTGAAATGACCAATTTGATCAATTTCAATTTTAAAAGTAACCAAATTAACCAAAAAAAAAAATTTGAGATGGCCAAAATAAGAACAAACAATATCTAAAGTGACTATTAGGGTAATTTACCAATTTATTTTTCTTATATAAGAGGATTCCATTCTCTTTCATTTCAGGCATATAGAGTTTCAATTATGTTGTCACGCAATGCGTTTCTTGTTGATATTATTAATGGAAAACATGGGCGAGTCCTAAAACTCAACTCAATTTGGGGTGGACAACTATGGAAAGGAGTTGATGTATTGATCTATGACACTTGGCATTGGTGGCTCCACACCGGTCGAAAACAACCGTGAGTTGCTTTTATTTTTTCAATTAAATTTAACTCTTAATTTCTTAAAAAGATTTGAATTGCTGTTTTTTAAAATAAAAATACTCATTAAAATATTAAATTTTCAATCATAGCAAATCACATGTGCTTTATGTTTTTCTTTGAATTTTTATGAACTTATAATTCTTTTAATATTTTTTAAATTTTAATATATTTATAATATTTAAATTATTTGTTGATGGGACATATAAGATAAATAGTATCATATCCGCATGGATTGTAACGCAAGTTGTCATATCAACATCGTTAAAATATTAATATTTTAGTCAATATTTCCGTTAAAAAATAATTTGACTCATTTTAAAAGAGTTAATTTTTTTTCATTTTAAAAAATAAGGGTCAAATTGACAAAAATAAATAAATATTAAGTATTAAATTCATCATTATGCCCAAATAAACATAAAGCTTTGAAAGAACATTGGTTGGATATGCTATTGCAGATGGGATTATGTCCAAGACAATAATGTAACTCACAAAGACATGAATCGCACGGTTGCATATGAGAAAGCATTAAGGACATGGGCGAGATGGGTGAACTTGAATGTGGATCCTGCCAAAACCAAGGTGTTTTTCCAAGGCGTTTCTCCCGATCATATGAAGTAAGCAATTTGTTTGTTAATTTTTGAATAAATAAGATCAAATAGTTTAATTACATTTTTCTCTCTCTACTAAAAAAAAGTAAATTAATCATTATATATTAAATCAAAGAATAAAATGATCCTTCGAAAATTTTCAACTATTTTTACGGTTAAAAACTGCTCCTTCTATGTCAATATAAGGTACATGTGATATATTACGTGTAATTATGTAGTTATTTTGTCAATGACACCAGTTTTAAACAATAAGAATTAATGAAATTTTAATAAAAAAGGTTTGTTTATTATTTGATTTGCCAATTTTTTAAATAAAAGAAGCAGTATGCAATCTGACTCTTAGTACTAGGGCATTCATGGTACTTTTACCAATAACGACTCGAATCAAATTAGGGTAAACTACGGTAGAGTTCACCCAACCTATTAATAAATTTCTTTTCTAGTCACCCAACTATGAAAAGTTATAAAATAATTACTTAACTATTCAATTATCTTTTTTGGTCACTGACTAACATAAAAAATGGAAGCACTCAAAAATTTAAAATAATTGGCTAATCAAAAAAGACAAAATTGAATAGCTGAGTGAACATTTTGTAATTTTTCATAATTGAGTGACATAAAAAAAATCATAGTTGGATGACTACTAATGTTGTTTACCCATCAAAGTATCACGCAAAAGATATAGGATTGACTTGGTCTTTGCTCTTGTTGTATCAGTTCCAAGGATTGGGTAGATAGAACAGCGAATACATGCGTAGGGGAAATACGCCCATTGTTAAGCGGAGAGTATCTGGCAGGTCCACATCCAGCTCAAGTTATTTTAAACAAAGTGTTGCGAAGTGTGTCAAAGCCAGTTCATCTGCTTGACATAACTGGCTTGTCCCAACAAAGAAAGGACGGTCACCCTTCAGTCTTTGGTTATAGAGGCCGCCACGGCATCGATTGTACACATTGGTGTCTCCCCGGAGTTCCTGATGCATGGAATGAATTACTCTTTGCAGCTCTCATCCAAACTTAAGGAGCTTATTGTTCTAATCCAATAAATATAAAACATAAATATAGTGGACATTTATTGGAATTGCTATGCTGTTCAGTAGAAAATAATTATATGGACTTTGTTGTATTGAAAACGTATAATCCAATGAGAATATGCAGACCACCTAAATTTCACAATTTGCTCACAATTATGAAAATTTTAAGATTAATCAAAACGTGGAGAGGCAGGAATAAGATGCCCTTGTCCTAATGATAAAAATAATCTACTCCTTTAGTCACTCTAAAATTAAGTCATTATTATTTTGGTTACTCAATTTGTTTATTTTTGCTAATTTGGTCACATTCGTTAACGAAATTGATTAAACTAGTCCCTCAACTATTAATCCATCTCTTCCACAACTAAATCCAAAAGATTTTTTTTTCATTATTCCTCTTTTTCATTTTTTTTTCTCTCTCCTCTTCTTTTATTCATCTTTACCCTTCTAACCTAAGAACCCTAGTTGCCTCCTCCTTTAACGATGTCATTATTGCTTCCATCAAATAACCATCTACCACTATTGTCATACCTTTACTGACTCTTATCCTGTAACCATCACTTGGCCAAACTCCCTTACAAACTTGACTCAAGCTTCATTCACTCACCATCACTATCATTTAAATCTAACTCACTGAACACTTCATTCGTCGACCACCACTGTTCATCATAATTGCTCACCACTCTACCTATCTAAACCCTTATTTAGCCGGCAACAACTCCATACACTTGAACCCATGCAATAAACAAAGCAACAAACAGGGAGAAAGAAGCACATTGGGTCTACTCAAGGTTCGGTTAGTGAGCTCCATGCGATGGTTAAACGATCCAAATGGTGAAATAGTATCCATAGACAAGTAGAAAGACATCTCAAAATTAAGCCATACCGGCGGAGGGATCAAGAAATTGGAGCACAAAAATTCTAAACCTTTGGAAGTGACCTCAAAATTTTTGAGGGTTTTTTTTTTTTTTTGATAAATCTAATCTCATACATTTGAATAGGAGACTTAGAGATTCACTTTGGTAGTTTGGGATCGATCGTCTGATGCGAGAGAAGACGTCAGACAATCATGGCAGTTATGGTGAGAAGTGACGGATATGGGTAAGGTGAAGGAAGAAGAAGGAAAACAAGGAAATAGAGAGAAAGAAGAAATAGATGGGCCTCGAGTCTCTTTCAAGAGATGGGCCAGTTCTGAAAGGCTGAATGACCCCAAGGGAACATAAAAGGTTTGAATTATGTGCACCAGCTATAGGTTCCTTTGCGCAACCTGTGACACAAATAGAAAGAGTGAGTAAAAATCTTGATTCAATAATGCTAGCATCCAAGTCCTTAAGTCTTAGCTACAATTATTAGACTTTGTAATTTCATGCTTTGGATCTTAGTTTTGGGCATATACCTTAGTCAATAGGTGAATTATTATGTTTTGAGTATATTTCCATGTGGACTTGTTATAATTGGCATGTTTGGTATGTTTTTGTTTGGGTCCATTGGATGCTTCTAAGTTGGATAAGTAAAGAAAATTCTCAAGTTGAAATGTATGTTTTACGGTTCACATTTTACTTGTCTAATGAATTTTTTATCTATTGTGTTAGTGAGCATGATTGAGACTTTATTTGACATGACATGTCAAAATGTTTGTGTTGGTTTGGTTGCATGTTATACATGTTTAGACACATTTAAAGACTCAATTGCATGACTTGCAATGCTTGTTTTCTGCATTTATGGGCATGTGTCTCAACACATCAAGAACATGTTTTGAGATCTCAAGAACATTTTCATGTAATTGATGCATTTCAATGGTACATGTCTCGAGACATGGCATGTTTGTCTTGAGACATAGAGTACCAAGTTTCAAGACACGGTGATATTGTCTGGAGACATAAAACATTGAAACTAAAATACCAAAAATTTAATTCAAAGTCTTGAGACATTGTGCATTGTCTTGATACTTAAGTCCAGAGACATGAGGGTTAAGTCTCGAGACATGAAACTTTGAAGTTAAAATTCAAAAATAAGAGAGGCATGTTTTCCAGTATAGTAGCATGCCATAATATATTGAGCTCTTTGAACTTGTTTATATTGTTAAGTTTGCTTTATGCACCCGGGAGTTTGTATATTTGGAGAATATTTTGGTTAAGCTATACATATATATATATATATATATATATTGGTGTGTTTGAAGAGTATATAGTTGTGCATTGCACATTTATGATGTGTTTGGTTAGAAGACGTATTATTACATGCATGGAATATTTGTTATTTTATTTGATGTGTTTGAAGTATATGTTTCCTTGTTTAATTAATAGGGGCAATGACTCATTAATGCTTAGAAGTTGTAAATGATATTTAAATATGAAATGAATGAATATAATATTGTAGATGAGCATTGAATTCATAACATTGATAACACATGGTCCTTAATGTCTTAAGACATAAAACTTTAAAAGTTGGGTCTGAAATAGTAGAGGTATGTCTTAAGACATGATATAACTATTTTGAGACATAGTCTTGTATTTTAATAATTTGACTCAAGAAATATAACGCGATTCTGTATTTGATCGTCTTTGACCTTTAAGTATCGTATGTGGGCCTATTTGAGTTCAAATAACACTTGTAGTGTCCTAGAGTCCTTTAATTATTTGATATCTAGTTAATTTTTTTGATTCGAAATTTCATATGATTGCTTATGTATATGTTCATTTTGAGTTGTTTCGACAACGAATATAATACTTTGCGTCTGATTATCTCTTGAATTAGGTGTAAAGTATTACACAGGAGCACGAATTGATGGCAAGTGGCATGCCATATATCGCTAATGCTAATGTGGCATCTTTCCACATCATGAAATATTTAAATAATAAACAAAATCTAAAAAGTTAATAAAATTATTTTTAAAAATACTAAAAAAGGCATGTCCACAATGAACTTGAATAAGTGGATGTTCATATTCAAATTGTTCATATTAAAAGAAACAAATAATTAGAAAAATCTTACTCATACATACTCGTGTCCAATATGAGCCCGAGTAAACAATTCAAACTTAAAAAATGATATATTGAGAGATAAAATTTAAAAAAAATCTAAAAATTAATAAGAATTATAAAATGCAAGTTTAGAATGAACTTAGATAAAAAAATAAAAATAAAAAATTCAAGCTTATTTAAAACTAAGCCATCCATTTGTCCATATTCATTTTAAAATTAATTTTTAAATAATATTATGGATTTTATAATATCAAAAAATAACTGCTTTGAAAATAAATTCTCAATATATATCTTTTTTGAAAGGTAAATTCATTAATTTATTCGATGAATGGAACCATATAATTTAGAGAAAAAAATAGCAAATACTGCTTGTAGATGGTAATGTTGGAAAATTTGGACATCACATATATAATAAGGATAATTACATGTTATTATTTACTACCATGATAGGTTAGCCCAAATTAAAAATGATCTAATTTGGTTAGAATTTTATTGGGCTTTTAATTATTAAATAAAGTATAGGTCAAATATGTGTAGATACTCTTCTAATCAAATTCTAATTAATGATGGGCTAATTAGAATTTGATTAGAACTAATATGCTAAGGTTATAAATATTAGGGTTATGGTCCCCAAATTATACACAAGATATCTTTTCTAATATCCCATCATTAAGAAAGAAAGAGCAGATATTCTCTGAATTTCTTGTGTGCTAATTTGGAAGATCAAATCCCCAAGTTCCAGAAAGTTTCAAGGAATCAATAGATTTAGGTACGCTTCCGCATATAGTTCTGATATTTATTTATTCTTGATGATTTGACATGATAGATCCTGGTTTATTAAGTTTTATTTTAAATTTATTTTATAAATTCTAACAGGTAAAGGACAAGCTCCATCAACACAACGAAGGCTTTAGCCTCAGCATCAATAGAACATTATGACATGCTGACAATCAGCTTTGACATAACTCAAGCACGACATATCTGGAGTGATTGCAAGCACTTAATACGATAAGAAAATTAGCCCAGGATGGTCCAAAGCGACGAGTAAAAATTGACAAAAGAATTGAACATTCACCAAACTAGAGAGGACGACAACAAAATCATCCCTAAAAGCACTTGTAAAACTAAGATTACATGCATAAACAAGACTAAAAAAATGTTCTACAAGAGAAGAAAAAAACTTTTAAAACTGAATATTGACTAAACAATGGAAAAACAAACAAAAAAGCATATAAAACTTGAAACAACACGGGTCTAAATCGACACATGAAATCATTTATTATTCTAAAATATTTCCAAAACAAAAACAGATTAAGAAGTTGACAAAGAGTCATCCACTTTCCAAGAAAAACTACTGGTGACCGATGGAGTTTTAGTGAATGATAGACGCCGTCAGCTGTCCATCACAACTTGTGAAGACAACAAAGATACGCATAAAAGTAGATCTATAAATTGAAAAGGGAGAAAACATGTGTGGTGAATGAGAAGAAGAAAGAAAGAAAGGGTTGATGGGAGAGGAAAAAGGTGAACGATAGCCAACCCGGAGGCTGGCACCACCACTTAGCAAAATAAAAATAATTATATATATATATATATATATATATATATATATATATATATATATATATCTTTTAAGATTCAATGTGAATGTCTTTTGTTTTTCAATAGTATTCTATATTACTTATTTATTTATTTGAATTTTGAATGTTATCTCTCAATATATTCTTTTTAAGTTTGAATTGCTTACTTGAATTCATATTGGATTTAAGTATTTACTCATACAATTAAGATTTTTTGTTGCTTTTAAATTTTTTATAATTTTTATTATTTTTAATATTTTTTATAACATTTTAATAATTATTTTTAAAAAACCTATGCCTACAGTTAATTTATATAAATTAATGTCTAGATGCAAATAAACTTAAACGTCCATTTGTTCAAGTTTACTCTAGCTTGCATTTTTAGTATTTTTTTAAATATTTTTTTGTTGACTAGACTAAATGTCACCTCTGCATCAACTGTACGTGGTAAGCTACATGTCATCTTTTTGTATAATGGTTAACCCGATCAACTTTAACTAAGAAGCTTAATTGACTTTTTTCTTTTCTTTTTTGTCAATAAAGACATATTCAAGGGCAGCAGCAAGAGGCTTGATCTTCCTAAAATTGATAATTCCCTTTTAGAACTCTTAAAAATTTATAAAATCATAAATAATATATAATAAAATTACAATTTGACTCTTAAAATGATAAAATTTTATTTAATCTTTAAAATTATAAAGATGTAAGTTTATATATTAATAAAATTATATTTTATTTTTATAAAATATATAATTTAGTGAAAATTTTCATTTTAATATAGACTTTTTAAATTCAAAATATCCTACAATATATCAAAATAACTTTAGTCCAAAACTATTGCACCAAATGCAATTTCTGAAAATGATTTTAAACATTTGTTTAACCTCCAAACTTATTTGCAATACTGGGATTTCTTGATTCAATTTTTTGTCTCTTGCACACATTATTTTTATCTCCATTAAATTATAAATTACATATTTTCTCATAAATGCATTTAGATTTTTGAATATTTAGTAGGATGATATCAATTTAATTTGGTCAAATTTTTAACTATTCATTATAATAAAATTGATTCTATTCTATTTTAGATAATCGAAACTTTTAAAATTATATCTTATAAACTATTTAAATACCTCAATTCAGATTCAATTCGATTTTTAATTTTTCCTTCTCTTCACTAATATTTTTATACAAGTGATATTAGCTAAAACTTTGTTACATGACATTATATGTTTGAAGGTTTTTTATTTATTTTAGAAATATGTTTGAAGGTGTTTTAAAATAATACAAAAAATAGCAATGTTTTGAGATACTTTTCTTGCAGCGGCTGTTTTGGTGCTCTTTTACTTAATTTATTTCACATATCTCACATGCCTTGATAACGGAGATAAGAATTATACATAAAAGCAATCAATAAAACTATGTACGAATTAAATTATATTTTATTTTTTATTAAAAATAAGTAAATTAATCTTTATATAGTAGATTTAAGAGTAAACTGATCCTATTAAAATTAATTTTATATATCAACATGATATATACGTGGTACTCTACATGTCGTTGTTTGCTTATTTCACAAGCCATATCAATTTTTAATAATACATACGGATAAAATTTTAAGATAAAAATAAAATTACATTTTAATTTAACATAAAAGATTAATATGTTTATTTATAAGTAAAAAGAATAAAATACAATCTGAGTTGTAATATAATAAGCTCCATGGTATTTGAATTTTCTTAAGTGTTGCTTCTAACATAAAAAGAGAAAAAACAGAATGACTTCAACCCGGATCTTATACACATTGAAGGAAGGGATTTTTCACCCTTTTTCTTTTCACATTTTGTTCGTTCCCGTTATCTCTTTTGAAGCAAAAATGGGGAGAGCGGAGTGGCTTATTGAAGTTGATGAAGAACTGAAAACCATGGTGGCCTCAGAGACAGAGATGAAACATTGGATGAAACGATCAATCTATAAAGTACCTCCCAACATCACTGATCTAAACAACAAAGCTTACATCCCTCAAGTTGTCTCTTTCGGCCCTTACCATCATGGCCATCCTCATCTTAACCCCATGGAAGATCACAAACAACGAGCCCTCCTTCATTTTCTCAAGAGATCAGGCAAACCACTACAATTGTTTGTTGAATCTTTAGATAAAGATTTACAGCAGCTTAGAGATTGTTATGAGTTGCTTGATCCAATGTGGCAAGATGATGATCACAAGTTTATGCAGTTGATGATTCTTGATGGTTGTTTCATGTTGGAAATCTTGTGTTTTGATACTCATACAATGGAAGATTATGCTGAAACCGACCCAATCTTTAGCAATCATGGGAAGATACATATTATACCATTTATTAAACGAGATATGTTAATGCTCGAGAATCAATTGCCAATGCAAGTTCTTCATAGCTTAGTTGCTGTTGATAGCAATGGAACCAAGGTAATCCCTAGTCTTTGGACCCATTATTGAATCACTACTAGTTGGTTAAATTATGCTATTTGTATTTGTTCTTTAATTTATCATTTTTAGTTTCTCTACATTCTGAATTTTGAAATTCTAGTCATTGCCAAATGATAATTGTTAAATTCATTAAGTTTTGTTATTTCCAAAATCTGATGTGGTAAAAATAGTAATGACATGTCAGTTTATTGTTTCCACATATTACTCACTAAAAATCCAATTAATAAATTAAGGGGAGCTAAAGCCAAAAGTTTATCTTTGAGAAACTAAATTATTAAATTTTAAAGGGGTCAAAGTATAGTTTTATCTTTATATATGCTTATTATTTTAGGATTTTAAAGGGATTAAATTGAAAAAATTTCATCTTTAGGGCGAAGGGAGCAAAGTGTATTGTTACCATTAAATTAACTTATAATTTTAAATACTTCAAGAGACTAAAATAATAATTCGCCAGGGGGGAGGCATGCGGTGACATCCCTGCAGTTTAACGATGATCTTTGGAGTCAAGATTGGAATTTCAAAATTAGAAGAAAAGTATATGGCTTTAGAATAATATGAACTAAATCTACAAATATACACATAGTACAAGACTAATAATTGAATTTAACCAAACGGATTTAACTGCTACTATTTGGGTAATGACTAAAATTTCAAATTTCAAAAAGTACAAAGATTAAATTCACAACTTTAATAAAAAAAAGGGGATTAATAGCATAATTTAATTTTTAAGTTCTACACTGATGCAGGATGAAGAATTTGTGAACAAACTTATACTCAAGTTCTACTCCTCCAATACGCCTGTCTCATGTGTGGGAAGTTGCTTACACGTATTGGAAGTGTATCGAAAGAGTCTCCTTCCGGACATTCCAAGTCATCGACAACAAAGAAAACGTCACTGGTATCGCAGACCACACTACGAAGATGGGGATGACATCATTAGATCCGCAATGGAGCTCAATGAAGCCGGAATCAGATTCAAGAAAAGTAAAACTATTAGTCTCAAGGATATAACATTCCGTGGAGGGATCCTTAAGCTACCAACTATCATCATAGATGATGCCACGGAATCCATGTTTCTAAACCTAGTAGCATTCGAGCGTTTGCATGTTGGGGCAGGTAATGAGATTTCATCCTATATACTTTTCATGGACAACATTATAGACAATGAGAAAGATGTGGCCCTTTTACACTCAAAAGGGATCATTCAAAATGCACTTGAGAGTGACAAAGCAGTGGCTAACATGTTCAACTCATTGTCAAAAGACATCACGTTGGACCCAAATAATAACCTAGATGAAGTAAGGAAGATGGTGAACAGGTATTGTAAGAAACCATGGAATGAATGGCGTGCTAATCTCATTCACACTTACTTCACAAATCCATGGGCTATTCTTTCTTTGATTGGGGTTATCTTTCTTTTTGCACTCACAATAGCACAAACTATATATTCTATATTGTCTGTCTACAACAACTAGTTTAACAAGCCCACATCTATATGTTATAAGTCTGTATGTTCTTTCGACAATATTGTATAAAGCGGTTGTGGATTTTGTTCTTTTCATTCAAAGTTAATGGTATTGTTTCCAATTTGCTCTTTTTACCAGATTTGTCATAAATAAGTATATTATATACAGCCAAAAAAAAGTTTTAGGTCTATCTGGCTGTTTTTTCACAATCGGAGGATTTGGGTTGTAAGTAGATGCTGGCCAAGAGATTTGACCTTTAATTGGATTAACGGCTTCTTTGTAAATTGCCTTTTGTGTCTCAATAGTGTAACATGCATCCACATAAGCTTACGGTTTCTCTTTGTTGAACCAAATGGCCAAAATGCTCTATATGTTATAAGTCTGTATGTTCTTTCGACAATATTGTATAAAGCGGTTGTGGATTTTGTTCTTTTCATTCAAAGTTAATGGTATTGTTTCCAATTTGCTCTTTTTACCAGATTTGTCATAAATAAGTATATTATATACGGCCAAAAAAAGTTTTAGGTCTATCTGGCTGTTTTTTCACAATCGGAGGATTTGGGTTGTAAGTAGATGCTGGCCATGAGATTTGACCTTTAATTGGATTAACGGCTTCTTTGTAAATTGCCTTTTGTGTCTCAATAGTGTAACATGCATCCACATAAGCTTACAGTTTCTCTTTGTTGAACCAAATGGCCAAATTGCTCTATATGTTATAAGTCTGTATGTTCTTTCGACAATATTGTATAAAGCGGTTGTGGATTTTGTTCTTTTCATTCAAAGTTAATGGTATTGTTTTCAATTTGCTCTTTTTACCAGATTTGTCATAAATAAGTATATTATATACGGCCAAAAAAAGTTTTAGGTCTATCTGGTTGTTTTTTCACAATCGGAGGATTTGGGTTGTAAGTAGATGCTGGCCATGAGATTTGACCTTTAATTGGATTAACGGCTTCTTTGTAAATTGCCTTTTGTGTCTTAATAGTGTAACATGCATCCACATAAGCTTACGGTTTCTCTTTGTTGGACCAAATGGCCAAAATGCTCTTTATGTTATAAGTCTGTATGTTCTTTCGACAATATTGTATAAAGCGGTTGTGGATTTTGTTCTTTTCATTCAAAGTTAATGGTATTGTTTTCAATTTGCTCTTTTTACCAGATTTGTCATAAATAAGTATATTATATACGGCCAAAAAAAGTTTTAGGTCTATCTGGCTGTTTTTTCACAATCGGAGGATTTGGGTTGTAAGTAGATGCTGGCCATGAGATTTGACCTTTAATTGGATTAACGGCTTCTTTGTAAATTGCCTTTTGTGTCTCAATAGTGTAACATGCATCCACATAAGCTTACAGTTTCTCTTTGTTGAACCAAATGGCCAAAATGCATGACCACAAGAAATACTAGATAACTCCACTTCCTACAGCTACATGACTTCTCATCGAGGTCCACTGCGAACTAGTTCGTAGGACACCTAATTTGGAATTTTCTTAAAGTTGGTGATTGTGGCCGATATTGTCCTGAAATTTCCTTATTCTTATCAAGCTTCTTTTGAATCTTAGGGCAAAGTGGACCAGAACACTTGTCTGCTGCATTCCTTTTCACATAGAACCTATTCATCAACTTGAACCTGATGTTTTCAGCCATAGTTAAGATTGACCTGTCCCTTGCATCCAATATGTACCTGTTCAAACACTGACACACAAGTTATTCAACAACATATCACTCTTTGGTAAGGTGCTGAAATGAGACCTCGACCATGCTTTTGTTGATTTATTCGAAAGCTACTTATGTGCATTTGGATTCTTTGCTTTTAAGTTATCCATGCAATTGTTGAAGTTTGCCATGTTCGTGCAACAGCTCATAGTGTTACGGAGTTAGAAATTTAGTCTCACAATTCGTGCAATATCTCAAATCCGGTTAAATCAGTTTAACTCTCACAAAGTGAGAATTCTCGATAGAAATTCTCCAAGGTATCGAAAATAAAGCAAAAGCAACTAAAAGCAAAAGAGAACCACAAGAGCATGCCACAAAAAAGCAACGCGAGGAAGACCTCCATTTATAATTGAGTTACATCGATGGTAAAATTAATCCAGAGCCCGTGACAATAGTGCATCCTTCATTACCTCAAAGCCCATCATTTTTGAAGTTGATATGCAAATGTCTGACACATCTACGCTCAGCTTCCGAAAACAACGTACCTAATGCAAATATTAATCCCTACAATTAATCAATAAATGTTAGATAACTAAATTGAATTGAAAATTAAACATTTAAAATACATATCTTTTGTTTATTAGACATCGATGTCCAGGAATGTTGATTTTCAATGTTATTACTTTCACTTAAGAGTTTAATGAACCAACCCATGTATTTGTATTTTCAACTTCAACCACTGCCTAGGCAATTGGTAAGATACAATGATTCGCATCAATGCCAACAGCACTCAACAACTGTCCTTCAAACTTGCCTTTAATAAAGGCCTGCAATGAGCCATTCCTGGCACACATGCTTTGAAACAAATGAGCATTCTTCGGAACAAACCACACTAGAACCTAGATTAGTGTTTCTTATCTCTTGGGCATAGCTCTCAACTTTAGAGTATTGCTCACTGTAATTTCCTTGAAATATTTCAAAACTAGTTGTTTTGCCCTAAACAACTTGGACCTTGGGACAATAAACACATAATCCTTGCAAACTCTAAAATGAAGAAAGAGAAATTTGGATAAACAAAAAAATAATTCATATACTTATTGCACAACCACTTGTAATCCATATTCCTATTTGCATAATCTTTACAGCATGTATGCTTCGATTTGTACGTTCGAATCTGGAAGGTTGGGTGATTACGATCTTTAGTGAACTTCCTACCATATAAGGTCCAACCACACGCATCTTTACAAACAACCCTAACCCTTAGTTTGCCATCTTTCTTGAGAATTACATTCACCCTATCTTTTCTGGTAGCCTTTAATTGCTTTTTATCAGGAAGCAACATTCCAATAGAAAATATTGGATGATCCATGTCAACCACTGAATTAAACTCAAGCCATTTCTTAGTTGATATGTTGACTTCCTCACTGTCAGAATCATCAATACTATACCCTATTATCCCTCCTAAATCTCCACCATCACTCTCAATTGGAATGTCTAAAGCTTGATCAAACATAGCGTCATCACCCTTCTTAATTTCATACTCACTACAATTAAAATCACTATCACTATGAAAACGTATACAAAACTAATATTTTTATGATTTGATAATGTGATAAAATCAAATATTTGATGCTTTTAGAATTTTGGAGCAGTGAATAAAATCACTCTAAGTTTGGTGATAGAATTTCGGTTGTTGAAAAAATACTATGTTCTTTACAATATAATAAGCAATAAATTTGGCAAATCCCTTATACACCAAACCTTCAAAGATTGGTGCGAGCTTCCTAATGATATGGTGGGGTACATAGTGGGGAAATTTTATTGGTCGGATCAAATCCAAATACGTGCAGTTTGCAAGAATTGGCATCAAGTACCCCATGAGTGATTGATAAAACTGCATGGCTAGTGACATACCAATGGATGCAATTAGAGGAAGGTAAAAGAGTGCTTCGGGACACTTCATTCAACAAAGTGGTATACGTCGATAAATGCATTAAGGGAGAAGAGAGATATTTTTGTTAAAGCTAAAGTTGAAGCTAGTAGATATGGATGGGTACTCTTCCAAAAATATCCCATGTATCTCCTTTTATAGAGATATGTCTTTTTTTTGCACTCTGGATGTAGGTTATCATATTTATGGTAGTCTTTTGGTGGCCACCTTTTACTCGAGTGTAGCAAACTTTAAGTGTTATGTTTTTAAGATGCACAAACATGAAGGAATAATTAATATTAATGTACGTAAACTCATGGTTTAAACGAAATGTAATCAGCAAAAAAAGATCAAAAATAAATTCCTCCAGTTATTGTCCGAATCAAAATGTCAAAATCAAGACATTGTAGCACCACTTGTCGAGTACGTCAAACAATCGATGAGGACATCGTATTTAGTTATACGAAAATAGGAAATTTGGAAAACACAAAAATCGTCCAAGTCTTCTAAGCACTAAAAAACCTTACTAGATGAAATTGTTTTCAAAAAGTATTTTTTTGTGCTTAGGGACCTTATGCTTGAGGGTATTTATAGTGGTGGTTCCCCATCAAAAACCACCCGTCACATAACCCACTATCACACAAAGTGAAAGTAGTGGGCAAAATGTGGGAATGAAAATGTGGGGGTTATTCCCACAAACCATACACGTCTAACATTGTCCCACTTGGTTCATATTGCCCATGAAAACTTAAAGTCAAAACATAATACACGAATCATGGCGATATTTTCTCTTAGAATTTGTGTAGTATCTTCCATGTATCACAATATACCATGCCCAAATTTCTTAATGAATAAACCCAATGTTTATTCCAGGTCCAAACTTTAGTAACATTTCTCGAAATAACCAAATTAATGTATACAAAAAATATGAGAAACACCAAACTTAATAGAGTTTATTTATAATCGTTATTATAACAAAAATTTACAATGTGGGAACAATTCCCATAGTGACAACATGATCATTAAATTTGTGTGGTGGCATCGCTTTAGTCAAAGGATCAGCTAACATATGCTCAGTGTTAATCTACTCAATGACCACTTTCTTTTCTTCAACATGTTCTCTTATGGCTAAATACTTAATGTCGATAGGCTTGCTTCGACTTCCACTTTTGTTGTTTTTAGCCATAAAGACAACAATTGAATTATCACAATATATCATCAATGGCCTAAAAATTGAATCCACAAGTCTAACCCTAGATTTGAAACTCTTTAACCATACTCCATGTGAGGTAGCCTCAAAACATGAAACAAACTTAGCCTCTATATTGGAAGTAGCAATTAGGGACTACTTGACGCTCCTCCAAGATATAGCTCTGCCAGCAAACATAAATATGTAACCTGATATTGATTTATGTGAATCAACACAGCCGACAAATTTTGAGTCAAAGTAACAAATCACTTCCAAATTGTCTGATCGTTTGTACGTAAGCATGTAGTCTTTTGTCCCTTTAAGATATCTCAAAACTTTCTTTGCAACTCTTTAGTGGTCAATACCTGAATTACTCTGATATCTCCCTAACATTCCAACTGCAAATACAATGTCAGGTCTTGTGCAGACTTGAGCATACATCAGACTTCCAAAAATAGAAGCATATGGAATGTTTTTCATTTGCTCCATCTCCAATTCGTTCTTCGGGCATTGGTTCAAATTGAACTTATCACCCTTCACGATAGGAGCAACACTTGGTGAATAATCTTTCTTCTGAAATCTTTTTAAAACTTTGTTGATATAGGTTTCTTGAGATAGACCTAAGATACCATAATGACTATCACGATGAATCTTAATGCCAGTGACATAAGACGCATCACTCATATCTTTCATATCAAAATTTTTAGAAAGAAATCATTTCACCTCATGTAGCATACCATTGTCATTTGTTGCAAGTAAAATGTCATCCACATATAGAATATGGAAACAAATTTTCCTCGCACTGACCTTCTGGTATATGCATTGATCCATGACATTCTTGACAAAACCAAACAAAGAGACAACTTCATGGAACTTTAAATACCACTATTGAGAGGCTTGTTTCAATCCATATATGGACTTCTTTAGCTTGCATACCAAGTGTTCACCATCAGTAGAGGAGAATCCTTCAAGTTGTTCTATATACACCTCTTCTTCTAGGTCACCATTGAGAAACATAGTTTTTACATCCATTTGTTGCAACTCAAAGTCAAAATGAGCTACTAATGCTAACACAATGCCAAGGAATCTTTCTTAGATACAGGACTGAAAGTCTTAGTATAATTGATTCATTCTCACTAAGTGAATCCTTTCGCAACGAGTCTAGCTTTATATCTTTTTATGTTACCTATTGAGTCTCTTTTTGTTTTGAAAACCCATTTACATCCAATGGTTGTTATGCCTTCAAGAAATAACACAAGATCACAAACATTATTACTTTTCATGGAATTTATCTCTTCTTTCATAGCATTGTGCCACAGTTCTAACTCTTTGTAACTCATGGCTTGTGAAAATAACTCAAGATCATTTTTGGCTCCAATATTATAATTAGACTCTTGTAGATACACTATATAGCCACTAAAAATTGTTGATTTCCTTTCTCTGGTAGATCACCTTAATGTTGAACCAACATTTTCTTGTGGATCATGTTGTTCAACTGATTGTTCAATAATTTTTAGATTTTCTTGAACAACTTGATCTACTGGAGTGTTTTCAATAGCTTGTGGATTTTCATTAATTGGTTGTTCAATACCTAGTTGAGCTTGAAGGTTGTTTTGTATGATAATTAGTCTCTCACATGAGGTGGAAGGTTGACCTACGGGAATCATATCCCGGGATAGATAGCTCCCACTAATTGAGTCGTTCTCAAGAAACTTTGCATTTCTCGATTTCACAATTCTAGTACTATGAGATGGCAATAGAATCTATATCCTTTGGACCTTTCGGCATATCCGACAAAATACCTACTAATGGTACTTGGGTCTAGTTTCTTTTCTTGTGGGTTATAAATTCTTACTTCAAAAGGGCATCTCCATACGCGTATATGCCACAAACTCAGTTTCCAACCCTTAAACAACTCAAAAGGTGTTTTTGGGACAACCTTGGTTAGAACTCGATTTAATATATACACAGATGTTTTGAGAGCTTCAACCCATAAGGACTTAAGAAGCTTAGAGCTACTAAGCATACTTCATATCATGTCAATTGAAGTTCAGTTTCTTCATCCTGCAATGCATTATGATTAGGTGAGCCTGGCATGGTGTATTGGGCAACTATATCGTTATCTTGAAGAAACTTCGCAAATGGACCAAGTGCTTGTGCATCCCCATTGTATCTACCATAATACTTACCTTCTCTATCGATTCTCACAATCTTAATTTGGTTAATGCATTGTTTCTCTACTTCAGCCTTGAAAACTTTAAAGTTTTCTAATGTTTCGCTCTTGTGATGAAGCATGTAGAGATACATATATCATGAGTAATCGTCTGTGAAAGTGATGAAGTATTTTTGACCTTGCACATCCATATATGGGCAACATATATCAAAATAGGTGATTTTCAATATGGTTGTACTCCTCCTAGCACATTTCTTTGACTTGTTAGTCTGCTTACCCGTAATGCAATTTATACAAGTATTGAAATTAGTAAAATCTAAAGTACTAAGTACCCCCATCATTTACTTATCTCTTAATCCTTTCAATAGAGATGTGTCATGAAATTTGGTGCCATAAAATAGAGGAATCTTCATTTATAATACAACATTTAATATCAGTTTGAACATGCATAACATTATGAGTGGCATTATTTTACAAATTAAGAGAATAAAGACCATCAAATAAAACACCACTTCCAACAAGTTCATATTTATAAAATAAATTGAAACCAATGTTTGAAAAACTAAAACAATATCGAAATGGTGTAAGTCTTGAAATAGAAACTAAATTTCTAAAGAAACTGGGAATATAAAAAGTCTTTTCTAAAATTAAAACACAGTCACTCCTAAGCACTAATTCACATGTTCTAATTGCTTTCACATACGACTCCATCTTATTTCCTGAATAAATGTGTTGCTCAGCTCTCACTAGTTCCCTTAGGTTTCTTAATCCATGTAAGGAATTTGATATATGGATTGTAGAACTAGAATCAATCCACTATGTGTTATAACTAATATCAACCATATTAGACTCAAAGCAAACAAGTGAGATTGATTTACCTTTTTTTTCAAGTCAACTTTTGAACTTGACATAGTCCTTCTTTAAGTTTCCCTTCTTTTTACAAAAGAACCACTTGGACTCTTTCTTTATGTCAACTTGGGGTTGCATTTAGCCTTCCCTTTTTGTTTGGCTTGGATCATCTTCTTTCCTTGAGTAACCGTCAGTGCACTCTCTCCCATCTCCAGTATGAGTCTAGCCTCCTCCTAATCACACATCGTCAAAAGTTCATCAATAGACCACTTATCCTTATATATGTTATAGGAGATCTTAAAAAGCCCATACTGAGGTGGAAGAGTGTTCAATATAAACTGCACCAAGAAAGCTTCAGACATTTCAACCTGAAGTGCTCTTAATCGAGCTACTAAATCCCTTATCTTATTAATGCGATCATGTACACCTTTCACGGTGAGCTTCATTGATGTGAACTTCATGATTAGGATGCTGACTAATGACTTCTGAGAAGTTTTGAATTGTTTCTCAATAGTCGGTAATAATTCTTGGACATTCTCATAATGCTCAATTGAGCCATAAACATCAGCAGGAACTTTACTCTTTATGAACATGATACTTAAGCAATTAGATCGCTCCCATTTTTCATACAGAGCAAGATCAACCTAAGTCCTTGTTTCAGTAATATGTGATTGATTTCCTTATGGCATAGTCAATATCCAAGCACCCCAATTGGAAAAGAATACTCTCCTTCCAAAACTTAAAGTTCTCACTAGTTAATCCAGAGATATCTACTTTATTATCAGACATAATCACAAGTTGTAAAATTGCAAATATAAATTAACATACATGGTTAACAAAAATTTGAGACAGACATAAATCATAACTTATCAATGAAAATTATGTAAATAATGAATCTAGTGACATAAAAATTGCCTGTGGGCTAAATTTTTAATTCAATTAGATCCATTTTATGATAGAATTATTTATTATCCTTTTGATAAAAAATATTAAATTCATTTTCATAATTCTTGTGGGTAACAATGAAAAATATTTAATAATTTGATATTAATAAATTATGTAATGAGATTTTAATACCTATGCTTTCCATGTGTGATTTTTAACTTTAATAATTTTATTTAACTAAAGATATTGTGGTTAGTCTTTAACTAAATAAAATTATGAAAATCACTTAGCTAGATATTAATCCTTAAACTTTATTCAAGATTGTTGCTAAGCCATTATGCAACATCTAATGTATATAAACCTTATCAAATCCTTACTATAATAAATAATTTCATTTAATTAAATTTGTTGTGGCTAATTCTCTAATTAAATAAAATTATTTGGATCCCTAGACATATATTCTATAGTTTTATTGCTAAATACCTTATGCAATAAGTCTAAAAAAGTCTATACACCTAAAAATGCTTGTAACTAATAACCGATAATTCACATACAACCAATTACTTCAGGCACATAAAAAATATTCAAACAACAAATTTCTAAAATTTTTCACTAAATTATTTACAACAAAATTAATTTTAAAAATTTCACTTTAATAAAATCCCACGATTTTGCACAAAATTTTGCAATAAATTTCTCAAAAAAAGTTTGAAAATAATTCAAGAAACGTGGAATTATTATTTTGAGAAATTGACAAACTTTTAAAAAACCGGATAAGGCAGAGATTAAACCTAGCTCGGATCCCAAATGTAACCAAAATCACGATTTAAATGAAATGTAAGCAGCGAAAAGGATCAAACATGAATACTTCGGGCCATTATCTGAACCAAAATGTCAAAATCGAGATTTTGTAGCACCAATCTTCGAGTGCGTCAAACAATCGATGAGGATGTCGTATTTAACTATAGAAAAAAATCGTCAAAGTCTTATAAGCACTTGAAAACCTCACTAGATGGAATTATTTTCAGAAAGCATTTTTTGGTGCTTAAAAACCTTATGCTTAGGGGTATTTATAAGGTTTCGTAAGGACCTTATGCTTGGCGATATTTATAGTGGTGATTCCCCATTAAAAATCACCCGTCTCATACCCACTATCACAAAAAGTAAAAGTAGTGAGAAAAATATGAGAATGAAAAATATTTATAGGCGGATATTTTTACTACCCTTTCACATATGATAGTTTAAGTGAATTCAATATCGATGGTGAAGAATGGACATTGCTTATAAAAGGTTAGTTGTCAGACTCACAATCACACCTTAAAAAATATTTTTATAGGGAATTAGTAATTTCTAGGTTTTCATGTCTCTACGTAAAGAGTTTATAGATTTGGTTTTTCAACATTGGGTCGAATAATTGAATTTCAAAGAGATGGTACATAACATCCTTATCAAGTTCTGAAACATAGAGAGATTTCTCGAGCCACCATTATCATGATCTATATGCTTATATCTATCCAGCTTATATATTTATACAATCATATTGATTCAACCTCACAAGAGTGTTTGGAGAAAGTAAATATATATTTGTTTAATCTAAGAATTCCTCCATAGCTAAAAGCAAATATATATATTGGCACACATTCACTTGTACTGATGTAAAACTAAAATTGTTTTAAATTTTTCGTATCTTTTGATATTACACATTTTCTTTTTGTACGCTTAATATTTTAACGATTCAACCTTTAAATTTAATATTTCATTCATATAGATCATGCATGTCAAATTTAATTTTAATTAAAATTTTCAACTATTTATTTTTAAAAAAATTCAACCGTTGAATATATATTGAATATATATTAGATTTTTTTCAATTTTTCTTGATGTTCGCCAAAACCGTTAGAAACCTTTTCTTTAAAAGGCTTATGTCAAGAATGAGCTTGATGGTGCAATAGTTAAGACTTAGCATCCATTTGGTCCCAAGTTTGAAACCCCTTGTGCACCTTTAGCCAAAATATTTTTATTTTTTTATTTTTATCCCATGAAGTATCAAATTTTCAAAACAGCTCAAGCCAAAAAAACTATTTTTTTTATTTAGTCCTTAATTTAAATCAACCCTAATTCTAAACTAATTCCTAATCCTATTGCAATTAGAAGAAAAATTTTATAAATAATCAATCTTTTCAAAACCTAGAATTCATATTTAGAAGATTTTTCAAGCAAAGCTTGTTATAGGACAATTTGACCCAACTTTAAACTCATTTACAATAACCCAATTACTAACCCAAAACTAAACTTACCCAACAGCCCAAACCCAATTTCAGCCTAACCCTAACCCACTAACATCAGCCCAAAAACATTAACCAAAAAAGAGAACCCTAGCCTCCTAACACCTAGGTGCGCCGCACCTAGGTCTGCCACCACCATGTCAACCACCTGCTCCACCTGCTCCATCGTCCACCGACCTGCAAAGATCAGAAAGGAGAAAGGACAGATAATAATAAAAATGGCTTGTAACTTGGCTTTAAAAAACCAAAACCGAAAATAAAAGGGGATTTTTTTTCATTTTTTCGGATGTTTCAAAGACAAACAAATCAATACAAAACAACACAAACAAGCAGTTAAATACAAATGCAGTAAGAATCACGAAAGAGGAGAACAAAAAAAAAATGAAAGGAAACGAAATCGGAAGGTGATTTTATTCTTTTTTTCTTTTTCGGTTTTTTTTTAGTCTGTTATTTTTTCTTTTTTTGTTTCTCATATACATATATATATTATAACACATAAAAAAATAAAAGAAAAATAATAATAATAAACGTACCTTTAGGAGTTCCACCACCAAAATGATAAAATAAAATAAAAGTACCTTTAGGAGTCCCACCGAAAATCCCTTCTCCCTCTCTCCCTCCCCTTCCTCTTTCTTCTTTTTTTTTCTTTTTGCTGCTGCAAATGAAAATTTAAAAAAAAAATTGGCCTTTATATAGTCCCCAAAATGACGCTGCTTTGGGGTTTTAACCCCAAAAGCGTCTTTTGAGCCTACCCGACCCGACTCGATCCAAACCCGCTCAGGATCAGCATGTTTTTTTATGGAGGGGTTATTTGCGCGTTTAACCCCTCCGCTTTTTAATATGTTGTAATTAAATCTTTCATGTTTTTTAATTTGGCCTTGAAGTTTTAGCGCTTTTCAATTCAGTCCCCACTGATGTGCTGTGTTTTAATGGGAAGGAATATTTGCTGTTTTGGTCCTCCTAAGTTATGCGCACGTGGCATTTTGATCCTTTTTCTTTATTTCTTTTTCGAATTCGCCCCAAAATTTCATTTTACGTTCGAGTGAGTCCCTTTTGTGTTAGTTTACTGTTTTATTTTCAAATTACTTGTTATTATTTTCTATTATTTATTATTATTAATTATAATCTCTATATATTTATTATATTTATTGTATTTATTATATTTAGTAGTGTATATTTTATTATGTACGTATATGTATATGCATATTTATATATGGTGTTGCTTTATTACTTTATTTTAATATCTTTATTATATTTGCTTTTTATTTCAATATTACTATTATCATTGTTATTATATCTCAAAGGCATAATTTTATATATATATGTATATGTATTTAATATATTTATGTATATACTTATGTAGCATTATTATTAGTCGTTTTTTTTTTTCTAATATGTATATATTTTGTAAATATTTTAATATTATATTTTATATATATATATTTTCATATATTATATATATATATGTTTTAATATTACATTTTATATATTATTATGTATATTTTTAGTACATATATATTTGTGAAGTATTATCAATAGTTTATTATTATTATTATTATTTTTAATATGTATATATTGTGTATATATTTTAATACTACATTATATATATATATTTTTTATATTATGTATATATTTCAAGTGTTATATATTAAGCATTTCTAATATCCTTATTATTTATACCCATATACGTGCGTATCTCACGCGTATTAATAAGTTCATTTTATATCGTTATCATTTCTATGTATATGTATATATCGTATATGTTTTATATATATATTATGTATATATATACTTTCAATATTATTTTATATTTTTATATACTATTCCATGTACATATTTCCATATTATTCTATGTATATATTCTTAAATACTATTATATGTATATATATATTTTTAATACCATATTGTGTATATATTATTATTACATTTATTTTATTCCTACTATATTTATTATTAATATTAGTACATATATTTCGTTGTTCTTGTATACATATTTTATATATAGTATTATTTTCATATATCATTATATTTATACCTATTACTTTCACTATTATCACTTATTATTTCATTTTAATATTATATGTATATATTTTTTCATACATTTTATATTTATTTTATATATACGTATATATTATGTATATATTATGTATTTTATTATTTTATGTATATCACGTATATATTTTTAATACTTATTACTATTATTTTTTTTTATATATATTATTTGGTGTATATATCATGTATATATTTTAACATTACTAGTTATATTTTTACTATCTTAGGTATATACTTCAAACACTTGTATATAGTATATTTCTAACACCATTACTATTCATATACATGTATACTCTTAATATCATTATTATGTATATACATTCATTGTTTCTATTTCATGTTTAATTCTAGTATTATGTTTAATATCGTATATATCTTTATTGTTTTTAATATATTTGTCACACTTATATTTGCTTCAATATATTTCTAGCTCTATCATTTTATTTATTTCATATCAATTTACCTTTGCATTATTTCCTCCATAGTGCAACATCAATGTTAGCTTTTACTTTTATTTGTTCTATCTAACCTTATTTTTCCTCCAAGGCTTTTAACGTAGACCCAAATTCAAACGGTATGTCCTTCATTTTCTCGTGTTTCAACCAGTTCAAGAATAAGTTTTCTTTTCAAAAAGGATGATTTATTAGGTGTCCGATCACACCTAGAAAAAAGATCGGTGGCGACTCCTCTTTTTACATAAAACCGAAAGTTGGTTTTCCAATTTCCAATAAGTCCCCTCAATTAGCGACCGAAAGCTAAAAGTTTTACGTCGCTACAGCTGGCGACTCCGCTAGGGAGAAACTTTTTGAGAGTCGTGTCTGGAATTAAACTTGCATTGTCAAAATTTTCAAAGTCCCTTGTTCAAATTAACATTTCGTCGTGATCCTCAAATTTTTGTTTTCAAAAAATCATGCATTCGCATTATGTTGTAAATGTTTTTCTAACTCGTTTTGTCCTTTTTTGTTTTTCAGCTTTAAGTTTTATGGTTTTAGTTTTGTAGTTTTTTTTAAATGAAACGTAAAGGTTTATGAATTTCTCCCCACACACCGTGCACCTGCATCTTTGCATAACATAAGCTCTCTACCGGGCTCCGTCCGTTTAAGTGAAAGTAAACGCTATGCCTTCGTGAGTTAACTCGTCCCTCCGCACAGGCTAGTGAATACTTTCGGGTTATATATGACTTATGTTTTCGTGAGTTAACTTGTCCCTCCGCATAGGCATAAGTAAATGTAATCCCTTGAATTGAACTCGTAAGCCTGTGATGGGCTACGACCGAGGCTTCGTACTAATCTTAGTAGATGATAGTACGAACAATTCGAGTACCTATCTAGAACCGAAATCGCATATAGTGAACCGTACGAGCCACCTAATTAGAGCTATGCCGAACCTCCGTTCGTTTAGTAGTCACCAAAATAAGTGCACGGGAGGAACGGCTCTTACCTTTTGCATTTTCACTTTCTATACAAGGGAATTGGGTCTGTTTAATAAACTAGATTTGGGTAGTTCGATTTGTTAAACTTTCCATGTTTTTCTGCCTGTATTTAATTACTAATCAAGGTTGTTTATCTTTGCCTTTTTTTTTTCACCATGCATTAAAGGCATCATATTAGGAAGGTGTTAACTAGAGATCGGTTGCCAAAAAATGGGTTTCTAATGGAAGAGTCAATTATACAAACAACCGAGAGGAACGCCGTGGTTTGGGACTGGTCTCTAAAAACTCAGAAAGAAAAAGGGGATAGCCTAGTGGAGGGATGTATTGCCAATCTGCCCGAGCACATAACTGTGAATGATCGCCAGAATAACCTTGAAGATTTGGTTCAGGTTTAGAATCAGTGGGACTCGAACACTAGGGGTATCTTTACTGAAAGATATGGGGACATAGCCAACTTGATTGCTGTCAACATAGACGAACGATTGATTCAAGCCATGATCAGATTTTGGGATCCGGCCTACCAATGTTTTACTTTCAATCAAGAAGACATGACTCCGGCTATAGAGGAGTACGTTGCTTTGCTTCGTGTTGAAAATGCGCAATTCTATAAAGTATATGTGAAGGAGCCTAAGCTGATGACCTTCAAGAAAAAGTTAGTGAGATTGATAGACATGACTGACGCATGGGCAGAAAAACAGATAAAGAAGAAGAATGAAACCATTTGCATTCCATGGTCTTCCCTACGAGATTTGGTTCTGAACCATCCCGACATGTTGAAAAGGGTAAATCTATTTGCTTTGGCCATTTACGGTTTGATCATCTTCCCGAAAGTCCTTGGATACATAGAAGTTGCGGTGGTGGATTTCTTCGAAAGATTAAAGCAAGGAATGAACCCTGTCCCAACTATCTTGGCTGAGACCTTCAGATCTTTAAACAATTGTAGGAAAGTGGGGAAGGGACGTTTTATCGGATGCGCGCAGTTACTCAGTGTCTGGATTTTGAGCCATTTCTGGAAAGTAGAGTGCACACCGTACCACATGTTTTCAAAAACCTTCGCCCCGTTGGAAGCCTATCTTGAGAGAGAATGGCCAAAGAATGTTACCGAAGATGTAACCTGGAGAGCACCGTGGATTCGCCCTTCGGTTCTGTTATACAAGGTTGGAAATCAAGATTGGGTACCACTACTCGGGCTATGGGAAGGAATTGGATACACTCTGTTAATGGTCCAGAGGCAATTTTCTTCACGATAATTCATACCTGCCACTGGAGGATTAGCGTAGTCTGAGTTTGCTTTTGCGGGTGAAGGCTATATGAAGAGGGTCCGAGGCGTTGCAAAATCTTGGAAGGAAGTTCATCTGATAGAGTTGGTCTTATACGCTGATACTCTCACTCAATATTATGACGTATGGAGAATACAACGGGTGAATAGCCAGCGAGTTTCGTCAATGAGTTACGCCTTTCAGAATCCCTTCTTGAAGGAAATGCCATCCGAGTTAAAAGTGGCAAGACAAGAGTTTGAACGCGAAAAGACCAAGATGTCAAGGGACCTCGGTGCTCTTCAAAAAAAAAATTACCAGTTGAAGATCGATGTTCAGATTAAAAGGTCCAAAACCGAGAAAGTGCAAAAAAAAGTTGAAGTCGTAAGAAATGACTTAAGGGACCTTCATCTGGAAAATAAAAAGTTAAGAGTCACTATCAAGAATAGTGGGTTGGGCAAATCATCAGCGGAATAGAAATAAGAGTTAAGCAACATCAAAGATGGGATGGAATTTTGGAAAGGAAAAGCGAAAAAAGAAGAAGAAAAGGCTGTGCGGGCTATGATGGAGCTAAAGAAGAAGAACGTCGAATATGATGTTGTGTCTACCGAGGTAATGACTAGTCGATCTAAATGTCAAGAACTAAAAGAGAGGATACAAGATTTAGAAGACATGCCGCAAGATCGTCAACAATAGCTAGATACTCTCTTGAAGGCTTTGGAAGAAAAGAATAGTCAATATGATAGAGACATTCGTGCTTATGAAGAGGGCCTCCAAGAAAAAAAAATGCAACTTAGCTATTTGATTAATGAAGTTCGTGGGGTAGCCATGCACATGGTACAATTATCGGAAGAAGCTGAAATTCTCATTTGCCAATTCCCTCCAAGTCGAAGATCAAACATATCAGAATTCTTAACACGAGTAAAGAAATATGGCGATATAGCTAGGAAGTTTGTGTAATGGCTGAATCAAAAATGGAAAAATATTTAGTAATGGACTCTTTTGATAAATGAAATTCCTAAATAGGGGCCATCTTGAAATCAACACTAAATTCTTGCATATTTATGTATGACTAACATTCATTTATGCATTCATTCATTCATTCATTCATTCCATATCCCATAATCGTTCGCTGAGGTTAAAACATACAATTCGCAGTTATAATACCACAAGACTGGAACCACGTCATTTGTATAGGACACACTGACAAGCTAGAGTAATAGAGGTTGAATTCAATGAAAGGATCGAAAGGATGGAAAGAATCCAAAGGGAATTACAAGAGCAGTTGGCCAAGTCACAGCAAGAGACAAGAGACTTAATGATGAGACCTCGAGAAGAATCGCTTGAACAGAAGGATCAAATGGCCAAGATAATGGAAATGATGTCGGCTCTGGTAAAAGGAAAGGAACCTATGAACCCTGACGTTGTGGAACACAGTCAAGGGTTAACCTCGATCAAGATCCGCCCCATCCTCTAGGATTTACTCCACCGCACACCCACGCAACACAAAGAGGGTACGCTGAATGGGAACCTACAGGCCTGGAACAACAACCTGCGCCACCTGCTAATCTGGGGCAAAGAATGTTCGTATCAAACCCGGGGGCTAGTCTTGCTGATCCACTCGTGCCAAATTTGGACGATCCAGCAGAAATAGCCAAGTTGAAAACCGGTGATCACGAGGCTCAAGAGAAGTATAGGAGCTTAGAGGAAAGACTCAAAGCAATAGAAGGCACTGAAGTCTTCTCCGCACTAGGTGCTAAAGAACTCAGTTTGGTACCCGATCTAATTCTACCTCCGAAGTTCAAGGTGCCTGATTTTGAAAAGTACGATGGGATAAGATGCCCCAAAGCGCATCTTGTCATGTTTTTCGGGAAAATGACCGGTTATGTGAACAAAGATAAGCTACTCATACATTATTTTCAGGATAGTCTAGTAGGACTTCGGTGGTACAACCAGTTCAGTAGGGAAAAGATCTGATCTTGGAAGGACTTGGCGTCAACATTCTGTGAGCAGTACAAGCATGTATCGGATATGGTGCCTGATTGAATGACTTTACAAATGATGGAAAAGAAACCAGCAGAAACCTTTAGACAGTATGCACAAAGGTGGAGAGATATCTCAGCCCAAGTGGAACCTCCACTGACTAAGACTGAGATAACGGTCATTTTCATCAACACGTTGAAAGCGCCATTCTATGACAAACTAGTGGGAAGTGCCACAAAGGACTTTACGGATATTTTGATATCTAGGGAACTTATTGAGAATGCCATAAAAAGTGGAAGGATGGAAGGTTCTGACAGTTCAAAAAGGGCAGCACCCTTAAAGAAAAGAGAGCCAGAAATCCATATGGTGGAAATGGAAGTCGTTACACTCCAAACTCATATCCAAACCAACCCCGAACTCGAAATTATCCACCTCCGAATTTCTATTATCTTCCTCAAACCCTTTACTACCAAGCACCACCTCCTTCTTACCCCGTATACGCCACAAACAACCAAAGACCCGTCACCACATTCCCACAAAGCAATGTACCCGCTCAAAGCCAACCCAGAAACAAACAAAGGCCAGCAAGACCTAATCCTGAAAAACCGTAATTTATTCCTATTCCTTTTTTGTATGGGGAACTGTACCCAAAAATCTTGGAGAAGCAATTAATATCTCCCCATTACATGGCACCCCTTAAGCCTCCACACCCGAAATGGTACGATCCAAATGCTAATTGTGCATACCATGCCGAGAACCAGGGGCACTCTACGAAAAACTGCCTTGCCTTTAAAAGAAGAGTTCAAGGACTCATCGATGCGGGCATTCTGCGATTTGATGGTACTGGCGGTAAGGCCGGGAACCCATTCCCTAACCATACCGAAGGAAATGTGAACGCAGTGGGAAAAGAAGACAAATGGCAAGTCAGAAGATGTGTTTCGGGAATAAAGACACCTCTGCAGAAAATCTGGAAAGTACTGGTTAAGAAGGGATTGCTCTGTCGCCCCGACAGAAATCTCAGAGAAGAAGGTCAAGGTTTTTGCGGTTTCCATGGAATTGTAGGGCACGACATTCAGTCGTGTGAGGAATTTAAAAGGTTACTTCAAGACCGGATGGATAATAAGGAGATTGAGATCATTAATAAAGGCGAAAAGACCGATAGAGGAGAAATATGCGCCTCTGACAATCAATCGTCAGGTTTCCCGTATAGTGCCGATTGACCGTTAATAATTTATTACGACGCAAAGAAGGAGCCGGTAAAACTAAATATGATCATCGAAGTACCATCTCCTTTCCCTTACAAGGACGGCAAGGCAGTACCGTGGAAATACGATATCAACATCGTCACACCTGAAGGTGAAAAATTCGAAACCACAACTGGAGATGTTACGGAGGTAGGCCATTTTACCCGTAGTGGGCGGTGTTATTCTAAAGAGATTGAGCCTATAAAGAAGAATAGTGACTGGAAGCAAAAAGGAAAAGCACCAATGCATGAGGTCAAGTGAGTAGGAAACTCCACCAAACAAGAAACTAAAAAGCCTGTGGATGAGGAGGAAGCACAAGAATTCTTGAAATTTATCAAGCACAGTGAATACAATGTGGTGGAACAATTGAATAAGCAACCAGCACGAATCTCAGTTTTATCTCTACTGTTAAATTCAGAGCCACACCGGAACGCTTTGCTGAAGGTGTTAAATCAAGCTTACGTAGCAAACAACATATCTGTTGAGAAGCTTGATAGGTGGGTGAACAATCTGAACGCGGACAATTTCATCTCTTTTAGTGATGATGAGATACCGCCAAACTGTAGAGGCTCAATGAAAGCACTGCATATTACGACTCGCTGTAAGGGCTACATAATACCAAACGTACTCATCGATAATAGGTCGGCACTCAACCTCATGCCTTTGGCTACACTCTCCAGAATTCCGATGGATTTGTCCTATTTAAGGCCCTGTCATTCCACGGTAAGGGCATTTGAAGGGACAAGGCGTGAAGTCATGGGAAAGATTGAGATCCCTCCGGAAATGGGTCCCTACATATATGATGTCGAGTTCCAAGTCATGGACATTACACCCTCATACAATTACCTTTTGGAAAGACCCTGGATTCATTCTGCTGGGGCAGTCCCATCATCCCTCCATCAAAAGGTGAAATTTATCATGGATGGCTGTTTGGTCACTGTCGAGAGAGAAGAAAACATTGTAGCATCTATTTCTACCGACGCACCATACATTGAAGTGAGTAAAGATGCTATAGAGTGTTCCTTTCGATCCCTTGAATTTGTCAATGCCACATTTGTCGCTGAGGGAAACAGAATTCCCGTGCCAAAACTGTCGAGAAATACCAGGATGGGTATCAAGCTGACTGTGGGGAGAGGAGCCCGAGCGGGGAAAGATTTGGGAAAATTTCAGCAATGAATAGTCAGGGCTCTAAAGCTAGTGCACCACAAGGCCCGATACGGTTTGGGGTTCCAGCCGGACATGAGTCAAAGAATAAAACAATGGAAGAGAGATCAAAAAAGAAGGATCGTAAGAACTTTAGGCCGAGAAATAGAATGAGAGCCCATAACGTACCCTCCTTTGTCAAAAACATTTACATCTGCAGGGATGATATACCCCGGACAGGATAATACACAAAGCACGATATTATTAATTGAAAGGGTCTTGAAATGTCGATATAAATGTCATTGACAAAGGAAGTGAGGCAAGTAAAGATGTTTCAATGATACGCCATTGTCCTCCTGGTTTCATGTTGAACAATTGGACTGCCGAGGACCTTCTTGTAGTTTATAAGTCTTCAGAGTAATGCTCAAAGATTAACCCTCTATTGTGTCCTTAGATATAATAGAATTCTTTTGTAAGAGCTTGCATTCGCTCTTTATCATTTAAATGAATATCAATGAAGATGCATTTTGTCACGACCTTTCGCATTATCACTAATTTCATAATCATTTTCTCATTTCATAGCCTATCCTTACATTTGTCTCATACCATGCCATAACATTTCGTTTGTTGGTTCCAATACTTGGATGCTCCTCTATAGTTTTCTTTTCCATTCAATTTTCAAGTGCTCAGATATCAACAGCATGAACAAACCCGTTACGAGACCTGAAATTGATTTTGAGAAGGCTGTTTGTTTAAGAGAATTCGAAGTCGAAGAAAATGCTGAAGACTATGTCTCGTCTCTTAACTTGCTAAGAATGGTGGAACAAGAGGATAAACAGATTTTGCCTCATCAAGAATCTGTTGAAACAATAAATTTGGGAACTGAAGAAAGGAAGCAAGAAGTGAAGATTGGGACCTCTATTTCAGGGGACACCAGGCATAATTTGATTGCTTTGCTTCGTGAGTACAAAGATGTATTCGCATGGTCATATCAGGACATGCCAGGATTGGATGAAGATGTAGTGGTCCATAAGCTCCCATTAAATCCAGAATGCAAACCCATTCAACAAAAGTTAAGATGGATGAGACTCGAGATGTTGTTGAAAATAAAAGAGGAAGTCAAGAAGTAATTTGATGTTGGCTTCCTACAAGCCTCCAAATATCCAGAATGGGTGGCTAACATAGTCCCGGTACCAAAGAAAGACAGCAAAGTACGAATGTGCGTGGATTATTGTGACCTGAATCGAGCAAGTCCTAAAGATAATTTTCCCTTGCCACACATTGATACGTTGGTGGATAACACAGCGAAGCATTCATTGTTTTCTTTCATGGATGGATTCTCGGGGTATAATCAGATCAAGATGACCCCTGAGGATATGGAGAAAACTACCTTCGTAACAATGTGGGGAACTTTATGCTACAAGGTGATGCCATTTAGGTTAAAGAATGCTGGGGCAACATATCAGAGGGCTATGGTGATATTATTCCATGACATGATGCATAAAGAAATAGAGGTCTATGTCGATGATATGATTGCTAAATCTCGAGGGGAAGAAGAGCATGTAGTGAACCTCAATAAGTTGTTCGAAAGGTTGAGAAAATTTCAGCTAAAGCTTAATCTAGCCAAATGTACGTTTGGGGTTACCTCGAGAAAGTTTCTAGGCTTCATTGTCAGCGAAAGAGGTATCGAGGTTGATCCAGATAAAATAAAAGCCATTCAAGAGCTACCACCTCCGTGTAAGCAAAAGGAAGTCAGAGGATTTCTGGGGAGGTTAAACTGCAACGCCCGATTCATCGCTCAACTTACCAACCAATGCGACCCAATCTTTCGACTTCTTCGAAAACATAACCCGGGAGAATGGAATGAGGAATGCCAAGTGGCATTTGATAAGATAAAACAATATTTGCCTAGTCCTCTAGTGCTAGTACCGCCAACTCCGGGAAGACCCTTGATATTGTATTTGACTGTGTTCGAAAATTCAATGGGTTGCGTACTGGGGCAACATGACGAGTCAGGAAAGAAAGAAAAGGCGATCTACTACCTCAGCAAAAAGTTCACGAATATGAGGCAAAGTATTCGTCCATTGAAAAATACTATTGTGCTCTGGTTTGGGTAGCTCGGAGACTCAGGCAATATATGTTGTATCATACGACATGGTTAATTTGAAAGCTGGACCCAATAAAATATATGATGGAATCACCTGCACTCTCAAGAAGAATGGCGTGATGGCAGATCTTACTATCGGAGTACGACATCGTCTATGTGAGTCAAAAGTCGATAAAAGGAAGTGCAATAACTGAATTCTTAGATCCTCGAACAACCGATGAATACGAGCCATTGAGATTTGATTTCTCGGATGAAGACTTGATATGCATTACAGAAAAAGATGGCGAGTCATCAGAAGAGAAGTCATGGATGATGAGCTTTGATGGTGTATCGAACGCATTGGGGCATGAGATTAGAGCAATCTTAGTATCGCCAGAGGGGAACCATTATCCATTCACTGCCAGATTAAACTTCTTCTGTACCAATAACATAGCGGAATATGAGGCTTGTATCATGGGACTCCGTACAGCAATTCAATGAAACATCAAAACTTTAGAGGTATATGGAGACTCAACGCTGGTGATTTACCAAATCCGTGGAGATTGGGAAGTGAGGAATCTGAAATTGGTTAAATACTGTGATCTAGTGGCAGAGCTGATTAAAGAATTTGAAGAAATAACTTTTAATTACTTCCCATGAGAAGAAAACCAATTGGCTAATGCCCTGGCCACTTTGGCTTCAATGTTCAAAGCAAACAGAGAAACAGAAATAATGCCTTTTCAAATGAGCATATATGAAGCCCCTGCACATTGTTTCAGCATTGAAAAAAGCCAGATGGACGGTCATGGTTCCATGATGTCTTAGAATATATCAAGAATCAAAAGTATCCCAAACAAGCAAATGAGAACGACAAAAGAACAACCAAAAGAATAGCAACTGGATTTGTTCTTGATGGAGACATTCTGTACAAAAAAGGAAAAGATCAAGTGCTCTTAAGATGCGTAGATGCTGTTGAAGCCAGAAAAATACTTGAAGATGTCCATGAGGGAATCTGTGGGACACATGCCAATGGTTTCACTATGGCCAAGAAGATTATGAGACTCGGTTACTACTGGTTGACGATGGAAAGCTACTGCATTAGTTTTGCAAGAAAATGCCATAAATGTCAAATTTATGGCGATAAAATTCATGTAGCTCCTTCGCCCCTTCACGTCATGACTTCTCCGTGACCTTTTTCTATGTGCGGTATGGACGTTATAGGGCCAATTTCCCCAAAAGCTTTTAATGGACATCAGTTTATTTTTGTGGTTATTGATTACTTCACAAAATGGATAGAAGTCGCTTCGTTTGCCAATGTGACGAAGACTGCAGTTAGTAGGTTTTTGAAAAAGGAAATCATTTGTTGATATGGTTTTCCTGAAAGAATCATTTCAGATAATGCCATGAATCTGAACAACAAAATGATGAAAGAAGTGTGTGAGCAATTTCAAATAAAGCATCATAACTCATCGCCCTATCGCCCGAAAATGAACGGAGCTGTTGAAGCGGCCAACAAGAATATTAAGAAGATTATTGGAAAAATGACCGAGACATATAAAGACTGGCACGAAAAGCTACCATTTGCTTTGTATGCATATCGCACATCTGTGTGGACATCAACGGGAGCAACTCTTTTCTCTCTGGTCTATGGAATGGAAGCTGTGCTACCTATCGAAGTTGAGATCCCCTCTCTACGAGTCTTAATGAAGTCGAAACTAGAGGAAGCAGAATGAGTTCGAGCTCGATATGACCAATTAAACCTCATCGAAGAAAAACGTCTAAAGGCAATTTGTCACGGGCAGATGTACCAGAAGAGAATGATCGCGGCCCATGACAAGAAAGTACGACCAAGAGAATTCCAAGAAGGAGAACTCGTGCTGAGAAAGATTCTCTCAATATAAAAAGACTTCCGAGGAAAATGGGCACCAAATTGGGAAGGACCATATGTCGTAAAGAAGCCATTTTCGGGTGGAGCTTTGATTCTCACTGAGATGGATGGAAAGGAGTTACCTAATCCAGTGAATTCAGATGCTGTGAAGAAATATTATGCCTAAAAAATAAAAAAAATAAAAAAAAAAGAAGAAGAAGGAAAAGATCAAGGTGAAAACCCGAAAAGGGAGTCTTGATGAACAAAAGGATCAAGGTGAAAACCCGAAAAGGGCGTTTTGATTAACACAAAAGATTAGGATGAAAACCCAAAAGGGCATTTTAATGAGACAAAACACTGGGCTTAAAAAGCAAGGCGTTTTGAACGGTGGGTCAAGCAGCAAGACTACAGTATTTGGAGCATTTTCAGCAGCTCGAAATATTCTATGCAAGAAGCCATGCTCGAAAAGATTCTTGATTGAGGAACGTGGAAAAGTTCATGCATTAAATATCTAAAGCATCTGTATCCGTTGAATGCGATCCCTTTTTCTCTTTATGACATTTTTACTATCATTGGTTAACCTTCTTTGTTTGCTACCTTTGAAATAAATAAATATAAGGTACCCCTTTTGTCCCTACTTGACCATTTTCATACATTTCATTATATGGTTTATTTACATGATAAATAGTGAAATGACATACTCTAAACAAAAGAAATGTTAAGCATTACCCGGATAAGAATTTGATAAGTACAAGAGTCTCAAAGTAAGGACAAAGTTCAACCAGAGGCAAAAGGGTGATATTTGAGAAACGTTGATTACTCGTGAAGCTTGAAGACGGGTACAGGGCCTAAAGAGAAAGTCAAGAGTCAAAGCAATGAACGCAGATCATCAAAAATTGTGATGAAAAAGGACATACGACAAACATGCCTAAGGCACATAGCATGATCATGTAGGCATATAGGCATTTAAGACCAACATGTGCATATCATGATAACATCATGCATGACATATACAGGTACTCCAGTAGAATAAGAGGATGTAACGATAGCTATACTGAATCAAAGGAAAAGACACATGAGTTCCACCAGATAATAGGTTTTGGTATTTTGATGTTTTTATTTCTATTTTCAAAATTCGACTCATATTGCGAGAAATGAGCTGAGCCTCAAGATAAGTTGAGGTATTTTCAATTTTGTTAAAAATCAACTCATATTGTGAGAGGTGAGTTGAGCCTCAGGACACGTTGAGGTGATTTCAATATTCTGTTTGTCAAAAAAAAATCAATTCATATTGCGAGAGGTGAGTTGAGCCTCAGGACAAGCTGAGGTAATTTCAATATTCTATTTGTCGAAAATCAACTCATATTGCGAGAGGTGAGTTGAGCCTTAGGACACGCTGAGTTAATTTCAATATTCTGTTTGTCAAAAATCAACTCATATTGCGAGAGGTGAGTTGAGCCTTGGCTCACGTGCTGAGCTATTTTCAATTTCTGCTTTAATGTTTGTTTTAAAGAGTCAATTCAGATTGCAAGAAATGAGTTGAGCTCAGGATCACCTGCTGAGTAAAGAATAAAGATTGGAGTTGATTGAAGACACCAGATTTTGTCTCCCTGAAGTTGCAATGGAGCTGATCGAGGATATCAAATCTTGCCTTTCTAAAGTTGTAGAAGAGAATACTACAAACCTTATCTCACTAAAGCGATAGAAGAGCAGATTAAAGTTGTAGATCTCATCTTTCTGAAGTTACAATGAAGCAGATCAAAGCCACAAGTCTCATATAATTGAAGTCACATTGGAGTGGATCGAAGCTACAAAGCATATATCAGAAAATGCAGTGGATTGAACCAAAGCTACAGGATGCGGTGGACTAGAAAGAGACTACCTGGATGAGAAGAACACCAAAAGAAGTCAAGATGGGCAAGACCGGGCAAAATTGGCCTTTCTTTGTGTCTTTGCTCTATTCCCGTTACACGACAATGAGCAAAGAGGGGCAGCTGTTATAGGCCAATTTGACCCAACTTTAAACCCATTTACAATAACCCAATTACTAACCCAAAACTAAACCTACCCAACAGCCCAAACCCAATTTCAGCCTAACCCTAACCCACTAACATCAGCCCAAAAACATTAACCAAAAAAGAGGACCCTAGCCTCCTAACACCTAGGTGCGCTGCACCTAGGTCTGCCACCACCATGTCAGCCACCTACTCCACCTGCTCCACCGTCCACCAGCCTGCAAAGATCAGAAATTAGAAAGGACAAATAATAATAAAAATAGCTTGTAACTTGGCTTTAAAAAGCCAAAACCGAAACTAAAAGGGGATTTTTTTTTCATTTTTCGGATGTTTCAAAGACAAACAAATCAAAACAAAACAACACAAACAAGAAGTTAAATACAAAAGCAGTGAGAATCACGAAAGAGGAGAACAAAAAAAACGAAAGGAAACGAAATCGGAAGGTGATTTTATTCTTTTTTTTCTTTTTCGATTTTTTAGTCTATTATTTTTTCTTTTTTTGTTTCTCATATACATATATATATATATATATATATATATATATATAATAACACATAAAAAGTAAAATAAAAATAATAATAAAAACGTACCTTTAGGAGTTCCACCACAATCCCTTCTATGGCACCAATCCCACCGAAATCCCTCTCCCTCTCTCCTCTCCCCTCTCCCCTTTCCTCTCTTCTTTTTTTCTTTTTACTGTTGCAAATGAAAATTTAAAAAAAAATTGGCCTCTATATAGTCCCCCAAAACAACGTCATTTTGGGGGCTGCCCTTTAACCCCAAAACGACATCGTTTTGAGCCTACCCGACCCGACCCGATCCAAACCCGCTCAGGATCCGCGTGTTTTTTGATGGAGGGGTTATTTACGCGTTTAACCCCTCCGCTTTTTAATATGTTGTAATTAAATCTTTCATGTTTTTTAATTTGGCCCAAGTTTTAGCGCTTTTCAATTCAGTCCCCACTGATGTGCTGTGTTTTAATGGGAAGGAATATTTGTTGTTTTGGTCCTCCTAGGTTATGCGCACGTGGCATTTTGATCCTTTTCTTTATTTCTTTTTCGAATTCACCCCAAAATTTCATTTTATGTTTGATTGAGTCCCTTTTGTGTTAGTTTATTGTTTTATTTTCAAATTACTTGTTATTATTTTCTGTTATTTATTATCATTATTAATTATAATCTCTATATATTTATTATATTTATTGTATTTATTATATGTAGTAGTGTATATTTTATTATGTACGGATATGTATATGCATATTTATATATGGTGTTGCTTTATTACTTTATTCTAATATCTTTATTATATTTGCTTTTATTTCAATATTACTATTATCATTGTTATTATATCTCAGTGCATAATTTTATATATATATATATATATATATATAAATATATGTATATGTATTTAATATATTTATGTATATACTTATGTAGCATTATTATTAGTCGTTTTTTTATTTCTAATATGTATATATTTTGTAAATATTTTAATATTATATTATATATATATTTTTCATATATATATATATATATATATATTTTTAATATTATATTTTATATATTATTATGTATATTTTTAGTATATATATATTTGTGAAGTATTATCAATAGTTTATTATTATTATTATTATTTTTAATATGTATATATTGTGTATATATTTTAATACTACATTATATATATATTTTATATTATGTATATATTTCAAGTGTTATATATTAAGCATTTCTAATATCCTTATTATTTATACCCATATACGTATGTATCTCTGAAGCGTATTAATAAGTTCATTTTATATCGTTATCATTTCTATGTATATGTATATATTGTATATGTTTTATATATATATATATTATGTATATATATACTTTCAATATTATTAGTTATATTTTTTATATACTATTCCATGTACATATTTCCATATTATTCTATGTATATATTCTTAAATACTATTATATGTATATGTATATTTTAATACCATATTGTGTATATATTATTATTACATTTATTTTATTCCTACTATATTTATTATTAATATTAGTACATATATTTCGTTGTTCTTGTATACAAATTTTATATATAGTATTATTTTCATATATCATTATATTTATACCTATTATTTTCACTATTATCACTTATTATTTTATTTTAATATTATTATGTATATATTTTTCATGTATGTCACGTACATACATTTTTAATATTTATTTTATATATATGTATATATCATGTATATATTTTAACATTACTAGTTATATTTTTACTATCTTAGGTATATACTTCAAACACTTTGTATATAGTATATTTCTAACACTATTACTATTCATATACATGTATACTCTTAATATCATTATTATGTATATACATTCATTGTTTCTATTTCATGTTTAATTCTAGTATTATGTTTAATATCGTATATATCTTTATTGTTTTTAATATATTTGTCACACTTATATTTGCTTCAATATATTTCTAGCTCTGTCATTTATTTATTTCATATCAATTTACTTTGCATTATTTCAAAAATCTTATTCTTGTTTTCTAATTAATTTCAATACATGAGACAATGTATCGGTTTGACACTAAGTCGTTGATTTCATCGCTATGTTGGGTGAATCATATCGGCTCGTGTTAAAAACAGAACACCATTCTAAAGAATCAAAATTCAAAAATTCTCGTCTTTTCAATCGAATCACGGTTAAATGTCAAATTGAATTCGTATTTTGAAAATTAAGACGACACAAGTTTAACAAGATACCAATTTTGGGCGTTGCGAGGGTGCTAATACCTTCCTCGCGCGTAACTGACTCCGAACCTTATTTTTCCTCTGGCTTTTAACGTAGACCCAAATTCAGCCTTCATTTTTGTTCAAGAATAAGTTTTCTTTTCAAAAAAGGATGATTTATTAGGTGTCCGATCACACCTAGAAAAAAGATCTGTGGCGACTCCCCTTTTTACATAAAACCGAAAGTTGATTTTCCAATTTCCAATAAGTCCCCTCAATTAGCGACCGAAAGCTAAAAGTTTTACGTCGCTACAAAGCTTTCAAATTTTTTCTTCTTCTTCATTGTTGAAACCCTTATTGCAATTAAGGTTCTTAAAAGATTTCAAGGTTTTCAACTTCATCCCTCTCCTCCCAGTTATTACTGACTTTTTCATCCAAAAATTAAGGTTTTTGTGTCATCAATCAGGTATGGGATCTAGCTTAAACCATTTTGTATAAATTGAATGTTAAAAATTAGGGTAATTTGTTATGCGAAGCCCCATGTATGCGAACCCTAAGTGAAGTGTTAAATGAACCCTAGGTGAACTGTCATGTGGTCCCTCAGTAAATATTGTGTGAACCTCTTAGTAAACATTAGGCGGACCCTCACATAAACATATATACATGCGAACTCTGTTATAAAATCGATAGGCAAACTATAGCTAGTATGCGAACCCTCATGCAAACCCTTATGGATTTAGTATGCGAACCCTAATATGTTTTAATATGCAAACTTTAATATGATTTAGTATGCGAACCCTTATGGATTTAGTATGCGAACCCCTATACGATTATGTTTGTGAACCTCTATGTGATTTATTATGCAAACTCTCATGTGACTTAGTATCCGAACCCTGTATGTGCAAACCCTACATGCCAACTCTGTATGTTCGAACCCTATATGTGAACCCTATGTGCGAACCCTCATGTGATTTTGTATGCGAACCCTACATGCGAACCCTGTATGTGTGACCCTGTTATGTATGTGTTAGTCGAACTAGCATGTTCATAACCTAATGTTAGAATAATGATGCAAGTTTTTAGTTCACATGAAGAAATTATATATGTGAAATTGATATGAATGAATGCATGAATACATGCCATTAAATAATAAATGTGCTTGAAAAGTACAACATTGATTGTTGATAAATAGCATGATATACTGAGTTTATGTGAATGATTACATGAAATTAGGTATGGAGGATAGATGAGTTCAGTAGGAGAGAGTTTATGTGAATAATTACATGAAATTAGGTATGGAGGACGGATGAATTCCGTAGGAGAAAGTGGCAATTTAAGTCCATACCAAAAGTCAGTACTGCACAAAGCAAGCAACAATGTTATCGAAATCGGGTAAATCGGGATGATAGTTTTAAAATGTCATAAAAATCGGGCAACCCGAGATGGTAAATTATTGTAGTAAAAGTCATCGTCAAGGATGACAAGTGAACAATTATCATCAGCGGGAAATCTGGGATGGTCAGTTTTTGATAAGGGTTTTGGAATGTTGAGCGATTGATAATACTCTAAAATGACGTGTTTTTATATATTAATCATGTGTTTATTTTGAGCTTGAGCCTACTAATTTGAGCTATTTATGTCTTTTTATCTTTTAGGGACTAAATTGGAGGCGAAAAGTAAATTCAAGGGAAAAAACGTCAATTCGGAGATTAAATGGGTCAATATGCAACGTGGGACAAATATGGTGCCAAAAGTGCGAACATGGAAGGCACAATGACTTAAAAGCAAATAGAAGAGATTTTATTTTGGAAGACTCTATTTTATTTTATTCTATTAGGATAATTAATATTAAGATAATTATTAGGATTATTCAAATTTAGGATTTTATTTTAATTATCTTTGTTTATCTTTAATTAAATGTATTTATCTTTTTAGAATTTAAATTCAATTAGACTATCTCCTTAGCACTATAAATAGGGGGTGAAGTGACTCTATTTGGGAGGACCTTTTTCTGTAAACACTCTCCTCCAAAAGTCTTTTGTTCTTTCATATTTCTTTTCAATAAAATTTCTTTTTCCATATTTTTATTTATTTGCTTTCCCTCTATTATCATGAGGCACTAAAAAACCCTTCTAGCCAAAAGTTGTCAATATTTCCCCAAAAAGGGTTCTTGAGGCTTAGAATCCGTACTTAGCCTTCTCGCCAAGTATTCATCATTTCTCACTTTTACTGGTGGCGCTTAGTCCATGGCCCTTAAGAAGTAAGCTTTTCAGCATATGCAAAGGCGGCCGCTTTGTATGTTTTGGAAGGACTGCATAGTCGGTTCGTTAACTTACTGCGTCAGAGGTTGGCGAGCCAAAGAGACAAAATGGCGTGGGATTCGCCATTGAGAAGCGTTGATCTAGCATAGATTATTGGCAAGAGTCAGGTTCCCTAAAAATCGTAAATCTAATATTTGGAGCTGGTGGTCGTAGGCGTCTTCTTCCACTATAACTGGCTTACTTGAGTCGAGAAGGATCATCCAAAAGCCAAGGATTGAGCCCAAGGCGGAATGAGACAACCGGAGGCTGGAACTTTCCCATAAGAATTTCTTTTCACTTAAAACTCTCTTTATTATTTTTATTATTTTCGTAATCATAATTTCAGTAAACTTTAAACTCTATTTTTATTTTATTTTCGCTTCCAAAATCAATTCTTAAAATCTGTTTTTTTTTTCTCCACCTATTTGTTTTCCTTTTACTTTCACATCGAGGACTATGTGTTTTAAGTGGGGGGAGCATTCTTCGTTGTTATTATCTACTATTTTTGCTGTCATATTGTTGTTGCTGCTGTTTGTGCTCGTTTCTGCCCATTTATTTTAAGAATATCCTGCAGCTTTTCATGCCCAAGATTTTACCAGGAATTGCCTACTGTTTGACCTACAAGCATGATTCTTACCTTCTAAGGAAGTTATGATTTTCCCATAATTGATGCCATCTCCAATTGCTTTTATTTTTATTAGGCTAAAAATAATTGTGATTAATAGGTTAATTCTATCTTGCTTTTCGTAAAATTGATTAAGTTTAATATAAAGTGAACACTTAAAATGATTGCATGCTTAATTAATGTTCATGGCTATTAGGTGATTATTGAAACTTATTTTTGACACTTAAATTTTTTCTTTCCTGAGTTCTCAAGAATTTTAAATATCGTTTAATTTTTAATAAATGTTTTCCATGGTTATGAGTACTGACTTAGATCGTGATCGATGAGTAACCGGGGTAGGGTGCTTGGGTTGTCATTCTACTTCGCGTCAAAAGGTTGTGTGACGTGACAAGTAAAACTCCGCTAGCCGAGGTTATGAGTATGGCTCAAATCGTGACTGACTGAGTAACCGGGGTAGGGTGCTTGGGTTGTCATTCTACTTCGCGTCAAAAGGTTGTGTGGCGTGTTGGGTAAAACTCCGCTAACCGAAATAAATAATTTTAGGAGTATGTTGGGTGAGTAACCGGGGTGGGGTGCTTGGGTTGTCATCTCTCTTGGCGTCAAAAGGTTTAATATATTCCTAAGTAAATAAATAATAATAAATTTAAAAAATTAAAAAAAAATCAAAAAAGGAAAAAAAGAAGAAGAAAAAAATAAGTACTAATAAAGTTGCACTTGGGGACTAAAGGAGGAAATAATTAAGGTGTCTTAGTAGGTTTGGTAATTTACCTAAATGGCATAACTCAAGTCGATCTTAATTTTGTGTGAAATAATTGGAATACTTTTTCTGCTTTTACTTAAAGCAAGCTTAGGGTCTCTTTATTTTTCATATGCGTTTTAACTAATTTTATGAAACTTTGGAGTGGTATTTCTTTTATGGCGAAATCTAGCTTTCACAGTTGATAGGAACCATACTTGAGGGCAAGCATGGGCTAAGTAGGGGAATTTGATAATACTCTAAAATGACGTGTTTTTATATATTAATCATGTGTTTATTTTGAGCTTGAGCCTACTAATTTGAGCTATTTATGTCTTTTTATCTTTTAGGGACTAAATTGGAGGCGAAAAGTAAATTCAAGGGAAAAAACGTCAATTCGGAGATTAAATGGGTCAATATGCAACGTGGGACAAATATGGTGCCAAAAGTGCGAACATGGAAGGCACAATGACTTAAAAGCAAATAGAAGAGATTTTATTTTGGAAGACTCTATTTTATTTTATTCTATTAGGATAATTAATATTAAGATAATTATTAGGATTATTCAAATTTAGGATTTTATTTTAATTATCTTTGTTTATCTTTAATTAAATGTATTTATCTTTTTAGAATTTAAGTTCAATTAGACTATCTCCCTAGCACTATAAATAGGGGGTGAAATGACTCTATTTGGGAGGATCTTTTTCTGTAAACACTCTCCTCCAAAAGTCTTTTGTTCTTTCATATTTCTTTTCAATAAAATTTCTTTTTCCATATTTTTATTTATTTGCTTTCCCTCTATTATGATGAGGCATTAAAAAACCCTTCTAGCCAAAAGTTGTCAATATTTTCCCAAAAAGGGTTCTTGAGGCTTAGAATCCGTACTTAGCCTTCTCTCCAAGTATTCATCGTTTCTCACTTTTACTGGTGGCCGCTTGATCCATGGCCCTTAAGTAAGCTTTTCAAAGATATGCAAAGGCGGCCGCTTTGTATGTTTTGGAAGGACTGCATAGTCGGTTCGTTAACTTACTGCGTCAGAGGTTGGCGAGCCAAAGAGACAAAATGGCGTGGGATTCGCCATTGAGAAGCGTTGATCTAGCATAGATTATTGGCTAGAGTCAGGTTCCCTAAAAATCGTAAATCTAATATTTGGAGCTGGTGGTCGTAGGCGTCCTCTTCCACTATAACTGGCTTGCTTGAGTCGAGAAGGATCATCCAAAAGCCAAGGATTGAGCCCAAGGCGGAATGAGACAACCGGAGGCTGGAACTTTCCCATAAGAATTTATTTTCACTTAAAACTCTCTTTATTATTTTTATTATTTTCGTAATCATAATTTTAGTAAACTTTAAACTTTGTTTTTATTTTATTTTCGCTTCCAAAATCAATTCTTAAAATCTGTTTTTTTTTTTTCGATGAACGAGTTTTCTTGGGCACGATTCGCCTGAGATTTGAAAACAAGCGTTAGTATAATCCGGTCCCCGAGGATTCAACCCTACTTCCCCTTTACTGTTCTTTTTCTATTTTTATTATTTTACAAGGAATAGGTTATTTTTGGTGCTCTCAACGACCGCATCAGCGATGCTCAAGGGTGAATAGGATGACTGGGTGGGAATTTAAAATTATTATTGCATTGCATCACGAACATAAATTGTACATGCATTGGTTTACTAAGTGTTCATTATCTTACGCTTAATTTGCTCTGATGCTATAAATTGAATTCTTTACCATTCGAATAATTATATATAACGGTTTAAAAATTAGACTCACATTGAGCTGTCACAAGCTCACTCCCCCTTTCCTTACCTGTCAAGTAACACAGAAAACTAGGACTCGGAATGGTATCGGAAGGACCTCAGACTAGCTTCTCTCTTATTCTTCTTTTTTACCATTTAAAAGTTTCAATTAAAGTTTTCTTTAATCGTTTTATTGGTTTATTTATCGTATTGTAATTTATTGCTTTTATAACTATTGTTTGGGATTATTTAGCTTATTAAATTTTAAGCATGATACTTACTTAACACTCTGACAATTACATGCTAATTGGTTACTAAGTAAGATTCTTTTTCCTTAACCCTTTTTTTCTCCAGACTTCAAATTAATAACTCATAATTGGATTACTAATAAAATTAGTTTAATTAATGAATGTTTCTTAAAAACAAATGAGTGATTTTCATATAATCCAACCTAAGGAAAAGAATGATTTTACTGGATTACTTCAGTAATCAATGTAACGCCTTAGATTTAGCTGAAACTCCTAGGTCGGGTCGAGAGTGTTACAATTATGTATCGATATAACAAAGATATCAAATTAGTTAGAAAATAAATTCAATGATTGGATCGTTAAAATATTAACTGTACAAAAAGATACAAAAGGGCATAAAACAACTTTAATTTTATACCGATGTAAGTTGATTCCTCCCATATATATATATATATATATATATATATATATATATATTTTTAATCTAATAATTTTAAATCCAATTATAATTTTAGAATTATTGTGTTGGTTATAATTATATTTTTTTGTAATTATAATATTTTTGCATGAATTGTTATTAATAAAGAATAATATTTGACACACCATCACAACAAAAGCTCATACACAATCAATGAATTATAACATTACACATCATCGCTAAATTAAACAAAAATATAAAGGACTTGTAAATAAATACTAATAATTTTATTTAAGCATAATTAAAATTAATCATATCTATTATAAATAAATATTGATAACTCTCAAATTTAGAATATTGAGTTAAGGTTTAAGGTTTTATCATTTATTTACGATTATTTATTATTTAATTATATTTAAATAAAGTTATCAACATTTATTTATAAGTCCACTATTTGTTCCTTTTATTTGTTATTTTGACAATAATACATTATTAAGTACATTAGTATAACAATGAATATTTTCATTACTATATACACTTGATTTTGATGCTATAAACAACAACGATGACGATGATGATGACATGCAACGGCGGGGTTGGCGGTGGCAGCAGCAGACATAAAAGCTTCGCCTAGTAGAGGGAAAAAGGTTTGAACCCTTGCTCAGATGTAACCAGAAAAATAAAAGAAAAACCATAATAATGGTACAAGTTGCACCGCAGATTGAACAGAATTAACTCTCAACAATTTCTGCTCTCTTCTATTTCTATATTAGAACTTGCGGAATCAGAAACTGTGCCATTGGTCGACATGCTTAGTGTTTGGCTTGGATTTTGCCAAAAGTGATTAACCAAGGCCTTGAATTTTGAATCCATGGATGAAAACCCCGGATCTGATAAGAGTTCTTGAACAGCCGTTCGACCTTCGAGCATGCTTACTACCTGTGACATGGTAGGCCTCAGGGTGGGAGATGCATTGGTGCATAGGAGAGCCACATTCAGCATGACCATTGCTTCCTCCGATGAGTACTCTGATCCCAAGTCCGGATCAACTAACTCCAACAAACTTCCCCGTTCTCTCAAAACATATGCCTGAGAAATAATAAGATTTAGAGAGAGTTTAACATAAAACATCAGGTGGATTCAGGGTAAAAGTACTATGAAGGTCCTTGTACTAAGATTGCATTTTTGCCTCTCTACTCAAAAAAGGACAAATTCGTCTGTTTACATTAGATCAAAAAGCAAACCAATCCTCCTGTTAAAAATTGCTATCTGTTTCTACTATCAAATTTTGGTACTTGTATATCAGTATGAGATACACGTGGCATGTCATGTGTAACTGTGTAGTTATTTTGTCAGCTACACCAGTTTTTAATAATAGAAATAGATGAAATTTTTAATAGAAATGACGAATTTTCTTTTTGATATAACGTACAAGGACTAATTTGTCCATTTTTTGAGCAACTGGAGCAAAATACAATCTAACTCTTGGTACAGTAGCTTTCATAGTACTTTACCTGGATTCTGTATGATGTACATGGCATTGAACTTCTGGAAAGATTTAATTTACCCAGTCAAGAAGGTAAACAAAGTCCTCACTAGGCCTGTAGTTTGTATTGCTCTTTCCACTAACAATTTCCAAAGCAACAACACCAAAGCTATACACATCAGCTTTGTCGGTTAGGTAACCACGCATTGCATACTCGGGGGCCATATAACCACTTCAGAACCAAAGAACAAACCAGTTAACGGTTACTGCATGGGTTAATTTTATTTAACCAAGGCTAATATTCATTACACTCATGGATGCCACTAGTAACTTCAGAGCAAAAATTTAGCATGCATCAAAATTATGAGTAACTAGTTCTTTACACTTTCTCTACTCAATCAAATGCCATGTAAGATTAAGGTTTAAATCATTTTTTGAGACCTGAACTAGGTAACTATGCCCATATTGGGGCTTGTACTTTTTTTTTTCCAAGTTACGCTTTGAACTTAATAATTGTTCTCACATTGGACCTAAACTAGCCAAATGTTTCCACATTAGAGCTTGAACTCTTTTTTTGTCCAACTTAGTCCCTGAACTTGGCAATTGTTCCCACATTGGGACCTGAACTTGGGGATTTTCAAAGAAATATTAAGGACTAACTTGAACAAAAAAAAAAAGTTCAACCCCAATATTAGAACAATTGCCAAGTTCAGGACCTAACTTAGACCTAAAAAAGTTCAAGCCTAGAGGAACAATTTCTAAGTTTAGTACCTAACTTTAACCAAAAAAAAAAATTAGACCTCAATATGGGAATAATTGCCAAGTTCAAGCCCAAAAAGTAATTTAACCCTAAGATTAAACCTGCCCATAAATATCCCCCCACATGATGATGTCAGCACACTACATTCAATTTCCTTGCATAAGTATGCCATTAATAACTAGAAGTAAATTTACAAAGCTGAAAAAGTTCTCATGAAGAAACTTACATGGTCCCAGCTATACGAGTGCTGATGTGAGTTTTGTCATCTTCATTTAGCTTTGCCAAACCAAAATCAGAAATTTTTGCATTGAGATCCTTATCAAGCAACACGTTACTTGTTTTAATATCCCTATGCACAATTTTTATTCTAGACTCTTCGTGGAGGTAGGCCAAACCCCTGGCAATGCCAAGGCAAATCTTTTGTCGGGTTGGCCAGTTCAGTTTCAGTTTGCATGTAGCATTCTTCCCTGTGGTTAAGCAGAATGAAAGCCAATCAAGATTTGAGTGGTGACTTTTAAGTGTGGGTTTACATATCATAGATAATTAGAAGTTTTAATCTTACCAAATAAAGCACGAGATAGACAGTTATTTTCCATGTACTCGTATACTAGCAATAACTGGTTTCCTTCAACACAACATCCATACAACTTCACAAGATTTGGATGCTGCAGTGCAGATATCATGCCTATTTCATTCACGAATTCGCGATTTCCCTGCCTAGATTTTGAGGAAAGCTGTTTCACTGCAATAACTGTTCCATCTGATAATAGACCCTGCATTCAGCAGTGAAAGCAGGAGCTATGTATTTAAACACTAACGAGTTTTTTAATTTTAATCATGCAAAGGCATGGTTGTAAGCACGGTATATACTGAAATAAGATTTTCAATGGCAGTGTTTTACTGCTCCATTCTTATAGCAAATTTTCTGTAACATATAATGCCCTCAAAATCATTTTGCAACAATCTATGCATCTCAACAGGAAAATCCAGAGGACTACACAAAAATGACCACTTACATGCACCCAGAATATATTTGAGGAAAGAAGTGGCTAGTGTTGGTAATGCTTTAAAAGTAAAATTTAAAAGTTCCTAGCTAAAACGTAATCTATTGGACCAACTTTGGATCATAACCTTGTGTCATCTCTGCACATTAACATTGACAGACTAGACTATAAAATCCTTTTGATTCATTGGAGTTTGATCATAGATTTTTTATGTTCAATATGTATAAAACCATAACTAATATATATTTTTTAAACCTCTTCCATCCTACAAATCCAACCCTGACCTAAAGATACGAACTCAAGATCTCCTAGATGGAGTCATAAAGCTGTAAGTGCTAAGCTGTCCCCTAGGAGACCATGACGAACATTTTTAACAGATGGTCAAAACTATATCATTTTGATATACTCACTTACCTTATACACGCAACCAAAGCCACCCTCGCCAATTTTGTTTTCAGTATCAAAGTTCTTGGTGGCAGCTTTAATCTGTCTTAGACTGAAAATTCCTGTTTGCAGATCCAGGCCTCTCAGCTCTGAAATGAATCCAGTGTTAGATGTCATAAACAAAAAAATTACATAAAATATTTTAATATCTTTTTGCATGATAATTAATCCATATCACGATTTTTGACAGCTACGACACAAAACTGAACAATCCAAAATAAGGTCACGGAACTCGAGTACAAGCTGCAACAAAGTATTTAACCTGTAGCCTATCTACTATGAAATACATGCATAATATAAAAGTTGAACAGAAATCCTATGCTTTTTTTTTTTTCCTTTTTCTAATGCAGTTAACAGATAAGTGCAATAAAGCAATCTGCTATGAAGAGCTCTGAAGAATTCTGTAAGACAGGAGATGATGCATTTTACTTCCCTTTGGAGACAAACATTTTATACTTTGGAAAATGAACAACGAAGTCAAGATCTTGTATCTTCAGAAATTTTATGTATGATATTGTTATATATGCTGATATTAGTGTTCTGTTCTTCTATTGATGTGTACAATAATGGGATAAAGAAACATGTGATTAGAAGTCAAGAAAATGGACTTTAGGTCAGATAAATTTTAACAATGACTTCAACAAGTGCCATCTAGAATTCCAATATTTTACCTGCTGTTTTGTACAGGTCAACACGGTCTCATATACATACATATTATATATATGATATGCGCATATATATCAAATGTCAACAGATTAGGAGTTGAGCAAGGGCAATAAAGAACCGAGTTCATTAGAATTTGGAATACCTTTCTCAACAGAGTTTTTGCCTCCCAACCGACCTTTTCTCCAAAAGATACCTAAGACCATAAGGGCAATAACTATGGCTGCAGATATTGCCCCAACCACCACTACAAGATAATTCCTTTTGCCAACGATAGTTGGGGCCCGAAAATCTGGTTAAGAAAAAAATATTATCCCCAATGAATGTACATCATCAAAAGTCAAAAAAACTGAACCCTGGAGATCACAGAACTAACAGCAATTTCATTAAGATCATATTTTTCATCATAAGTGTAAACTCTTCAAGGACCACTTCAACTAACTTGATCCGCATAGATTGAACATAATGCAAATAGTATCCACTGCAGCTGAATGGATTTTATGGGAAAAAAAAAAGCTAAATTGGTTAGATTGTGCATTTATTTCTCATAAGTTCTGAGTTGGACAACAATTAGTAATTTTTGGTAGAATCCTCTAGATGGCAATGACTAATGGAACTGATAACTACTGCTAAAGTCTCCATCCAAGGAACCAAACTAGAATGATAGCAGTTAAATATATAAACCAGTACTATTAATAGTAGTTGATGGGAAAGTTCGGTTGGTATGATCAAGCCTTTTAGCTGCAAAAAAGTCGATTGTTGAAAAGCTAATGACAGAATGCACAATAAAAGAATTTCTAGAGTTTGGCTTCAACTTACTTGGAACCACTGATATAGCTGAAATAATAGGGCCATACATCCCCCTTGCCGGTATGCCTGTAGTCCCTCTTCCAGCCCAGTAAAAGTGGATTTTTAATGTATGTGTTGTTAGGATAACCGTAAAGTTCTTTACAATTGGCTTACCAGTACCACCAGCTTCCTCTTCAATATTAAAATCTTTCAGCACCAATTCATCCTGAAAGAATACATATTATAAAGTTAGGAGATGAAATTCTCAAATGTAAACCAATATTTGTTTCTTTAATTTTTCTTATATGTAAACCATGTATCCAGGAAAGTTTAGTTACCTGGATATAGACATCAAATATACGTTTGCCAAGGCTGTAAAATGATCGATCGCTTTTAAAAATAATTTCGGCAAAGAGTAGACTAACAGTGTAGTTCCCTTTCATTAGGCAGAGTCCATAATAAGTGAGAGAGAGGGGAGAAATACGAGCTGTTGTATATAGTGCTGAATGGATTGCAGAGACATTGGACAAAGAAGAAGTATTGGTAACGATGTATTGATCCGCATCAATATCATTATCCATGAAGTTTCCACTGCTGCTTAATGCCCAGCCATGCCCTGGGTAAAACATAGAAGCTCCTCTGGGTTCAATATCAGCTTCATATGTGGTATCACCACTGATGTTTATTTCCTTCCCTCCACAATTAATGTGCAATGAATACTTATCTGTGAATAACCAACATTTTGATGGAATTTAAAAGATTTTCTTAGCAGGAAAGGAAGATAATTAGACATTCTGGTTAGGAATCATATAAATTGGTATTGCACTACATAATTTTAGAGTCCATAATACTGGAGAAAAAAAAAATAAAGCCTAAATTCAAATCATTGTTAGTTCAAGAAAGAATTTGACACTACAATTACTAATAAAGTAAACATGAAAAATAGGCTTCTAATGAATTCCTGGTCATCAAAAGTTAAATCTTTAGAAGACATAAAGAGGACTAGAGTGAATAAATTAGTTAGTTTGAATGTGGATATTATTTGTCTTTTGGAGACTAGAGTGAAGCAGCATAATTCTCAAGCTACTATTAACAAACATTTTAATAGCTGGCATAGTTTTTTCAATATAATGAAGCTGTAAATGGAAGGATTTGAGTTCTTTGGAGAAAAGAGGTTGCTTTAAATGTTCTTTCTGTTAATGATCAAAGGATTTCATGTAGTGTGTGCTTTAAAGATATAAATGTTTTCGTCACTGCTGTGTATGGATGCAATGATGGAATTGCTAGGAGAAGTCTTTGGCATCAGTTGAAAGTGTTTGAGCAAACTGTTGGCCTTAACCCTTGGTCATTGGAGGTGATTTCAATGTTATAGTTCATCCTCATGAGAGTTCTGAGTATGATGGTGGAGTTCAGATGATAACAGCTGACATGAGTGAGTTTCAAGACTGTTGGGGGAATTTAGGAGTGTTGGATCATCCTTGCCATGATCCTATCTTTACTTGGTCTAATCATCAAAGTGAAAGATTTTTAGCAAGGAAACTTGATCGAGTACTGGTCAATCCAAGCTAGATAACTTTATTATTCAAGTCTTTTGTTGAATTTCAATCTCCTGGTGTCTCTAATCGCCGTCCAGCTATTCTATGGATTGAGAAGTCAGCCCTTAGAATTGGAAAAAGCTGAGAAACCTTTTTACAGACAAAAGGCGAAAGTAAAATAGATAAAAGGTGACCAAAATACAATTTTCTTTCACTCCTTTGTGGCTACCAAGTTGAAAAAGCAGACAATCAGGGTTCTTCATGATGAAAAGGGTAACTGGTTGGAGTCATTTCAACAAATGTCTTCTGAAGTCATCAGATTTTATACCAATCTCATTGGAACTACCAATACAAATGTTTCTGGTTGTTCAGTTGAATTGTTGAAGGAATTATTGCAGTATTCTTTGTCCCTTGAAGCTAGTGCTGCTTTGATTGAAGAGGTTACTGCTGAAGAAATAAAGTCTGCCATATTTATCAAGGGAATGAGAAGGCTCCTGGACCTGAAGGATATACATCTTTCTTCTTCAAAGTTGCTTGGTCTATTGTTGGTAAGGATTTCATTGAAGCCATGAGCAATTTTTCTCTATTTCAGTTATGCTTCCTGCTTTTAATGCTACTGCAATTGTTCTTGTTCCAAACTCTATAAGTCCAAATCAAGTATTTTAGACCTATTTCTTGCTGTTCAGTAGTCTATAAAAGTATTACAAAAATTCTAATGAAGAGGTTGGCCATATACTTTCCTGGAATGATATCTCCGAGTCAAAGTGCATTTGTGAAGGGCAGAAACATTGTTGATAATACTCTGCTGGCTCAGGAACTGGTAAAAGATTATGCTAGAAGAACTCTCTCAACCAGGTGTGCTTTAAAGATTGATTTACAGAAAGCATTTGACACTCTTAGTTGGGACTTCATCCTTGCTGTTCTTGAGGCTATGGGGTTGCCTAGTTAGTTTAAGTAATGGATAAAGCTTGTTTTACTACTTCAAGATTCTCTATTTCTTTCAATGGAAGCTTGGTTGGTTTTTTTAAGGGTGCTAGAGGGATTAGACAAGGGGATCCATTATTCCCCTATCTATTTTTCTTGTCCATGAATATCCTCTCCAAGATTCTTGATGTTGCTGTGGCAAAAGGAATTTTCCATTTTCATCCTAAATGCCATAGGATTGGGATGACAAATTTGTGCTTTGCGGATGATGTATTGATTTCTTGTAACGGAACTTTGGATTCTGTCATTGGAGTTCAGAGTGTGTTATCACAGTTCTATTTGCTTTCCGGTGTGAAGTTGAATGCAGGAAAGAGTGCATTGAGAATCTTTGATTATTTGATATTATTAAATAGTATCTTTAGAGATTACAGCTGATATTTTTTAGAGATTCTAATTAAGAGATATTATTTCCTTAGTTGTTAAATCCTACATGTATATATGGTTGTACATATTTCTAAGAAATATATACTTTGAGAGAGTTTTTTCCTCAATACATTAGAGTATTCATCTCTAATTTCATCAGAGTGAACTGTTTGCCACTGGTATTCAGCCCATGGAGTTGGAACGTATTCAGAGAATCTCTGGGTTTAAGTTAGGGAGGCCTGTTAGATATTTGGCGGTCCCTATAGTGACTAAGAAGTTAACTGAAAAGGATTGTCAGCCACTTATTGCAAAGATTAGAGCAAGGATCAGTCATTGGTCCTCTAGACAACTTAGTTGTGCTGGGAGACTGCAGTTGATTCAAGCTGTACTATTCAATATTTCAAATTATTGGTGCAAACAACTTATTCTTCTAAAAGCTGTAGTACATAAGATCAATCAGATGTGTACCAGAATCCTCAGGAAGGGGAAAGAGTCTTCTGCAACTGGAGCCAAAATAAGTTGGAATCAACTATGTTCTTTGAAATCAGAGGGTGGTCTGGGGTTGAAAGATCTCTATAGTTGGAACAAGGCTTGCATTCTTCAATTGATCAGAAATATTCTTGCTGGTGAAGGCTCTTTATGGGTTGCTAGGATAAGAGCTTACATCATTAAAGATGCAGATTTTGGGCAATTTGAATGCAGAAGTAATATGAGTTGGTGTTTGAGGAAGCTTTTCAAGATGAGAGATGAAGCAACTCAAGTTCAAAGCATGTTTTCTGATCCAAATAAGGCTTCGGTAAGTATAATTTGGAATGAGGTTAAAGAGAAAAGGTGCAAAGTACAGTGGCATAAACTGATTTGGTTCCCATTACATATCCCAAAACATGCAGTTGTTACTGGATGATTATTTTGGGAAGAATTCGGACAAAAGCTTGTTCAGTTGGGTATTATCAATGATGGGTAGTGCAAGGTATCTAACAGTGAGTTAGAGACCAGGAATCATCTTTTCTTTGAATGCTCATATTCAAAGGCATATGGAAATCTATTCTTGGATTATGCAGGATTGACAGAGAGATCATGGACTGCCAGAGGGAATTACAGTGGGCTTATATAAAGCTTAAAGGCAAGACCCTCATTGCAATTATAGTGAGGACTGCTCGGAATGCGTATGTTTACTTGATTTGGGAAGAACTTAACAGAAGGCAATTCAAGGGGAAGCAAAGTAATGAGAGTGAGATCTTGATTACTATGAAGGAATTAGTTGCAATTCGACTTAGTGGTAAAAGCATTGATAGAGTTGATGTAGTTAATTTTCAATTATCTACAGTTTGGAATATACTAGAGTAGTCTGCATAGGAATTTATTGTTGTTTTCAAGTTTTTGATGTTTTAATGTAGCAGAATTCTGCTTCTTTGGATAATAAAATCACCATTTATCCAAAAAAAAAAAAAAGGACTACTAGAAATTTTATCAAAATTTTTGTTAAATTCCATGAGGTTATGGATAAACTATTATTGTCTTTAGGCTCTTTTCTTGCATAAAGTTAATCTCATCAATATGTATTCCCAGTTTCCTATGGTCCTAGCACATTTCTAAAGTCAGAACACGTCTAACATTGAAGGAGAGAGTTCCATATGTTTCAAGTCCAAAAAGAAGCGAGCTCTGAAAATTGACTTACATTGTTTAGATGAAACAGAACATGGGAAGTTGTGCCTTAGACATGAAGGAACCCTACTTCTGCACCAAGATACGAAAGCCTAAAGATAATTAATAAGCTTTTACTGAGGCGAATTGCATGAATTACAAAGCCATGAGCAATTCAAAACAGGCACGGCAACTCAATAGAATATCTGAAAAATTAAGGCACAAAATTCTTACAATTTATCTACTGATGTTGAGTAGCTCTCAACCAAGTTCCTGGAAAAATGTTCTTATTAGTACTTCAATTTATACATGCTTGTTGATGACGTAGGATTAAACAAATATATCTTAAAAGATAACTCACACACTCCCTCGAGGACATTCTATTGGACTTGCAGGCTCCCATGTGAAATTATTGTAAGACAAATCCCTGTGGATGAAAATCAAAGAAAATATAGCCATATTCATCATAAGTTTTTGTAATTCCAGAGGCAATATCTTGACAATATAAAACTTGATGAATTAACAATTCTTTGGAGTCATCGGACGACTGAACTAGCTAGAAGATCAGCATTCGTTGGACCATGCATCACAAAAATGATTGAGTAGTTCAAAATTTACCAAGGAATTGACTCAGAAACTTAGGACACAATATGGTTTCAACATTGCAATAGAAAGCTAAAGGTAATATACACATACGCATTTTTATTTCTTTCCACGATCCACTGAGGCACTGAACCAGTGAGCTGATTTCCAGTCAAATACCTACCAGAAGTACCAACAAACAACAATATAAAACAATAGAATCTCTCATTGTTTTACAACGACTTTAAGCTGATTAGAATTATTAAAAACAATTACATCCTCTTACAAGAAATCTGCTTTTGTCAATTTGTGGAATGATCCAGGAATTTCTCCGGTCAAGTTATTATAGCTGAGATCCCTGAATAATAACAGCAAAGCATGTGTGAATCTTCAATTACTCCAACCAGGAAGAAAATGAAAAAAATGATATTATTGGAGAATTTCAGAGAAAAGGAATCTTTTTCATCTGTCTTGTCATGCATCAAACCTAAAACAAATTGAACAGTGTGGAATGACACCACTTAATACTCCAAATCATGTTGAAAAATTACTAACAAATTAACCAAATTGGCCAAAGATATTGATAACATCCATAGGAAAACAAAGCCATAAACATCCAACCTAATTCGAATTAGTATGTGGGAGACCCAACTAGAGAATAAGGACAAAGCAAATTCCAGTCCAAACTTAATCAATAGCACATCTTTCTTTCGATGTATATGTTTATATGATAGTGAGTAAGCCTGTGTGTACATGGATATAACACCACAACGGGCTCCACAGTTAAGTAGTGCAGAATATCACCACTTGATGCTTCAACTCATGTCAACAAAGTACAAACAACTTAAAGAAAGGGACCAAAGACATCATCAACACCGCATATAGGAAAACAAAGAGCAACCACAAGCATCCAACATAATACAAATTAGCATATGGAAGACCCAACTAGAGAATAAGGACAACGCAAACTCCAAACTTAATCAATAGCATTTCTTTCTTTAAATGTACGTGTGTATATGACACTGAGTATGCCTGTGTTAGGCCACTACAATTTCAGTGCTAGCTTGGTATCAACATAACATACATGTAAAAATCACAGAACTAGAAATAGTTTGGTTTCAATAAATCCCTAGCTTGATACTACTTACAGGGTTTTCAATTTCTTCATATCTCCAATATACTCTGGGATTTCTCCATATATTAAGCAGTTCCTTAGTATCCTGCATTTGACAATTTCATTTTATTCTAAGAAATAGAGCATAGATCGCCACCTATGCAAATTTGGAAACACTAATAGTAAAATACGCAATGTCAACAGGATTTCACTAACAATGTCTTCAGTGAGTCCATGTTACGCAACAGAGGGAAAGGAGATCTTGCACCTTTTAAGTCACTAATCCTCCTAACAATCATTAAAAGTCAACAGTCATTTACTGAACTCATCTAAGAAGGAAAAAGGAAAAAGCAAACTCCACATTAATTATCATGGTTGCATACAGATCTGATAAACCAGTCAGTGCAGAAATGCTGGAGGGTATTGGCCCCTCAAGAGAGCTACCCTGAATCTGCCTGCAAAGAGGAAACGATGAAATTAAATTACAGCACCAAAAAGGAAGGCCTTACAAAATACCAGGTTTAAAGTTAAAAACTTACAGTTTCTGAATCTGCTTCCAGTTACTGATGAAATCAGGTATCTTTCCTGAAAAGTTATTGTCATTTACTCTCCTAAAACATTTCAAATAAAGAAAAGCTTGTAAGGATCCTAGAAAATAGGCTCTAGATCAATATTTTCATGAACAAAAGTAAAAGATGCCAAGGGCTTAATTTCGAACTATTCCATAGATCATAATTATGATAAATAACAAAATGACTAGAGAAAGAACGGAGAGAATTGTGGTTGGATAAACAGGCAATTGATAAAAGTCCTTGTTACGACAATCAGCTGCTAAGACAAGGATAAAAGAAGGAGGTTACTTATGTTGATGATGATTAAATTTCTAAACAAAGAACCGATTCTTTAGTAGCGTGAAATGAAACTGAGCATTATAGCTACTACTAGTACAGTGGCAAAGAAAGTGAGCATTACTGCTTAGAAGTACCAGTATGAATTAAAGCAATGTTACTAGGATTTGGGTGTGAGTATGAGACATGATATTTGTCTGACATGAGTATGTTCAAGATTTTCATGTAGTCGGAGAGTCCTTCAAGGATCATATACCTATACCAATGTCCAGGTATGGACACAGGTTCTTCAAGAAAAATGATGAGAAAAAGCAACATAGAATTGAAGTCTCAAAAAATATACTTAAAAAAGACGAGAAAAAACTGCTAGAAAATGGAACTTATCAGGATCAACACTACCTAAACTCTGCTTTGGTCTAAACGATTCATGCTATTGACCATCAACTCATAGATTTAGAAAAAACTGCTAGAAAATGGAACTTATCAGGATCAACACGACCTAAACTCTGCTTTGGTCTATACGATTCATGCTATTGACCATCAACTCATAGATCTAGCAACTATAAATTAAACAATTTTGGACATTGAAATTGTCTGCTTACATATCAGTCAAGTTGATCAACTTGGCAAGTTCTACTGGCAGTTCTCCACTGAAGGCATTCGATGACAGAGTACTAAAGAGAGAAAATAATAGTAATGTTAACTACAGAACAAAAAAAGAAAAAAAAGAATCGGGGTGACTCGAAATTGAGTGCTTCTGCTCACAAGAAATGATGAAATGAATTACAGTTTCTGTAAATTTATCAACTTTCCAATATCTGGAGGAATGGATCCTGAAAAGTTGTTTCCTTCAATAGACCTGAAAAGGTGGAATTAGATAGTATTCAATTCAAGTTAAAGAAAATTGAAATGATCCTTCATGAGATCATTAAGATAAGTCGAAGCGTCCAAGCTATATGATAAAATCAAAATAAACTTAAGAATATCATTTTAACAAAATAGAAGTATAAACAATAATAACTTATGCATACAGGTTTGTGAGGCTAGTGATGTTGGTGAGAACTTTTGGGAAAGGACCAGACAACCGGTTCCCCATAAAAGAGCTGCAAAATTGATCTAACGTAAGCATATGGCTTGACCAATTACAACATAATTATACATAACAGTATGAAGATAGTAGGATGCTTACAGCCTTTCCAACTTCAAGGTAGTCCATTCTCGAGGAATAGTACCTGTGAAATAGTTCCGACTTAGGTCCCTAAAAAATCAGAAAAAAAGGAATTATTAATGATATAAGCACCAAATGATATGTTTTAAATATATAATCTAGAAAGGAAAGAAGAAAAAGAGTATCTTATTGTTATAGCTAAAGTCAACTAAACAAAAGGATTTGCTTACAGCACTTTCAGGTGTCGGAACTTGGAAAAATCTGGTGGTAAAGTTGCCGATATATTCAAAGCAGTTAAAGATCTGCAAAAACTTTCAACACCAAATTAGAATACCTTGAAAGAAAACAACATTGACATTTCTTCATACTAGTATACTATTGAGGGGAGACCGACTACTTCAGGAAAAAATTTTGAAACGCTGTCGAGAGTTGACAGATCCCTGAGCAGGTCAGTATTGTTCTTGGTGGGGATTTTGTTTCCTAACTCTGCTGAGAGACCGTGTGCTTGATGAGGCATTGCCTTCAACAAACCCGAAGAGGCAGACCATGTGTGCACTGTGCACGCATATTCACCCACCAAGAAAATCTCAACTCTTAAAAGACCTTTTCGCTTAAGTGCTCTCCAAGTTCTCAAAAATAGCAAAGTGAGAATTTTAATATTTCCAAAGCCCTGTTTATATCAAGGATAAAGTGTGTTGAACACGATTTCAAAATGACATGTTTAAAAAAACACCCTCCTATGACAAAACCAAAGCCAGGATGCTTGCAAAACTCATGTGCAACACATAATCTTTGTTTCCTACACATTCCACTCATGCACAAGTTGTCAAGATTTTCTTCACCTCAATGCAGGAATATAAAGCATCATAATCTTGCCTTGGAAATGTCACTTTATGAGCAATTGTTCTACATAACTTGCCAAGGAGGGACCTCACCAACCATGCCTGATATCACCTCACCTCCATTCTCACCAACCATGATCCTCACTAGCACGTAGTACACTCCTTTAGTCTACCTCCCCCCCCCCCCCCCTTCCTTCCTACTTGGATAGCACATGGGACTTGAACAAGATCACACCAGTCTATTCACAGTCTGATTGTCAAATACAACAATCTCATCGCAGCCTAGCTAAAAGGTCCCCTAAGGAGAAGAGCAATACAAGAAACGCGTGAACATGTATCAAGGCCTAACCGCAAGGAGTGACCAACCTTACCTATATATACTCCTCCTCCACACCATTAGAGGTAGATTTCCCCCTCTTATACAAAAACTCTATCGAATCACCACCATAAACGGCTCACCGCACTGTACACTATGTGCATTGTCACTCTCCTTTTTAGTTTAGCCTCAACATTTTAATGTTCCTTGGAAGAGTCTTTTAAAGTTTCAGTCATGTTTGAATTCTCCATTGAGCAAATAAATTGTGTTACAGGCCAAATATATATTAGAAAAGGCCATTAATTTGAGTGTTTTTGAATTAAGGCCTATATTACTTTTATTTTTTCCCTAAGATCTTTTCAATATGTTTTTATTTCAGTTTATTTACTTTCCATTAATGAATTTTCTCTTTTACATAATAAGATTGGTCGGGTGTATTAAACCATAACACTCTAAGCAGAATTTTTGTCAAAAAGAAAAGACTAAGAGATCTGAGTCTCTACAAATCATAAAGTTTCAATCTCCCTTCAATGAACTGGCCTATCAATCTCAAACACACGGTTGTAACAATTTAGTATCAAGAGCCAACAATGGCAAGACAGTGGTCAGCAGAGTAGAAATAAGCAAGAAGCTCAAGCATATGCAATATGACTGATCAGATTCTTGGTTGTATGTTGCAGCATGTTCATGAAAGTATTCATGAAACAAAAACTCAACTGTTTGATCAAATGCGTGATCGAATAGATAAAACAATTGTTGGTAAACAGGTAAATTGCTTTATGGTGGATGCGAAGTTAGGCTTTCTAATTGAACAAAACCAAACTATGGCAGCTTCTACCAATCTCTATTCCTTATCCCATGCATTAAACTCTCCAAAATCCATCTTGAAAAACTTCATGCAATCGCAAATGACTTCACTGGCTCATCTTATTGGTTAACCCTTTCGACAACTCATTATTTTTTTAACTTCATCAAGAAAACCTTTAACTTGCTAGGTTATTTTTAAAAAATATTGAATGTTGGTGAAACGTTTGAAAATATTTATCCAATTGTATTGATAAAAGAGAATAACTTTGTGAAGATCTACAACCCCTATCAGTTTTGACTAATAATAATGGAAGGGAAATTTCAATCGAACCTTAATTTGAATTCTTAAATAAGGGTTATATTATACTTTTATTTCTTTCCTTAGGTTTTCTTATAGTTAAAAAAAAAACACTTAAAAGAGAGATGAATATCTAACAAATCGTTAGATTTCCATATCCATAACTAGAATGGACTTCAATCTCAATTAGATGAGCTGAACTATCAACCTCAAAACACGTCATAACATTTTGCCATCAGATTCACCAATAAACCTGAGAACGTTCGCATATATCAATGGTTCCTAGGTGTTCAAACTAGAGTATAAAGATGGAACAATGGTTCCTTGTCAACCCGAGTTCAATTCCTGAGAAAGTGCTCCAAAAATAAAACCTTGAAACACCAGGCCAATGTGGCAGAGTGTGTCCTTGATATCGATCAGACAGGGAATTAGGCTCAGGCCAAACCTGGAGAACCCCTGTCCTTATTACCAAAACAAGACATTGGTTTGATTCTCAAACAGTTACAATCAATGATTCCAAGAGGACTGGTATTTTTCCAATATTATTGTACCACAATATTTCTGGATGGACACATATCATCACCAAAATTTTCTCTAATACCATTAAACATGAGCATATAATTATCACCTACAAAACTTTGCACCATTAATTAATTTATCAGAATTTAAAATTATTTAGGGTTCACCAAAATGTATATAAAGTCCATATTAGATTTAGGCTGTATCTGAGTTAAGCAAAATCCAAAAAGTGCGGAAATCCAGCTCCACTTTTCATTAAATATATTATAAAAGAAACTCGATGACATTCATGACAACCAAATGTTAGGATAGTCAAACTTAGCTAGCTTGATAATTCAGACTACTGGAGTTTGATTTGACTGGTTTGCAAGCATAGAATATTTAATTTACTCCGTACTTATAGATGGAATCATAAGTGATGTGACTAGTGAATTCTTACCGTATAAGTTCAGGATTATATATAATAAAAAAATTACATATGAAATGCTCCTTACGAGTATATACATGTTTTGTGTTTGTTCTTTTTCCCCATTTTTGGAAATTTTTGCAACAGTTTTCTGGACAATTTCTATACCACTGCTAAAAAAATATCCCCTAAGGGTTTCTACTTGGCACCTGTTGACAGATAGTTTTTGTTATTTCTTACAAGGTACAACAGAGTACTTGAAATAGTTAAGAACTAAGAGAAGAATAACTGAAGTGGTTTGGTCAAATTCTGCTATTTAAAATTACTTTTGTATTCTAATTTGAATTAAATACATTTTTAAATTTTACAATTTTAATCTTAATTTAACTGATCACAGTTAAATTCGTTAAATCAATTTCTACAATTTATTTAATTTTTATACTCTCTTTCCCAAAAAAGGTCACAAGGGATCAAACTTTTTTATTTTTAATCACAATTATTATAAATATTAGACAAAAATACATTTTAAAACTAAAATTTTTGTCCATAATAAAATTTAAAGAATAAGAGATGAAAGTTTAAATTTTTTACTACTAAAAACAAAATGAATGGGATTAAAGGAACATTTTATTTTAATTTTACACTTAAACAACATATTTATTTTCTGATGTAACTGACTTGTTTTGTTTTTATGGTTAGTAAACAAACTTGCTATTACTTATGAAAATCAATTCCACAAAAACTACAATAATATTTTAGTAATTATTTTCTACCTCTTATGTACATTAAATTTTAATATTTTTAAATAATATAATTATCAAAATTAGTTAATAAAATTTTAAATTTTATTTTAACTTTAACTAATGTCATAATAAAACTCAAATCCAAGTATTGAAGGGCTCGAGATCTTTGCCTTACCAACCATCCCCAAAACTCTTTAAAATATGAATAATGAGCTCAAAAGTTTGACCACATTGAAGGGTTTTGGCCAGAATACCGCGTATTTGACCCTCCCAACCCATGCTTATGATTTAGACGTTTGTCTACCCGCTAATTTAAAATCAGTTTTTAAGAAAATAATATTATTATTTAAAATTTTACTGTCAGAATATTAATTTAATTCCGAAAATAAAAAAATATTATCTTAAAGCTTGCTTTTTGGTTTTTCTATAGACCAAACTAAAGTTATATTTGTTTATATTATTTTTTATAATTTATTTGAATTATGAGTGCTTCTATACTTTTTTTATTTGTTGATGTGAAATCTTAAATCAAACAAAACTCACTTTACTTGTGATTTAATTATGGTATAATTTTTATAAATATTATTATTTTAAAAGTGAGAGTTGGATATCCCAAAAGGACTTCACTGAAAACAACTACAGTAGTCTTAACAGGAACTTATTCTGATCTAAAAAATGAAAAATCAAAATAAACCAAAAGATTACCCAACCATAGATAAAGAAACGAGTGTAGAACCGACAAAGATGAGTGATTCTATGACTAAATCATGGTTTTTAAACTCTGGGTTTCCACCGGAATTGCTTCTTGTTCTTAATATCGAAATTAAAATCCAAGAATAGATCACAAATGAAAGGTTGGTGAAGAAGAAGGCATTAATGGAGATAAGAGGCAGTACATGCTTACTACATGGCAGGTCTTGTTGTTGTTGAAAGAGCAATTACATATGACAATGCTTTCAAATCCTTCATTTCCATCACCTTTTGCCATCCAATTCCCTTTTCCACTACATGGATCTACCCCAAAATCCCAATCCTTTTTCTCTATCTTCTTCCCTATTGCTTTCAGTGCATTCACTGCATTAGATATTTACAATTCATTCATAAAAATTTCATTGCTGAGGGAAACTCCAAAAGAAATTGGGAATATAATAATATATACATACCTTCTTCAGGATGAAGAATAGGGTCGTCTGCGGTGGTTAATCCCAAGCTTGTAAAGCAAATCAATGCTAGGATGAAACATGGAAGGTTTACAAGTGGAAGAAGAAGCTTTGGAGTTGTCCAATCAGCTCTCCCCATGTGGCCTTCTCTTTGATTGCTAACTCTACTTCAACTCTCACCCTTTTTTAACTTCCTAAACTCGTCACAAAGACATTCACTAAAAAACCCAAAGAGGTTTTATTGGAAATGGAAAATAGTCATGTGGGGGGTGCTCTTTTTTTTTTTTTTAATTATTAGTAGTCATTTTTCATAATACTTTTTAAAAAATACCTCAATTCCTATGAGTGCAAAGTTTAGATTGATGTCAAATGATTATACTAGTTTGTACCATACATGTTAGAAAAGAAGTATTGAAAATTACATATAGAGTATCTCGATATTTATAAGTCGAGTTTAATATTAAAAGGTATTTATTCAATCATTAATTTAATAAATTGAATTTAATACAATGAAAATTGACTCCAATAGTTAGTGACTTTCATTTTATAAAAAACACATTCGTTCCTTCTCTTTTCATCCAAAATCTTTCAACACTCTCAAGTTTTCTAACTTTCCAAAAAAAAAAAGGCCTTTTTACTTATTTTTTAGAGAGAAATGACGGGTTACATTACCAACTATGTCGTCAATAAGGTGAATTCTTCAACTCAATTCTTTCTAATTTTAAATTTTTACGACAATGATATTATGAATTTTGAAATTTAATACTATTATTTTGTGTTTTTTAACACCTAGTGGATGAAGTTTTTCTAACCTAACACAATTTACATTTCTTGTATCGAAGAACGTTTGATGGATGTTGACTTATGTGACATATATGATGGCAAAGTTGAAAATCATTTTGAATTTGGTTACCGCCTTAGTGGAAAAATAGAGGCCGAAAATGTTTACATTCCATTTTCTATATGAATAAGCAATCGTCACACCCAAAAATGTCACTTTAATAACCGACCTTCTAATAGAAGAGCAGGCGATAATAATAGCTAGTGTAATCAATCGTAAAGGAGATGGACTGATACACCAAAGCTTGGATGCTCTAGATGGTCAGAGTTATGTTGCTGCTAGACAAGTCTGACAATAAGGCCCATTCCATGTTTCTTCCTCTGTTTGAGAATTTTGAGGCGACTGATAGATTCAACTAAGGTCACTCTAACGTATTGGTATAAGGCATTTTGCAAGGCAGACTATAAATCGATCAACAAAGTCAACAATTGTTACTTGCCTCTACAAATAGGAGTATCGATACATATATGGTGGTTAGCACCCATCCTTTTCCAATAATGAGAGTTCCATCTTATTAAAAGGTAAAAATATCACATTATATTATATCTTAGAATTATTATTTTATAACCAATACTTAATATCTCATATTTCATTGATTAATAGAACAAATTTAGGGGTCACTTGGACCATATGTGTTATAAAAGGGTGTAAAGTCATCAAAATTCCAATATCGAAAATGATACTAATTTAGGACATGAACCATAGATGACGAAAACAATATCGTAAAATGTTAATGACATACTATATCACCACCTTATATGGTAAAATAATGATATAACATGTGTGGCACCTTTCAATAAGTATTTGGTGACAAATAATTTCATCATCAAATAATATAAATATTCATCATTTATTAGGTAGATCATCACCAATATAAAATAAGACTCAACATATAAATGATGAAGGAGATATCGTCACATTGTTAATGATATATTATATCGTCACCTAATATGATTAAATAGTGGTATGAGTGACGATAATACATAACACTACCTTATAGTCAATATTTAGTGAATTAGTTGTGTCACCAAATCATATACAAATTTGTTACTAATTATAGGAATTATCATGCACAATCAAATAACATTCAATATATTGTGACAAAATAAGCATCATCACATAACTAATAAAATAAATACCTTCCCTTGATATGTTAAAATAACATTTATCCTTTAAAAAAAAATTATAATTAATATTTCATTAGAGGTTCTGATCATATATGCTCTTTTTGATATAATGCCTAGAATTACCCATAACCCCTCCCCAACCCATAAATAGGAGGATAATGCTTTTTTAAGCACTCAAACCCACGTCCTCCTATATTGGCAATAATACTCATACCAATTGAGTTAAATTTCAATCAAAAATCATTTTTGTTACCTAATTATAAACGAATTTGTCATTAGTTATATTAAAATCCTCACTAATAATGAAATGAAATTATTAGCAATAGAAACAATATCGTCAAATTGCTAATGAAATAATTATCCTTAATTAAAAGTCAAGGAATGTATAATTAATAAACAATTTCACTTTAGTCCTCAAATATAATATTTATTTTCTAAAAAAATATTATATATTTAATTTTACAAAATGAAAAAAAGTAAGATAATCATAATTGATGACTTAAAAGTAAGAAAAAGGGCATGATACTAAGTACCAGCTAATGTTTAGGCTATAGGATTGAATATGATGTGGGTAAAGATTTTTATTAATTTTTTATAATTTTTATGAATTTTATATTTATAATTTTTTTAAATTTATAATATTTAATATATTACATATTCACAATTTTCTACATTAATTTCCACTTTCAATATTAATTTATTTTTTATGAATTTTTTAAACTAATTCATCTTCATATTTTCTTAAAAATATATTAAACACGATCACAAAACAATACCAAATGTTATACTAAAATTATGAGATGCTACAATTATGGCTCAAGATTAGTCAAGTCCAACCTTAATCCCATGCATTAGCCTTCTAATCTCTAGCGTTTTGAGACCTATGTGCAAAAAATTTACTAGAGATGCAAGGAAACTAGATTTTATTAATAACGAAAAATTAAAACAACTACAAAGTTATCTACTCTAAGCTACAACAATTTCCAGAAAAATGCAGCAAAAAATATATGGTAGTGTTTGGAAGAGAGAAAGTACAAAAAATGCCTTTAAAATAATTGTAATTTTCAATCGAGTGTCGTGCCTCAAAATGCCATTTTGTATATGCTCTAGATCTAATTAAGAGTCGTGACATCCTCCTCGAGACTGGTCTTCCCATCTCACATTAACTGTGCAAGTCGTAATATCCATCCAAGATATTGCATTTCATCCAAGTGCCAAAGTAATCACACTCATCTACATTGTGTCGCGACTTTTATTTCGCTTTAACACTAAAATATAGAAATTAAGACCCTACACTAAAATATAGAAATTAAAACCCCACATTAAAACACTTCGAATGCAAGAAAATTACATAAATATTGTTAAGAATATGCCTTAGACTTGCTTAATAATAGGTAAATATTGTTAAGAATATGCCTTAGACTTGCTTAATAATAGGTTTGTAGATCAAGGCTTTAAGGATTTTTAATTTTAAATTTTTTATCACATGATTTTAGGAGTAAGTTAAGTGTTTGTGACATAATTTTAGGAGTAAGTTTAACAAGTTTTTGTTTTTTTTTTTTGACTATATAATCTGAATAATGTAACTGATTATAATGTGTTTCCAATATATCTTTCTTTCACAGTTTTTGTGTTTCATATTTTTTACTAAAATACGAACAATTGCTATCTGAGCTTTTATCTTAAGGGATCTATGAGTTGAGAGAAACACATAAGCTTTAGGCATGAAAGTTGACACAACGCTTTCTCATATTGTTTCACCAATTTTTCATGATGATAACTATCAAGCTTGGGCCGTTAGAATGACAGTCTATCTTGATGCGATGGATCTTTAGGAAGTAGTAGAAGAAGACTACAATGTTTCGTCTTTACTAGCAAATCCAACGATGAATCAACTGAAGACTCACAAAGAGAATAAGACAATACAGTCCAAAGTTAAAACATATTTTTTCTCTGTTGTTTCAAGCAAAATATTTACAAGAATCATGAATTTGGGGTCAATAAAAGAAATTTGGGACTACCTCAAGAAAGAATACTAAGAACAAAAAACATGCAAGTGTTCAATCTGATCAGAGAATTTGAAATGATGAAAATGAAAGAGACAAAAACCATTAAAGATTGTTCTAACAAGTTGAAAGGCATGGTAAATAAAGTAAGATTGTTGGGTAAGGATTTTTTCGATGATCGAGTAATGCAAAAAATTATTACCACTTTGCTTGAAAAATATGAGTCTAAAATTTCTTTATTAGAAGAATCTAAGGATTTGTCAAGTATATCCTTGGCAAAATTAGTGAAGGCATTACAGGCTCCAGAACAAGGGAGAAATATGAGACAAGAAGCATCAGTAGAGGGTGTTTTTCAGGCAAAGTTTGAAAATTTGGAAGGCAAAAACAAGAAAGATAAACTAGCAATAATAACAACAATGAGACATATCCACCATGTCTAGATTATAAGAAGATAAATCATTTGCCAAAGAAGTGTTGCTGGATGCTTGATATCAAATACAGGAAATGTGGCAGTATTGGGCACAGAGAGTGGGTCTATAAGTCTGAACAACATGAAGAGGCAAAAGCATCAATTGAGCAACAACAAGATGAGTTCCTTTTTGTGGCAACACATTTCTCTACAAGTAATAGCTTCAGTGGTTCCTGGTTGATCGATAGCGGTTATACAAATCACATGATCAGAGAACAAACATTTTTCAAAGAACTTGATAAAACTATCATTTCCAAAATAAAAGTTGGAAACGGTAAGTTTATTCCAGTTAAGGGAAAAGGAACAGTGGCTATTGAAAGTTTAATATGTTTGGAACATATAACTGATGTTCTATATGTGCCTAACATTGACCAAAATCTTCTTAGTGTTGGAGAATTGATTGAAAAAGGTTTCAAGGTTATATTTGAAGATAAATGGTGTTTGATCAAAGACTCAAAAGGCAGAGATGTATTCAAAGTAAAAATGAAAGAAAAAAGTTTTGCTCTAAATCTAATGGAGGAGAAACCAACAACGAAGAAATTATTAGAGATTCCTCAGTACTTTGATGACAACATAGATTATGTTCCAGTTCGTGACACAAGATCTTTATCTAAAATTTATGAAAGGTACAATGTTGTTGTATTTGAGTCTGCTGAGTTTAAAAAAGCTAAGAAGGATGACAAGTGGATCGAAGCAATGAGATAAAAGCAGCTCGAGGCATTCTAAGTCAAAGGATAGGAAAAGAAAGTTTGCATGTTAAACAAGGCCTCATATGGTCTTAAACAAACTTTTAGGGCCTGGTACAATAGGATTAATGACAATCATTTGGAAGAACAGAAGATTGGTGAAATCAAGTCTGGTTTTTTGCAAGACTGAAAATCAAATAGCAGATATGTTAACCAAGACTCTTCCAGAAGTTAGACTTAAAGTTTTAAAAAATAAATTAGGCTTTTACAATTACTAAGGCAAGGAGGAGTGTTGAAAATGTGCCTTAGACTTGCTCAATAATAAGTCTGTAGAACAAGTCTGTAGGGATTTTTAGTTTTAAATTTTTTGGCACATGATTTTAAGGGTAAGTTAAGTGTTTGCGGCATGATTTTGGAGTAAGTTTAATAGGTTTTTTTTTTTTTTTTTTTACCTATGTAATCTGAACAATATAATAGATTATAATAGGCTTCCAATATATCTTTCTTTCACATTTTCTGTATTTCATATTTTTTACTACAATATCAACAAATGCAATCTCAAATAATGAAAATACTAAAACACTAAGAAGCAATCCTAAAACTAGTGATTTCATTTCAAATCTTTAAGTCTAAACTAGTAATCAAATTAATTTGATTTCTTTAAATCCAACGTCACGTTTGGATTGGGGAATGGAATAGTCATTCCCTCCTTATTCTTGTATGAACAGTGAAGTTGTAGTTTGATTCACTGCTTTATTCATTCCGCAAATGGTTATTCCTTTCTTATTCTTCTGATTTACCGAATCATCATTCGGTGAAGGGGCTAAGAATTGCCTATTCAACGACAGACGTATAGCAAAAAAATTTCCCCAAACAATTTTACCCTATATTTGTTCACCGGATTCATTTCACAGAATAACTCTCCCCATTTCTTCTACGAGAACCTCTGTAAGTTCCCCTTTTTTTCTTCCCCTTCTTATTCTGTAATTTCAACTATGTTTGTATTATTGGTTCCCTTTTTCCTCTTTCCTTTTGAAATTTTTTTCAATTATCATTATTATAAGAATGACCCAAAAGAATATTGAGAAACCTAGATTAAGTAATTATTTTTCCATAATTTTCTTGAATTTTGAAGAATATGGAATTTTTTTAGTTGCAAAGACTACAGTATGGGGATAAGGCTAGAAATTGTAGATTTTGATATTAGCACCTTTTTCATTAACCAACTAGTTAAATCCAAGTTCAGAAATCATAGATTTTGGTATTGGAAGTATTTTTCCATAAATCCATTTGTCTTACTTCATATGCATACACAAAGCTGCAACATGCTGTAAAATTACAATTGCTTTCAACATTGAGGCGATGCCAGGTTCTTTGGGATGAGATGAATCATTTTTTTTACCAACTTGCAATACTATATCATGTTTGAAGTCTTGGAGGTGTCGTGGTCCAATTTTTCCAATGAAATGGAAGTAGCTAAAGATCTTGATGGTCTACTTACAGCACATGAGAAGTACCTCCACTCAATTGTAAAGCTATCAATACGTATGGGTTTAAGGAGTTGTTGCTCATATTTGAGACATAAATGTAGTTCTTCAATTCACTAATGGCATTTCCACAATGCTTCCACTTGAATGAACAATCTCTTGGACACATGGTAAACATTTAGACTAGCCAATTTGTACAACATCTCTTTGTTTTTAGGTAAGACAACTTGTACTCTTTTGTCAGTTTTGCTCTATATTTTTATAGGCATATGACATTGTATATTATATTTCAGATGTCTTTCAAATGGCTTGTTTGGAATGTTGCAGTTGATTTGAAGGTATTCATATGATTTTGTTTATGGTGTTTATATAGTAGTGTACAAGGTTTGGATCTGATAGTCCAAAGTTATTGGTGTTTTCTTACTGCTCTTACAACTGATATGTCCAAAGGTTGTATATATGTACCATATTTCTCTATTTGTTAATTGATGAGCAATTCATGTTATATGTTTGATTTTTATCTCTCTTATTTTAACTTAACTAGTTCTTGTGTTACACCTTTTGGGACTTTATTGTGGCACTAAGATGTGGCTTTTATCTAGTTTTTTATGCAAAGCCTCCTTTTTTTTTTTTTTTTTTTTGTGTGTGTATTAGTTGCAAGTTTGGCTCACAATGCAAATTGTGGTGGCTCGATGCATGTGAACAAGATGCATGTGAGCAAGGAAGTTTACTCTTTTTCATAATTTTCTACAGTAAAGGACCATTAACCTACTTGTAGTCTATATTCATTTTCATGTTCCTTTTCAATTTCTGCATGGAGTAGAGATCAGTAAGTACTAGAATTTTAAAGCTCAAGGTATGACTAACAATCTGGAAAGAACCTTTTACAATTTTATTTTTAGGTAGTAGAAAATTAATAATATTTAAATGTAACCAGAATTTTATTGTCTTGACAAGGATTACATATGTTTATATTCATTATTTTGCTATGTTTCGCTATGGAACACAAATAAATGATATATTCAGTAGTTTTGGATTATTTATACAATTCTCGTGTCATGTAAACCTATTCCTCAGCCATGATCTTAATTTTGTATGTTTTTCCCCCTAAAATTGCTTTAGCTGCAAAGGGCTTTTACAAAATCCACATTACCAATGATGCTAATAGCATCAGGTGGTTGGGTTTTTACTGTGTCAATGTGAAAATTCTTATTCTCATGGCCTATCATTATGGTTTCACCCATTGATAAGCAATAGCTTTCAAATTTGAGATGCCAAGAAAGTCAATGGTGTATGAGGTGAACTGAAATCCTCTGTCCCTTCTACTTGCTCCTATTCATGCCCCACTAATCTAATTGGTCCATGTGTCAGATTGAATTTTATATTTTTACTTCCTATTAACGTCATGAACTCTTTTTCTTCTCCTCCTCAAGTTTCATTTACTTTTTTCTTTCTTTTACTTCCTGTCAACCATTTGTTCTCTGATTTCTCATGGTCATGTGTATTATTGAAGGATGTACTGTTGATTTATTTATTTATTTATTTTTAGGTTTGTTTTCAAGTCCTTATTTGGGTAGAATTTTCTACATGTTGTTTTGAGTTTTGACCTTCCAATTTTTAATTTTGTAGGTTTTTATATTTATTTATTGGAGTAGTTGTGATTCTCTTCAGTTTCTACTGTTTTGGTTGTATTGGCATTGCAACAAGGAATTTATGTTGCTTGACTTGTGTATCCTAATTTCTTCCTTCCAGTTTTACATGTTCTGGCCATATGATAACACTTCAACTTGGTATTCTCGAAAATTAGGAGGGCATTCTGTATTGGATTATTAAAATAATACACAAAATTTGGCATTGTAGTGTAGATACATGGAACTTAGGGAAACAAGATGAGAAATTCGATTTATATGCATATATTACATGGTAAGGATTAAGCATCATGAAAATCTAATCAGCTAACCAACAAACCAAATTATGAATTATTGCAAACTTCTATTTGGTGGGAAGAGGACATTGAATTGGAGGTATCTTCTGTATAGCGTAGTTGAGTAGCCGAATGGCAGTTAAACACAATGATATATCTCGTGCATAGATGGCAAAGTTCGAAGATGCACAGAACAAATTTTCCTTATCGATTTCTTTTAAACCTTTTTGTTTTACATTTCCCTGTAATCAAGCGTTGGATGATGCACAGAACAAATTTTCCTTATAGATTTCTTTTAAACCTTTTTGTTTACATTTCCCTGTAATCAAGCCCCTTTTTTACCCGAACCAGAATAAGTAACATAGAACTTGTTTTTGTGCGTTTCTTGTTATCTCCTTGATTTTGTGCGTTTCTTGTTATCTCCTTGATTTAGACAGTAATGAGGAAATAAAATTCAAGGTTGTTCATATTGCTTGTTGATAAACCTCAGTCTATATAATGTGAAAATTGAAATCATTTTTTTCCTTAATGAAACAACATTTTATGCCACAAACTTGGCCTCATGTTCTAGCAGGTACAATACTATGCAAGTCCACAAACTTGAGAAGTAATGGATTCTAATAATAGTGTATTATTTTAAAATGTAGTAAATTAAATATTTTAAATATTTTAATATAAAAATAATTATAATAAGAATGATATTAAATTATATATTTTAATTTAATTAAATTATATTTAGTACTAATTATATTAAAATATGATTAAATTATTTTTTATTAAATTATATTTAATAATAATCCTATTAAAATTTAATAACAATAACAATAATCATTTACCTTAAAAATCAACCAAACACAAGAATACTAGTACAGTTTTATTCTATTTTATTCAATCAAATAATTAAATTACTGATTACAACTCTATTTTATTACAATCTTATTCTATTCCCCAACCAAATGTGGTATAAATTCTTCACTAATTGATTCTAATTTAATTGATTGAATTTTAAATTTGAGATTTGACCGCTACACTTTAGTTTCTAACTTAATTTGGTCATTGTATTTTTATAATGATATTAATTAGTTCAAATAATTAATATCATTAACTTTTCGATTAAAATGTTACGTAGCTATATGTAATTTAAATGTCCTAATGATCTTAGAGACAAATATGTGACTTTTACTTCTTTTAAGTTTGGTTGACATTTTTTTTTACATTAATGATCAAATTTCATTTTAACCCTTATACTATGTTGAAACTTGGGATTTAATCATGTACTTTAGTCTTTTACATAATTTGATCATTCTACTTTTATAATGTCATTAGTTAGACTAAATACTTAATATTGTTAATTATCTCAATCAAAATCTCGACGTCAATTTTTTTAAGAACATTATTTCAACAAAAGTTTATTTTATTATAACGAACGTTTTAAGAAAATAAAATCCACATTAACATTTTCAACATTATTTTTTGTTATATGAATACCTAATGATATATTTTTTTAATTTTAAAATCGACACCAATGAATTTAATAAAAGAATTTTAACAATAATAACAACTGGACCTAATTTTTAAAATTCAAAAGTAGAGAGTATAAATTTATGAAAGTAAAAGTAAAAGATTAAATTTCAAATGTGTAATGACTCAATAGTATATTTTAACTTTCAAATTTTTACTTCAAAATTTAACACAAATAAATCTTTAATTTTGATAAGGAATTATGTTAATAATTTTGAGTTATACTCTATCACTAAGATGGATTGCTTCTAGATCAATAATTTGTTAAATAATAAATCATATAATAAATTGTTCATTTAATAATAATTAAATAACTTTGTGTTAATAATTTACTTCTTTTTGGTTACATTCAATTAATTAAATCATCAACCTTTATAACATCATAATTTAAGATTGCGATTCACTAATTAGCTTACATTATCCTAACACTTATCACCAGAATAATTAAATTGCCACGATGACGTTTAAGAAAAAAAATTGATATAAATGGATATTCATATTGTTTAAAAATTTGGTTGAAAAAAATTAAATCGAATTTATTATGTTATTTGTAATAATAAACCTAAACCGATATATATATATATATACACTTTGTGCAAGATGGACTAAAGTCGATCTTGGCTTTCAACTGAACAACCTCCATCGCTATCCTTAAACCATGAATTGCCTCAAGTGTGCGCTCGATCAACATGAACCAAGTCACAAAATGAAAACAACTTATTTACTTTCAGCAGGGAAGTAAATTCTCTCTACAACCAAGTAACTATTTGATATTCCCAGAAAATAGATTCTAGTAGAATAACGACATATGTAAAAGTTGTGTCATTAGGTTAACCGATGATCTCTATTTATAGAGAAAAGTACAAGACTCTTGTTCGAATTAGGGTCGATTAAATAATAATATTTTAATAAAAAAATACAACCAAACTCTATGTAGAGTAGAAAGTGGCTACAACATGCCCCATATTTAACTAGGGTTTGTTGCCCCTACATATCATACAAAGCTTAGTTGAGTTTTTTCTTGTATTGGGTTCGATTATATGTGTTTCTAAACTTTTGATCCAACACTTATAATTTTATCTAACCCAATATTTATTTTCTATTATCCAAAATATTATTTATGTAATCAATTAATTTAATTAGTTAAATTAACTAAATTAATTTTTAATTAAATAATTTTCTCAACCTAATTCTAATTTCATTAAAGTCATAGCAACTTTTCTATAATAGAATCTATGAGGAAATGTATTTAATTTCCTTTTTCAACAAATCCAAAATGACTAATTAATTTAATTCCATCGTCGAACTTAAATTAAATAATAATTCGAATAACTTAAATTAACTCTCAAGTCATTTATTGTAGTTAGCAAGAAAACTCATTCAGTACGGATAGTAATACATGCGACCAATTTCTCTTACTTCATCATTTTCATTCATTTCACATTTGTTGGTTCTACATGCAATTCGTTTTTGGTTATCTCAAGCTAGTGGAAGGGCTAATTAGACATATATAATTAGGGCTCAAATAATTTGTAATTAAGGTTCAGCTTTATGCCTATTAATTACAACATTATTTAGTCACGAAATCATTCCACTAAAGCATGATTGAGCTCTCCCTTATTATATATCAGTACAAAAGCTACTTAATAATTGCTCGTCCAATAACCTTGTCATAAGTGTGTTACCTTCATAGTATATCCTTCATCTCTTTGGGGTAAATTCATTCTCCTAATATGATCCTATTTTATCTCATGGTAACCATTACATCTTCCTTCATGAAAAGATAATTACTATCATATAGTAATTAAACAATTTATCACAAAATAAATTACTCATAACCATGTTTACTTTTTATCTCTCATGTAATGCCAATGTGAGGGCATTATTTACCCATTATTGGGCTATGAATTCCATTATTGTGGAATGGTGCTACATACTGCAGAAGTTGTGTACCCAACATATCAACTTTTGGTTCTTTATCTATTTAAGCTCAGACTTTCATTTAAATTAAAGTATATGAGTCATACATACATAGTCCATCATCCGCTCAGGATTGAGGTATGCTACACTATGAACGCAATTAGTGAATAAATTCATAAATGAATTTAGGATCTATTCTACTTGAGTCATGTTCGATATACTTTCACTCCAGTCAAACACATCTATGTCTCAATCTTCTAAGAGTCTTCGCTCCGATACCCAAGATAAGGCATCTCCCTAATTGGACTTGGTAGACGACATATTAGTCTTTCAATCAATTTGCTTGTTTCTGATTAGACCAATAACAAGTTTAGATTATCTACTAATATAAGATGTCTTGTAACGACTCAATTTTTATTAGTGTCAAAAAAGTCAATTTCGGTCCAAAATTATTAAGTTGAGCTGTTCAAAAAGTTGGGATGAGAAAGTTGTGAGCTGAATATGAGTTGGGAAATAAAATTAGCTAGTAAATAAAATTTAGTAAGTCACTAAACAATTAATATAATGACTAAATTATAAGGTGATTAAAAATAGAAAAATCAATTTAGATTTTAACAAGGTCTTAATGGTAATTAAAATAAGGTTTCTATAATAATTAAACCATTAATGGGATAGTGGATTGTCACCAAATATTGTGACAAATAATCATGGCCATTGACGGAATTATCATAATAATTATTTAAGGTTCATATTAAATTATATTAATGTAATAGGAGAAAGAAAGAGAAAATTTCTCCTTTCTCTTTTTCTCCTATAATTGATTGAGGAAGAAAGAACCAAGAACAAGCTTTTTTTCTCTTTTTATTGCTGAGCCTAGTTGAGAGAAAACTGGTGAGTTTTCCATCAAATTTTAGTTAAATTTTTGTTAAAATATAATAGATGCTAATATCTGAGTGTGAAGCATGTAATGAAGTATGCTTTGGATTAAGAAGATAAGTTAGTCGACCTGAATATGTGTTTCTGTTGAATGTGCAATATATGATTAGTAATTGTTTAGGAAATAGGGGTGAATCTTAGTATGGTGAGGTTGAGTTGTGGAATTGGTCACTGTGGTGGTATACGATAAAGTTTATCGGGACAGTAAACATGAATTCTGATATGCAAATTCTGAAGAAAGTCCATGGCCATGGTACATTCTGGAAAGGGTGAATAAGCCACATTTATCGATTGGGGTTCTCTGCGTATCTTAGGACGATGATGGAAAACCCTTATGCAATGTGAGTTTAAGAAAATCCATATCACAAACACGACATGTATGGAATGCATAGGTGGCATACTGCTAGCCTATATGGCTTACTTTGATTTGGCCTTTATGGCTCATTCTGTTAGCCTTTGTGGCATTATGATATGGTTTTTGTGGCATTTTATTAGCCTTTGTGGCATTCTAAAATAGCCATTGTGGGATTCTGTTAGCCTTTGTGGCGCATTCTATATATTTGTGGCGTACTATGTCTGGCCTGTACTTTGGTAAGTCTACATTAAGTATATGATCTACCTGAAGCTTTATTGTGAAAGGTTTTGTGATAAAATTGAATAATTTTTAAAGAAAGTTCTTGAAAGAAGCATGACTCAACATGTTAGAAGAGGGTATCCGTCGTGGTTATATATCAGATTTGTATATGGGCGTATTCGATAAAAAAGTCCGTCAATTTGAGTGACTGTGCTGATAAAGTAGAATTGTGAGTTATTTGATACTTACTATATTTGTATAGCATTTGTCGAAACCATCCCTCGATTTAAAAAAATTTATATTTAAAAAAGGGAGAAGTCGACTTTTTGGAAAAATAGAAATATGGAGTCGCCACCAATCTTTTGTTTTGGTGTGATCGGATCACCTAAAAATGAGGTTAGTTTAATAAAACATTTTTGGTTTATTAAAACAATGATTTTGGTCTACGAACTTTTGAGAAGACGGGTTCGGGAGTCGGTTATGCATGAGGAAGGATTAGCACCCTCACTACGCCCAAAATTGGTACCGAATCGATTAAATAATGTCCTTATGTCTAAGATTAAAAAAGTTTTTGAAATGTGGTTCTTTTTTATAACGGTTGAGTAACCCGAGTTGATTGTCAAAAATATTCTTGTTTCGGCGTCCGAAAATTCATAATTTGAAAATCACGAAAGGATGCTCAACTATTTAGTCCAACGAAAGATTGAAACCCAGCACAGTAGGGCACGATTCTTCGAATTCCCAAACATTGATCATTGCCTCACTTTAGAAAATACGAGTGAAACTCTAGAGAGGTATCCGATTATTTTGGACAGACGGGAGATTGCAACCCAGCACGATAGGACACTATTCCCCAAACTGCCAAACATCGAACACTTCTTTCATTTTAAAGGGTTTTTAGAAAACGTGAATGAAACTTCGAAGGGATCTTCGATTGTTTAGAACAAATGAAAAAGCGCAACCCAGCACGATAGGACACGATTCTCAAATCGCCAAACATCGAACATCCTTTGTTTTGAAAGGTTTTTTATAAACATGAGTGAAAACCTGAAGGAATATTCGATTGTTTTGAGCAAACGAGAATCACAACCCAGCACGATAGGGCATGATACCCGAATTGTCAAAAGCCATATATTGCCTTCGTTTTAAATAATTTTTAGAAGATATGAATGAATTTTTGAAGGGATACTCGATTATTTTGAGCAAATGCGAAACTGCAACCCAACACGTTAGGGCACGATCCCGTGAATTGCTAAATATCGAATCTCGTTTTCGTTTAAGGGATTTTAAAAGATATGAGAGAAATTTTAAAGTGATATTCGATTATTTTGAGCAAATGCGAAATCGCAACCCAACACGTTAGGGCACGATTCCGCGAATTGCCAAACATCAAATCTCGTCTTCGTTTTGAAGAATTTTTGGATGAATACTTAAAAACCTATTAATTTGATTTGAAATAAGATGACATTAATCTTAAAAAATTGGGTTTTAGAACCACATTTCAAAAATCAAAAGGAAAACGATGAATGGGGTAAACGTGCACATAAGATACAATCAATTAGTGAACTAAAAATTAAGTATAGCTAACCTAAAAATGCAACCCGATTATAATAACGCATGGAGGATAATTGACATAATCATACAATGACAAAGATGATGATATAACAACCATTCGAGCAAAACAATACATACGGTAATATGTTACAATTATATACAACATATGACATAGAATAACCAATACAAGATATAAAGATGATATAGCAATTAGAAACCAATGCGCTATAAAATGATTTTAAAATAATAACGAATAGATGGATCTGTACATAGGTTGACGAATTTGCATGAAAGCTAGAGATGGCTATATGATTTTTGGAACAGATATCATGGAATGAAGATTTGAATCAAATTGCATGTAAAATGTTTTAAACATGAATTTATTTAAAAGCTAACAAAATATATGATAGTACAAAAATATATGATACAAGAAATACATGACAAAAACATGAGGCCCAAAATAAATTTATAAAATGTACATATAAATTTATAAAAGAATGAGATTAAAATTAGGACATATATATAATTTTAAATTGTTTTTTAAAAGAAAAACATACGCATCCTCATATCAAAATATTTAAATAATAGGCTATATAAAACACGAAAGCCAAATAATATGAAGAAATATTCAAAAATAACTTTAAAATTACCAAAAGAAGTTTCTAAAAATAATTTCATATATATATACACAAAGAGAATGAAAAAAATAAATAAATAAAATCATAAAATAAATAAAAGAGTCTATCAAAGTGACAAGTATATTGATATGTATACCTATGAATTTTAAAAAGGTACATGCAAATTTGTATAGAAATGATAATGTATATACGCGTTTAATAATGAGTATGAATCAAATACATGTATTAATATAACAGATACAAAATAACTTAAATCCTATGTAAAACATATACAAAGCATATAAAATATATATTGAAATACAAAGATATATATATAGAGTTAAAAGCCATTATATGTATAAAAATATATGAACATTATTATAATATATATATGTATATATAATAATATAATATTAACAATAAGCTTGAAATTAAAAGTTGACCTTATTATAAAGTATGTATATACATCTACATAATAGTATGCATATATAAAAACATTCATAAAAAATAATACACAAGGCATGAAAATATGGTTATCAAAATTATAAATATGTAAGTAAATAAATGATACCAATGATACTATTTATACGAATAAATAAACATGAATAAAAAACATGGAATGAACCTAAAAGAAATTAAATTAAAATCAAGTTAAAATAAAAAGAAAATTTAAATAAAATAAGCTGTTAAAATAAAAAAAAGGGCTGACGTGTAGCACTTGCGAATGTGCAGGGACCAAGTCTGAAAATAACTCAGACCCCCCAAACGCAACACTCGGGTTCGGACCAAAGTGTGAGTACGCACAAAATTACGGGGTGAAATTAAAAAAGGAAAAAATACAAATCTTAACTGATTTGAAAGAGGGACGAAAGGGGAAGGACTTATGAGGCAAATAACCCTCACCGCTAAAACGCGCGGGTCATTGGGGAAATCGGATCGGGTCACCGGGCATGGATTTGAGCGACGTCGTTTTCTAGACCATTTCATTTGGCCTAAACGGCGCCGTTTTCGCCTCTTTAAAAGACTAAATGGGTCATCATTCAGCCGAAACCCTAGCAGTGTATTTGCTTTCCCATTTTGCTGCCCAGTTAACCCCTCCCCAAAAGATTACTCTCGACGCTAATGCGCCACCACGAGCGATGGTTTGCACATCCGAGCCCTAAAGGAGGGGTTTTCACCTTTGAAACCCCCTTCAGACTTCGATTACGACGAAGCGAAGAGGGGACTACGGCTAACTTCGCCAGGTAAGCTCCTCTTTTCGTTTGATATCCCTATATACGCGAATATGTGTGCAAAAACTAGGAAGAAAACAACAGATTCAGAAAAAAAAGAAGACGAATGAAGCCCTCGAAGATCACATTTTTTCCTTTTTTCTTTTGTATTTAATCTGCCAATGTTGTATTTGTATTGCGTATTGCGCGTTTGTATTCTCTGTGAACGTGTTCGTATTGCTTCCGTAAAAAAAAGGAGGAACCCCTTTTTACAATTGAAACAAAGGCTTTATAGCCGAAAGGAAAAGAGAGAAAACCAAAAAGAAAAATAAAAATCGAAATACAAATTTCATTCCTCTTTGTTTGCTGTTTTTGCTGTCGTTTGTTTGTATTTGCTGTGCGTTTGTATGTTTTTGCAGGTACGAGGCGTGTGTACGAGGGCTGGGCGCTGGTCGTACGGTGCTGAAGGCTTGGCGTGGACGGAGGCGCTGGGGCTTGGACTGCTGCGGCGCAAGCAGACAGCTAGGGTTCTGTCTTGTTTTAATGTTCTGGGCCTATCGGGCTTGGTAAGTTTGGGTTAGATTTTAAAATTGGATCTAGGTTTAGTTATTGGGTTTAGGTTTAGCTATTGGGCTCGGGTTATGTAATTGGACAACGGGCATGTAATCTGGACAGATAATGGACTGTGGTATATTTATTTTATTTTCTTGGCTTATTTTTGAGGTCTGGGCCCGGGCACAATGTGGGCCTTACAGCATTATGTCTTATTCTAATCTCTAATGGAATCTAATCTGTTTGCAATACGAGAACGTCTTGAGTTAAATTAGGGTATGGTCTAAATTATAATTTGATTTAGTAAGGTCAGTTTGGGTATCTGCCAAAAGTATGAACACTAAGTGGTATCCACCAAATATAGTGTATATGATTATTTGTTCGAGATTCGTTTTTAAAAGTTATTTGAAGAAAAAGAGAAGACAGTTCCAACTGTCAAAACTTGATGTCAGTCAAGTAGTAGAACGAATGAGAATATGGTACGAAGAGTAAGTGGCATATAAGTATGATAGTGTCGACAGATGTGGAAAGTCCAAATATTCAAAATGAAAAAATTATCAAGAAAAGTTAAAAGGTAATATGTATTCATAACTCACTAAGTTCCTCTGAACTTATTGGTGTTATATTTATGTTTTAGGTATTGTCATGTCAATGTAAGTACTTAAGGAGACAATGCCAAAAATATGCCAGAGTAGTAGCAAGTGAGGATACTATGCATACAGTGGGCGTATAAGAAGGGTTGATGTTTAGAAAGACTATACCCTTAGAGTTTGTCTTTTGTAACTTATGAGTCATAATAAAATTCTAACAAGGCTAATACAACATGTTATTTGCAAATTCTTTCCTTTCTTCATTTAATATGAAGTTTTAATCAATTTAATGATAAATGTCTTCAGTAAAGAGTTTTTGTCAATGGTTTTGACAATTTCGTTAAGTTTTTTGTGTAGTAATACCCAAAACCTGGACTCTGTGAATTGGGTTAGGTGAGGACATTACATTACGCCTATTAATTAAAACATTATTTCGTCACAAATTCAGTCCACTAAAGTATCGTGACTGAGCTCTCCCTTATTATATACCAATACAAAAGCTATTAAATAAGTGCTCGTCCAACGACCTTATCATAAGTGAATTATCTTCATAGGATATACTTAGTCTCTTTGGGAGAAACTTGTTCTCCCAATATGATCTTACTTTATCTCATGGTAACCATTACATCTTCCTTCATGAAAAGTCAATTACTATCATATATTAATTAAATAATTTATCACAAAGACAAATGACTCATGGTTATGTTTACTTTTTATTTATATATTTACTTTTTATCTATCATGTAATACCGATGGGAGGATATCATTTACCCTTTATTAGGCTATGAATTCCATTATTGTGGAAAACAATGTTACATACTGCAGGAGTTGTAAACCTAATGTACCAGCTTTTGATTCATTATCTATTTGAACTCAGGTTTTCTTTTACATCAAAGTATACAAGTTACGAATACATATTCCATCATCCACTCAAGAAGGCATGTCATATGACGAACATCAAAAGTGAATAAATCTATAAATGGATCTAGAATATATTCTACTTGGGTTCTGTCTGATGTACTGTCAGTCTAGTCATTCATTTTTATCTCTCTACCTTTTGGGAGTCATTCACTTTGATACCTAAGATAAGGCATCTCCCTAATCTCCCCAATTGGACTTGATAAATAACACATAACTGTTTCAATTGGTATGCTCATTTCTAATTTGACTAAGAATATGTTTAGATTATCTACTAACATAAGTTGTCTTTTCGTTCTACGATTGGACCACGTAATACCACTTAGTATTAGTTAAATAGTAGATAACTAGTAAGACAATATTTGCTTCCATTTTGCTTTGCATGCAAAAAAACTATTGAGGATAATATACAAAATGTATTAATGAAATTGATGGATATTTGATTAAACCAATTTGTTGGAAAATACAAAGCACATATAGAAGAAAATACAACACTAAGGACACTATATCCCTACACATATAACTCCCAAAACCCCAAAGAATTTATTCTCCTGTAACCCCTAAAGAAATTATAAGGTACATTAATTCTCTTATCTATGTCTTTGCAACCTATGGTTATTGAGACCCTATAAATAGAGGACATGTATAAGTTTTCTTGTATCCTAAGTAAAAGTAGAATTATCATTTCACTTTTGTGTCTATTTGTCTCTCTTATTGTAACACCCCAAAACATAGCCTAAAAGTTTAGACTGAATCCCAAAGGTTATATTGATCACCGAAGTGATCCAAAAGCAATATTTCAAAATGAATTGTTATAATCTTATTTTGAACATAGTTTGCTAAATTCGAACTAAACCGTTTAACCATTTAGGATTCAAAACATAAGAGTTAGGTTATGTTAAAAACATTCTGGAATATAAATCCACAGTTTCTAAAGTTCAGTCAGAATAGCAATTTGCAAAAATCCAGAACAAGTTTTATACCACAGTTCCTATTAAACATTTACTGTAACACCCCTAACTTTTATTCATTGCCGGAACAGGGTTACGGAGCATTACCAAACTTTATAGACTAATTACTGAAATTTTACAACCTTTATCATTCAAATCAAGAATCAATCATAAAACACACCTATTGTCCCTTAGATAGGCCCTCGAAGCCCAAAATACACATTAGAAGTAAATCGGGACTAAACCGAACACTTAGGGAATTTTTCTCAAAATCTCAAATTTTTTTCTTAGGAGCAAGGGACACACGCCCCTGTGGCTTACACGGCCAGAAGACACACTCGTGTCTTAGGCCGTGTCCAAATTAGGGTAGCCACTGATTTGGGTCACACGTCCAACCACACACCCATGTACTAGGCCATGTATGAAGTACAGGGGTCACACGCCCGTGTGCTAGGCCGTGTGCAAAAACCTGGGCATTCTATTTTGAAATTTTAAGGTGCAGGGGACACACGGCCAGACTACACGTCCATGTGCCAGGCCGTGTATCACACGTGGCTGAGACACACACCCGTGCCTCTGCCCATGTGGACGAAAATAGGTCATTTTAAGACCACTTTTCTCACCTTTATTAACATCAACTTGCACACAACATAAAGATACACTAATATATCCCAACCAATCAACCAATTCATGTCAAAGTACTTTAGTCTAATTAATAAGTGAAGAGTTGAAACTTAATTACAAATTATTTGAGCCTAATTATATATGCCCAATTGATCCCCTCGCTAGCTTGAGATAACCCGAAATGAATTGTATGTAGAACCAATAATATGGAATGAATGAAAATGATGAAGGAAGAGAAGCACACCGTATGCATCACTATCCACATGGATTTTTGGACTTAGGCAATTAAATTATTTTCTCATAAATTCTAATATGGTAAATTTGTCATAACTTTAACAGAATTAGAATTGAATTGAAAAATTAATTTAACTAGAAAATTAATTTAGTTAAACCAATTAACTAAATTAATATTTTGGGAAATAGAAAATAGTTATTGGGTTAGATAAATTGTAAGTGTTGGATAAAATATCAAATAACACATAATTATATCCAATACATAAAAGACCCAAATTCTGCCCAGTTAAAGAGAGAAGTGACAAACCCTAGTATTTTCTAGGGCATGTTGCCACCCCATGTATTCTACCTAGAGTAGAATTTGTATTTTCTATTAAAATGTTATTATCTAGTTGGACCTTTTTTGAACATAATTCTTGTATCATTTCCTATAAATAGGAAATATGAGATAAACTACTAACACACAACTTATTGAGCATTGTTATTTTGTCGAAAAATAGTGAACATTTATTTTTAGAATAAATTATATTTTCTAGGAAAAACTCGTAGTTTCTAGTTATAGAGAGAATTAACTTTCCTGTTGAAAGTTAAGAAAAGTTTTCATTCTGTGCACTTGGTTTATTTTGTTTGAGCCCACACTCAAAGGAATTTGGGGTTCCAGGACCAGGATAGTGGCTAAAATCGTTCGATAGAAAGCCAAGATTGACTTAGACTGGTTCGTACAACACATAGATATAATTTTGGCTAAGAGTTTATTATTATAAATATCATAAGACTCAGTTTTAAGAAAATTTTAAACTTTTACTCTGCTTAAAAATACTATTTTCTAAACCAATTTTTCTAACATAATTCTCATAAGAGATTGGGAATATATATTGATATAAGTCTCCTCATATTATTAAATTTTTTTTAGCTATTAATTGATATTTAGTTAAGACATGGGTTGTCGATTATTATGAGATAGTTTTCACAACATTAGGGAGAGAAAATAAACAACTAGATAAATAAAATAATTGGAATGAATTATTATTATCTAAGATACTCATACAAAAATGTAAACCGAAGTTCATAAAATAATTCATTTTACAAATCTTACTTCAAAGGTCTCCATTATACTTTTATCGAGCTTATGCATTTTTGCTGTCTTTTATTTTATCACTTTCTATTAAAGGTGTTCATGAGCCAAATGACCTACTTGATCCAATCGGTCCAACCCACTTTAGTTAAGATTTGAGTTCATATTTTTCAATTTTGAGCCTACTTGATCCAATCCATTTACTATTTATAAATAATAAAATATAAAAAATGGTTATATCAATATTTATATAATTAAATTTAAATAAAAATACTTTTTATTATTTTTAAACAGTAAAATGGACATTTAAGAGAGCTTGGATGGGTCGGGCTCAAAATTTTTTTGAAACCAAGTTATAACCTAGTCTAGCCATGTTCATGAACATATCTACTTATTAACCAAATGAACCTTAAACCCTTACCAAATTCTAACAATTCTAACTTCAAACACTTTTAGCTAAACTTGATCATGAGCCGGGCCATTGACCAGATCCGAAAGCCTGCCCGAAAAGTAAGAAAGTTTGAGTAAAAATATTAACCCAAAAAATGAGCTTAGACAAAAAATAAAACCCATTTTCTAAACACTTATAATTTATCTAACCCAATAATATTTTTTTCTCTACTGTCATTTTGTTGTTGTTTTGTTACTATTTTGCTATTATATTGCTACTATTTCATTGTTATTGTTTGGATATTGTATAACTTTTACTTTATTATTAATTTTGCTTCTACTTTGAAGGCATCTACTTGATAAGTTATAACCATATTAGTGTTATTAAGTATAGAGATTTTTTAGTGTATTTTCAATTTATTGGGAAACATTTGTTTTAATGTTTTTAATGAATTTGATGTATTATATTTTAAAATTTTAATTTTATATAAAAATAATATAAAAATTAACACAGATGGGCCGAGTCCAGCTCGAGTTTACCTTTTTTACCTGGGCCAGGCTTGGACAAAATTTTAAGCTCATTTTTCAGGCCAAGCTCGAACTTAAGAAAAAGACCTAATATTTGAAATCAACCCAACCCGGCCCATAATCAAGTCTACTTCCAGCCATCATATGAACTTTGTGGATAAACAAAACTTTGTTCAATGATCTACGGTCAGCAAATGCATTTACACGCTTTTATCAAAAGGCAGAAGACAACTTACCATGTTGGTTGAGTGCCAATTTCCCTTTCGTCAACGGTAACTATTGAGTATGATAAACATATCAAAAACTATAAACACCTGAACCAATACATTATGACACATGTATCAAACAAACATCAAGTTCTAACTTAATGCTTTAACCATGTATTCTTTCTTTGCGGTAACATTAGTGTATGTTAGGGAGAGAGAAGTCAAATGTAACTAGATTCTCCCAATAGCAAATCAAGCATGTCATCAGGAGTTAGAAAAGTGGTTCCACCAAGAACTAATTCGATATCAGGTCTTCCACTTTCTGATAATGCCTCTTGTGCTTCTTGTACCTTGCCACAATGAACAACAAAAGAATGTTTCATAGTTATTTGGGTTGAAAAAAGAAACTGAAGATTTAGAGTCATCTTGCTAGTCAAGCCGTATAAACATGGGAATACTTATTTGTACCAAAAAAGGTAACACTTTAAGGTGAGATCTTATCATAATGGGATCTTGTGAGATCCTTTTTAAATCAACTACTAAAAGATAGAAATGAGGAAACTATAGCCATTTGATCAAGCCATGTCAGAAACTAGGAAATTGTGTTGGTGTCCTGAAACCTATTAAATCGGTTATTGAATGTGTTGCTTTTCTCTAAAAATCAATTTCTTTCCTTCTTTAGATGTTTCTCAATGCAAATCCTACATGGCATGTTCAACGGTGGATTGATTTTCTTTTCCTATTTATTTCAAGTGTTGATTTAAAAGGATCCCACTGTAATGGGATCTTTAGACAGATGCCACGCAAAATAAACACAGTTTAAGCAACAGAGATTTCCAAAGGAAGAAAAAGGCAAAAGAGAAGGAAACGCTGTAGAAGATGAAAGAAATTCAGACCTCAACACCGTTAATGCCTCCGACAACAAAAACCAGAATGAGATTTTGGTCTGCTAGACTTGGTTTAGCCTGTAGTATTTTTGAAAACAAAGTTGATCACGTTAAAACTATTAGCATATATACAGCAGGCAAGTTAAAGAAAAATCTGTGGAAACTAATTAAAGTTACCTGTCCAAGACCAAATCTTCCAAACCCACTTTTAAACAGTCGACCTACTGTAGATGAATGGTACTCTAATCCTGGTACATCAAACTTGCCCAAAATCTTTGTTAGAAGCTTATAAAGTAATCCTTTATTTGTGTAAGGATCGCTACTCAAATTGCTTTCCAAACCCAATGGCCCTTTCTTGCTCTTTAAACTAGATAACTTATGAAGATATTTGAAAAGGTTGTCCACTCTATCGCGCAACTCCAGCTTAAGCTGCATGTCATCATATTCTTGCTCTTTATTATCATTCTCTTCATCTTCATCTTCATCTCCCCATTTACCCCACTGATCATCATCAAAATCATCAATGTTCAATTCATCTGTTGATGTTTCTTTGGTTACATCTGATTTAGTTTTGTTTAAATTGGCCTCAAGTTCTTGCGTTAGACCATGAAGAAACTTCAACCTAGCCACCGATGGGTTTTCGAGTATAGCATCCAAAATAGCTTCTTTAAGAAAGTGCTCCTCTTGCCATGAAAAAGGGCCACCGGATCCAGAAGTTGGGAAGTTTTCGCCAGCCAATATATAACCAGAAATTGTGAGGAGCAAAGCATCTTGAAAAGAAAGTAGCCCTTGTGAGAGTTCCTTTTTCCCACTCTTTTTGCCATCTGATCCTGCAAAAGCACTCTTATTGATCAGGTCACTTATTTGGGCAGCAAGACTTTGGCTCGTATCCCCAGCATTAACACTCAATATTTTCTCTGCACTGATAAATGCATCCCATCTGGCACTACATGATTCATCAAGGGCAAATAAAGTAGCTGATGCCAACTGGATAATTCCTCTGTTTCTTATTAAGGATGATTGGCTTTTGGTTAATGCTTTAATCATGGTTTTTAATTCTAATTTTGAAGCAAAACCAGGGCGAGTTTTCACATCAATAGTCATATTCTCTCGACATAGAGTTTCCTGAAGCCACTTCTTCACCAGAATAGCCCCATCTTTCGTCTTCCTATCTAGTATTGCTTCCAAATATGGTGTTCCTTTGAATGTTTCGGTAGAGACTAAGGACCCCCGTAATAGCTCAGCAGGAAAAAACTTCTCATCACTAGCTTTCTTGCTGAGACTAATCAAATCTACCATTTCTGAAGCAGTGTTATAGGAATCCCACCCACAGCGAAAAGCTTCAATGCTATTTGAAAGACCAGAATCATCTATTTCAAAATCTTCTTTGGTTAAAAATTCTCCAATTGGTATCTGAACCTCAAGGGAAGCACGTGCTAGGCTAGAAGGACCAGGTTGAAGTTGGGCCTGTGAGCATTTGATACTTGCAGAGGATGATGTTCTTTCCTTACGAGGCAGAGCTGAAAAGATACGATCTACAAGTGAATCACCATGACAGCATGGAGTAAGAAGGTCAAGGGTACGGTCAACAAGTAATAACCCCACCGTCCGTTTTCGACGCCCTACATCATAGAGACTTGACATGTCTGTCAAAATCTTCCCAATTGTTTTTGACAGATCACCAAGGGAAAAAATTTCCATTTTCAAGTCCATCTACATGTTTTAAAAGAAGACACAATGGTCATGATTCTGAAAAACAGCAAGGCAAGCAATAGTGCAATGTAACAATTGCAGGAGATAGAAGAACAAAGTAAATGTATGGTGAAAAGGATTTTATATATTAAACGATAGTGCAATACAACAAATTGCAGGACATAGTAGAAGAACAAGCTGCATGTATGCTATGAAAGAATTTATATGATCTTTCTTGTTCTTAAAAGTTCCATCCATTTCAAACCAAATGATTATGAGTTTGCCACAGGAAACAAAAGTAATTCCACAGGCTTCATTATACAGCTTTCACAAATATCTGCACTTTGAGTGGTTTCTACACTAAGCTAACATTTAGAAGATATGAAAGTATCTGAAGATAAACATATGCAGATCAATGGGACTTGAAAAATATATATATACATAATGTTACACAAAAGTAAATTTTGGGTTTAAGGCCGCAAAGAGCTTCTTACCTTGGCAGCCAAATGATACAGAAAATGAGCAGTAAGGGTTGCAGCAGGAGGAACCTCATCAACATCAGATGGCAATCCGGTACTCAAGGAAGGCAACCCAGCACTAATAGAATCCTCGTGTTCAGATGATAAGCATGCTTCAGCTATTGATCCCTCAGAAGGTAAGACAAACACTCTAGGTGAAATGGGGGATAAAATCATGGGGAAGTGATGGACAGAAACAATGGGTTTTTGTCCCAAATCTACCATTCCCCGTCTTGGACTATCCCCATATAGATTTTTTCCAGCAGAACTAGCCTCAAGGGAAGGAACATCTTCATTGGAGGTGAACCTGGACCATCCTTCATCTTCAAGTGTCAAATTTCCTTTTGTATTACTATCAACCAACTGACCAGACTTTAAATCAGAATTTTCAATAAGCTCCTCATAATCTTGGAGAAGAAAGGATTGATACTCATGGAATGCATCAGGTCCAAGAGGTGAATCAGGATATGCTGAATGAGCTACCTACATTAGCGACATTCAAAAAACATCAACCACAATGAACCCAAGAGATAAAGAGATAATAGTGTATTAAGTAAACGCAAAAAGAAGAATCTGAAACATATAAAAAGCATGACACAAGATTCCATCAATCATCTTTGGAGAAGATGAAAATAGAAGAGACTGCAAACTTCAATTTAGTAACCACCTAGTAGTTGAAAATGTCCCAAAACAAGGAACTACCTCTGAGATAGATGTAAATATCGTACAACAATGACCTCCTTTATGCATGCTCAGGCAACGTAGTATAAAACGGTGTGCATCACTTAGTAAACGAGAAGTCATAATTACAATTTTCCTTGCTGATTCAAAACTTCCATTCCAGTCAGCTACCTAGAGGAGAAAGGCAAGTAGCAAATGAGAATTGAAATGAATATGATCAAGGAAAATCTTATAAACATTTCCTAGTAAAACAAACAGGAGTTAATAATTTGCTAGATAACAAATGGGTTCTAGCTGCTGTACATCATTATGTTCTTCCACCTTTATATATCCGTAGTCTAGGTTTAAAACAGGATGGTGCAGCACAAACAATGGATCTGGTGCACAAATTATATCCACAAAAAGTATTAATTAATGGCAAGAAAAATTATGTAGGGAAAAAAAAATTGCTAATCAATTTAAAGATAATGATTGGTACAATTATGTTTTGAGGTGTTTGACATGGCATGCCAGTCCTTGTCTACATTTTAACATCCTGAAATACATAACTATTCACAACATCCTTTCTTTTCTCATATTTGACAGATTTAGACTTACAGCATTCTTTACTTGTTAATAAAATGGAGGAGGGAAACCAGTCTATTTATTTTCAAGTGGACAGAAGACAATAAGCATTCAAAAGAGTTTAAGGCTGGAAGTGCCACAACTAGCTTACCGCATCAAGAGCACACATGTTTTCCGAGCTGCAAACTGCACGCGCTCCAAGGTCCAGGAAAAGAGGAAATGCTCCCATAAGCTGGAAACTTTCCGTGCATCCAGCATCTAGGTATACAATTGCCCCTTCGATGTGTTCTGATATCTAAAATGACAACAGAAAGACCATAACATACTTAATCCTGACACAACAGTACAATCCTTTTTCGAATTTAAACCAGATCTATGCATATTTAATGTTACACTTAAAGAAGGTTTTCTTATTAACACCATATGAACAAAAAAGAAAAGCAAGAAGGAAGATTCATTACCTGATCATTCGCCGTATTAGGCACCAAATATTGGCATGGCAAATAATTCAGATGTAATTTATAGATAAGATAGAGAAAATGCCAACAAAAATCAAGCAGCAACAGAAATTTCTAACGTTGTTTACTGAAAGTAATACCCATTGTAAGACATGTTTCGATTTCAACCAAGCTTCACGTAGTTGATAATCATAATGAAAATAGAATTTCTTTCAATACACAATTTGATACAAAACGGAGATGCTTAATTCAAAAATAGATTAAATTAAGAACTTACTTGGCGAATCGAATCAAGGCAAGATTTGGTGACATCAATCAAAGCCATCAGATCTTAAACCAAGAGAGAAAATCCGTCAGATAAAAAAGAAGCTGAAATCCAGATAAAATCATTGTTTACAACAGCGACAAACATTGTTGAAATCCAACCGATGAATTTGATTGAAATTAAGGGGTCAGTTTTGAACTTTACCTGGAATGAAACGTTGTATAAAGGTTGGGTGTTGGAAAGCATATGATAATGATATAAGAGGTCTGAGCTCCTACAGACTCTTCTCCAAGCTCTGAGCCTCTGCCTCTGCCTCTGCCTTTTGCTACCTATTTTTCTGTTCTTTCAAATCAATCCTCAATTTTGTCTATTAATTTCGTCATATAATTTTTTTACTTAATTTTTAAAATTTTAATAAATTTAATTTTAATATTTATATGTTCTGTTAATTTAATTTTAATTTTAATAATTTTCTAAAAATTAGAAATAATTTCCATGAAATTCAATATATATAAATTCAGATTTATTTATATTTATTATAAAATTTAAAAATATTAAAAATTATTTAAAATACTTAAATTGTTAAATTTTAATATATTGTCATGCCTTTTAAATTTTAAATTTTTCTTTTTCTCCTTTTTTCACTTTATTCTTTCCTCTCTCTTTTTTTTTTTTTTAAATATTTTTCTTTCTTTTTCTTCGCTTTATTCATTAAATATAGAATGTCCATCAAACTCTCCATGTAATGCATTGAAAGTTATCCAACCTATTCTCCAAATACAGCATGAAGTGCCCATATAACTATGATACCCTCTAAAATGCAGTTAGGTCATTATATCTATAGTAAGAAAATAGGAACTCCTTAATTAACTCGGATTTAACTAATATTAAGTTATTTCATAAATCAGGAAAATAACTTATATTAATAAATAATTTAATTTGTTCATAGTTTATTCTAGTCTATTATTCTTATTATTATTATTTTTGGATTATTATTATTTTATAACATTTTACCATATTTTTATTATAAAGAATTCAATTTGTTCACCCCAAGCCTACGTGACCAAAGCGTACTTGTAGTGAAACTGAAAGCGACATGCATGTTTGTTTGGTGGAGCACGGTCGTTGGTCGTCAGACTTTGCATCAAAAAAATCAAAAACCATAGGAGGAGCCTATAGCATTGCCGCATGCTATGGCATATGGGACAAGGACAAACGTGTTGAAACAAGCAAAGCAATTTCCAAGAGATACATAAAACTAGAGACCAGTCTTAACAGGTAAACCCTGAACGATATGGCTAATTGCGTCTTCACTTCTCCATCTCCATTTCAACTTCATACTCACATTAGATCCTTCTCTGAATCTCTTCTCAAGTTTCCTTCACCGCCTGTTTTTCGTCCCCGTTTGACTCGAAGAATCTTTTGTAATTACGATGGTTCCAATCGTAACAACCAGACACAGCCCTCTTCAAATTCAGTTCAGCTCTATCGGGATTTTGAGAGGTATAATTATGTCCTTTCTCTTCTTCCAATCCTGGATTTCTTTTATGGCTTCTTAATTTACCTATCGGCTCTTCTCCTGGTGTGTTTATGTTTTCAGATTACTTACCGAGACCGTAAGACAATCGCAAAGTGCTTGGGGTGGTTCAAGCGATTGGAGCCAAGTCGAGGTTTTATCCGATTAGTGTATAATATCATGTTTATTCATTATAGCCCATAAACTGTTCACGATTTTATTAAATTTGCGAAATCAGCTTTTTTTTTTTATTAACTCCATCTTCAACAAAATTTCACCTAATTGCTAGCTTATTAATGAGATTACTTTGATGCATACAGGGAGCATGGGTTCTCAAACCCAAAGGCTTAAAACCTAAGTCAGTTGTTCACTTTGTTGGTGGTATATTTGTTGGAGCTGCTCCTCAGCTTACCTATCGTTTGTTTCTGGAGCGCCTTTCGGAGAAGTAAGTCTCTTCTATTGCTACTCAGTTGCTTGCTTTCAAAAAAATTGATTGAGGGCCTCGAAAATTGACATTGATTGTGTGATAGTAATTGTACTGCCTGTAATTTATTTGTAAACCATTTGGAGTCATTCTTCTTAGCACCCAGTTTATTGTTGATAATACTATCTTTGATCAGCCTCTTGACCTAAACTGCGATTTAATCTAAATAGAGCTGGACACTAAACAAGGTTGTCCTACTGGGAAATAAGGGAATTCACCATTTAACCTTTTCCTATAATGAAGGGGCGTTTTGGTGATTGCAACACCATATGCCAGTGGGTTTGATTACTTCTTCATTGCCGATGAAGTACAGTCCAAATTTGACAGGTGTTTACGATTTCTACAAGAAACAGTGAGTTTTTACTAAAATCACCCCTTCATTTTTCTAAATTCATTTATGAATGAAACTGAAAATGTGACTTTAAGCTTCACAGGGGCATGATCTTCCTACTTTTGGTATTGGCCATTCTTTGGGTTCTGTCATCCACCTTTTGATTGGTATTACTAGATCTTCTATCATATTCATCCTAAGCTTGTAGCTGGTTTTGTTTGCAGTGGGTTTTTTGATTAATGAATTCATTGTACAGGTTCAAGATATGCCATCCCAAGGAGTGGGAATGTGTTAATGGCATTCAACAACCAGGTAGTTCACCATCTTATTGTGCACATCTAAAATTACTGAAAAATGAGGCAAGTTACATCATATGTGTGATTATGGAAGTGTCTGCATAGTCCTAAATCAAATTAGTCCATCAGAATTATTTCAACTTTCAATTTGCATGTCAAGGAAATTTGCAGGAAACTTAATATTTAAACGTTGCAAAATATTAGTGAAAGGGTCATTTTTTCCTTCTCTTTTGTGACTCTGATCTCAGTTTAAGCAAATAAATGAGATGGATAAGATCAACTTCACTTTGCTTATTTCGTGTGTCCTTTAAGGCAGAAGCAATCTGCTGATCTCATGTTTATATTTTTTTTAGTCTGCATTTGTCATCTTTTATTCATCCTAAGGTAGCTACCATATACCTCCTTTTATGAATTGAAATGGGATTGAAAATATACTTTATACCCTCGCAGGAAGCAAGCTTAGCTCTCTCATGGCTCTCACCTGTTCTTGTTCCAATGGCCCAAAGCATTGGACCATTTCTATCACAGATTGCATCGTCACCCACAATCCGCATGGGGGTATTTTTTTCCTGCATTACATGCAATGATGCAAATAATGTTTTCTAAAGCACTCGACTTGCACCTACTTTTTTTAATAATAACCACAACTTCTAATCTATTGATTAATGTTATATTTTTGTTTATGAGATTTTTAGGATTTTAAAATCATGGATTTCTTGACCACATGCTACTTTAGATAAACATTGTTTCATTTTGAGATTGCCTGTTCCTCCCTTTGAATGCTTTATTTTCTTTTATTTACCAGAATGAATACTTTAATTTGTTACCATTGTAACATTGTTCTTTGTTATGACTTCTTTTTTCGATTTTTGATGCTTGAATACTTCTTATGCCTTGACCTATCTGAAAATGTGCTCAAGGAATGAAAATATCAAATCTGGAACTGCAAACATGATTTTACATATCTGACTTGGTGACAAGAGTTTGATCTTTGTGTCACTGAAGAGCCAATGATAAAACCAAGAGAATTGGTTTCACCAATGATGATGGTAGTGAGGATCCCACTCTAGAAGTTCTTGAGGCTCAATGACCTTTTTAACCTTATTTGGTCCTTTGACCATGACAAGTCTTTTTTCACCTTTAGAGAGCTTGTCAGCCTTGGATTTGGCTTAGAACGTATCTTATCCTTTTTTATAGTGGGCCTAAGAGTGGGACAGATAAGCATGGGATTTAGAAAAACCAAGGATGATCTTTAAGGAAGTGTCTAGGGAAAAACTAGGAATCCACAGTGAATGGACGTTGTGAGAGAGAATGAATGAAATTGGAGAAAGATGAAGTTAAAAGGAATGAAAAAAAGATAAAGAAAAAAGTGATGAAGAACAGAGAACAAAAGCAGAATTATGGAATATTATAACCAATTATGATGTGACATCGTAACTATGTGTTACTGTTTTGCCACAAATTTTCATTTTGGATAATGTGGAAATTTTAGGTTTTGTTACCATTAGATACTGAAATATATATTTGCATGCCATCACATGATACTATCAACGTTCTTATGAAAAATAAAGTGATGGTTAGGATATCACATTGAATATCATTTTAGTAAGTTGCTACCATTTGACTAAACTCTATTTATAAGTGACCTTTTTTTTTTACTTGCCATTTTCTGTCCGATTTTGAAGCATGAAAGTTTGATATGAGGAGTGCTTTTCCTTTGTTTTTTTCTTATCCGACCTAAAAGGAATGATATTATTGTGTGAAATTTGTGTCTAAAGCATCTTTTTCATTTTCCTCAAATATATCTTCCATTTATGACACTTCATTTTGTTTTTTCTACCTTGAGTATGTTCTTTATATATGGTTCTGGAATGGATGACTAAACCCTTTTTACATCAACTACTTGCAGGCTGAGATGACACTAAAGCAAATCGAAAGCCTTAGTCCTCCCATTATGAAGCAGGTTCTCCCCCTTGTTGAGCAACTTCCTCCCTTGTACATGGACTTAGCCAAGGGAAGAGAAGATTTTTCTCCAAAACCTGAAGAAGCTCAACGACTTGTATGTAAAATCTCCAACTCTTTTATTCCGAGGTTGTTGCATTTGACATTATTGTTTATTCTTGTTTATCATATCTCTCAACCTAGGCAAAGTGTATTGTCTACTTGTTTCGTGCTTTGACCTCATGGTAGATAGATTTGAGCCATAGCTAGACCTTGTGACACGTGGTTTAGGTTCTTATAAAACCTTTAAAATATTTTCATTTAAAAACTTAATTCTAGACCATCTACTACCTGCAAGTGTATGGGTCATTGTCAAGTAATAATTATAGCGAAATACAATTTTGGTGTAAATGGAAGTATTGCAATGATCAAATCCATAGGACAATTGTGAATTACTACAATTTAAGCTTACTTACTAAAATGGAACTCTAATAAACTAATTAGAGCTTCAATTACAAATGTTAGTTCATTCTTATCTTGGTAACAAAATCAACAATATATGAAAAGACATGAATTTAGCTACTTTCTTTGATTATCTAAAACTTAACTAGTGTTAAACTAATAATGGATTGAAAACTTGAACTTGGATGGAAGTATGGTTGATTGGTGATTTAGATTCAATTCATAATTTACTTATTCAGTATCCATACTTGTCGATTCACATATTAATGACTATCGAGTTGTAAGGTACCTAGGACTCTATAAAGTTAGAAAAAGAAAAAGAAGAATTAAAAAATTGAAGTTTGAATTTTCAGCTTGATTATTCCCTCAAGCTAGGTGGATATTTATTCTATAGGAAATGTACAAAAAAGAAAAGAAATACTGAAATTACAGTAGAACCCCTAAAATTGAGCCTATAATCACTATAATTTACAACATATAATTTCTACATTTTACAGCTTATAATCCCTATAATCATGACAGTTCCCCTCAAGCTGAAGCATATATATCATATACTCCTAACTTGTTACATATATACAGAATAAGAATCAAATATTACTCTACAATTAAGTTATTTGGAAAGTTTACTAATGGGAATCAAGTTGTATGGGCATTTTCGGGCATATAAAACTGACAATAACATAATAGAAGGAAGAGAATGAATTTCTCCTTACTCTTTGATGACTGTTTAAGATCCATTAGCTAAGGTAACTGTAGAAGAGTTAAGAGAAGCAAGAGTAGAGAAAGGGTCTCTATTACCAGAAATGTGATTAAAAGCACCCGAGTTAAGTATCCAAGAGCCATTGAAGGAAAACTATGTTAGGCAAGCAAAGGAATTACCCTGTTGAGAAACAAAACCATTGAAGAAGGAGAATGTTGTTTCGATTCTTGATATTGCAAGTATTCGTCATAATCTGCCCCTGTTAATGTGACTGATTTTGTTCCTTGAGCTTGGGCATTTGGTAGTGGAAGAAGTCTATCTCCTTGAGACTGAGTCATGTGAGCAATGAGGTCAGTTATGATGAGTATTGCAAGGAGGTCATCCATGTGACTCCCTATCACAATAAGTGCAACGGGATTTGAATCCTTTGCCCTTCCTCTTTTGATTATCCCCTTGCTGATTAATTTTCTGTATTGCTAACACAAAGCATTCAATCTCAATCTTGTTGGAGGAAATGCAAAGTAGACGAGCAAACGCATCTTCAAAAGTAGGAATGATTGGACTAGCAAGAATTTGATCCTGAACTGTAGCCAAATATGTGCCGAGTCCTATCAGGGCTAATACCATGAAGAATTTGTCTCTTTGCTGTTTTTGATCATTAACATTTTCAGAAAGAGACATAAGATAGTTAAATTCATGTTTTAGAGTTCAACTTAACCCAAATAACTAGTCATATCCTGTTGATTTTATTTTAAATGGACAAGATTTGACAGCCTTCTGTAAATAGGTTGAATATTGTTGGTAATATAGTGTATTAGCCTTGGTTCGAACTTTGTAACAAGTTTTGCATGAGTGAAATAAAGTTATTTTGGCTTAAGAGAGTGCCACAACAAACTACATAATTATGCATCGATTTTCATCCACACATCTGCATTTTTCTCATCATTCTTTTAGCATCATTCTCTAAATGATCTTTATACCCTTGTCCCATAAACCATAACTCAACAAATGCAGCTCAAAAACATAATTATCAGTACCTTGTAGTTTAGCAAAAGTAATAGCAAGAGAAATAGATATGGAGGAGAAAATGGGTTTGATAGAATCTAAAACCTCAGACATGTTTAGCGAAGAAACAAAAAAAAAAAAAAAGGACAAAGTCAAAATGAAAAATAGAGGTACCGCTGGAGTTGGATGGGTTGGGTAAGAGGTCTGGAAAAATCGTGTCCAAAAAACAATGACCAGAGGTGGGCTCATGTGTGAAAAGGTTGGGTGTTGTGAGTAGAGAAAAAGAAAAAAAACCTAGTGGCACTTGGATTTACCAACTAGGCTCTGATACTATATAAAATTAGTAAAAAAAAGAGTGAAGTTTGAATTTTTTGCTTGATTATTCCCTCAAGTTAGATGGATATCTATACAATAGCAAATGCACAAAAAATGAAAAGAAATATTGGAATTACAGCAGCTATAATCCCTAAAGTTAAGCCTTTATAATTCCTAAAATTGAGCTTATAATCTCTACCATTTACAGCCAATAATCCCTATAATCATGCCAAATCCTTATAATCATAACACTCTCGCTATCATAAGCTTCCAACTAAACACCAAATAGCTTCACTCTCTAATTTGATCCTTCTAGGATAATTAAACCTAAATTCTCATTGAGTTCTCCCTTAAGACGAGTTCTCTCGTGCATTTTGGTTAGTTTTAGCTCTCTCAATACTAAAGTTGGAGATATTCAATTGATTTAGTTAACTAATGTCAATTTTCGATTGTTCCCTAGTTCATATAAATTAATGGGTGTCAATCTTTAAATCAATTTTAAGCCCCATCATTTGAACACATTAATCATGCTTATCGACAAGTATCTCAACCAAATCAACTCAATTACTCATCAACCCTAATCAACCAATAGGAAATTTAGCTCATAATTTTGAAAATCAATTGAAGCAAACATAAATATCTTCACTAACAATAATTATTCAAGCTACAAATACGAAAAGGTGTTTAGGAATGCTCATAATCCGAAGTGAAACTCCCTTCTAGATTGACACTCGAAAATCATCCTTTGTCCAATTGGTTCCCTTCATCAAATGGCTCAAATTCAACTTACAATCCACAAAAACTAGAGAAAACTACTGAAAATTACAAAAGTTTTACGAAATTACAAAGTTCTAATGAAAGTCTAAAGAGAACTAATGTGGAAGTTGAGAGAAAAAAAATTCAGAAACTACTTTTAACCAACTAATCAGCCTAAGAAATCTAATCTGATCCAGAATAATGGTTTTTATGCTCCAAGGCATGGAAGGATCGAAAAGACTGATATGCCTCTGCTTAATTCTTCCAAAACCACTGATTTCCTGCTCAAAGGCAGCATGGCATTGCAACACCACAACCCGATGTCGCAACCCCAACTGGGCTGTAAGGTGGCGTTTGCTCCCTATTTGACCGTACTTCATGGCCATGTTTCCTATACCAAAAGCTTGGATTAGAAACTTATTTATGTACAGTTATGATATTAACTAAAATTCTAATAAAATGAAATGAGAATGGCCCTAAAATTTGCAAATGGAAAATTAACAGAATCAACTGAAATAGTCCTTTTCTGGTGGCGCAGCACCACAACTTCATCAAATTTTACTCAATTTTAAGCTAAAAGCTACCATAAACACAAAATGTAAACACGGACACAAGTTATGGGGCAATGGGAGGGAAAATCTGCGTTTAATAGCAGAGCTTTTCCCTTGTTTCTTGTTCATCCTATTATATTGATTCACTTAAGCTCATAAAAAAAGCATGAAACCTTAGGATCATTTAGAAAGAGACCCAGATCTTTATAGGGTTTAACAATATTCTGCTTACCTTTGTTTATTCATCATCTCTTTTAATAGAGATTTTGTATTGCAATAATTAAGGAAAGTCATATCAAACTGAATAAAGACATACTCTTTACCTACATAGGCGTCCACAACTCCATCCCTGTTTGAAAAAAAAAAATGCTTCTTGCTCATTTTTGCTACTCTACTTCATTCTGAATGTTAAGGGCAATGTATATTAACGAGGGAAAGAGTTGATTGGTTGCTAATTCTGGCACTTCAGCCATATGCTTTTGTAGAGAGGCAATGGTTTTTACGTATATGCAACTCTAGAACACTGATGAGAAGCATGTTAAATCTGAAGATAGTTTAGTTATTAAATTTAGGTTAAAATATGTCATAGGTCCCTTTACTCTTCATATATTTGGAATTTAATCTCTATATTTTTATTTTAAGGAATTTAGTCTTTTTACTTTTTAGATTTCAAAATTCTGATCCAATTGTTAACACTGTTAATTTTTTCTGCTAAATTAATTGGTATGACATTTTGAAATAAATAAAAAAAACTCACTTTACAACAATGCAATTAAAAAATGACATTGTAATAAATCTGAATTTAACAAAATAATTTTAACAATGTTAACAGTTGAACTTGAATTTCAAAATCTAGAAATAAAAGTATAAGAATTAAATTGCAAATTTACTAAGAGTACAAGGACTTATGACATATTTTAACCTTAATTTTATTGCGAAGTACTTCAAACTGCAATGTCCTTCGGATATAACCTTAGGCTAAACTGTTACACTTCTGCTTTTTGAGTTTCACATATTTTTTTCAGATAAAGTCATACTACGGCATTTCGAGAAATCTTTTAATAAAGTTCAAGGATGACTCGATTGATGAAACTCCAAAATTGGCTAAGGTGCTAAGTTCAGAGTCAGCCATCAGCTCAATGCTAGACATGTCAATTCGATCATTACCAGGAGATCACGGGCTTCCTCTACAACAAGTAATGCTTGTAATTTACTTTACAATGCCTTTGCATGAATGGAAATTACTTCGGATCATTTCAGTATATGAATTTTATAAGACTAATGTGCTTCGGCCTACGCTTGGGATTGCTTTTCTTGCTGGAAACGGCGAGCAGTTTTAGTTATACATATTATTTATATTGCAGGCTCTTCCAGATGTTCCACCTGCAATGGCAGATGCAGTAAATCGTGGAGGTGAGCTTTTGGTGAATCTGAGTGCAGGAACACCATGGGAGACTGTAGCCAAAGAGGTCAGTAATACATTAGGTGTTGAGTCGAGCATTATACGTGCAGAGATTTCAAAGGACATGAACAATCTTGTGGAGGTGATCACTTCTTGGATGGCTTCAAATTCAGGTACAAAACTTTTTAGGCCTTGATACGCGTCCGGCTAAAATCATCAAAGGAACTATTTTATTTTGATCATACTGCATTGGTGAGATTTGTAGTGTAATATAGAATAGTAGAAGAATATTGCCTCAGATTCATTCCCCTCTTTGACATTTATGTATCATAGCAGGGAGGGATGTCCAGTTTCACACACATATGATTAGCCATGAGCTTCCACCAATTTGTAATTAGCAATGCTTGTGTGTATATAATATACAGGTGTGTAGTGTTAGTCTGTGTATAGAATTTTCGACGATGGAATAAACAAGTACAATTTGACAAATTTGTTAATGCATTATTTTAGTTTCTATTGCTTTTAAACTTTAATTCTTAAAATTCTTTTTACATAGATCAAAACTTAGACATGGTTTTTTTGAGTGACCAAAATAAAAGCGATCTAGTAATTAGATGATCAAAATGAAATTGTAAACATAACGTGGACATGATTTTCAGTAATGGGATAAATAAGTATAATTTGACAAATTTATTAATCCATTATTTTAGTTTCTATCGTTTTTTCACTTTAATTATTAAAGGTTTTTTTTATTAGATAGATCAAGACTTAAAAAGATTTTTTTAGTGATCAAAATTATAATGATTTAGTAGTTGGATAGCCAAAATGAAAATGTAAACATAATGTGGACATGATTTTGTGTGTACAATAAGTTGTTGTTAAGGTTTAACGCTTGAGTGACTAAAATGAAAGTGTTTTTTAATGGCAATTACAATTGCAATTATTTTTTGTGATAAAAATAAAAACGCACTAAAAATTGAGTGACTAATTAGGTAGTTTACCCTAATTTTTAAATAGATTAGTATTATCTGAACTCTATTTTTAAAATTAATTAATTTAAGTTTTAAAATTTTAAAGAGTATTTACGAAGGTCAAAATTTCGTACTTATAGATAAATAAAATACTAGACCTGTCCTAATTTAAATAAATAGTGTGAAAAGAATTATAAAAAGAAAAAAAAGGAAAGGAAAACTCTATTTTAATTTATATAAATACTGGACCTGTTTTAGTTGGCTTTTTATGCTTTTTTGCTTTTCTCTTTCATAAGACTTGTAAAGAAAATTAATAATCAACAGTACACATATCTTCATTAGATGATTGTTGTTAGGTGCAAATTTACTGTTGTTGTTTTGTGTGTATAGTGGGGTAGAATTAATCCAACAGAAAGCACATGATAATTAATTACCTATATGCTTCAAAATTATGAATTTAATACTTTTAAATTAATCAAATTTAACGTATTTTTTAAATTCATCATTTTTATTTTTATACCTTATGATTTTTGAATTATTATTCCTAATAGAATTTTTTTAAATTTAATTACTAGTCTATATGTACAATTGTAAATTTAATTTGTATTCTCCAATTAAATTATTCTAAGTCTCTATACTTTTTAAAATTTAAAATTTCAATTTTGATGCAATTGATACTTGTTAATATATCAACTAAATTTTAGTGAGTAATATGTAAAAATAATAAACTAACATGACACTAAATATATGATAATAAATTAGGCACATCAGATTTTGAAAGTAGAAAATTTTAATATACTTAACCGTTATCGTTTAGTGAGGACTAAAATTTTAAAATTTAAAATTTAAAGTATAGATATTTAATCCACAACTTTCGAAAGTACAAAGACTAATAGGAAAATTTAACCTAACATTTCTAAAATAATAAATAATAATTTCAATGTAGGCTAATTTTAAAACCTTCATTTAATTATTAGGCGCATTCGGGTAATTAAAATGTGCTTGAACAGTAAGACTAAAAGCATAGTCCATATTTCCAATATGCTTTTGTGTGTATCTATTGTTTTTCATGATAGAGATATAAACCAAGACCAAATCGAGCACAGGCCCTGCAGAATGCTATTTCCTCTGCTGCGCCAACTGGATCTTCTATGTCAGTGTCGCTAAGTGATACTGTCCCTGTTGACTCCCTATGTGCCTTCAAAACCACAGTAAACATAACACATATATAACAATACCATCACAATACACATAAATAACAATATTATTAGTAGAACTACCGTAGAGACTTCCGTACTAGAAATCAGATTGCATTTTATCTTTTTTACTACGCTAAATCAAAGAGCAAACTATTAAAAACTGATGTAGTTGACGGAATAGCAAGACAATTCCACATGACATGCCACATTATTCCTCACGATGACATACAGGGACAAATTTTTAACAGAAAAAATAGATAAAATTTTTAACAAATTTGATTTAACATACATGAACTAATTTACTATTTTTCTTGTAGAGGAAGCAAAATACAATCTTATTCCCAGTACAAGAGCTTCCATAGTATTTTTACCCAATACTATCACAGAAGCAAGCAAAAAAAATATGAACATGGAAAATTGGTGCCGGCCACTGGCTACATTCATTTTTCCCTAAATGTTCCACGTATTTGGAGGATCAAACCCCCATATCCAATGTTAGTTGGATATGTATATATCCCGCACATAATTCAAGGAAAATGGAGTGTGAGAATCTAGTTAATTCCACACCAGTTCTGGCCAGTGCACCTTGTTCCGGTAGTAAACCAAAACATTTCTACATTCTTTTCTGCACCAGTGAAAATATTGGCATATATCGATCACATTGGCTCATTCCACCCAATTCTAGTCATATCAGCCGGAACATTGTGCACCACTGGTGCACAAATAAGAAAAAAAATGTAAAATTACATATATAAGACAACCTTCTTGTTTAATGTATGAGATCTTTTCTTTTTCCATGGATTTGTCAAATGATGAATTTTTAGCTGTGAACTTTATTGGAGTATTTTATACAATTGATAAATATTCTATATGTGAAATTTATTTAATTTTTAGTCAATTGATACTTGTAAATGTTTCTAAAAGCATATATGAAATATTTTTCAAAAATATTGATAAATCCAAAACAGTATACCAAAACAGTCCAATACCGGTATGCATCAGTTCCAGTTGAAAAACAATACGTCCATCGGCACGGTATTGAATACCTTGGTCAGAACATAATTGATAACTACAATGAACATAATTTGGGTTTACTAAGTTCTGAACATCAAAATAGTGAAACAGGATTTTGACTGGGCTAGCAAAGCATGGTATTTTGGTAGCTGTTGCAAAAAATTTGAGAGTGAGACATTAACTAAACAGGATTTAATGACATAACAGGGGGTTTGAATTCTCTTCAGTTTTTCTAAACTTGGATTACCGAATCACAGTAAATGTATGATAAAGGATTCTTCTAGTTCGAAAACACTTCTCCACTGTTATAGCCAGAATTTCTGAACAATCCACACTAATCAAATGCCTCGGGATCCTTCATGAGGTCAGTTAAAAATACTATGGCAGAATCTTCCAAAAAAAAACACTATGGTAGTTTCATTAAAAGCAGCAGCTACTTAAAAAGAAGTGCCTTTATAGTTTTATTAACATTTAGCTTTCAACCTAGGATAAAATGGGATTTTGACCCTATATTGTGATATTGTACCTTATAACAACAAATATTTGGAGGGAAGCTATTATTCAAGGACCACCTTGATATACTGAATTTGAGGCCTGCCAAAGTGAATAGTGGTGTAGGATTTCTGATATGATTCCATGGATATGATACTTTGGCTTCTTTTCCTTGGTGGTAACTTCTAGAAATCACCTAGGACTAAAGCTTAAGAAGCTTACTTGTCAAATGTGACAACAAAGACATAGTTATTACCAATTCAAGCAACGCCAAGGCTAACTTTTATTGAAGCTTAAGAAAAGATTCCGAAATTTTGGCTGATGTCGTTGCAACCCTACTAAAAACCAGCATCTAGTTTCATATGACAGAACTATCATGTGCTCCTAGAAAAGGAAAGGGTCACTAGTAGTGTTCTATGCTATAAATGATTTTGATTTTCCTCATCAATGATAGTAGGTTTGAGATCTTAATACCTAGTGAATATTGAGATAAAAAAAAAATTTCTTGAGCATCATTCCAAAGAAGATCATATAAATTATAAAGAAGATAAAATGATAAAAAGAGGAAATGGAAAGAAACAAGAAACTAAAACAGTTTCTATAAAATTAATTAAGTAAATATTTTATAGGTTTAAAATTATTTATAAGTTCAAAAAATTCAAAACATAATATTAATTATTTCTTATTTTGTATTTATTTATTAAAACATACATCAAGAGAATGACAAATTTTAATTTACACATCATATGGCATCTGTCATTTCATGGCCATTTTCTAATAGGGATTTAGTTGACATAAAGCATGCTATAAAGTTTGAGACCAGTGGTGCTTAATTGAACTACAATTATATTTAGAATTTTACAGTTACATCACAGTTCAGTATCTGAAGTTCCACCTCCCCCAAAATACTTTAAACTTTTGCTTTCAAGCCAAGTTAATTGATTTTCAATTGGGAGTTGAGTATTTTCCGAGACATTCTACTTCAGATAGTGTGATTGTATGACGTAATCAAAATGCGTGGTGTAATCAACCCTTTGTGCGATTAAGGAATTCTACACATGATGCTTATGGTTTCTTCTGTTCTTGGTTGTGCAATGCAATCAAGGAACCAAAGGAATGAAGCTTAGGGATCATTCCTTTTTTATTCCCCTTTTGCTTTATACAAATTAAGCTATTTATTTGAGAATGAAAGATTATTGTTTTCAGTTTTCCCAAAAGCTAGTCCCGTTAGCTGTCATGGATCAGTCTCACTAAGCCTCGATATACAAATATATATATATCTATGAGAATCCCCTACAAGCCTCACAGTCCCTATCAGGCTATTGGATCATTCATATGAATGATATACTCAGCATCATCTCATCTAACAATAAATCTGAAAACATGGAACAAACATTGAATAGAAAACCTTAATGATTGTAGGCAACTCAGTCAAGATAGCTCCTTCCTATGAAATATATTATTTTTAGTTTATATTTCCCAATGAACTTAAAGGTGAGGCCAAATGTTCCTAGAAAAATGGGGACAGAAAGGAAGTAGAATGTAATATTGTTAGGTGTTTATAGTAAGGATGATGTTTTTATCATATAATTATAGGATAAAGAAGTAAAAGTGAGGAGAAGAAAGCATACTTCTCCATCAGATCCTCGAATAGTGAGTCGATATACAACAGTGATAGTTCCATTCTCAGAGAATATAACATCACGTACTTCTCCACACCATCCTGTGAGAAATATTGAATCAGGTTTGCAATTCAAGGAGGATATACAAAAGGAAATCAAAGGAAAAAGGCAAACCAGGGGCGTAGAAGCTCAACATGCGATTGGCATGGTACCTGAGGCAATCAAACAAGACCAGGTCAGATCAGATCGACTGATTTATCAGTAATAAGATTCCGAAATTCAAACATAAAAATTTAGCGGCGGTACCAAGGGAGAAAAGTGGAAGAAGAATCAGAAGGAGGCTTGACGATGTTATCAGGAATTCGCTTGTTGAGATCGCGAAGGATTTCAACTAGAGGACGAGTGATGTACGAAGAGTTTGATGCCGAAAACGACTTGTTGAGTGGCACAACGTAGTTTGAATTAGGGACTCCCTTTTTAGCATCGCTGCTACCATTATTGCTGCTTCTGCTGTTGCAATGGACAAGGCCGATGAATCGCGATCTCTCCCAGCTCTCGCCCCCGATTACCAACCGCCGCCCGTTCCTATTGTTACTATCCAACACTAGCTGTGGAGACCATTGTGAGAGGAAGACGCCACCGCCGATTCGCAATTGTATTGCCATTTTTTCCAATGGATTTCCAAGCTCGTTTGGTCAAATCCTTACTGCCCTATATTTTCTTTTTTTATTCCCTTTGCTTACTTGTTCTACTTAGAAATGGCAACTGGGTGGGTGGGCTGGGCGGGGCGGGGCGGGTTTTGCCCCGTCATCCCCTATATCTCAACCTAATCCAGTTTTGGTATAATTCCAAATTAATAGGGTTAATGTGCAAATTAGCCCTTATACTTTGGATAGTAATTGAATTTTGCCACCATATTTTTATTAGTATTTGTTAAAAGGTAAATTTATCACTTTCCTTTTAATTTAATTTTGCCATTTCACTTTTATTTGATTGAATTTTGAAACTAAAGAATTTTACTATTCAATTTTAAATTAAATTAAATTAAGTTAAATTTAATATAAATAATTTATTTAAATAATTAAAATAAATAATTAACATGATTTTAAATATAAATAAAATGTTATTTATAAAACTAAAATAAAGTATTTCTAAAAAATTCAAGTCTTGTTCATTAAATAAAAATTCCAAGTTAATTTATAAATTTTAATAATTTTATGAATTAACTTAATGTTGACCATTAAAATATGAAATAATATTTTTTCATTATTTTTAATTTCATTAAATTTTGTTTTCAAATAAAAGTTTGTGGAAAAATTTATTAAAATTCAAAATTTAGTAATTAATTTTTTTAGTAAAGAAAAACAAATATAAAAGCTAACTACACAAGAGTTCTTTGAGCAAGACTATTATATGCTTGAACAATAGAAGTGCCAACACCTCCCTCAGAATCACCTCAAATATCTTCAGGCCATTGTTTGTATCAAAGGTCATCTTGGCTAGACAGTCAATAACTTTATTACGGTCTTCAGGAAAATGTTGTATGATCCAAAGTTCTACATTCACTAGAAGAATATGGATATGTCTAATAAGAACAGAATTTGAACTCGTCAAGGAAGAATCCTGAATGATCTTGACCGCTTCCAAGTTATCTGTTTGAATCATCACACCCACATATTACCTATCATGAATGAGGGCCAATCCATCAAGAATACCCACAATTTAGCATCAAGAACTAAGTAGTTGTCCAAATGTCTGTTGTACCTCATAATCCACTCCATACTTTTGTTTCTTATGACTCTTCCTGGTGTAGCATTACCAAAAGGAATTTGAACCTCTCCATCAGTGCACAGGTTGATCTAATTTTTTGGAGCTTGAGTAGTTGAACTTGACTCCTACTATCTAGACAAGTCCTCTCTGTGAAAAGAAACAAATTGTTTGCCCAAATATACGATATTTTAACTATCTCACCTGTATTCCATAAGGCACCTTAAAAAAGAAAAAGGTTTCGATTCTTCCAAATTCGCCAGATTAGTAAGCCAAATAAACAAGACCGATTTACCTCATTGACTACTGATTTAGCAGGATTCTGCAAGTTAGACTTTAACCACTAAAGAAGGTCACCTGCAAAGAAACACCCATTAATTCCATCCAGAAGGACATGCGTCCAAATTTCTTTAGCTACTGGACAATCTCTGAGCACATGCAAAATGTCTTCAGAATGATGACCACATATACCACAAGAACTATCATGCCCTATACCCCGCTTAACATACTCTACATTAGTAACCATGCGTTGATTTAAGATGAGCAATATGAAAAGTTTGACTCTATGGGGTCCCTAAAATTTCCACGCCAACACATCCTTCATATTCCACGATATTTCTCGAATGTTCCAATACACACTTTTGAGAGAGAAAATACCATTCAAAGTACGAGCTCAAATAATCCTATTAGAACCTACAGATGGATAAGATGAGGGAATACCTACAATACGTCTAATTATATCTTTTGATAGCCAAAGACGAAAAAGATCCAAATTCCATGATCCCTCATCAGTGATCATATCACTAGGAAGACAGTCTAAATTAATATTAGCAAGGGTTGGAACTTAAAAATCAAAGGCCCCATATTCGAGATCCATAGGTCTCTCTAAAAACTAATATTGTTCCCATTTCCAACTGACCAAAGCAAACTTTCCCAAATTAGGGGCCATGCATTAGAAATGGCCTTTCAAAGAAAGGAACATCTCCTTCAAGAGATATTATCTGGTAAAGCCTCTTTCATACCATATTTGGACCGAAGAACTTGAACCCATAAGACATCCTGTTTGGAGGCTAAGTTATACCTTAACTTCATCATAATTGAGGTATTTTGGTTTCTCAAATGTCTAATGCCAAACCATTCACAAGAACGAGGTTGGCAAATAGACTCCTAATTAACTAAAGATATCTTCTGCCTACTATTAGATGACCCTAATGAATTGCCTGACGATACATTCAATCTCATCATATAACCCTTTAGGGATCATCATGGACTGCATGAAGTAATTAGGAAAAGATAGCAAAATTGATTGTGCTAAGGTAGCTCTACTAGCTAAAGATAATTTCCTAGCATCCCATCTGTTTAGTTTACTCTGAATCTTGTCAATAATAAAACTCAAGATACTATTCAAAATCCTTTCATGAAGAAGAGGTACCCCCAAATAGATGCCAATATTATGCACCCTCTGAAAACCAAGAATTTCGCTCAACTGCATACCAATAACATCATCCGTTCCTTTAGAAAAATAAATATTAGTCTTCCAAGCATTAACCCGGCGACTGGAATACCCACAAAACTTCTCTAGAATATCTTTGAAGGATCATAGTATGATAGAGATTTGCATGACAAAAAATGATAAGATCATCCGCAAAGAAAAGATAAGAAAGACTCAGACTAGATCTCGATAAATGAATAGGCCACTAAAGACCATTATCTATAGTATGATGAAAGCTATGACTGAGCCATTCCATGCAAAGAACAAATAGAATTGGAGAAAGCAGACATCTTTGCCAAATACCCCTCGTCGGCTTGAACTTTTGCATTGGAACACCATTCCATAACAACTGCATAGTAGAACTCGAAATAACAGATATTATAACACTTATAAGCATGTCAGGAATTCTTGCATCCTTAAAAGATGCCCTAATGAAATCCCAATGTACTTTGTCATAAGCTTTTTCCAAGTCAATTTTGACAGCCATTCACTTTCTATTTTTGTGCTTACTCATCATCGAATGAATGACCTCCTGTGCAATTAGTATGTTGTTAGTAATATTATATCCTGCAATGAAACTTGCATGTTCCTATCCTATGAGATTAGGAAACACCATTTTGAAATTATTAGCAATTACCTTTATTACCAATTTATATATCAAAGAACACAAACTAATAGGACGGATTTCCAACAACAGAAATATTTAGATTGAGAGAATTTTGTTCTTTGTTTCAAAAAAGTTTTTCTTGTGGGGCTTCGAGTTTTTCTTTAATTCTCTCCATCTTTTGTACTTTCTTTTATTATAGTGAAATCTCATTTTGCTCGTGGTTTTTTATTCTCTTGTGTAGAGTTTTTCCACACAAAATTTGTGTGTTCGATCATTTCAATTTTATTATATTTACTTGTTTGTTACATACATTGGTTAATTCCCTACATTTCCTAATAAATTATATTATAAGGAGTAATTTGGGCTTTATCTAAATTAACCAAATAATTTAATCACGATGATATTTTAAATAAAGTAAATAGAACAGTTGAAGCTATACTTATCATTTCCATTAATAAAAAGTAACGGACTACAACAATGCAATTGTGAAAAAATCTGTAGAAATGTCTACACAATCACACCTGAATAGGATCACAAAACTAAATCCAATTAAAGCAAACAAAATACTAATCAAAAGAGCAAACCTAATTCAAACCAAAACAATACCAACAAAAGGCTATAGAAAAGGTTATGCTTCTGCCACGCTTAAAACATGTTAGGTTCCAACAAAAGGCAGGAGAAAAGTTAGGGACAATAAAAATTCCTTAAACTTCACAACTTACAAATAATTCAACAAAGAGAATAACATAATCAATAAAGAAAAGTAGGGGGGATTTGGTGACCTAGTGGTGGTGGACGCAGGACGATGGTGAGTGTTTTGAGCTATTGAGTTACGGCGTCACTCGAAGGTGATAATGACCAGATGATGTTGAGTGAAGGTGAACTCGAAGGTGATGGTTAGGGTGTCACTACGTTGGGTTACGGTGGTGATTGATGGCTATCAACAGTAGGGGTTTTAGGATATTTTAAAGAATTTTCAATTTGAGGAGATGAGATTACTGATTAGGGATTTTAGATGATTTTCAATTTAGGGTTACTTCAATGTTTAAGTTTAGTTCAGATGGTGGTTGTCAGTGTTATTTTTTTGTTTTTAGGATGTTTAGGTTTTTTATTAAATTATTAAATTGTTTTTAATTTTTAGGATTTTTTTGGGTTTATAAAATATATTGGATTTGTTATAAAATAAAAATAGAGAGTAAAGAACAAAGAAAATGAAATAGCAAAAGAGAGAATGTATTTTATTGATCAATCGGAATGTTTACAATGCTTCTCCAAAGTCTCTATTTATAAGCATAAAAAGTATAAATGAAGTAGAGATCTACTTTTAATCACTATTATAATTTAAAGTACATCAAAACTTATCTTGATCTTGATGGACATCCACTTAATAAAATATTTATAACACTCCCCCTTGGACGTCCATTTATAGATAATATGTCTCATTAAAACTTAACTAAGATAAAAAAAAAACCTGTGGGAAAAAATCCTAGTGAAGGAAAAAGAGTACACATATCTATAATACGCATAATATGTTGTATAACGCCCAAAAAATTTAATCTTTTGTTTTTGCGTATGTGTGGCACAAATATCTGCCTACTTCAGTGGTTAAGTGTTCTAGGTGTGTGTAGGAAGTCCCAAGTTCAAGCCATGGCTTGTGTAAATTTTGATATTTGTATGAATTAAGCCCTATCTCTGGTCAGCAGGCTTTTAGTTAAAAGTTTGCAAGTAATTAACAGAATGGGCCTGCTGGTCTGGTGATTAAGTGGAGTGTTAATTTGTTAAAGGTCCTATGTTTGAATCCTTGCATGAGTGAGGGAGTAATTCTTTTTGTATAGGGCGTATGGCGTGGTTGAATTTGACTGGGATTGAAAGTCTATGAAGTTGTGTGATAGTGAGGAGTTGGGGAAAATCTGATAGGATTTGATTTTTGTTTTTCCAAAACTACTTCCCATCTCAAATTTTCTTTCTCTCACTGTTGTTTTCCTCCTTCATCCCCCACCATTGCTGCTGAAATCTATTCCCACTCAACTGTTCTCTTTTCGTTTTCTTTTTCCATCCGTTTCCGTTGTTTAAACATGTGACTTCGTTGTTCGGTAAGTATCAATTTTGCCTTTTTCTTTTTGGTTTCGTGTATAGTCTCTTAAAGAAGGTTGTTGTGGTTCTTTTTGATTAGGTGAAGGGCAACGATTGATCGGTGCTGCTGTAGAGAATTAAGAGTTGCGATTTCGGTTGTTGACGGTAAGGGTTTCGTTAGATTACCGATGATAAATTTCGATAGACTTTTGATTGAATGACAAAACAAATGTTTAATTGAGTATTACATTGGTCGATTTTTAGGTTCTGGAGGCTTAGGAGAGCTTACGCGTCGAAAACGATACAGGTGTGTACCCGAAAATGTAGAAAATAAGGTTTCAGCAAAAGTTGCAAACCCCACTATCAACTCCACAATGGCGTGTGGTCGCCCGTGTGGTAGGTTGTGTATCATAACACGGGCATATGATCGATGAGGCCACGCGCGCATAAGACACGACCGTGTGATGGCCAGGTAGGTCGTATGCGACACACGAGCTATACTAATTTGGGTTGCGTGGGCCTACAAGGGTAGTCCACACTGGCATGTGAAATTCTAGGTCAGGCCATGTGATCCACACGGCCAAGGCCAAATTAGGCCATGTGGGCCCACACGGGCAGGCCACATAGGCGTGTGAGCCCATTTAACTGAAATGTGTTCTAAAGTCGCACGGGTCGCCCAAGTCAACTATGAACCTATTGTAGGGTCGGTAAGTACTACTTAGACCCTAAATACGTAAATTGTATGTATGATGATTATAAGCCTAAATACTAAACTGTATGTGCAATACCTCTACCCGTATTCATTGCCAGAATAGGGTACGAGGTATTACCGGAGTTTACAAATTTTTTTTTTTTAGGAAAAACTCAATATAATCCCTTTATAGATATCTAACCTTCCCTGCAATATTATATCGAGACCAATCCAAATCAACCAATCCAATTCAACATATTTTCAAGATAAATTCATGTATATTTATAAAATAACGTCATCACATACCCAAAACCAGGTTTGTTAACCATACCAATGGCTAACTCTACATTCATTTCACAGAATCATTTACTTTATTAGCTTATACATGCCATTGATTTCCAAAATAAAGTTTCTTTATATACCAAAGTCCTGAGGTTGATAGTGTGATGTGTCTCCGACCAAATCCGACCTCCGAGCTCTTAACACTACAAAATAGGGAAAAAGGAAACGGGGTAAGCACTTTGTGCTTAATAAGCTCATGTAACAAGAATTATACTTACCTAATATTTTCAATACAATATAATAAACATTCCTATATCCATTCAATGCATTATTACCCTAATATGCACAAACTCAACATTCAAGTTAGTACAATAATTTTCATGTATCAATAATATATACTATGATTGATGAGCTAATCAATACCATGATTTCCATTTCCTTGTTATTTTTCCATATTTATCCCGTTGAATTTCTTGGAATTTTCGATGGATTTTCAGAGATACACTTTTAGTGTACATTTCTGGGTCCGTCAATTTATATTCATGTGCTACATATCCATTTCAGAGAGCACACTCATGAACCTCAACCTTGCAACGGATTACCATCCAAAGCTAAATCCCTGCGACAATTACTCTAATGAGCTTGGATCTGAATTACCAGTCAAAGCTAAATTGCACCCTAGTTCAGATTACCCGTCCAGGCTAAATCCATTTTACCCGTCCGGGCTAAATCCATTTTACATATATCAGGATAGGATCACCCGTCCGGGCTAGATCCTTTTTACCGTCAATTCCTTTTCAGAGATCCATCGAATTTTCCTTTCATTCAACCGGGATTTCTTCTCTGTTTATCAAATATATCAATGTTTCATAAATTTTTATACAATGAACATTCAAATCATATTCACATAAATAACATACAATCTCAAGCATTTAAGAATATAATTCAAGTTACATGAACTTACCTTGATACTTGTTTGTAAACAAAAAAAATCTACTAATCCCGAACTTTTTCCTTTCCTCGATCTAGCTTCGTATTTGAATCTTCTGGATCTAAATAAATAAATTTAATTATCAATTTAATACATTTCATGTTCATATGCAACATTCTCTATAATTCAACTATTATTTATAGTTCATTCAAAGCTGTCTACTTGAGTCATAGTCACTAAATTATTTTTATCTTGAGATACAGAACTCCAAATTAGAATCCGATAATTTTCCCTGAAACTAGACTCACATATCTTCTTACCATAAAATTTTCAGAATTTTTGGTTTAGCCAATCAGTACAGTTTATTCTTTAAAATCACCCCTGTTCTGCTGTAGACAGTTCTGACCCTTCTTCACTAAAAATTAATTATCTCTTCATAAAGAATTCAAATTATGTTATTGTTTGTTTTTATTAAAAATAGACTCATTAAGGATTCTATACATATAAATTTAATCCCCTAATTGTTTTTCTTCAATTTTTTATGATTTTTCAAAGTCAGAACAGGGGAACTCGAATTCATTCTGACCTTATCTCACAAAATTCATTATATCTCAAATTTTAAAAATTCATTGCTTACACTATTTCTTCTATGAGAAATTAGACTCAATAAGCTTTAATTCCATATTTTTTTCATCTTCTAATTCGATTTCTAAAATTTATGGTGATTTTTCAAAGTTAGTCTACTGCTGCTGTCCAAACTGTTTTTGTGCAAGCTGTTTATTACCATTTTTCCCCTAAGCTTTTAATAAATGATAATTTCGTCCCTACTCAATTAGCCTCTCAATTGAACTTATTTTTCTCAATTAATATTTTATTCTATCACCTTAAACTAGTTTACAACCTTTAGGAATCATAATTTCAGCAATAGACTTTAATTCCAAGCATTTTCACAATTAGGTCCTAAAAATCAATTTCTATTGAAATTACCTAATAAAATCATCTCATAAACAAATTAAAGCTTTAATTTAATTCTATTTCATGATAAAATTACAGCACTCAACCATGGAGACTTTCAATTTCATCCATGAAATCAAAAACTAATGAATTTAATAGTAGGACCTAGTTGTAAAAGTCTTAGAAACACAAAATTACAAGAAAAAGCCAAGGATTAACTCACTTGGTGCAAAATTATGAAATACCAGCTTAGAGAACCCTCCTATGGCGTTTTTAGCTGCTGGAATTGAAGAGAAATGAAGAGAAATCTAGATATTTCCTATTTAGTCCTAGCTTTATTTAGTTAATTTTGCAATATTTCAATTTTACCCTTAATTTATCAAATTTCCTGCTGATTTCATACCCTTGCCGTCCAGCCCAAATAACTTTTGGGTGTAATTTCCTTTTAAATCCTTTCTCATTAGACTCTTAAGCTATTTAATCATTCTAGAAACTTTTACACCTATTACAATTTAGTCCTTTTCATTTAATTGACTACCCAAACATTAAAATTTCCTAACTAAATTTTAATACCACACTAATAACATTTCAGAAATATTTATAAAATTATTTTTGACTTGGTTTTACAAGATAGAGGTACCGATATCTTATTTTTACCCAATTTCTTCAATAATTTCTTTTTCTAACTAACCACTAAATCGGTAAAATTTTTCTATTAATATTTTCATACGATTTTCCTATTATATCAATTTTCATGCAAAAATATTGAAATAAATTTCTCTTTAAATCGGATTTGTGATTATGAAACCACTGTTCCGATAACCTTGAATTTAGGCCATTACAGTATGTATAACTGGAATTCGTGTATTAGCATGTCATAGATTGTATGTTGCATTGCATTAGGTTGGGATGTTGATATTTGGAGCAAGTGTACTGAAAGGCTCTTAAGCCTATTATCTGGCAGCTCAGTTGCAAATTACTGATTATGTGCCGCACTCGATACTACTTGGAGTGTAGGGATGGGGGGGTGTTTTAAACTCTACATGGAGTGTAGGGATGGACGGAGATGGTATAGAGAGGCTGGTTGGGTAGGACTTTGTTTACAGATTGATGCATATCCGATAATTGTTGTTTGATTGTATGTATATTTTCTGTGGGGATTACACACTGAGTTTACGTAAACTTATCCATTTCTATTTTATTTATACAGGTAATCCCCAGACTTAGACAGTTCGGTACAGCGGGAGACTCAGCGGTAACCACAAGTTTATTGAATGGTTCTTACCTCTTTGATGATTTTAATTCCTATTTGTTTTTTGGGGTATTTTTAATGTAATTTGGGACTTTTTGGACTATTTACCATTATTTTGGGATTTTCATTGTTTTTCAATGATTTTTCAAAGTCAGAACAGGGGAACTCGAATTCATTCTGACCTTATCTCACAAAATTCATTATATCTCAAATTTTAAAATTCATTGCTTACACTATTTCTTCTATGAGAAATTAGACTCAATAAGCTTTAATTCCATATTTTTTCATCTTCTAATTCGATTTCTAAAATTTATGGTGATTTTTCAAAGTTAGTCTACTGCTGCTGTCCAAACTGTTTTTGTGCAAGCTGTTTATTACCATTTTCCCTAAGCTTTTAATAAATGATAATTTCGTCCCTACTCAATTAGCCTCTCAATTGAACTTATTTTTCTCAATTAATATTTTATTCTATCACCTTAAACTAGTTTACAACCTTTAGGAATCATAATTTCAGCAATAGACTTTAATTCCAAGCATTTTCACAATTAGGTCCTAAAAATCAATTTCTATTGAAATTACCTAATAAAATCATCTCATAAACAAATTAAAGCTTTAATTTAATTCTATTTCATGATAAAATTACAGCACTCAACCATGGAGACTTTCAATTTCATCCATGAAATCAAAAACTAATGAATTTAATAGTAGGACCTAGTTGTAAAAGTCTTAGAAACACAAAAATTACAAGAAAAAGCCAAGGATTAACTCACTTGGTGCAAAAATTATGAAATACCAGCTTAGAGAACCCTCCTATGGCGTTTTTAGCTGCTGGAATTGAAGAGAAATGAAGAGAAATCTAGATATTTCCTATTTAGTCCTAGCTTTATTTAGTTAATTTTGCAATATTTCAATTTTACCCTTAATTTATCAAATTTCCTGCTGATTTCATACCCTTGCCGTCCAGCCCAAATAACTTTTGGGTGTAATTTCCTTTTAAATCCTTTCTCATTAGACTCTTAAGCTATTTAATCATTCTAGAAACTTTTACACCTATTACAATTTAGTCCTTTTCATTTAATTGACTACCCAAACATTAAAATTTCCTAACGAAATTTTAATACCACACTAATAACATTTCAGAAATATTTATAAAATTATTTTTGACTTGGTTTTACAAGATAGAGGTACCGATATCTTATTTTTACCCAATTTCTTCAATAATTTCTTTTTCTAACTAACCACTAAATCGGTAAAATTTTTCTATTAATATTTTCATACGATTTTCCTATTATATCAATTTTCATGCAAAAATATTGAAATAAATTTCTCTTTAAATCGGATTTGTGATTATGAAACCACTGTTCCGATAACCTTGAATTTAGGCCATTACAGTATGTATAACTGGAATTCGTGTATTAGCATGTCATAGATTGTATGTTGCATTGCATTAGGTTGGGATGTTGATATTTGGAGCAAGTGTACTGAAAGGCTCTTAAGCCTATTATCTGGCACTCAGTTGCAAATTACTGATTATGTGCCTGTTCGATACTACTTGGAGTGTAGGGATGGGGGTGTTTAAACTCTACATGGAGTGTAGGGATGGACGGAGATGGTATAGAGAGGTGGTTGGGTAGGACTTTGTTTACGATTGATGCATATCCGATAATTGTTGTTTGATTGTATGTATATTTTCGTGGGGATTACACTTGAGTTTACGTAAACTTATCCATTTCTATTTTATTTATACAGGTAATCCCCAGACTTAGACAGCTTAGACAATGGGAGACTCGGCAGAACCACAAGTTTATTGAATGGTTCTTACCTCTTTGATGATTTTAATTCCTATTTGTTTTTTGGGGTATTTTTAATGTAATTTGGGACTTTTTGGACTATTTACCATTATTTTGGGATTTTTCATTGTTTTTCACGAATTGTTGAATTGCATCATAACTCGATTTTATTAAACGTGACGTTTTTTTCCTAAAAGCAAGCGATTTCCTGTAAACATCACGATTTGAAAGCTTCCGCTACAAAATAGGTTTTGAACGAACTAAATTAATGAGAAAACGATTTTGAATTTGGCGAGAGATAAATAAAAGATAATAAACGAGAACGGTTTTGACTTGGTAATTCGATTTCAAAATTCCATTCCATATGACGTCACCAGATTCGGCCATAACGTCTAGGCCAGATTTGGAGTGTTACATGCTGCCTCATTAAAAACTTTCTTAAGAAAACCCAATGGAAAAAACCCCAATTAAGGGAAAAAGTGTACAACACGTATTTACTCCTTATAAAAAAATCACATAATATCTCATATTCTATGTATTCAATCTTGATTATTAGCTTTTTAAATGACTATTTGAATGTATTTGTTAAACATTTATATCACCATTCTTTTGAAAATCATGAGTGAGAGAAAATTTGGGGGAAATATATTTTAATTTCTTCAAGAGTTTCAACAATAGTCATAACAAACTTTAATCATGATCCCTCTATAAAAATACAAATAGGTATTTTGGATCATTTTATAATCCTCTTTCAACTACTATTGGCTAAGTCAAATTTACCACATATGTTCAATTATTTCAATTCATATAAATGAACAATTCCAATAATTTCAATATGCTTCTGGCATTCTAAATCCTTCAAGGATTTTAATATAAACTTTATTATATAGTGATTTGTAAAGGTTGTAACAATAACTATTAGACACAAGTTAAATTTTTTATGAATTGTCAGTTTAATAATATATCTAAAGGTTATTGCATCCACCACAAAAGAATATTATATCTTTTCATAATCACTGTCAAGGTTTAGCGAAAAATTTCATATTTTTATTCCGCTTTTACAAAACTACTTCATTTGTACCCTCATTGGCTTTATACCTTTAGATAATTGGACTACTAGTCCAAAAACTCCACAAGCTTAATTATACTTGAGTTAGGTCTTTCTATTTTGACCAATTTATTCCATATCTATATTTCTCAATAGATTTATTCAAGATCTTCCTTTTATTTAATTATTTAAACAATAATATTGCATGCAAAACCATTGTCGATCACTTTTATTATCAATTCCACATTTTCTCGATTTGACATAACATATCGAGATTTATTTATTTTTACTATTTTAATCTTCAGTTTCAGGTATCTAAATCTCTTATGGCGTTTTAGTTATATCTTGAGTCTCTTCTGGAGCACCCCGCCTCCACTATATAACCATTTAGAAGAATTTTCATCTTTGGAATCGATCAATTTATTATTTATTCTAACTAATTGTCCTACTGGGATTTTGATTCAAAATATTAGATGGTATATAGCACTTGATTATTCTCATTAAGTTTGTGAATACATCTGATAGTTAACTTGTAATAAAGTGAGGTATCTTTTTTGAACTTCTGGTTCAAATTACTCTCTTTAAAGATCCAGATAATGATAACTCATTACAAGTAGTGATTTCATTTAGCTATTATTTCTCTTCCCCTAATATCAGGAAAACTATCAAATCAAAATAGTAATTACAAATCATGTCATAATTGAATCTCTAATATATTTAAAACATATAATAATACAAGAAGACTTGTAATTAATATATATTCCCAACTTTCTTTGAGGATTCACTTATCTTTGTGCTTTGTGGTGAAGCAATTGGAATATATACACATATACGGAAATTCAAAGATGAGAAATATTTAGCTCTTGACTAAAAGTCAATTGTAATTGGGAGTATTTATAACTTATTGGTTTAATGCGTACAACACGTAAATCAACATAACCTTATGTTGAACTAGGAAGTTTAGTTCTCATAAGTAATAGTTTAAACATTAACCAGAGGCGTTCAATCAATAATTTTTCTAAACTATTATGCGGATAAATAACAAACTTTTACAAAAGTTTTTCAAACTCAATTAATAAAAAATTGAGATATAAGCTTATCAGCTTTAGCAATATAAATTGTCTTAATTGTATAATCTAAAATTAATTATTTAAACAAGCAATCTTGCAAACTACGGGTTACAAGTTGATGACACATACGTGATTATTTTGTAGATGCATCTACCAAAATCATAAAATATCAAAACCATCCACATGGTGGATGAATGAGCCCATATTCATTTCAGATATATAAGACATTAAACCTCAACTTTAACTAGTGAGTTTTTAATAATCAATTTTCATTGAGAACAATCAACAAATGAGAATTCTTTAAATTAAAGAATCTTCTGGTTCTTTAATAATTTTCCATATGAATTCTCAATTAATTTTCACATCATATATGATCCAGAATGATCTTACTGGTCACGTCAAGTAGTAAATGCATTTGTATCAGTAAACTTCTAATTTACTTTAACATTCATTTCAATTGTACTAATAATATCCATATAAATTGTGACAAATTGATAATTTTACTGTAATTCCTTTTACTCTGTATCCACATATAAGTACTACTGTGACATTTACTACTGGAAATGTCTAAATCAATGTGAAGTTTATAATGCCACTAAGTCAACAAAATAAATATAATTTCCAAAAATTATATGTATTATTCGCTTCAAGTAATATGCCAAAACCTTTAAATATCCAAAGAAAAAATGATGACATAATGAGAATATTATATAATATTTTCCTTATTCATAATCTCAATTTGATATCCATTATAAATATCTTTTAAAACCAATGGATTAACCATCACAATATATTAATATATTAGCTCTTCTGAAGCTTTCGACTAATTTTGTACTACCAAATATTGGAATAGTATTGGTTTATATTTTCTTTTACGTTCACTTCAGGTAATGCAATAGATTTACTAGGTTGAACTCATAAACATCCCAAAAAATTTTTTATTTCATAATCACTATCGCAAACATGCGTGAATTTCAAATCAAAATCTATCTATATATGTTGTCATGATTAGTCTCCAATTATAATAAACATGATATAATAAATAAAAATCATAATAAAACATACCTGAAAATCTGAGTGGTTAAAGGCTCTAATGATTACCCATAGTGCGCAAGCCTCAATTGAAGACTAAAATTGCAATAGCTCTAGAAGGCAATCAACAATAACTTGAGCATCAGATTTGGAGTGACTATATTATAAAATAAAAGAGAATCGTGCTGATAATGTGTTATAAAATAAAAAAATAGAGAGTAAAAAACAAAGAAAATGTGAGAGCAAAAGAGAGAGCGTATTTTATTAATCAATCGAAATGTTTACAATACTTCTCCAAAGTCTCTATTTATAGGCATAAGAAATATAAATGAAGTAGAGATCTACTTCTAATCACTATTAGAATTTAAAGTACATCAAAATTTATCTTGATATTGATGGACATCCACTTAATAGAATGCTCATAACATGATTGGGTTTATATTAGGTAGGACTTAGGATTGTTGGGGTTGGCCGATGGTTGGGGTTGGGGGGTAGTGGGCAGTGGGCTAAGCTTAATACATATAATATATAATATTAATTATTAAGTTCAGTTAATTTGGTTAATTACTTGATTTTGAACTGAATTAATCGATAACCGAACTTTTAAAAAAGCGTTAGTCGTTCTCTGACCGAATTAGATCGATTAACCAAATTAGATCAATTCGGTCGATTAATTTGATTTTAATCGAAATTTGAACACCTCTATTTAGAGTGACTAATGTGATAGTTTACCTTATTTCTTTTAACGTTATATATTTTTTAAAGTAACATTATATTATATTTTAGACATAATGATTTTTTTGGCCCTCTAATTTTACAAAAATTATCATTTTAGCCCTCCATTTAAATTTTTACTTTTTTTATCCCTTGAACTTCCAATTTTTTCAAATCATCCCAAAATAGATGGAAAAGTTAACGTTTGTTAACTTTGATGACGTGGCATAGATGTGGATTGCCACTTGGCATGTTAGCATTTAATTAATTTTAAAATATTTTAAAATATTTTTGTACTTTTTATGTAATTTTAGTGATTTTAAATTTTTCAAAATAATTTTTATAATTTTTAAATATTAATTAAATGTTGACATATCATCCACGTGTATGTCACATCAATAAAGTAAAAAAATGTTAATTTTTCCATCATTTTGGGGTGATTTGGAAAAAAAAAACAAATTTAAATGCTATAAAGGACAAAAAATTATATAAAGGACCAAAATGATTTTTTTGTAAAGTTGGAGGGCTAAATAAGTCATTATGCCTATATTTTAAAAGGTTAAAATATGTCATAGGTCCCTTTAGTCTTCTCAAATTTGGAATTTAGTCGTTATACTTTTATTTCCAAGAATTTAGTCTTTTTTGTGAATTACAAAAGGAGGGCAAAACATTAACAGCAATGCAGCTAGCGTGACTCAAACCCAAGCCACACCTGGGGCTGTGAACACCGTAGCCATCAGACCAACACACAAGGTTCTTAACAAAATAATTTTAATAGTGTTCAACAGTTTGACTTGAATTTTAAAATATAAAAAAATAGATAAACTAAATTTCTAGAATCAAAAGTACAAAAAATAAATTTCAAATTTACAAAGAGTGCAAAAACATATAACATATTTTAACTATTTTGAAAAACAATAGATCTGAATTTGTAAATAATGTGTTAAAAATCAAGATAAAATGTAAAATTAAAAAAACATAATATAAATTTATTTTGCCAAACGATCTGATATTATTCTAAGTAATAATATCAAATACATTTTATAACCTAAAATTAGTTTTAACACTTTTTTTTTTTAATTATCATTGAGAAGTTGCTAACTTGGTTGATCAACATCATGTTTGTTAATATATAGAGATTTAGTTGAAGGTTTTGGCATAGCATAAGTCAAGATCAGCCCACTGCTGGTGTTTTGAATATTTTTACTATAATTTAAATTTCCAGCTTATGCATACCAAAGCATTGGTATGTTTGCCTTTCACTTTTGTTGTCGACTATGCTGGCTTTACCTCAGGAGAGGCTTGAAGAACGGCGTGAGCTTGGCCATAGTTTCCAACTCGCAGACCCACAGGAGATGTCAGAAATCAAAAATAAAGCTCGGAGGAATTAGAAAATTAAAGTAGGATACGCTTTGGAAAAATAAGTAATAAGATATATAATTAAAAAAATATGATTTGGCATCGATATTATTTTTAATGCACTAAAACGCATTATCTTTCTATTTTAAAGGTTAAAAATAGATAATTTCAATCAATGTATCAAAAAGAAAGTATAAAAAACTAAGTGAAATTAGGCAATTAACCAATTTAATTAATTATTCCCTAGTCCCTAAGTAGCTGGTGGCAGTGATAAGATGATAGTTGGCAGCTTCCAGCTTACTCAGCTTCCCAAATTTGCTTTCATATTCCTCAATCAATTCCACCCTGCAAGCACCAACCCATCAGTTGGAATTTCCAAATTAAAAAATTATGCATGCCTCAATTTCTTAAATAGAAAAGAGTAGATTCTGATCATGTAGACAAAAGAAGAGATTTGAAGAAAAGAAGTTTAAAATTTATTGAACAAGTTTTTTAATTAATAATTATTAGATATTAAAATAAACAATGAGGGATTTAAATGCTTCTTAATACATTAATTTTTAACAAATGGATTTAATGATATAATTGTACCCATCATAGTTTCAATATATTTATGATAATGGTAAAGAAATATGTATTTACATTAAACATATAATTAAATAATTTTAATTTCTTCATTAACCAAACATAATATACAAACACTGTTATTTTGGGTGATCTAATTAACAAAAAAAAATATTTGTCTAATACAATAATATGAAAAATTTTGAACCTTGTTTCCTCACCAGTATGCCAAGCATTGAAATGGATTATATTTGCCATAAATTTCCTCAACATCTTTTCCAATTGTCACTTTAGAGCAATTTTGCTTGCCATGTACCTAATTAATATGAGTAAGACAATAGGTAAATAATTGAATAAAATAGAAAGAATAAAAAAAAAAAAAGAGAAAGAGAAGACAACCTGTTTCAAGTGCCTGATAGTTTCAGAATCGGAGGGAATCCTTTGATAAAATCCGACACACATCAAAATATTGGAACAGACAAAGGGACCAAAACCTTTGATTTTCAACAACTTTTGATATAAAGTCTCAAAGGATGTTGGATCCGAAGATTGTTCAAGTTTGGCGATGTGATCCTCACGAAGATCCCCTTGGGCAAACATTGTAGCAAGTTGAAGAATACGGGCAGCTCTATACCCAACATTGCACTGTTTTATTAGGTACTTCTCATCCACCCAAGACCATGCTAGCAGCTCTTTCCAGCTTGGAAAATTCCCTATATCATCTGAACACTTGGATCTTTTTCGTTTCGAACGAGCATTGCCATCCAATGCTATTTTTGGCTGAAGCAGGCAGAGAGCCCGAGCCATGTTCAATGACCTCTTCCAGCTTCAGTATTTTTAATGGATTTAGCATCAAAACTAAGTAATAGAATGGAAGTATTAATTGGAATAACTGAACCTGCAGTTGCAGAGAAGGATGGACTTGACAGCATCCTCGAAAAAGGAAGGGGACCGAAATATTCGACCCAAACCATTCTCCCTCGCCGATGAATGCATTTCTTGAAATTCCATCACGTCCCTCTCATCTTTCTTTGATATTCTAAGCATTCTTCCAACTTGTTCCTGTATTCAATTATATATAAATGATTATAAAAGAAAATACTTGAGAAAATTGATATGATATACATACCAAAATAACAGCTTCATCGGCAGAGGAGATGGGGGAGTGATGGACTTGTATAAGGAGGAAAGGGTGATGGAGAGGGTGTGAGATAGTGACGGGAACGGAGCGAGAAGAGTCTGAGAGTCGAAGTGGACGGCGAAGGGAATTAGTGGAAGGGATCCAAAGGTTGGGAGACATCATGAAGAAACCATGATTGCAAACTGCTTTCTCCATGTCGAACCTGCCTGACCACTCCCCTAATGCTAATTTCAATTCCATAAAGCTTCCCTTGAAGGAAGAATTGAAGGAAGAATGTAAATTGAAATGTTGTTACTATGGAATAAGAATTCCAAGAGATGCGTTTTAATGATAGTATATATCAATTATGACTCTAAATACAAATGCATGACTTCAGCTTTAATGCATATCAATTAATACCCACCTTTTTTCTTCATTACCTACCAATATTTATTTTTTATTTTTCCACTTTTACAATTTATTACCAATATTTATTTATATTTATTCTTAATTTTCACTTTTTATATAAAATCTAATTTAAAATAGTGATGAACAAAATTTTCATATATCCGATTGTGGTAAATAATGATGACTCTAAGTTACATATATATACTAGTTTTTTTTTAATCTTAAATTATTATTGTATAAAATATAAAAAATTTAAGAAATTGCAACATATATTGTATGCCCAAAAATATAAAAATATCAAATTTATGATCATATTTTGATATTATGGCAAAGATTTAATAATTAAAAATATAAAATTTGGGTTAACGTAAAATACCGTAGTAATAAAAATAAGGTAAATTATAAGATTAGTCACTCAATTATTAACGTGTTTCTATTTTGATCATGCAACTATGAATGTTTTCAATTTAGTAGCTAATGTTTTAGATAATTTCTATTTTAGATCGTTTCTATTTTAATCACTTTCCGTTAAGTGGTTAACCAAAGTGATGACGTGACATTTTTTTAACTGATATAACTTACACATTCTATCAATTTGATCCTAATTCTAAATAACTCAAAAAATTAATCCTCCACATTTACAAATTCGTAAATTTGATCCTCAAACATGTTTCCTAAAATTTAATTAAATAAAAATTTATATTAATTTAAATAAAATATTTATATCAATATTATATAAAATACAAAACATTCCTCCCCTCTCAAAACCTCCCCACCTCGATCACTTAAAAGGTATGGTTTTGTCAAGGAGAGACTTGATAGGTTTGTGGTCTTGGCTTCTGGAAAATTTTAAAAATTTTAAAGGAGTCATATGGAAAACTTTGCATTTTAGAGGGGACTGGGGCCCCTACTAGCCCCTAATTTTGCCACTGCATACAACCTGTGAAAGAGCATGAAGTTCACAAGCAAATATCGATGTTGTCTTTTCTATTTACAAAACCAAATTCAAAGTAACGTAAACCACAATACGACCACAAGTTTGCTTTGAATTAGATTAGCAATGAAACTCTCAACATAGGGCACAATGCACCCTTTTCATCTGTTGGGACCATTGGTACATCCCATGGCGCAACGGAAGAATTATTTTAGCAATCCACAGCCAAAAATCCATGTACAATGAACGAATCGAGTTGAAATAGAGTTCAAAATATAGCTTCTTTCTGAAAGCGTTGAAAGGATGCTACTGATTCGATGTCGATTCCAAGCCAAAACGAAAACATCCCACCTCTACATAGTCCACCCGTAAAAATGAACAACCACTTTCTCTTGAACTTTTCAAAGAGAATTAAAAGCGTTGCTAGACATTTTAAATTATTAAGTTGATAACCTTAACACACTAAGGGATTATCATCATTTTATCCTCTTTGATATCACATATTAAAAGGAAAACCGAATTATTCCTTATTAATAGAAAAGGCAAATGGAAAGTTAGAAAAAGAATCATATTCTTTCCAAAAGAATATAGGATTATTCCTTATTAATAGAGAAAGGCAAATGGAAAGTTAGAAAAAGAATTATATTCTTTCTAAAATAATATAAATTTCCATGTCTTTTATATTTTGCTGCAATTAATTAATATAATTGTTTATATTAATAAATTCAATAAAATATATACAATTATTACTTTGTATGAATCAAATTCATATATTAATTATAATCTTTCCAAAAGAATATTAACTTTCATGTCTTTAATATTTTGACTGAAATTAATTAATATAATTTTTATATTAATAAATTCAGTAAAATATATACAATTAATATTTTGTATGAATCAAATTCATATATTAATTATATATATATATATATATGTTTTGTATTTGTGTACAACAAGTTTATACATATAATGAGTTTAATATTTAACTATAAAATTAAATTAATTCAACAATTAATTTATTTCATGTGACAACTAAATATAATACCAAATGTATTTGGATTCGTTCGTTTCAACTATAGAGTGTGAACCTATATGCTCTTGTAACGTTGGTAGTAATACTAGAACGTTTCTAACATTACAAGTAATGAGTGACATCTAGCAATACATCATTCCCACCTAAGTTGGAAGAAGTCGTGATTCGACATAACCGTTCTATGTAAATACAAATGCATGACTTCAGCTTTAATGCATATCAATTAATACCCACCTTTTTCTTCATTACCTACCAATATTTATTTTTTATTTTTCCACTTTTACAATTTATTACCAATATTTATTTATATTTATTCTTAATTTTCACTTTTTATATAAAATCTAATTTAAAATAGTGATGAACAAAATTTTCATATATCCGATTGTGGTAAATAATGATGACTCTAAGTTACATATATATACTAGTTTTTTTTTAATCTTAAATTATTATTGTATAAAATATAAAAAATTTAAGAAATTGCAACATATATTGTATGCCCAAAAATATAAAAATATCAAATTTATGATCATATTTTGATATTATGGCAAAGATTTAATAATTAAAAATATAAAATTTGGGTTAACGTAAAATACCGTAGTAATAAAAATAAGGTAAATTATAAGATTAGTCACTCAATTATTAACGTGTTTCTATTTTGATCATGCAACTATGAATGTTTTCAATTTAGTAGCTAATGTTTTAGATAATTTCTATTTTAGATCGTTTCTATTTTAATCACTTTCCGTTAAGTGGTTAACCAAAGTGATGACGTGACATTTTTTAAGCGATATAACTTACACATTCTATCAATTTGATCCTAATTCTAAATAACTCAAAAAAATTAATCCTCCACATTTACAAATTCTGTAAATTTGATCCTCAAACATGTTTCCCTAAAATTTAATTAAATAAAAATTTATATTAATTTAAATAAAAATATTTATATCAATATTATATAAAATACAAAACATTCCTCCCCTCTCAAAACCTCCCCACCTCGATCACTTAAAAGGTATGGTTTTGTCAAGGAGAGACTTGATAGGTTTGTGGTCTTGGCTTCTGGAAAATTTTAAAAATTTTAAAGGAGTCATATGGAAAACTTTGCATTTTAGAGGGACTGGGGCCCCTAGCCCCTAATTTTGCCACTTGCATACAACCTTGTGAAAGAGCATGAAGTTCACAAGCAAATATCGATGTTGTCTTTTCTATTTACAAAACCAAATTCAAAGTAACGTAAACCACAATACGACCACAAGTTTGCTTTGAATTAGATTAGCAATGAAACTCTCAACATAGGGCACAATGCACCCTTTTCATCTGTTGGGACCATTGGTACATCCCATGGCGCAACGGAAGAATTATTTTAGCAATCCACAGCCAAAAATCCATGTACAATGAACGAATCGAGTTGAAATAGAGTTCAAAATATAGCTTCTTTACTGAAAACGTTGAAAGGATGCTACTGATTCGATGTCGATTCCAAGCCAAAACGAAAACATCCCAGCCTCTACATAGTCCACCCCGTAAAAAATGAACAACCACTTTCTCTTGAACTTTTCAAAGAGAATTAAAAACGGTTGCTAGACATTTTAAATTATTAAGTTGATAACCTTAACACACTAAGGGATTATCATCATTTTATCCTCTTTGATATCACATATTAAAAAGGAAAACCAGAATTATTCCCTTATTAATAGAAAAGGCAAATGGAAAGTTAGAAAAAAGAATCATATTCTTTCCAAAAGAATATAGGATTATTCCCTTATTAATAGAGAAAGGCAAATGGAAAGTTAGAAAAAGAATTATATTCTTTCTAAAATAATATAAATTTCCATGTCTTTTATATTTTGCTGCAATTAATTAATATAATTGTTTATATTAATAAATTCAATAAAATATATACAATTATTACTTTGTATGAATCAAATTCATATATTAATTATAATCTTTCCAAAAGAATATTAACTTTCATGTCTTTAATATTTTGACTGAAATTAATTAATATAATTTTTATATTAATAAATTCAAAAATATATACAATTAATATTTTGTATGAATCAAATTCATATATTAATTATATATATATATATATATGTTTTGTATTTGTGTACAACAAGTTTATACATATAATGAGTTTAATATTTAACTATAAAATTAAATTAATTCAACAATTAATTTATTTCATGTGACAACTAAATATAATACCAAATGTATTTGGATTCTGTTCGTTTCAACTATAGAGTGTGAACCTATATGCTCTTGTAACGTTGGTAGTAATACTAGAACGTTTCTAACATTACAAGTAATGAGTGACATCTAGCAATACATCATTCCCACCTAAGTTGGAAGAAGTCGTGATTCGACATAACCGTTCTATGATCATCTTTTCATGTATTATATCATTTTATCCTTAATATCTAGATTGTACACAAGTCATGGAATAATCACACTTGTATAGTCCAATATCATATTTCTTTATTTTCTGAGCAGATTACAATAAATAAGTGTAATATCTCATATCAACTTATTCGAGCACGGCTATACATTTCTAGTCTCACTCCACTAAGAGGCCTAAGATATTGCTCCCATTATGTAGGAGGGATAAATCATATCTTGATCAACCATATCCCACTACATGGATTGTGGTATATCCAACATTAGTCTTTATAGTACAACATGTTACGATAGATGTTTTGGCTATATCAAAATATACGACTCACGATGTTGGGACAATGATGATCTCAAGTCTGAAGATCATATACATAGTTGTAACAGCCCGTTTTTAATAGTGTCAGAAATAGTGATTTCGATACCACAATTCTGAGGATTAAATTATTATTTTAATGTTTATTTAAAGTCTACGGGATTATATTAAGGTCATGAAAAAGTTTCGTTAAGAAATTTTGATGTTTAAATTGTTAATTAGGTAAAAAGGACTAAATCATAAAAAGTATAAAAGTTGAATTCTATTAGTTAAAAGGGCTAAATGGCTTTGGAAAGGAAATTTAATGGAATTGAGTGGTAAATATACCATATTTAGAGTTAGTGGATATGCATGGATAGGTTCATTTGAATTTTTTATTAATAATAAGGTTAAAGTAGTAAATTGGTAAATAAAATTAAAAATAAGTAAATAAAAGATAATAGAAGATGACATCTATAACACCCCGAATTCTGGGTTATAATTTTTGAGGTTTGTGGTTAGGGTCAATGAGTAGGTTGTGCTATTGTGTTTGGTTGTGTGTTTAAATTTTAGAATGGGCCTGCTGGTCTAGTGGTTGAGTGAGTGTTAGTGTACTTCAAGGTTCTAGGTTCGAGTTTATGAGTGTGCATTTTGGAGGAGTATTTTTAATTTTTTTGTCTAGTTAAATAGTAGTTTGATTTTAAGTTAATATATAATCATTTATATTTATTATTATTATTTTATTTTCTCTCTGTACGTTCTCATCTTCCCCTTTCGTTTTTTCTTCTTTATGTTTTCTTTATTTTTGGAAATAGTGGTGTTGTGGTTTTGGAAGAGCTCCAATTTCCTGGTCATCGAGTTGGGTTCTGGACGTCTCTGATCTCGAATCAGGTGTGGGTTTCGAACCTTTTAAATTTTCGTTAATGAATTGTGGTTTGTTTCTATGAAATTGGAAATCGTTGTGTGCCTGTGGAATCGATCTTTTGAAAGGGGAGATTATCATGGAATAGCTTAGAATTGGGTGTGATTTTGATATATTTTTGAGTAATTAAGGATTGGGGAGTGTTTCGCAATAAAAGGCATGATTAGTAGCCAATTTCGGTATGGTTTCTTGACCACACGGGTGGTTACACGGGCATGTGCCCCCACACGGGCTGTCCACACAGCCGTGTGCGATTAGAAATTAGGGTTTCCAGGAAAAATTGGTACCATACGGCTGTGTGGCTGATTTGGAGATTTTTGTCGATTTCCACACAGCCGTGTCCCCCAGGCACACAGGCGTGTGTGTTTGGGAATTAGGGATTTAGTGATTTGGTATCACACGACTATGTGGATAATTTAGGGATTTAAGGATTCCACACAAGTGTGTGTATTGGACACACAACTCTGTCTGGTGGGCACATAGGCGTGTGAGACCCTCACACGGTCATGTCCCTGGCTCACACGGGCGTGTGCCTCAACCACACGGCCGTGTGCCTCCCTCCATACGTTCGTTTTAACCCCCACATGACCTAGGTTTTTTCCACACGGCCGTGTGGTCTTAAGTCACCAATTTTAGTTTGTGTTTGTTTTTTATCTGAAAATGCGTTTGTGTATCCCGACCCTTGGATAGGCTTTAGTAAGGGTAATTATGTCCTGTATCTGTGGCTATGCGCTCTGCTTATGTGTTATTTGAGACTATGGTGTGAGATGACTGATTTTGAACCCTGTTACTCGAATGTTTGTGCACATGTTTGATTGTCTGTTAATGTGTTCATTGTTTCTGTAGGATTGTATGCATACATACACTTGCATAAGTAAATTTTTGGGTTGGTTGTAAAAAGAAGGAAGACTAATTCTGATCTTATATGGCAGTTTTACTACAACTTATTCGTACAGCAGATTACCGCACTGTACCGCATATACATTAGCTCTGTTGCGTACTAATCACTGTACCGCTTATACGCCAGCCATGCTGCGTATTATTATCTGAGTGGCTTAGACCACATACATGGTTTGTAGGGTTGGCTGGGCCTTCGAGGTCCTAGTGGTGTGTTTGGTTGGATGAGCTTAAATAGCTCTTTTGGGTGTGATCGAGGGACGGAGAGATGTTTTGGTTGGATGGATGGGTTTTTAATTCCTGACTGCATTCATATGCAATTGGTTAAGTGTTTTGGGTGTAAGATTATTTGATCGTATTTTTTCTGTCTGAATAACGCTTGTGTTGAGTTTTCTGTGTGTGAGTTTGTGTGCTTGACTGTTACGTCTGCTAGAATATTAGTTCTGAGTTTGTTTTCTAATTCTACATGTCTTTATAGGTATGTTTAACCAATGAACTACCATCTGGAGTTCTCTTCTGTAAATTTGTTGTTAATCGTTTTAAACTCACACTAAGCTCATGTAGCTCACCCTCTTAGTGTTTCCCTTGCAGGTGCATTTCTGAATTCTGACATTGAACTCGGTATGCGGAGGTCTCAAACAGCCACTGTGAAAAGAATAAATTAACAGTTCTTCTTTTCAGTTTCTATTTTTGTAATTCGGTTTCGAACTGTAAGGTTCTGTAAAAACTATGGTACATATTCTGTTTTGATTTTCCTCATAAATCTTATTTTGCTCATAAATTAAACTTAATTTTAATTTTTCTAATTGAAATCTAAAGGGGTAAATGTCCTCGGTTTATAAAGAGATAAATACGTTTGTAGTGGAATTTAAGATAACTTGTCCTGTAAAATTTTCCTAAGATCACTTCAATGATCAATGTAACCTTCGGGATTTGGTCTAAACTTCTAGGCCGGGTCTAGGGCGTTACAACATCTTCTTCATCTTTGTTTCAAAACCTAAATAGCCATTAAACGAGGAGGAGAATTTGGCCAAGGCTTGTTTCATATGCATGGTATGATTCTGTGTCCCGTTTTTAATGATTTTTATGTTTTTGAGTCTGTTTTAGCTTAATCTAGCTAACCCAGAGGTTGATTTGCAAAATTGTTAAAGGTTGAGGGACTTTCCATGAATATTTTTGAATGTTTTTTTTATGTTAGTTGATAGATTATTAATCTTTGTTGTAAAATAAACATGTTCTGTTAAATGATTTTTTATGAATATTGGAAATAGGGATTAAATTGTTAAAAGTATAAATTCATGGGTTTTGTTGTGAATTATTGGTAATTATGGGTTATATGGAAAAGCACACCTATGACGCCACCACAAGAGATCAACATCAGTAAAATAAATTGAAGTAATGTTTACCTTAATGGCATCATCCTTGATGCTCATCGCTCGAAAGTATTGCTCTATTTCCCACAATAACTTGTCAATTTCCCTTGAGGACCTTGCACCCTTGAACTGCTCTGGTTTGAGAACATCCATTGTTTGTTGCTTCGGTCTTGAAATTAACATCTCATTCCTCAAAGTAACTTTGTAAATTGTGAGCTCCCCCTTAAGCTCCGTCCTTCATGGATAACACCGTAACCTCGAAAGCATCATCCCTCTCTGCCAGTTTTTCCGTAGTGGATTTGAGTACTCCATTCATCTTTTCTACATTGGAACTAAGAAAATTTAACACAAATTCTATGAGTTGCTCCTCCATTGAGTCAAACCCATCTGTGCGTTCCTCGACCAACTCGAGTGTCTCCCTCATGTCCCTCAGAACTTCTCAAGATTGATCACTCGATTTTCCAAAGCTGACAGCATATTCCTTGATAAACTTACTTTATTGGCCCTCTCACGGGTCTCTATTGGCTCATTCTAATTGGCAACTTCTTTCGACATCACAACTATGCCTTCATAACTAAGGCTCGGATACCACTTGTCACAGGGCTAGAACTTTAGTCTCGCGTTCCATGCAGCCTTAGACAATCCTTTCAATGCAAACACGCTTAAATCAGTCTAACCACCAACCAATTGAGGATTCACAAAGAATTTCTCCAAGGCATTAATTTATATAGCAGAAGTAACACAAATCAAAAGAAACACAAAAGAACAGAAAGCCACAAAAAATAATACACGATAGGTGTTTAAGTAAATTCTCTCAATTGTATTACTTTCTCTCAAAAAATACAAGAAACGATGAAAGAATGGAATCACAATGGATGATTTTCAAGTGAGGGGGAGACTTTTTATTTATAGTTGAGCTCTTTTAGAATCGATGGTCTAGATCAAGTTAACTCGATGGACGAGATTAGCATATTACATCGATGGACGAGATTAGCCTATCCCTTAAATCAAGGGATTTACAAGATTACATAATAAAATCCAGTCTAATCTTATAAGATATGATACCCCTCAATCTTTTAAGATTAGTTTCCCTATTTATCAAGGTTGCCTATGTTGCCATATCTTCATCATTGGGCCACTCGGGCTTTAATCTGATAGGCTTCTCCAACAGCTCTTTGAATTGGGTCAATTGTTATGGGCTAAATGATCCCCATCTAATCGATAGACCTCTATGGGACGCATCTTGGGCGATGGTCACGGGATTTGCACTTTGACCCATAACACTCGAACTCACGTCCTCTTACATTGACAACAATACACATACTAATCGAGCTAATGCTCAATCAACAAATAAAAATATATTTTAAATACACAATAGTATATCTATATATTGTTGGTGGATATATTAAAAATAAAAATTAATAAAATGATTTAATAGATATATGTTTAATGCATGAACCACTAATAAAGGCGTTTTTCAGTAGTTAGAACTCCTATTTCCCAATCTCCTCCACTATATAAATCAAGTGAAAAAGAAATTTAAAAATCTTTTAAAAGTTTAATTTAATTTTCAATTTTATTATTTTTAATTATTTATTAGATATTGTACTATATTAATAAAGAAATACTCATTCTGGAAACATATTCCTCTTGTTCACGTATGTGACTTTCGAATTTTTCCTATCATTTTTTGCTTTTACTTATTTTGCATTTTGTAAAAATATTTATTTTCAGATAATTTGTTTTGCAAAATCATCAAACAACAAATTTTGTTTCAGAAATATGAATTTTAGGAACTTTAAAAAAATGAAGGATCCTTTTATGACTACACCTTCATTACATCTCTTGCTAGAAAATTACCACTACCTTTACTAGAATTTTCTTTTAGATAAAAAAGATTATTGTTATTATTATTAAATTTTAATAATATTAGTAAATATAATTTAATAAAAAATAAATATTTTAATTATATTTTAATATAATTATTATTAAATATAATTTAATAAAAAATAATATATAATTTGATAACATTCTTAATATAATTATTTTATATTAAATTATATTTATTTTTTATTAAATTATATTTAATATTTTACATTAAAATATTTTATTTTTATATTTTTAAGTCTAAGTTTTAAAGGACTAATCTAGAAATTAATTTTATTTTGTTATTCAAAGTTGTATGGAATAGTATTTTGTGATACCAATGAATAGCTATTACGAGAGGACAAAGAATAGGGAAATAATAATCATTCTACTAAATAAGTATCACATTCAACCAAACAAAAAATAATTTACCATTCAATGAATAAGGGAAGAGTGTATTGCATTCCCTCCAACTAAACATAGTGTAAGTGTGGGGTCCATTTTTCAACACGTGAACTCCAAATTCTTTACTTTTTTAGTGATACTTTACCTTTTTTATCATTTTCATTTTACATCTTATACAATTTGATCCCTAAATCAATTTTAATTAAATTGATTTGATTTTAATTAGCATTCAATTTGATCACTGTTATTTTGTTTCTTTATATAGATTTAAATTTAAATGTTTAATCCATATATAATTTATTTATAGTTAATGATGATTTAGTATAATTATAAAGTAAATTAGAAATTTTATCTCACGCAGTATGCATACGGAAATTACAAATATAGATCATAAATATGTGTTTAAAAACTAATAAAATGTATTGCTTGAAATTAATTAATAATGAAACATGAAATATGTCGAGTCAATTTGTGACACTAATTAAATCAAATACATTATGATAGAAATAATAAAGTCTGCATAATAAAATTAAAATATTGAAAAAACTTAACTCAATGGTAAATTAAAAGTTTTATTAATGCAATTAATTCGGGTTTAAATCTCATCATATGTATATTTTATTAATTTTTTAAAAATAAAAACTAGAATGCCATTGAATAGTATAATTATTTTAATTATGGAAGAGCAGATCCATAATTTTCCTAATTAAATTGGTAACTCAGTTGATGATGATACCGACTCATCACAAGCCTATAGATATATAATGCATATAAAGTTATTTATAAATTCTATAAAAGGTGGCTTTTATATTAGGTTTATAACTCCTTGATAGTTTATTTACATCTTTAGGCCATGTTGATATTAACAGTTTTGCAATTTAGTCTCTAAAAATATTTGAACCCATGGTATTGAATACTTTCTAAATTTTAATTATTTTTATTTCCTACACATATATTTAATAATTAATTTAATCTAGTCCCTCAATTTGATCGTTTTGAATATTTTTATTTAGCCATTCCTTTAAATTCTAAATTATAGCTTTCATGATTAATTGATTATTATTTAATTATTTTTCATAAAATAGACAATCCTTGGTTGGTTTTAAAATAAGAATTATTACTCTTCAGTTTAATTCAAAACCTCCTTTTGTAAACATAATATATTTTATTTTTACTTTCTCAATAATAATATTTTGAAACATTAAAAATATTGTATCAAATTTTAAAGATAAATATAATATATTTTAATTCATACTTACAACCAAACTCGTACATTGGAGTAAGAAAACTAATAATATATATTACAAGGTTAAAACCTCAAAACTGACGTAAATAGTTTACTTATCTGACGCATGGATAATTATTATTATTTTCTAACAATTTTAAATAACGTAAACTTAAAATCTTAAGTAAAATTTGAAAGAATTAGATAAAATTTTATGTAAGAAAATAAAATATATAAAATTATCACGAAGGTAAATAATATTATCATAAATATAAATATTATTTAATTATCATAAAATATTATTTATTTTAATATTTAAATTTGTTATAGTTAGATCATTATAATTTAATTAAAATACAAATTTTGTTTAATTTTTTTTACTTGTTTCATTGAATTTAAAAATTATGTATTATTTTATTTAAACTTAATTTTAAATTTAAGATAAGTAGATATTTAAAGGGTAAACTACAAAAATAATTATCTTTGTGTGCCTCAAATTATATTTTAGTCATTTATGTTATTGTTTTGTTACGAAGTGACCAATCTACCATTAAGCTTCGTTACCTTCCTAACGGCGGTCCTACGTAGTAGTTCAAATGAGTTTTAAATGTCAACTTGGATATCTTACATGATAGTCTAAATTAAATTTATCTAATTAAAAACTTATTTTTATCTCAGCAACTAGATATCCAAGTTGATATTTAAAACCTATTTGGACTGTCGTGAATGAGGTAATGGAGTTTAATGGTAAAGTGAACATTTCGTAACAAAATGATAACGTAAGTGACTAAAATGTAACATTTCAAACATAAGTGACTAAAATATAATATGAGTCAAATAAAAGTAATTATTTTTGTAGTTTACCCATATTTAAATTAAAAATAATTTTTTTTTTTAATTAGTACATTATATCTACCTGTTTGAGAAAGAATATAATGTCAGTCGTCGCAGGGCAGTGAAGTAGTGTTGAAATGAAATCAAAAGAGAAGAGCAGATAAAGATGGAGGGGATTCAACTGTGAATAAATCCCGCTTACATTGGCTTGGCATCTGGCTTCATTGTGAGACAAAACATGCGGGAATCAAGACAGAGGTAAGTAAGTGCCTGTTTGCATTATTTCCACATGGTCATGGTCATAGGAACATAACCAAAGCTGTAGCTGTTGAAGAAGAAACAAATGGCTGCGCTTCCTTCTTCAATTCACGTTCACCTACCCCTTCCCTTGTATAAAGATGAGCCCATATCTTTCAACAAACCCAAATTGCAGTATCGGGCTATTGTGAATAAATTGGACCTCGCCCGTAAAGTGGTTGATGAAATTCCCCAACCAAAGGCTTACGCCTGGAACCAGTTGATCCAAACCCATCTCTCCAATAACCATCCTCACAATGCTCTCTCTGTTTATCATGGGATGATGCTTCGTGGTATCCGTCCCGACCATCATACTCTCCCCCGCGTCTTAACGGCTTCCCGTCTTTGCTCCAACTTAGCGCTTGGGAAACAAGTTCATGCCCATGCTTTCAAGTTTGGCTTCTCCTCCGACCTCTATGTCATCACTGCTTTAATAGAATTGTATGGTCGTTTGCACGCTGTCGAAACTGCAAAATGGGTGTTGGATAATGCACCCACTTCCAATTCTGTTGCTCGTACTATACTAGCTAAGTTGTACTTAGTGGACAATAAACCCCACTTGGCTATTGAAATATTTAACCAAATGCTTAGATTGAAGGCTGACATTGATCCAGTGGCATTGGTCACTGCTGCTGGCACATGTTCCCTCTTAAAGTCACTGCAACAGGCAAGAAAAGTGCATCAGATTGCTAGGGAATGTGGTTTGGAATTTCATCTACTTGTTAGCAATTCACTAATGAAAATGTATATTGATTGTGATAGTCTTGAGGAAGCTCGATCTTTGTTTGATGCAATGCCATCTAGAGATCTTATTTCATGGACGGAGATGATTCAAGGGCATGTCAAAAACGGGGGATATAACGAGGCCCTCAAATTGTTTCGTCTAATGACTAAGGCTCGAATCAAACCTGATTCCCTCACGGTTACAAGCATTCTTCCAGCTTGTGCAAGAGTACCGGCTCATAAGCAAGGGAAAGAACTACATGCTTACTTGTTTAGGAATGGAATAGACATGAATCTAACAGTCCAGAATGCTTTTATGGACATGTATGTCAAATCAGGTTTCATTGAATTAGCATCAAATGTTTTCACTTCCATGGTGGAGAGAGATATTATCTCTTGGACTATAATGATATCGGGATATAGCTTGCATGGACAGGGGGCACAAGGACTAGGATTGGTTTTGGAGATGGAGCAAGACTCCAGCTTAGAGATAGATGAGTTCACATACGCTGCAGTTCTCCATGCTTGTGTGACTGCTTGCAGGGTCGATGTAGGAATGTCTTACTTTGATCGTATTAAGGCACCCACTGTTACACATTGTGTTCTGATGGTATCCCTTCTAGCTCGTGCTGGACTCTTCAATGACGCACGCACCTTTATTAAGGAACACCAGATTGAGAATAGGGTAGAGGTATTAAGAGCTTTGTTAGATGGATGCAGGATCCACCAGCAAGTAACGATGGGGAAGCGAATTGTTGAGCAGCTTTGTGAGTTGGAGCCTCTCAATGCTGAGAACTATGTTTTACTGTCGAATTGGTATGCGGAGAATGCAAAATGGGACATGGTTGATAAACTAAAGACAACAATCAAAGACATGGGTTTGAAACCTAAAAGAGCATACAGTTGGATAGAGTTTCGAAACAAAGTTCATGTGTTTGGAACAGGAGATGTTTCCCATCCCAGATCTGAGATGATACATTGGAAGTTGCAGCATTTGATGAAGAAAATGGAAGAAGAAGAAGGAGGAGATAGACCTAGTTCGATATTTAGCTTCCATGATGTCGATGAAGAACGTGAATGTATTCTAATCGGACATTGTGAAATATTAGCCATATCTTTTGGGCTTATCAGCACACAGGAAAGAGCAACTGTTCGTGTTACAAAGAATCTCCGAGTATGTGGAAGCTGCCATGACTTTACAAAGGCCATATCCAAGATAGTAGAAAGAGAAATTATTATAAAAGATCCTAATTGTTTCCACCATTTTAAGAATGGTCACTGTTCATGTGGAGGTCTTTGGTGATTTCTTTTTTGCACCTTATATCTATCTGTTTATCTATCTATCTATATATATACTTAGAGCTTTCTGCAGATACCTAATAACAACATTTAAAAAAAAGGTTAATACATACGATGGCACTTGAACATGGCGCTTTGTACCTATTTGGTACCTAAACTTTCTTTTATGGACTTGATAGGTTTTAAACTTAAAAATCATAAGTTAACTTGATACTCATTTATAGGTATGTAACACCGTTAAAAATATGATGATGTGGCATTGACGACCAATAATATGAAACACATATGTTGACATGTGCATTTGAATAATCATTTATTTAGATTTATTCTTGATAAATTTTTTTTAATTTTTTTTAAATTAATATTAAACTATATATCTCGAGGCAAATTTATTCAAGAAAATAGATAACTTAAAAGAAAGCCTTTTGTTAAAAACGCATATAGCGAAAGGCTCGTCATGGATTGGAAAATTATGCATCTGAGTATGAACAATGGGAATGCTACAGCTATTACTCCTTCAATCAGTAAGTGCAAATTGATTTTTTTTTTAAAAAGAATTGGGTTTGGGCGGTTGGGTCAAGCTGAAGTTTGAGTAAAATCCACTACTTGTGATATTTACAAAAGTTCCTAATTATATATATATATATATTAAGTTCTGGATTAATATTTGGTACATTGATAATATATTTTTTATTTCACAAGTAGATTTAAAATTAATTATGTGTCTCTTTTTTATATTTTACTAAATTCTTATAAAATATTTATCAACCTTTTGACTTTACTTGTGAAATCTAAAAACTTCAAAAATATTTTTCCTTAAATTTTTGCTTTCAATAAATAAATATATAAATATATTAAGTTTTATATCTAAACTCTAAAAAATAATCTTACCTATTTCAAAATAAAAAATAAAACAACTAAAAATATAATTTTATTTACTTCAAAATAAAATAATTAAATTAAATTCAAGCCTCTTATTAAACTTTAAAAAATTGGGGTGCAGTTGGAATTGAGGTGAAATGTATGTGGACTGGAGAGGAAAGTGGGTTTCACAATTCATAATGGCACTTTTGAGCCTTCTATTCTTCAACCTGTTCTTTCTCCTTCTATTCATCACTACATTCCAATAAAGGGGTTTTTCTAAGATACACAAACCCCGATGAGCAATTCATGAGCCAACGGGATAAAATATAAATGTAAGGCTGAGTAATTATTAAAGCAGTAATGCATTTTTTTTTAATTTTCTAAATGTGTTTGTCTTATAAATTATGTCATATTTAATAGTATAAATTGTAATTACACGATTATATAATTTATATTCTTTTAAAATATTAACTACTATAAAATTAGTATGATAAAAATTATGTCATTGTTATTATGATAGACTACATATTTGTTGGATTATTCCTATTTAATATTTAACATATGCTCATTATCCTTGATCAAATTTATCATCCGAATGTGAATATGCATCATTAAGATTACCAAGATCTCATCCTTCCATATACTCTTCGAAGTATGAATAATCTCAATTTTACCTATGATTGAAGTTATGAAATATGCAACATTCTAATACAATCTAACATTATTTTTTTATGTTATACTAATGTGATATTGTTAATATGAGAAATATTTTTTTAGAACAACAATGTCTTCTCAACCACATTTTGAAGCATTGAATATTTTAAATTAAAGAGTTCGCGAGTTGTCTATGGTGCTTCTGCTTGTCACCATTTTCTCAAATGGTATCATACTCCTTGATACGATATTTTGTATTTGAATAATTAGCATCAACCTTATAATATTTGGGTTCATATTTCAAAGTTTGTAATTTTAATTATAAAACTTAAATAAACTTAATTAGGAGAAAAACTTATATTAAGTTATATCCCTATTTATAATGCGATATTAAGCAAAAAATAATATAAATTTTATAATATATATAATCATTATAAAAAGGTTTTACAAATGGCATAATGTCAAATTTAACCCTCAATGTTTACATTTTTTTGTCAAGTTGGCCTTTTTTTAAGTTAAATTTGGCATTCAACCTTTTAAAAAAAAAAGAGTCAAATTTAACCATTAACCTTTAGAAAATAGTTAAATTATTGTTTTTTTTTTAAATGAAAATACTAACTAAAAGGTTAATTTTTAAACATGGTAGCTCGAATGAGAAATCACTTGTACTTCATGCTATTTTTTTGAATTTGTATGAAACTTTTTAAAAAATTTTAAATTTTAAATTTTAAATTTTTAAATTATTTGTTGACACAGAAATTAATGTTTTAGTCAACATTTTTGTTAAAAAAGCAATTTGACTCTTTTTGAAATGTTGAGGACCAAATTTACCAAAAATGTAAATATTGAGGACTAAATTTAACATTATGCCTTTTACAAATTGTCCAAAACTTTGGAAACACCTCTTATAAATAATACAATTTTTACTTAATTTTAGAAATTTATTTATTTTTATAAATAAGTAATTTTAAAAAAGCTATAACATTTTTATGAATAAATATATTATTTTTATAATATATAACATGGATACATAAATAAGTTCTGTATATTTCTTGGCTATAATTTTTATAAATAAATATATTATAACATTTTTATAACATGTAAATCATTTTTATAACTAACTTTTTTTTGTTATAACTTCATAAAATAATATAATATACTTTCAAAAATTTTTAGGATTTAAATAATATAAATTTTTGTTATAACTTTATAAAATACATAAATTATTTTTTGAGCAATATACACAAATTATTTCCATAATATATTTTTTTAGGATTTATAATGTATGAAATTATTGGTCATAATCATCCCAAATATTCATTCTTGATCACGCTTATAATATAGTTTTTATAGTTTGTATAAAAATATTTTTAAAAATTAGATTTGGGTGTAATTACCTACATAATTACTCCAATTCTCACCCCCTTAAGAATTGAAAAGTATAATTGGGATGCTCCAAGTACGTCTAATTTTGTGGGATCCTTCACTCTTTATCCGACTCATTTATGAATTTCCTCAAAAAATTCATTTTGTTAAATATTTCTAACAAAATGATCACTCTTTATCCGGCTCATTTCTGGATTTCCATTTTTCATGCCATCCAAAATTTTAGGGGGTTAAATTTTGGTACACCATAATATCTAAGAACATTCTCTTAGAGGTTGTGGTATTTTGTTAGAAATATTAGTATTGGCATGAAAATTGATTTTTTGGTATTCCTTATAAATTCGATAGACCAAAAATATATAGAGATATGCTATTAGAAATGTTGGTATTTCATTATAAATATTTGTATTATTGGCATGACAAATAAATTTTGGTATATCAAAAATTCTAACAAAAATTGTATGAAATTTTAGTATTCTCTTAGATATTTCGACATACCAATAACTAAGGATATGATTTTAGAAATTTTGGTATAATTGTTTAGAAATTTTGATATATCAAAACATTTAAGGATATGTATTTAGAAATTTTAGTATATTGTTAGAAATATTTATATTAACACTACGAATTCGTGGCTCTAGTAGATTAATAATTATTTCCCATAATTGATTTAATAACAGTCTTCCCCAAACTACAATTCATTGGGTACGATCCTCAGAGTACTTGCCTACTTCGTTATAACTATATTACAACATGACTCGTATACTTGCAAACACCGCCTCAAATCTATATATTTAGTTGCACTATTCACTATGGATGTTGGTACGCCCAGAGCCTTTTTGAAACACCAAAACAAATTGATTCTTCAGGGACTAATCATCAATTTTTGCTTTTCCTCGATTAACTTCGTTTTAATCCAATCTGTGATCTATACAATTATTTTATATAACCAATCAATACCAAACATTTTCATATTATGACATGATATGAACAAACCTATATGAACTCAATTTTTTAACATCCCTAAAATGTTATATTTTATTGAATTTAATCATTAAACTCAGGATAGTCATAGTTGTAAATTCCTAGCTTTAGATTAAAATTCAACTTCATATATTTTCATTAGGGACTTTATACCTTCTATTTCTATCCTAATTTCATGACAAGTTTTAATTTTATTCAATTTGGTCCCTAATGTAACAAAGTTACAAATAAGCTAAATTAACTTTACAATCTAGTCCTTTTCATAATCTAATCTTAAAATCTATCAATTTCAAGCTTAATTCTTCAAGAAATCAATAATGGCAACTTTCAAAATCTTTAACAGTTTTACAAATTAGTACATGGGCTAGTTAAATCAAATCCCACGACCTCAAACCTATAAAAATTATAAGAAAAGGACTTTAATTACATACCAATTCGCTTAGCCAAATGTCAAAAGCTTAAAAGGATTTTTCTCCTTTCTTTCCTATGAAGAATCAGCCATGTATAAAAGAAAAGATAAAGACATTCTCTTTCCTTCCACTTAAAAGCTATTTGTATGGTAATTAACACATAATTAACTTAATATTTCTTAATTAATGAACATAATCACATACTTAACTTCTATTAGTAGAGATGATCATCATTTCCCACTAACTTTCACCAAATATTGGTTTAATTACCATTTTAGAATCTTTAGTTAATTTCTATTTAAATTCCCAAGTTTTAGTAAATTAATAATATATAGCTATTGAACTTTACAATTTAGTCCCTGAGTCTTAATTAGCTCTAATTCGGTAAAATTTATGGACCAATCTTTATTATATTTTATATTAGCTCTGTAATATTCATATTTAATATTTACAATCTCGGTTTACAAAAGTAGGTTTCTAAAATCGTATTTTTCGGTATCATTGAAAATCGGGCTATTACACTGCTATATAAAAATGTGATACAATGCATGAATGATATGTGAAAGCATGATAATGAAATGAAAGTGATATGAAAATGATATGTAATTAATAAATTATATGTAAACTTGTGCATATTGATATCATAAATGCCCTATTAAACGATTTTGGATACAGTTATGGGTATAATTGACATTTCACAGGATTCATTATATGAAGATATCATAGTGTTGGTTGTATATTACTTCTGTTATAAACTAATGAGTGTTGGGCACATATTACTTTGGTACTTACAGATAAGCATTGGTGCGCATATATATATATACACTTTAGCGTTGGACGCATATTACTTTAATTATAAATTGATGAGTGTTGGGCACATACTTATGAGCATTGGGTGCATTTTAGGTCTGTTGGTGGATAAATTCGCGTATCTGATCATGAATCCATATTCGGATAATAAGGGCCATAAAATAAGTACTAACTGATTAATCGTACAAGTTGATATGTGAAATGAATAGCTTATACTTGAATTAATCAATTGAATACTAATACTAATGCGATGAATGATAACATGTGAAAAGATCATGAGAATTGTGTATTAAGAGCCCTAGGGGCTGATGATTTTATAAAACAAATCTAACTAATCGAATTGTGAAAATGAAATATGAATGATGGTATTAAAATGTCATACGCTTGTATATGAGATTGAGATAGCGATGATAATAAGATTTGAATATAAATGTTGATATTAGATATGATAAAGCTAAGGCTTGGAGGCGTATCAATATGTTCATATACAGAATTCAAAGTGAATGATAAGTCATAAGAAAGCACTTAAATGGATCATGAGGCAATGCTAAAGAATGGAATCATGTATGTAAATGAAATTATAACTTGTTTACATTCTTAATTTGCTTATATATTGCTTTCAAATTATGTTAGCATCACTGAGCTCTTTTGCTCAGCATGCAAATTTGTTTATTTCTGTGCACAAGTGAGGAATAGGTGATTAGGTCTCATGGGCTCGAGTAGATTGGTAGCATCCAACACTCACTTCTCAACTCAGTAATGTTTGTATCGTCTTTTGAATGCTAAGTTTGAGTTGACATGTACCTAGTGTAAATGGTAGTAGTTAATCTCCATTTTGATGACTTGAGTATGCAATGTTAGTGAATTGTAATATAAGTATGTATATATGTGTGTAATGGTGTAGTTATATATGGTTATGATGGTATGTCATTATTTTTGCATAATGTTTAAGCTATCTCATGTGTTGCTTACGTACAAAATAAACTAATTTTGATGTGAGTTTGATAACTTGTGATCATGTTGGTGTCATATTTGATTGAATGTATTTAGGTGGTTTTAAATGGTGTTTAAAACATGAATTTTGAGTATTATAAGCTATGGAAATGATTTTGTATTTTATAAGGTCAAAATAGGTGATTTTTGGGTTCGAACAAACTTATTTCAATAAAAGTGGTTTGAGGAATCAATACAAGTCGGTCAATAAGCAAAAATGAAAAGTACCAGTTACTTGTATCAGTACAAGTTAATGGATTTACCAATACATCTAGGTCAGAACAGGAGTCCTTCCCTATTTTAAGTTGTTTCGACCCTCAGAGACCCATATTTGGTCTTGATCATCTCAAAACACCTAAAACTCATTTTTAAATGTTTTAAACATGTTTTAAAGGTCTTAATAATGATTTTTAAACTATTGGAATGATTTGATTTAATTGTGTTATTGAATTTTTCTCATGCTGAATTTAAAATTTAAGTTAGTTCAAGCTGCTCTAACAATGGATGTAGTGTTTCGCGTTTAAACTTGACGACCAGATTTTATGTGGGGCGTCATAGTCTTGAGAAATCGAATTATGGTATATGCTCTTAAAAATTTTGATGTTTCATTAAATATTTTTGTAACGCCCTGATTTATTTATTCATGTTTTTGTAAATTTTGACGCAATTATGTATCTGTTTTAGTGGCTAAGTGTTCTGAGTGTGTGTGAGAGATCTTGGGTTCAATTTTCACTTTTGGTGAAACTTTGTTATTTTGGACCCAAGCCTTACCCTTGTTGAGTGGGTTTATATTAAATTATCTGTTAATCCATATTAAAATGAGTTTGTTAGTTTGAGTGGTAAAGGAGTTGATGTGTTGGAGGTCTTGTGTTTGAATCCCTACGCGAGCGTGGATGTTATTTTTGCTCACTGGTAAGTGATTTTTCAACCCTTTAACTTTTGGTTTGGGTTTAGCAATGTTAGTCTATGGTGGCTAAGCGTTGAATTTTGTGATTAGGAGAAGGTTGTGAGGTGGAAAATCTCACTTCAATGGCTTGATTCGAGGTTGTGGTCGTTCTTGTAAGCGGTAAATTGGTTTTGCGTAATTGGGTGAATCGTGTTAGGCTCGTAATTGATTACTAAAAGGTGTTGGACATTCTATTTTAGGAGCTGGTGGTCTTGGAAGTGATTTCGCTGCGAAAACGAACCAGGTGTGTACCCCTTACGTGTGAAAATCGAGTTTCAGTGAAAGCCGAAAGTGCAATCTTTCAACGCCACACGGGCGTGTGTCGCTCGTGTGGTTGGCCGTGTACGAGACACGGCCGTGTGTCTGACGAATGTGCGGTTGTGTCTTGGCCGTGTGATGGTGTGGGTGTGGTCATATGGGCCACATGGGCTTGGCCAAGTTGGGTGTGTTGGCCACACGGGCATGCCACACGAATGTGTGGGCTTTGGGCCAGGCTGTGTGAGCCACAGGGGTGAGGCCAATCTGGACGTGTGGACCCACACATCGAGCCCATAATTCTAAAATTTTCCCTAAGGTCGCATGGGTCGTTTTGATCAACTGTGGGCCTACCGTAGGGTCGGTAAGGGCTAACCAAACTCTACCGTAGGGTCTGTTTACAAGCATTTTATGCATAGGATTACTGTATTTGTGACTTGGATGGGTTTTTATGGCATCCATCGCTTATATTCTGACAACTTGACTGCATATTATCTGATATGTGTCGTAATGGCACGATGTGATGTGTAGGGATGAGTAAGTATTTTTAACCCCACATGGTATGTTAAAATGGTCGAAATTAACGTGTAGAGAATGGGGGTGAAATTCTGTATATATATTTTGCATATCTGAGTATCTATAAAAGACTTAAGTCCAAATCTAAATCTAACTGACTATGTGATAATAATATGAGTTTCATGTCTAATTCTATTGAGTTACAAACTGAATTTACGAAAACTTACATATGTTTATTTGTTATGTTTAAGTAATCCACAAATCAGTATGACGAAAGACGCCATATAAAACACCCAGCCATAAATAGAGAGAATAATGCATCCATACATTTCATTAGCAATGTGCATACATTTCTTAATGCAGTATATCATGAATCAAATTTTAGTACTCCATTCCATGCAAAAAAAAAAAATCAAAGTTGAAAAACAATGTCAGAGTTGAAATTTATTTGTGTTCTTTAAACAAATTTCAGATTTGAGCCCTTATGTTGATTATACTTTCAATTAAGTCTCACTGCAGAAAAAGGGGAACATTATTTCAGCAGATTTAGAATCCCACTTGATCTTACCACCGTTTCATTTACATGACAGTGAAAGCTAAAGTCCACGCTGATAGTTCCAATACAATTTTTAAATTAGACAAAATGTCAATTTAGATTTGGTCATCAAGTAAAATATGGCTACCTAGTACAGAAGTATTTCGGTGCTAAGAAATTAGCATATTATATATCCATCTGCTAGTGGCCAACAATTCCTACCACGATTGCTGAAACCGGGGTATGTCTTCTTGCAATCTGCTGCCTGCCACCGCTAAAGCTTATCTGCAATCATCATCCAAAAATGGAGTAATCAGTACCTAATATGCATGGTAGGAGCCTTTTATTTCAAAGCTCAAACATAAAAACGATAAAATTACAATAGAGGCTCTTGTGTTAGGATTCAAATTACATTTTTTCAATTCTATTAAAAAATAAGTAAATTAATATCCATACATTGGATTAAAGCGCAAATTGATCTTTCTAATAAAAATTAATCCGTACATCAACATAAGGTACAATGATACACCATTATAACTATAAGTATTTTGTTAGTACGCCCATTTTTAATAGTAAAAACAAATAAATTTTTTTAATAAAAATTAATTTATTCTTTAATCTAACATAAATAGATTACTTTGCCTATTTTTTAAGAAAAGAGAGCAAAATACAATCTAAATGCAATTTAACTTTTACTACAAAATTCTCCTTAATGCTTTTACCATAAAAACCAAAAGAGCTAGTCACCTCTCATGTAGAAATGCTGCAGCTATGGTTTGTCATCATATACAAGGTGATGCCTAATAACTCTTCTTTGTTCGTCCAACTCATAATGAGCTCTAAATTCGGAGCTAGAAAAGAAGGCCTCCAAATTAGTGATTTCATATTCTTCAGCCTGCGCAAAAGAATGTAATCCAAGTTCAATTATTAATCTGGTAAACGGATTACTAGTAAAATAAAAAACTTGATTCAAGTTAGTGTACCTTGGCTTGTAGATCTGCCATTTTCACATCAACATGGGTAAGCCCTGAAGTTGATCCAGAAAGTATTTCTTCAAAGCGCACTGCATTATTCACAAGCTCCCTAAGAAGTACAAGAAGAAGTCCATCGTAGTCTTTCTTGAAGGTTATGTATTGCCTGAAGCTCTGCAAAATACGATACCGGATTCTTCTAAGCCTTGTTATGAAGGTATGTATATTATTTTTCAAATTAAGAACCAATCAACTTTGGCCCTTCAAACATATATGACAATCAACAATGCCTCTTGGAGAGCAAGAGCGAGAGCATAAGCAACATTTACTGTTTGAATTCAAATAGAGAAAAATTCAGACAATCTAACAGTTTCAGTTCAAATAGATCACATAGGAAACTCTTAAAATCATATTGTAAGCTAACATTCAAGATTGCATTAGCAAAAGTCTGACAGAGCAACAATGCCCGTGGAAGCCTGACATAGCTTGATATACAGTAGAAGATATCAATTTCGATGGCAAGAAAAATACTATATCAGGTAGTTAACTTGCCCGTACAAAACGAGCAAGCCTAAAAACATTCATGTAACAATTGTCAAAACAATCAGAATAAATATGTCAATGTACATGAGTGCTATGCTTGAGAAATGCAGGCTTTAAGAGTACTACCTTCCCCATCTTATTTATATTAGAGATGAAAAGAATAGAAGAGACGAAGTACTCAAATCTTTTTGCTGAACAAAATCATTAAGTAGAAAACGTACTGCACTATGGCATATTTTTAGAGGTATTAGCAAGTTATGGAGAAACTTTTTGCAATATGAAGTAAACCTCTTGTTATACCTTTCTTAAGGCTTTTTGTACCCCAAACTTCTGTGTGGAAATGAATGACTCAAGAAGGACACGAATAGCCATGTCCACATCTTCTTCTGTGACATGCTGCCTAAGGTGCATTCTGGCATGTGCTTCAGACATCCTGATCATTGATTCTATGTGCCTCACTGCTATAGGGACACCTTGTCCGCGCTACAGAAGCACAATGAATATAAAGCATTGGAACATTAGAGCAAAAACACTTTCAAATTCACTCAAGCAAAAGGAGAAAAAGAATCACTCAAGCAATACGAGAATAAGGACTCTTACGGAAGATTCTTTTCGCAAATCAGCATAAACTTTGGTAAGCTTAGCCATATCTTTTTCATGGAACCTTGGGAAAACATTTAACTTGGCATATGTTAAATATTTCCTTAGCAATTCTTGAGAAAGTATCTGAAATAAAGACAATTTCATATGAATATTTGGGATACAAGATCTCAAAACTAGAAGCAGCTAAGAGTGCAGTTTAGAGTCCTTTACGAACCTTTGAATCATCTGGCCTAGCAGAGGCTCGAGCTTCTTCTTGGGACTCACTGAAGGCTTTGTCATCTAAATTAGCACCCTTAGGTTGAGACCTGAAGTGGCTGTCTACTACAAACTTTGCAAGCATCTCATCTGTCACAGGGTCAACAACATCCTGCATTTGAAATAAATTCTTTATCCAATTAAAACTTGCTAATGGAAATTCACAAGGAAAATTAATATTGAGCCCTGAGGGGAATAACCTTGACAACACATAAGATGTCAAATCGAGAAATAATGGGATCTGTCAACTCAACATTTTGAGAAAAAGTTTTCGATGAATCATATCTGCAAGCAAGTATGCATATTAGTTTTATGAATTGATTCTTAAAATGATAAGTTAGGGAGGAGAAAAATAAATAACTGAAAATAAGGGTTCTAAAGGGGGGGGGGGGGGTCACTATGAATGGACAAAAATGATAAATGCATAAGATAATGAATCTTAAGATTGGAGTTAAGAAATCCACTAGTTGGTGCTACTCATGGCCCATGAAGACTGTGCTAAAAGAAGCCATTGGGCAAATGATCTCATGTATAAACCGTCTATTAGCATACCTCCCTCCAATTGGATTTGCAGCAGCAATGACAGAACAACGAGCCTGGAGAGAAGTAACTATTCCAGCTTTTGATATGCTAATACTTTGCTGCTCCATTGCTTCATGTATGCTCACCCTGAATGCACATATGTTTCATTAATTTTATTGCTCAAGTAATCCCTCTGAAAGATAAAAAGAAAAGCCAAGGTGGAAGGGTGTTTCCCAAAGTTAATTAATCATAATGCCAACAATAATGCTAGGCTTCTTTACCTGTCTTGATCATTCATTTTATCGAACTCATCAATAAGACAAATTCCTTTGTCAGCTAAAACAAGGGCTCCTCCTTCAAGGGTCCACTCTCTAGTGACTGGATCCTTGTGGACAGCTGCTGTAAGACCCACAGCAGAAGCTCCTTTGCCAGTGGTATAAACAGCTCTCTGCCCCGTCTTTTCAACATACCTTAAAATAAAATCCTTCAAATTTTAGATGCATGTTTATTGCTAAGGGATCAAATTCACACCTAAGAACAGAGAGAGCTAGCGCATACTTAAGGAATTGTGATTTTGCTGTGCCTGGATCACCTAGAAGAAGTACATTTATGTCACCACGGAGACGATGTTTCCCTTCTACATTTTTCTCCTGGCCTCCAAACATAGCAAGAGCTATTGCAGTTTTTATGTCTTCATGACCATAAATTGACGGGGCAATGGACTTGATAATCTGTAAAAAGAGTCATCAAGCATTCAAGTTTGATATTAACCAAAAAAACGCATTCCAAATATTTGTTATTGAAACAGTGGCACAGTTCACATAAACAGAAAAACATTGTGAGTAACAAACCTGTTCTCCTATTTGTGTATCCTTGGCCAACTTCTCAATCTCTTCTTTATCTTCCTGAGTGAGTTTGTAGGCAGAAAAGAGATCCTGCTTCTTAGTAACATAGTTTGCCTCGACCACAGTGGCAAAGACAGGAAATCCATTCTTTGTGTTCAATGACATATCAAAATTATTTGTATAAATGCCAGTGACCTCCTGAAAGAAGTGACATTGGATGCAAAACAAAAATTAGTGTTCCCAACACGAGAAATAGGTGCAAAGCAAATACAAGAAGAGGATCCTACAATTTCTTCACCAGGACGAGCACAATCGATCAGATCATTGAGCAATATAACTTCCTTGTATCTTGGAAGCCTTCCTGCAGGCACAGTTCCTGGGCTTTCTTGGAGTGTGAGCTTCTGGTAGTTCCTGTATACTGTCTGCAACATGACAAGGAAGAATACATGATGAAACCAAATCATAGACATTGTTCATTAAATTAATATGAATAGGAGCAGAAAATTTATCAATAAACAAAACCTCTGGTAAGATTAATCCAACCTTATTGGCCGTTTAGCTAGAGTTGGTATAATTCTTGAATCATGATAACAAATAAAAGCTCAAAAACAGAATCCAATTTATAAACCCTTTCTCGTAAAAAAAGTCAAATACAGGTATACAAAAGGTAAAAACCCCACCTGTTCAACATTGACAGTAAATGGCCCTTTTGATTGGCATTCAGGGCAGGAACCAACCTTGACCTCCGAATATGAATTTTGGAAGAACGGTCCCAAAATTGATCCACACTTGTTGCAATCGTATTTTACCTGTTGCAACTGGGGAAAAACCCCAGAGCGTCTAGTGACAACACCCCCAATACGAACCATGGTGTTCAAATGGATTTGCCTAGAAATAACCAAGTGTAAAGGTAAGACTGAAACTATGAAAAAAAAATACCATTTTTGTGATAAAAGTGAATATTCCAAGTTACCTAATATCCCGAATTTGATCATAAATTGGAAGGTTTGTAATACGGACATATATCTTTTGGTGGATGTTCTTGTAGTTTGGATGTAAATCAAAGACCACCCTTTGGGCAACATCTTCCATAACTTCTAGGACCGATTGAGGAGCATCAGCCAACCAGATTGCAATATTAGGATGAACAGAAATGAACTGTTTGTAATCAATCTCCAAGCTGCACTTGTTAGCTACAAAATGGAACAATGAACAAACGCTTTTGCAATTAATTTTCAGAAATTAAACGGTAGGGAAGTATAGATGATTTACCTGATACTATCTCGTTTACGAGGCGCACGTATTCAATGTCTCCATGTCCATTTTTTGGGTTCACATATGTAAGCAAGAAATCCCTGAACTTCTTGAAAATGAAGCGACGAACTTCATCTCTAGTAACCCACTCTCTCAAAGTTCCTTGAACCCGATACATCTCAAACTCAGCTTGATCATCATCATCATCCTGAATATGACGAGCAAAGTTAGACGCAATTTGAAAATTCTAAATGAATAATGTTGAGGAGAGGTCTGAACCTCATAAGGGTAATCATCAGTTCGATCAGTCATGGGTACATCATCCCTTGAGTGGCCTTGCTGTGACCTTCCTGGTGAACTCTGCATGCCATCAGTGTCATCAGGCCTGAAATCAGCTCTTGTTCGCTTAGAAGGCCTATTGTTGTCATCATCTATATCTGCAATCATCATTCAACTCTATACATTAACTACCTTATATAAAACCAAAGAAAAATTCGGAGCAGTAACAAAAAAGAGTTCCTCCTAATGAGTAATTACCCCTCTTTTTCAATATTCCTCCTCTAACCGGTTAACTACAAACAATTGCTAAACTATACATAAAAGTACTACACTAATTTGAGCAATCAACCATAAACTGGTAATTATAAGAGAGCTAGATGCAATTTCTAAGACCTACGAAGCATGCTCATAATTTTTTTCCATTACAAAAAAAAAAAAAAAAAAAAAACAAGTAGATACAAACCTTGGTCATGGAGAAGCTGGGGGAGCTTCCGATTAGAAAGGCGAGCATCACGGGCATCGAGCTCCAATTCGGCAGCCCTACGATCTTGCATAATCTGATCCAAATCTCTCTCATCCTCCATAGACTCATCTAGCCCTACTGACTCGTACCGGTCATGTGCATCCATCCCCCTATAATCCTCCATGAAATTATCATTGTAAAGATCTTCTCCTTCGTCTTCCTCTTCTTCCACCTCATCCACATCGTCTCTTATTATAGCAGGATCCACCGCCGCCTCTTCCTCATCCGATGAATGGCTGCTGTCGTGAGGTAATTGATCAGTGTTAAATCCTGCAGATGTCGGCGATTCTGGCGTCGACGGCAACGGACCACGGGAATCTTCTCCGGCCATTCTTCACTGACTCTCTTTGCTCACTGAAACAGAAACAGAAACAGAAACAGAAATGGCTCTCTCTTTTTCTTAGGGCGGACGAATAGAGTATAAAACCTCCTTTTCTTGGCGGGAAGTTTTGGCGCCAAAATAGAGTCCACGTCAGCTTTTCCTTGCCGGCTTCTAGCTTTGGGGGTAAACTACAAAAATAATCACCCATCTATACCTTTAGTTCTATGTTGGTCACTGAAATGTTATTTTTTTCAATTTAATCACTCAACTTTTTTAAAATTAAATAATTTAGTTAGAAAGTAAAGAAAGCTGATTTGGACTTTTTTATTGGTCTAATAACAAAATTATCCCTCTAAAGTTTACATATTTTTATCAATTTGATACTAAATCTAAAAATTTCAATAAATTTTAACCTTTAATGTTTACAAAAACTTTCATTTTTTCTAATTCTAAAAATTTAATAGATTTAACTCTTAAAATTTACAAAATTTTCAATTTAATTCTAATTGTAAAAGTTTAAAAATTAAAAAATTTGGATAAAATATTATAAAAGAGATTTAAGAATCTAAAAAGTATAAATAAATTATAAATAAAAGACCAAAACATATGCATTAAAAGTAAAAAGAAAACTATATCAAATTATTCAAAAAGAAATGAACACGAAATGGATTGATAGGTTATCTACCTTGCTTCAGTTCAACTGGTATTTTCAATTCTTAAACTAAATTTTTTGAGACTTTGGTCATTTGATCGACATATTTGGACTACTCATATTTAAAGATACTTGTGACATATCCAAGTCAGAAAGATTAAAAAAAGTTTCTATGTTTTTCATTTAATGAAAGATTTTGCGTTGCATTGTTTTCTCTACGTGAATATTTAGACTTTGTATATTTTAAAATAATAAAAATTAAAAATAATTATTTTATAATGGTTTAAAAACTGTTAATTTTTAGAGGATTTTAATTAAATAATATGATATTAATTTAAATATGACACTTAGATAAATGTATTTCAGCCAACTTGATTTTTTAGCATATTCACAAATGTGGTGGCAGTTTAAAATAAGCACAGGACGAATGGTGTTAGTTACTTTTCTTGTTCAATGAATTTTGGAAGTACGTTAAAGAATACTTAAAAAATGAAATTTTAAATATTTTTCTTTTTTGAAATTTTAAGAATTAGGACTAAATTAAAAAATTAAGGCCTAAATTTATTTAATTTTTAGAATTTGAATTAAAATGACAAGTTTAAGGTCAATAATCGTATTTATGCTATGAATGGCATTTGAATTTGATTATTTGTTATTTGATTTTATTTTTGAAGGGTTAAATGTTAGTAATTGATATTATATGTGTCGTAAAACTCTGTAACCCTAATCCGGTAACAAAAATGGGTTATGGATCTTACAGATAAGGTAATGGAATATTTTGCAATGATCAATGCAAAGCCAGGCGTTCAGCCGACTGTATCAGGTTTTCATCTTCTTTAGATGACTGCCCTAAGACAACAAAAGAAATAGAGCATATGAGTAAGGTTTCATATGCTTCAACAGTTGGAAGCCTTATGAATGCGATGCTTTACACCCGTCCAGATATCTGTTTCACAATAAGAATGGTTTGTTGATATCAAACAAACCCAGGTCTCAAGCATTGGCAAGCTATACAACATATATTAAGGTATCTTAAAAGAATCAGGGATTATATGCTTGTGTATTCTGGAGAGAACTTACTCCTATTAGATCTACAGACTCAGACTTCCAAACCTGTAAAGATATTGGATCTACAGACTCAGCCTTCCAAACCTGTAAAGATTTAAGGAAATTGATGTCAAGAAATGTATTCGTTCAAGGTCGTGGAGCTATAGTATGGAGAAGTGTAAAACAAATTTGCACTGTTGACTCTACTATGGAGGCCGAGTATGTGGCTACTTCTGAGGCAACGAAAGAAGTAATATGACCTCGAAAGTTCTTAATCGAACTTGAAGTTATTCCTAGTATGGAAAAACTATAACATTGTATTGTGATAACAGTGTTGCAATAGCAAATACCAAGGAAATGAGAAGTCACAAATGGACGAAGCACATTGATCGGAAACATCACTTGATATGAGAGGCAGTAGTCAAAGGAATTGTAGATGTGATGAAAGTAGCTTCTGAAAATAACCATGCGGGTCCGTTTACTAGGACTTTTGTAACTAGGACTTTTTAACAAATACGTTGAAGATGTGGGAATGCGAAACATGATACAATTATTTCACTAGGGCAAGTGGGAGATTGTTGGGAAATGTGCCCATATTATAGTAAATATGTAACTGTTTTCTATTTATTGGAACGATGAATAAATAAATAAAGTTAATTTCACACTTCACTATTATGTCTTTTGTATTTCTATCTTTTATATTTTGCATGCATAGTAAATTTGTGATAAGCAAATATTAGCTCATTGATTGTCTAAGTTCAAATTGAAGATAAGTAGCATTGTAATAACATTTATATTGCCAGAAAGATGACTTACTTTAGTAAGTAATCTAAATGAGTCAATAATCCCGTAAAAGAATCAAAGTAAGCATTTGATTCAAATATAAAGAAGGATTATTATGTCGTCTACAATTCCAATTCTGGCTAGTCTTGGGTATCGGAGCAGTTGACTCCACGAGTAGAGACATAGATATAGTCATTTGGTAGAATAATACATTAAACTGGACCCAAGATGAATTAATTCTGAATTCGTTTGTGAATTAATTCACTTGTGACGTTCATGGCTTGATTTACCTAAATCCTGAGTTAGTCGTAGACCATGTGTATGCAACTCATGTGCTTTGATATAAGTGGAGCCTTATGTTTTAAAGATCGTCGAGCCCGTAGTTGGTATGTTGGGTATATGACTTGTGTATGGTATGGTTTTACTAGCAACAGTGGAATTTATAGCTCAATTAAAGAGTTAATGATATCCTCTCAATGGCATTGTGTGGATTGATAAATATGAAACATGGCCACGGGTTTCTCGTTCTCGAATGAGCAATTTACCAGTCCTTTGTTAATAGTAATCATATTAATCTTTTGGTGACAATGAGATAGAATAAAATTGTATTGAGTGAACGAATTTAACTCAAATGAATCAAGAATATCATACAAGGGTAACACACACATGACGGGGTCATTGGACAAAGCAATTGGATTAATTGCTTTCGTAAATAGTATACAATAAGGAGTTTCCAATCATGGTACTTCTTGTGGACTGACTCCATGATTAAGTAATTAGGAATTATCGGAACGATGCTTCTGGACATAATTTCAATTACTAGAGCCTAATTGCATATGTCCGACTGGTCCCTCCGCTAGCTCAACAAAGCTCGATCAAACTGCATTTGAATTAGAAGAAAGTTCTACAAGTTTGAAAATAATTTAATTGAATTGTTTTATTCGATGTGGAATTAAATTAGGTGGTCGTGAGAATTGTTCAACTAGAAATATTGATTAAAGAATTTTCTTAAAAAATTAATTTGAAAAATCTAAGTGATTTTTGAAAAAATTAATTTTGATCAAGTAAAATTAAATTAATCAAATTGATTAAAATTAATATGATATTTTTGGAAATTAATTTTCAAGTAAGACAATTGGTCCAATGGGCAATTGAACTTGAAAATTAGATTTGAGATCGTAAATTGGGTCTGGGAACTGAAAATCGAGACCAAGACCCAAAAACTGGTCGAACCGGGCTGATGGTCCAATCGGTGGCTTGATCGGACCGGTTGGGTTGTCACTGACCCAAACTGAACCGGCTCGGGTGCCGTATGAGTGTCTCAACCTGCATCACCGGACACAGCAGAGCCGGCGGCTGCGATGACGGTGTCTCGATGGCCAGCAACGGTTGGTCTTCGATTGTTGAGCTGTGGAAGAGTTACACTCTTATTGGGACTCTACCAGAGAATTTGATTTCAGATTAATTATTCCATAAATAACATATTTTAATAGTTTAATATTAAATTAAATTTAATACTTATCTCAATAGTATTTTATTAATTTAATATGAAAGTGAGTATCTTAATATTAAATTTAATTTAATATGAAATTTAATCTAATATTTATTTCGATAGATATTAAAGTGATTAAGTTTAATGATAGTTGAACTTTATAAACTCTCCTTATATAAAAAGAGCATTAGGTCATTATTTTTCACACACTTGAATTCAAGAGAAAGTTGTAAAGAGAAAATTATCTGACGAGATTATTTCAGAAAATTTTTAGAGATATTTTTCTGATTTACAACTTGACCCAAAAGTTTAGAGAAATTACGAAATTACCTCACTAGTAATTTTTGTGAAAAAATTACTAGTGAGGTAATTTCGTAATTTCTCTAAACTTTTGGGTCAAGTTGTAAATCAGAAAAAATTTCTAATTCTAAGTGAGCACACACTCGACAGATGTGAGCTTGAGGATAACGGAAAAGACTACTTGGTTGAAGCACTCATCCCAAATGAATAAAAAATGTATAATTTTGATTAAGTGTTTATTACTTTAGATATCACAAGTAAGATCTTGTTTTGGAAAAAAAATTAAAACTTTGGTTTTTCCCTAAATTTATTTTTCGTTGCGTTTTCCAACCATTTTTCCAACATATTGAAGCCAAGGAAGCTTGGGAAATACTAGAGACAGCTTATGAAGGGACCAATACAATGAAACAATCCAAGCTTCAGATGTTGACAACTAAATGTGATACTTTTAGGATGCAGGAAATAGAGACCATTAAAGGTTTTTATGCAAAAGTCTGTGACCTAGCAAATCAAGCTTTTGCATTAGGGAGTAAGTACTTAAATTCTAAACTGGTGAGAAAAGTGCTTAGGTTACTACCTAAGAGGTTTAGCATAAAAGTAACTGCCATCGAGGAGGCCAAGGATATCAATGCAATGATGATAGATGAGTTAATTGGATCTCTTCAAACCTTTGAGATTAACTTGGAAGAGGCCAAGAAGGGCAAGTCGAAATCTGAAAAGAACATTGCCTTTTCAGTGGAAGAAATTATGCCTACTGAAGAAAGCATTGTTATCAAGGAGATGCAAGAATAATTGGCTTTGCCTATTTAAGGGTTCAGCAAGAAAACAAAAGACAATTTGGAATAAGTTAACAATTTGAGTCATCTAATGCTACCCAAAAGGGAAAACTCAAGAACAAATCTAAGTCAAGTGAACCTGTTAAGGAGAAGAAACAGAGAATTCAAAACCAAGATAATTTATAATATTTATAGCAATAAACCTTTTCTCGAAAAGTACTTGCGCTTTGTGTGAAACGAATTTGAAATGGTCCCGGCTCTCAACCAAATGGTCATCTCCGTTATCCTCATACCTGAATTGCATCGAGTGTGGGTTCGAGCAATATGAACCAAACACAGAACAAGAAATGATTTAATTACTTTTAGTAGGAAAGTAATTCCCTTAATAGAAATTGGTAAAAATTACAATTCACAGAAAATATAATTTATTCTTAGAAAATAAATTCTCACTAATTTCTAGCAAAATAACAATATATGAAACTTGTGTGTTTAAGAACTTATGTTAATAGTTCTACCAATGTCATCTATTTATAGGAAGAGATACAATAATCCTGCTTGAATAAGTATAGCACAAATAATATTTATTTAATAGAAAAACAATCTTCTAGTCTAACTAGAAGAGAAAGGCAGCACTGTTGGAAAAACGAGTTTGGAAAACATTTAATGAAAATTGTACCTTTTCGATTTGTCTAGGATGAACACTTCAACTAAGTAGTATTCTTCGTTATCCTCAAGCTCATATCTGCCCAATGTGGGGTCGCTTCGAATCAGAAAATTTTTCACAAAAATTACCAATGGGGTAATTTTGTAAATTCTCTAAAATTTTGGGTCAAGTTGTAAATCATAAAAATATCTCTAGAAATTTTTTGAAATAATCTCTTCAGAAAATTTTCTCTTGAATTCAAGTGTGTCTAAATAATGACCCAAGCCTCTTTTTATATAAGGAGAGTTTAGAGAGTTCAACTATTATTAAACTTAATCACTCCAATATTAAATGTTATTAAAATAATAGAATGTTTATCTATAAGATAAACATTAAATTAATAAAATACTATTAAGATAAATATTAAATTTAATTTAATATTAAACTATTAAAATAATATTATTTTTGGAATAATTAATCTGAAATCAAATTATCTGATAGAATTCCAATAGAACTGTAACTCTTCCATTGCTCAACCACTAATGACCAACTGCCGTCGGCCACCAAGACATTGCCATCGCAGCCATTGGCACTGCCGTGTCCGATGATGCAGGTGCGACACCTTTACAACACTCCGAGTCGGTTCGACTGCTGCCGATTTGGTTCGGGTCAATGATGACTCGACCGGTCCGGTCTAGCAACCAGTTGGACCATCGGCCCAGTTTTACATACCAGGCCCAATTTGACTAGTTTTTGGGTCTTAGTCTCGGTTTTATGCTCTCGGGCCCAATTTACGATCTCAGGTCCAATTTTCAAGTTCAATTACCTATTGGGCCAATTATCTAACTTGAAAATCAACTTCCAAAAATATTATATTAATTTTGATTGATTTGATTAATTTAATTTTACTTTATCAAAATTAATTTTTCCAAAAGTTCCAAAAGTGACTTAGATTTTCCAAATTAAATTTTCAAGAAAATTCTTTAATCAAATTCATTAGTTGAACAATTCTTACGACCACCTAATTTAATTCCACATCAAATAAATCGGCTCAATTAAATTATTGACAAAGTTTTAGAATTTTCTTCTAATTCAAATGCAGTTCGATTGGGCTTTTGTTGAACTAGCAGAGGGACCGATCAGACATATACAATTAGGCTCTAGTGGTTGCAATTATGTCCAGAAGTATCGTTCTGATAATTCGTAATTACTTAATCCTGGAGTCAGTCCATAAAAAGTACCATGATTGAAAACTCATTTTTATACTCTTTACGAAAGCAATTCATCCAACCGCTTTGTCTAATGACCTCGTCGAGTGTGTGTTACCCTCATATGATATCCTTGATTCCTTTGAGTTAAATCCATTCACTCAATACAATCTTATTTTATCTCATTGTCATCATTGTGTCTTCTTAAATAATTAATATGATCATTGTCAACAAATGACTATGATAAATTGCTCGTTCGAGAACAAGCAACTTGTGGCCGTATTCCATATTTATCAATCCACATAATGCTAATGAGAGGATATCATTAACTCTTTATTGAGCTATGAATTCCACTGTTGCTAGTAAAGTCATGCCATACACAAGTCATGTACCCAACATACTGGCTATGAGCTCGATCATCTTTGGAGCATATGCCTCCACTTATATCAAAGCACATGAGTTGCATACGCATGGTTAGTGACTAACTTAGGATTTAGGTAAATCACACCATGAACGTCAAAAGTGAATTAATTCACAAATGAATTCAGAATTATTTCATTTTGGGTCTAGTCTAATAAATTATTCTACCAATGAATACATCTATGTCTCTACTCGTGGAGTCAACTGCTTTGATACCCATGGCTAGCCATCTCCCCAATTGGAATTGTAGATGACACAATAATCCTTTTTAGTGTTTGAATCAAATGCTCACTTTAATTCTTTTAGGGGATTATGGACTCATTTAGATTATCTATTGAAGTAAGTCGTCTTTTTGGCAATGTAAACATTTTTTTACAATGCCACTTATCTTTAATTTGAACTTTAGACAATCAATGTGTTAATATTTGCTTGTGACAATTTTGCTATGCATGCAAAATATAAAAGACAGAAATGCAAAAGACATAATAGTGAAATGTGAAATTAACTTTATTTATTTATTCATCATTCAAATAAATAGAAAATTGTTACATGTTTAATACAATATGGACACATTTCCCAATAGGCACACCCCATAAATTCCCTTAGGGTTGTCGCCCTTCATAGTTTATTTGAGACAGATTAGGCCTTTCATATATTGGGTCCAATTATATATGCTTATAGGACTTTTAACCCAACACTTTATAATTTAAAGAGGAAAAGTTGAAGAATTAGAATTCCTCGATTGACTAATAATAGTGTAAATTAACCAATCATCTTTCTCCCCCTATTTCAAATGATTCGAAGGCATTTCTTCTAGAAAGAATGTCACTTGTTTTAAGAATGCAACATTGATAGGCACCAAATACCTGTTGAGGTTTGGACTATAACACATGTACCCTTTTTGAAGGTGAGAGTACCCTTCAAAACAAACAGTTTAAGGTTTTGGATCCAACTTAGTGACATGAGGTCAAACATCTCGAACAAAACAAGTCACTTGAAGCTGAAATGTCTAAAAACTCTGTATCTTTCAATTTTTCCGATCAAATCAAAACCCGACTTTATATTTATTCACTAGGGACCTCAAACTTTCAATTAATAGTATAAACTTTGTAACACCCCTTACTCGACCTGATTATCGGGTCCAAGCTTCAGGATGGCATATTTATTACCAGAGTAACTATGATTCAATTTAACCATGTATACATGATATAAATTATAATACTCCTTCATAATATGTTATACATTCATTTCTGGGTCATATACAAGCTTACGAAAGCTCTTAAAATGATTCAGGGTCAAATAAGGACCAAATTTTAAAGTTTGCAAACTATCAGGTTGACGTCGCGACTTTGGAGGTTCCTTGTCACAATGCAACTCACTTACTTCATCTAGTCACGATGTTAAAGGCTCGAGTTGCAACGTGACTATCTATTTCCATATGGTACCGATTCTGCAACACCTAAACAATAAAAGTCATTTTTCAATTCAACCATTTCAGTAGGGATAGCTTTCAAATATGCATATTCCTAAACTTTAGCATCTTATTTTCATACTCATTACATAAAATTCATATTTTCAAACTAAACATGTATGCCAAGTTCCATAATTCTAACCATTTAACCATTTGATAGAAATACACATATATGTCACGAGTTATGCAACATCCCATTCAATTCAACTCTTTACCAATCTCAATTATATAAACTAACCATTTGGCCATAACAAAACTTACCATTTCTAGATTTAAATATCAACATGATCATATATTGTGCAAAACCAACTCAAAACCTAGATACATGCCATTTATCGAAACAATTGGAACTATACTGTAACGACCAATTTTTTAGTGGTGTCGAAAACGGTGGTTTCAAAACCCTATTTCTGATGTTCGAGTCCATAACAATTATTAATTAACATTTATGAGGTTAGTATAAATTTTAATTAAAGTTTGGTCCTTTGATTTTGTTAATTGGATAGTTAATTAATGTATAAGGACTAAATTGTAGAAGTGGTAAAAGTTAATTCCTATGGATTTTTAATTATTTGAAGGACCAATTGAGCAATTGGATCCTTCCAATTATGTTAAACGACAGTGGGGAATAGTTGTAACCTACCAAAATTGTTAATTAAGCTTAAGTTTAATTAAACTTAGGTTAGTTAAGTTAATTATAATTAATAACTAATTAGAATATATAAGCAAAAATTAAAATAAATGAAAGCCATTTCTTGTTTTCTTCATCTTTCTCACGACACAAAAAGGATGAAAAATAAGGTTTGAAGTTTTCAATCTTTAGTCCTTCAATTGGTAAGCAATTTCAAGTTCGTTTCATGTAATTTTTATGTTTTTGAGATCCTGGGAGCTTGATTTAGCTGACCCATGTACTATTTTGCAAAATTGTTAAAGTTTTCAACAGTTTCCATTCTTGGTTTCTTGACACTTTTAGCACTAAACTGCTAGATTTTAAGCTTAGAAATGAAAAAAAAAGGGGCTAGTTTGTAAAGTTTAATTGTTAATTTTTGAACATAGGAACTAATGTGTAAACATTTCAAAATTGGTATAAAATTATTATAGATTATGGATAGAGAGAACCTTAGAAGGATTTCATTGAGATCGATTTTGAAATCAAGGCACAATTTTGAAAGTTATGGTAATTTTGGTTTCTGAGACTAAATTGAATAAAATGTAAAAATTTAGGAAATATTCAAAAATGAAATTGAATTGACATATGAATATAATATGAGGTTATAAAGTATTTGGAATTGATAAACTGAAATGAATTATTGTATAGATCAAGATTTGAATAAATTAAAGAATAATCGAGAAAAAACAAAATTGTGGATTAGTCCTCGACATCTTTATTTTTCTAGGTAAGTCATATGGAACTTACTATGTTATTTATGTTATGTTTTAATTATATTATAATGTCTATTAGTTAGTTTAATCATAATTTTGATGATTTGGGCATCTAAAGGACTAAATCGTAAAGTATGAAAAATATGAATTTTATGAATAGATACAATGTACTGGATCGATGTGAAATTTTTATATGATTTAATGATATGTATATGGCGATATTCTAAAGTTTAAAATGATCCAGAAACATTAACAGTGTCTGTGTGAACTTAGTAAACGATTAGGATATGAATGGTATGCCATTATGGTTAAAAAAGGAAAAATGGTGTTTGATCAGAGATTTTATTTAACGATGACTTGAGATCTAGCATGTGTTGTGGATTCTTTGAAGCTTATGTGATCAACATCGAATATGGCAACTTGTGTAAGCAACTCTAGTCTGAAGCATATGTGAGTCGCCCGAATATGATAGCTTGTGTGAGCAAATTAGTCACGTACATCCAAGTTCAATTTACTATAGTTCTTTGAGCGAAAAAAGAAAAGAAAATGGTATTAAATGGTAACAAAATGGCTGAAAAGAATGTTCATGAATGAAATTATATGTGTTTGCAATTAGTTTATAAATTGGTTATGACATGTTGTAGGATGAATTGTAAATGTGTATAGAATTATGTTATAAGTTCATATATGTAAATGAACTAACCTTTGAATGTATTTGATGATGTGCATTTGAAAGTAATAGAATGCCAAAGGATTTCCATGCTCATTTCCAATATGTCTTAATTGCTTATTATTAGATTATTAAGGTAAGTAACTTTCATATGGACTTACTAGGCATTCGTTATGCTTACTCGTTACTTTTCCTTTTACCTGTAGATTGTTAACTTGCAGAACCTGTCAATTGGATAAACTCAAATACCACACTACCTTACCATAGACTTAGTAGTCTTTTGATCGTTTTAGTCCAGTTGTGTGGCATGTATACAAGAGGTCTTAATATATGTGTTTACTTTGGATGATAGTTTTGATTTAAACATTGGTTAATCCTTGATTTTGGGATTACTAATGGTTATTTACAATTGTATATATTTTAGTATCGTGTTAAGTCATAAAAAAGGTATATGAATGTTTAACATGAATGTGAAATGGCTTAGTAAAATGATAAGTTTGGATGGTTAAATGGTATGTGTAACATCCCAAGACCGGGTTTGGAATTTTGGCCTCGCAAGTGAGGGTTCACTAGTTTAAATTATGCATGATAACCTAATTCAATTATGTGTCAAATATGCCATAAATGGCCATTTCGAGACCATCATCAACATACCAAGAGTATTTCATTTTACAAGCATTTTAAAGTACTAAGATGACATAACTTAGTGAGGTGTTATGGTTCACCAAACCAAATACAAACTTCAAAACATATATATACCTAAGCTCCACTAACATATTCACAAGATTCCACTACAAAAAATCTTATACAAACTATCTATAATCAAAATTTTAAATCAACTAATACGCCCTAGGTACATGCCAAAAACACAAAAAAGAACACTACACGACGTTGAGTACAGGATTATTGTTGGATGCTGAGTTTGAGGCTACTATTTACCTAACCTATAAACATGGAAACTGAACCATATTAATTTGATTTCACTTATTTGAATAACCACAAATATATTTAAAGCATTTGAGTTTAATTCACAACTTTAATAATCTAATCCAAGAAATATATCACATCTTCCAATGAATACATATATACATAAGTAAATATAATTCTTCCTTAATAATATCTATAACCAACCTTTTCAATGGTTTATATAACCTTATTGTATAGTCCAATTGATACACTGCACCCGGTGCCTAGCGGATAAACCGTGAAAGAGTTTGTACCTAGCGCTAGTCAGATAAACCAAAAAATGTGTGCCTAGCACTAGTCAGATAAACTGACGAAAGTTGTGCCCAGCGCTAGTCGGATAAACCGACGAATAATTAGTGAGCTTAGCTCTAGTTGGATATACCAAAGGTATTTGCACCCAATGCTAGTTGGATAAGCCAACGAATAAATAGTGAGCCTAGCTCTAGTTGGATTTACCAACGATATTTGCACCCACAGGTAGTCGAATAAACTGACGAATAAACAGTTATTTATTTTCACAATTTCCTCATTCATTAATTAACATCATCATTTAAATACGAACATAAGATTGTATATCAAATATTTAAATAAAATCTAATTATCAATTAAATGAATGAATAATAAAAAGATTAAGTTCGAGACCACGAACTTACCGAATTATGAAAAGCTACTAAAATCGAAAACAATCACTCGATAACCTTCTCATTTCCATGATTAGCAATTGATCCACTCGATTTTTGATCTAAAAACAATAATTTAATTTAATAATCGAACCACCAAGAATATTTATACTCAAACATTTAACCCTTTAAACAAATTTCACATATTTGCAATCAATATATATATAAACTATTTTCCAGCATTCCTTTAACCACTATAAATCACAATTTAAACCATGTTATTTTGAATTTACAACATTTAAGTCCCTAGAAGTTATTATCAACAAAAATCACCACACAATTTGACCAAATTAACCTACAAGACTTAGGGTGTGTTTAGTATTGCTTCTAAGAAACACTTTTGGGATAAAAACATTCCTAAACAAGTTACTTTTTGAGAGAAAAAATTACTTTTCCCAAGCCAAAAATTGGCCCAAAGGTAGTTTTTTGAGAAACTGAAAATTATAGCTTCTCCTCAAAAGTACCTTTTTCTCAATAGCACTTTTAAAAAGTATTGCTACACTAAACCTTATACGGTAATCATCACTTCAATGACATTTAATATTCAACAAAATAATACCAAACCTTTGAATTTCTCATCCATAGTAACTTCCACAATTATCATTCACTCTCAAAATTTCAACATGTGCAAATTAATTCACAACATTAAAACTTCAAAAACATAAATTTTATACAAAAATAACCAAATTTCACTTATAAATTTAAACATACATTAAAACTCTTGGCCAAGCAACCTCTTCTCCCTTTCCTTTATTGCTTGGCTTTCTTCTCCCCGCTAACTATATCTCTCATCTATTATTATTATTATTATTGTATAACCTTTTATATTAATTTTAATTTAATTATTATACTAACATAACACACATATATATATTACTAATAATATTGATTAAAACCGTCCATCATCACATACTTATATAATTAATGGCTTATTTATTTGATCAGTCCCTTGATATTGATCCACCTTATAATTTAATTTAAATTCCTATCTTTATCACTTATTTGATTTAGTCCTCTTACTTTAATCAAACACTTAATACTTAAAATTATCTAACTATCATTCAATTCCCTCCTAAGGCAACTCTAAAAATATTTAATGAAAATATTTATAAACCCGATTCATGAAAACGGGGTCCCGAAAGTACATTTCTCGACACCCCTAACTTTCAGGTCGTTACAAATATCACATTAATCAGTTTGTTTCAAATTTATTTTTAAACTTCTGTTGTGCTCATCAAGTTATTTCCCCAAATAAATCTTATATTTTAATAAGAGTTCGTCTTTGGTTTCTAACCTTTTGAAAGTTCATATAGTTTTCAACGATTTGTGAATAGAGTCCACACTCTAGCAAACTAAGGTCGAGATTAGCGGAGAAGATCGAGTGGTAAAAAGCCAAAAACGACAAAGTCCGCCTAATCCAAAAACATAAGTATAATTCAGGTAATAGGTTTATTGATATAAATATCACAACCGTTCAAATAAAATTTTTAAACTTCCAATATGCTCACAAACATTATTTTCAAACCGAATCTTTCAACAATTACTTGGTTGATGAAAAAGTAGCATGGTCCCGAGTCATTTGTCTAGGACAAATAATTTAATTACTATGTGTTAGTAATTGACTTTTCATGAAGGAAGATGTAATGATTAACATGAGATAAAAAAGGGGTTACATTAGGTGAACGAATTTAACACAAAGAGATTAAGGATATTTTATGAGGGTAACACACATATGACAGAGTCATTGGACAATCACTTAAAAAGTTGCTTTCGTAGTGGTTTATAATGGAGAGAGTTCAGTCGGGGTACTTTTAGTGGATTTAACTTCATTACTAAATAATGTTGTAATTAATAGATGAAGAGTCGAACCTTAATTGCAAAATATTTTAACCCAATTATACATGTTCAATCGGTCCCTCCGCTTCGCTAGTCCAACACAACCCTTGATGATTTACATTTGAACCAATGTGATAAGTAAATGAAAATAACGAATTAGAGAAATAGATCACATGTATCACTATTCGCAATGAATGTGTTTTCTTACCACAAGAAAGAGGTGACTTAGATATTAAATTAATTTATTCAAACTATTATTTAGTTGATTTCAATTAAATATTGAAGTTTGAAGTGGAAATAAAGTTAATTAATCATCGTAGTTTATTGAACAAAATAGTTAAATTTATTTACTCATCGAATCTAGTGTGACAAAGTCATCATAACTTTAATGAAATTAGAATTTGCTTAAGAAAATAATTTAATTGAGAGAATTAATTAAATTTATTTTAATTAATTAAACAAATAATATTTTGAAATAGAATATTAGTTATTGGATTGGTTAAACTGTATGAGTTGGTTTAAAGTTTAAGGAGAAGCAAATAATTATACCCAATACATGAGACAAGCTTAATGACTCATCTGATATGGGATGGGCGGCAAACTTAGTCCCAGAGGGGGTTTCTGTTGCCCACCACATACTCCCATTGGAACTATGTGTATTTTTTGTTAAAATATAATTATTTTGTTACTTATTGTTCAACTGGAACTCTTGTGTTTTTCTCTGAAATTAAAGACTATGAGATAGGTCAAACCAGATCGTTGTTACTTTGTCAAATTATAGTGAGATTTATTCTACTAATAAATTCTATTCTTCGAGAGAGTTTAACTTTGGTTTCTAGCACATAGAGAGAATCTAAACTTCCTTACTGGAACATCAATAAAGTTTTCATTTTGTTAACTAATTTGTGAACTTAGAACCCAAATTCTAAGCAAACCTGGGAATTTGAGAATAGCAGAGAAAATCATGTTGATAGAAATTCAGAAAATCATTAATTTGGCTTGACCCAAACCATAAGTACTAATTTGATAATAGCTTATTGTTATTATTTCTACAAATATAGTGTAATTACAAGTATAGTTCAATTACTTTACAATTACAAGCATAAATACAAACTAAAAAGTAGATTTAAGCTATTACATGCACAAACAAATGAGGAGCCATAATAATCTTAAAAAATCCATTCAACAGACTAGACCTATATATAGCAAATGTGCAAAATGGGATTCAAAACTTGCATATAATAAGATTTGAATTTGGATATTCTAAGGAGGAAGACCTCAACCTATGCAAACATGCCAATGCCTTAATGTTATATTCATTTTATCCAATTATTCAATAAATTAACAATATTACTTTTATTATTATTACATAATAATTAATAGTATATTAATAAATTATTATTTTAATGTGAATTCAGTAATATAATTACTAATAATTAGAAAAAGTGGAAGAATACCACGTTTGATCCAAACATGATTACACTTATTATAGGAAAAAAAGAGTACAGGGATGCATGAGTTTCCGAAGAAAGAAGTATTGGGTTCCTTGGTTTTCTACATGCATGTTCACCGCCCCACTCCTAAAGCAAAGCAAAAGCTGCGACAACATTTAAAATATTAAAAAGAAAAAGGGCAAGAAAGCAAAGCAAAAGTGTCTTTTCACGTCTATATAATTTCATCAAATGCTAACTCATTTCCGGAAACTTATTCTACAGTTAGCATCATATTCATACCTGTTGATAAGCTGATTCCCTTGCTGTCTCTTTCATTCGCAAATTCACCAATTAATCATGAAGAACAACAAGACGTCTGTTTCCTTAAAACAGGTAATCTCTTCTATGGTGACGAGTTCCATAGCCAAAGCCAAATCCATAGCTGTTAAGAGCAAAATGAATGCAGCCAAAGCCAGACTGATCATGTTGACATTGATGAAAAGCAAGAAAGCAGTTTTGCTTGGTTCTATCTCCAACAAGATTAATGGACTCCTTGGCGACGATAAGGAGGAGAACGACCAAAACCAAGACGACCAAAGCAAAGCCATAGTTCCATATTCATACGACGATGGTGATGGTGATGGTGATGGTGATGGTGATGGTGATGGTGATGAAGATGAAGATAAGTACCCAGATTTGACCCATTGTTTGTTCGATGAGGAAATGGAGTTGGAGGCGGAGACACAAGGCGGGTCCATCATTGAGATGGTAAGGAACTCCAAAGAAGAAGGAGAGGATTTCAGGTTAGAAGACGAGATCGACCACGTTGCTGACTTGTTCATAACCAGGTTTTACAAACAAATGCGCTTGCAGAAGCTCTTGTCTTTCAAGAGGTATCAAGAAATGATGGAGAGAAGCGTTTAGAGGCTTTAATTTAACCCCTTTACTATGTTTTATTTTTTTTTTACTTTTGTTTGCTTTCGATTTCTTTGATTTTTTACTTGATTAATGTATAAACCTATCCAACTTGCCTAATTCTCATTTCTAATGTAGCCAGTGATATGGGATTGTGATAAAAGATATTATATTAAAATTCAGATTATATTTTATCTTTTATATTAAAAATTAAGTAAATTAGTTTTTGTATGTTATATTAAAAAGTAAATCGGTCATTCTTATAAAAAAAAATTCATCTATTTGTATTGTTAAAATCTGGTGTGATTGTGAAATAATCAAACAGTGACATATGGCGCATGTCATGTGTACCTCATGTTGACATATAAAGATAAGCTTTTAACACTAGAAATTGATGAAATTTTTAATAGAATGGTCAATTTACTCTTTAATCTAACGATATAGACACTAATTTTAAATACCTTACATACATTATACACAATATAATTCATATAAATTCTAAATACTTTTGAACAATTAATAACAGAATGGTCAATTTACTTTTTATCGAGCGTATAGACATTAATTTTAAATACCTTACATACATTATACATAATATAATTCATATAAATTCTAAATACTTTTTGGCAATATAAGTAGTTTATGAAATTTAATTTGAACAATATTTTAAATAAATTTCAAAATGTAAAATGGAAGGAACTTACCTTTGGGGATGATAATTAATGAGGGCAAATATATAATATAGCTAAAAAGTGATTTTTCTAAAGATAGGAATGGTAGCTTTTCAAAACATTATTTTTATTTAAAAATATTCGTTTAATATTTTTACATTTAAAAAATACTTTAAACTTAAAATTTACTTTTTAAAAATTAGTTACCAATTAAATCAAATTCTCTGAATTAAAATTTCATAGAAAATTTAATTTAAAATAAATATAATTAAAAAAGTAATATAAAACTAAATAATATTTATCTTAACATTTTATATAATTTAAATTTAAGATAAATGGATAAATTTATTAAGCAATTTAAATTTAAAAGCAATAGATAAATTCAATATATTTTAAACACATAATTTAGAAATGATTTGATTAAAATTTAATATATTTATATGTATATAATTAATCAAGTATATCTAATTTGGCTTAAAATTTTATTTATTATTTGATTAAATTTAAAATTATCATAAAATAGATTATTTAACTAATATTTGGAAATTTTAATTTCAAGATAATTAGATATATAAATTTATTGTTTTTAAATTATTTAATTATTTATATGTTATAAAAATAATTTTAGAAATTAATAAAATGAAATAATTTGTATTTATATTTTTTAACTTTGTAAGTAATCATATATATAATATTAGAAATTATATATGCATGAGTTATTTGAGTTACAAAATGCTTCATTTTTAATTATATAGGAGTATATATAGAAACCTTGAGTTCTAAAATATTTAAATTGAATCCCATTTTTAAATTAAGTTTTAAATATAATTTTCTTGTAATTAATTAATAATAATAAATATTGATAATGCTTATATTTAAAACCAGGTTTGAAGTATACCACAAATTTTGTATTTAAATAAATTCAATATGATTTACTCCTTTTATAAATATTAAAGTTGCAAATATTATTTCAGGTTAATATTTTATTAAATTCTAAATATAAAATAAAATACTTTCAAAACTTTCATTTTAGTTTGTAAATCTTTGACATATAATTTAATATAATTAATTTATATTAGTATCCAATTAAATCTCACTAAATCAAACATTTTGAAATAACAAAACTTTTATACCATTTTGAAACAGTCTATACACAAATAATGGGGATTTAGTTTACAAATATTATTTCCAAAATAGAAAGCACAAAGATTAAATTATTAAATAATTTAACATTTTTATTTGATACACATAATTAAATCTATGTGTAGGGGCGAAATTAAAATTTCTTTTTAGGGTCGAAATTAAATTGTAATTTTTACGATAGAAAAATATAATTTCACCATTTTAATAGACTATATATTTATAATTTTTAAAGAATTAAATTAAATTATTATATTTTTAGGGAGGCCAAAATGTAATTTTACATTTATTAGTTTAAAATTTTAAAAATTTTAAAGGAGTCATAGTAAAAATTTTCATTTTAGGGTTCTAAGTTCCTTGTCAACCCCTAATTTTACCACTTGTCTATGTGTCGCACGGATATATAAACTAATATATATTATAAAAAAATGTATGGAGGTAAAATGGAAACTATGTGTTATAATTTAGCTTTTAAATTTCAAAATATTATTTTAATTATATTTAAAGTGGGTCTCATTTTTAAATTAAAATTTAAATATGGTTTTATTGCTATTAATAGTCATATATATATTATAAAAAATGTAGGAAAGCAAAAATGAAAACTTTAAGTTTTAGATTAATTCTTTAAATTCAAAAATACTTCATTTTTAATTATATTTAAAGTTAATCTCATTTTTAAATTAAGTATTTTCTTACCATTAATCATGGCATAGTGGAAACATTTTATTCCCCAACATAAATTCCTCTTAATTATATAAACACATTTTAATAAATTCCACCAACAAATATTAAAAACACTTTAATTATACACCCAAAATTAAAATGGAAATTCAATATTTTTATTATTTTGGCATTTCATTCAAAACTGCAAAAAAACTTATTTTAATTGGTAAAATGTGTCTCAATATTTGGATTTGGATAACAATTGTTTCCAGAAATTAAGTAATTGAAAAAGAAATACAATACAGTGTCCCATTTTAATGGGAAATAAAATTATAATTATTAACCTTTTATAAAAAATTTAAGCATTATAAAAAAATAAAATTATAATCTGAAATTGTTAGTAATTTAATGCTTAACATTTCAGAATAAATTTAAAAATTCAATTTATTTTAGAATACCTAAAATTAATGGTAATTGTAATTAGATTATGCCTTTTTGCAATTCAAGATAAACTTATTATTCAAATCTATTTAACTAAATTGTCATAATTATTTTGTTATGGGCCTCAATTAAGGTTTCTTACTCCTTATTACTCTATCTTTAAAATTATTTATACCTTCGTCACACCTCTCACATTTTCACCTATTAATCTAAAAGAAGAAATCAAAATCCAAAGTGTCACACCCTGATTCTTTTAAACTCGAAAATTAGAAATATTTAGGGGTTAAATTGAAAAGAGATCGTAAGCTGACGGTCTGTATTGAGAGATCAGGAAAAGATAGTAACTAAAATTGGACAGGGTTGAGAACCAAGTCTAATTCGGTTAGATTAAAACTAGCCGGTCCCTTAGTAGAGACAAAATGATTGTCAATGAGTGGTTTTTACACGGTCAAAGACCGTGTAGGAAGGGTTATAAATTCTTAGAGAGACTTCTTTTCCAATTTGTTTCATTTTCCTCTTCATCTCATTCCTTGGTTGCTTCGAAGGATAAATAGCTGTGGAAGCTCTGCATGGGGCGATGATTGTGAGGTTCGAGTAGGAAAAATAGAGAATCCAATAAGTTGGTAAGGTCCTGAATCCTTTAGTGTACGTAAGATTTAGGAACCAAAGTTAAGGGTTTCTAGAACCATTTTAGGGGTTTTGCATGTTCTGGAAAACTGAGTTTTAAAATGAATTGCGGAGTTTAACTCATGACTTTGGGTTGTCATGCTTAACTTCCAAGAGAATGGAAGCTCTAGCATTCGGAAAAGCTAAGTTGGGAAGGCAAGAAGGCATCAGGTGAGTTTCTGCACCCTGCCTCCTCATTGATAAACGTTATTGTGTGATCATGCTAGTTATGCGATGATTATTGTTAGCAGGTAAATTTTACCATATGCATGATTAGTGTATGCATGGTATGAGAGGGAAATATTGATAGGTTAGATAAAGATAGAATTGGAAAAAGGGATAGAATTGGAAAAAGGGTGATTTCTGCTGTATGGTATTTGTAACACCCAGTTTCCAATAAACTCAAAATTAGGATAAATAAGAGGCTAAGTTGAAAAAGACCACAAGTTGGCATCATATAATGGAAGAAACAAGAAAGCTAGAAATCGAATTGGACATGGTTGAGATCCAATTCTGGTTCAGTTACAATGGAATCAATCGGTTCTTTAGTGGGATGCATAATGATTAGTGATGCACGACTTTCGTGAGGTTGGAAGAAGTGGGGGAAGTGTTATAAATAGTTAGGAGATAGCTCCCAAGGATGATTTCCTCCCCGACTTATTTTCATTTCTCTTGTTCTTCATCTTTTTCTATAGGTTGAAGAAGGATTAGACATGGAAGGTTCTGCATGGAGCAGACTTTGTAAGGACAAAGCTTGAGAAGTGGGGAAACTAGAAAGTGGGTAAGATTTTTAACCCTTCTGTATACGTAGGGTAAAGTTTAAGAACACTAGAACTATTTTAAGGGTTCTGCATGTTTCTAAAAAATGGGTTTAAGTTAAAGTTTTAAGAAATTTTGATAGGAATAGAAAGGAGGAGGTCTCTAATGAATAAATGTGAAATCGAATTTTAATCCAAATCTAGGAATTGAAAGTTATGCTTGTTCCAAGTTTAGGGACTAAATTGAATAAATTGAAAAATATGCATGAATTGGTAATTGTTTGTGAATTGGCTGGAAATTTATATTGATATATGTTTTATGATTATACATAGCTAACGTAGATGCTGGGCCATCGAGAGGGAAAGCAAAAGCAAGAGTTATCGACGAATGACGAAGGGCCCCGATTTATATTTCTATGATTCAGGATCAATTTAATTGTTGCATATTTATGATGTTTTGCATGATATAGCATTGAGGTGAGTTATCAATGGCTATTTAAACTAAATTGTTATGATTGAGATTGATTTTTGAGACAAGGATTAAATTGAATAGAATGAAAAAAAGTATGATTTAATTAATGTGTTATTTGGTATGAATTTGTGTTAAAATATACTATATGATGTGATGACATGACAAATTGGTGATGAGATTAAAGTACGATATAGAAGGTGCAAATAGAAGGTGCAAAAATAATTTCCTACTGACACACCTGAAGACTCGTACCCGATACCACAGAGTAAACTAACACACAACCAACCATTAAACCAGCAGGCCCATTCTGACACTAGAATACAGAAACAAACTCAAATGTCTTATTAACCCTTACCTACAAATCTCAAAACTTCTAACCCAAAAATTCGAGACGTTACAGGGATGGTAGAATAATTAGATATTGAATGCTATCGTTATCTAGCTATCCGGGATGATAAAATGTAAGAATAGTTAAAGCCATCATTGTCGGGCCATTCGGGATGGTAATTTGTTGAACAGTGTGAACCATCGTTGTCGAGTCACTTGGGATGGTGTAATGAGTCTTGATAGCAAAAGTCATCATTGCAGGACAACCTAGGATGACAAGAGTAGTATAGAAGTTATAAAATGTTAATGAATTGGTATAATATGCTTATATGTGTGTTAAGATAGATAAGGTACGTAAACTACTATATGTATCGGTTGAAAATGAGCTCTGGAGGTCGAACAAATATGAATGAGTCTATAGGCTCCAGAAAACGATTAAATGGTGGGTTAAATGATATATTGGTGTTAAATGAGAATGGAATTGAATGTACTGAAATTGGAAATGATTTAAAGATAGGTAATGGATAAATTACTTGAATTGATTAGACTACTGTTATAGTGTGAGAAGTGTTGGGTCGTAGTGTAAAAATTAGAAATATGAAAAGAATAATTATATGGATGGAAAAAGAGGAAAGACTAGAAGGGAAATTTAAGCATGGAAGTACATGGATATGTGGTTGATATTGAAAATGAATTTGCAGCATTTGATTTATAATGATGATAATGCAATTTCTTTTAATAAAATAATATATACAAAAAGAAATGATGATAGATATTTTGTTGGAAAGATGATAAAAAGAGAGAAGAAGAAAAAAGTCGTCATCATCATCCTCTAAAGCTTTTTTCTCCATGTCTCACTCTATTTTTTCTAAGAAAGTTTTATTTTGCTTTCATTTTAGTTCTTTTCCTCCATTTTTAACTTATCCCAAGCTTTAAACTCAAATTTCCACCATAGATTTTAGTAATCAACGATAGAAACTTCATGACATGATTAGTTTTTGGTGGAACTAGCAATAGTACATCTTGAAAGTGAAGAAAAGTTAGGGATTTGTGTAAGTAAGGTAAGGATGATGAGCTTTTCTTAAGAGATTTCATATTTATCTCATTTGATGTGCATGGAAGTGATATGTGAACATGGTATTGATGTGTAAATGTTGTGTATGTTTATTTGTAATGAAGAGAATGAGAAGAGGAGTGAACATCCAATTGGTGATAGACGCAAAGATATAGCAAACGAGTGAAGGAAGAAAGAATGGGTCATCTCAAGCAATTTTTGTTTGAAGTATATCAAAAGTTTTATTTTATTTAATTAAAACCCTAATTGAAAATTTGATAAATTGGTTTGGTAATATTCATGGGATTTATTAGTGTATAAAAATGATATTTTAAACTACGAAAATTATTTTAAAGTGAAAGTATATTCTTATAGTGAAATGAAAAGTGTATGTACAGTAATTTGAAGAATAAAGATTTAATTGCTAAGAGTACAAAGTTAGATAAGTGAAATAAATGTTAATACAAAGTATTCAAGCGAAAAGTAAAATTTTAATAAGGTGAATGTCAAGTAAAATTTGATGATTTTAATTCTATTTAAATAAAGATTAAATTGTAAAATAGTAAAATTTGAATTGTTTCATTGTTGAGAAATAGTGATAAAATTTTATAGTATATATGTCCATGTAGACAAAATGAAAACTAGTAGGATATAAATAGTATGCCATTAGGAAAGTAATTAAGCCCACAAGTGAAAGTGACACTATGATGTGCAAAGTGATATTCATACGAAGAGTAACGACACTTCAATGCGTCTTATCAAAATTTGGGCAATAACATTATAAGGCAAGTGAGTAAGTAATTTGAAACTTGTAGAATTGGTATTTTAATATAGCTACTATGGAAACAAAATTAGTGTAGGATGGCTGAAAGTAATGATAGTAGTATATATATGTTGAATATATTCTAACTAATTCCGGTACTGCATTTAAAGTCTGTAAACAACGATACACAGCCGCCTATGTCTTAATTATGTTAAATTGCCATAGTTCACAACTAGGTTTTTAAAATTCAATTGCTAACAACATTTCATTTATAATTGAAATTTCCTCATTTTATTTGGTTATGGCCTAATCATAGCTGGGTTTATTTGTGGTTTAGTTTTACCTAAATTTTATTAATTTTTTAAACTGCTATTTTTTAATAATATTTAATATTAATAAACAACTAATCAGAGCAAGAATCGATAATTCAATCGATCGATTCAAAATCTATTAATATAAAATTCCTTTGAAATGCAATAAGTTGGATATTTATTTGCTTTTCTATCAAATTATTGGCATTTTAACAATATGTTTGGCTTATGTAGGAAAGGAGGAAGAAATAGTTGGATTAAAGTAGATGAGAGGTTCAAGATTGGGTTAAATTACTCTTTCTATTATTGAACAGATGAATATAGTCTTTATATCCTTAAATAAAATTATATTTTTCAATTATGACCATAAAAATATGTATTTTTCACCCAGGAAAGAATATCTATTTTAAAATCATTAAATATTAGAAAGGTGATTTTCAAAATTTGTATGTATTTTTTGTAAAAAGCTTTTGAAATTTTATCCTTTTTTTATTTGACTTTTTTTTATAGAAAAATAATGACTTGAGATCCGCCAAAAATATTAATGGAAAAAAGAGAAAACCCTCCATATAAGTTGTGACTTGGTAGAGTTTTGAGTTGTAGAACTGCAGAAGAGACAAAAGACGACTGAAAATGGAGCATCCATATGTGCCCAGGGATCTGCAACTGCCTGGATATGTCCCCGTCTCCCTTTCTGAGTCCACCATTCTTACCGTCTATGGTCTCTCTTCCCTGCTCGTCGTCTCCCTTGTTTGGTTCCTCTCTGGTTTGTCCCTCTTTCTCTAATCCCATTTTCGATGTAAATCAAAACACCTTCATTTTCACTTCAAATTCTGCAGGCTTTTCACATGTTTTGGGGTTTGATTTCTTTCTTATTAGCTACTTACCAATACGTTGAAAAAAGTTATTACAACTTGCTGCATTCTAGATCTACTAATAGACCGGAGGAATCCTAGCATTGATCTGTGACATGGACTATAAGTGTCCCGTTAAAGGACTCTAAACTTGTTTCAATTTAGGTATTTACTTGTTTTTATACCAGGGCGATCGCGCAACATATCTAAACTTGATAGATTGTTGATGTGCTGGTGGGCTTTCACGGGACTTACACACTTAATTCTTGAAGGATATTTTGCATTCTCCCCTGAATTCTATAAAGACAAGACTGGATTTTATCTAGCTGAAGTTTGTAAGTTGCTCTTAGTTTTGAATGTTCTTGATAATTATTAATAGCTCAAGTACCATGACATCCCTGTACTAGGATTTAGATTTTAATTTTGCCCCCTTTACTAGAAGAATGGACAAATTAATCCCTGTTGATGGAATAATCAAATACTTACATCTGGCTTGCTATGTATTACACATGCCGACGGACATCAACCTTTTTTTTAGCAAAAAAATTCATTTGCTATTTGATCTTCCGTACAATGACTAATTTGCCCAATTTTTTTAGTAAAGGGGTAAAAGCAATCTGACTTCTTGTACAAGAGCCTCCATGGTACTTTTACCCCTACCTTCTATTTATTCATATGATTTAATGGCAGGGAAGGAATATAGCAAAGGTGATTCAAGATATGCAGGAAGAGACTCAGCAATTGTTGCTGTTGAAGGAATGACATCAGTTCTTGAAGGTCCACCTTGCCTTCTAGCAGTGTAAGATTTGGCTTTGTTTACATATACATCTATTTCCTTCTACTTTGATTGTTGTCATTGACAAATGCTTTTTTATTTATTTTTTAATTTGGAAGGTATGCTATTGCCAAAGGAAAAGGATATAGCTACATACTTCAATTTGCCATCTCTCTGGGACAGTTATATGGTACATTTGTATATTTCATAACAGCTTACTTGGAGGGTGATAACTTTTCTGCAAGCCCATTTTATTACTATGCATACTATGTTTTGGCAAATTCGTTTTGGCTTTTGATACCTTCGCTCATTGCTATCCGGTGTTGGAAGAAAATTTCTTCGGCTGTGCAGAGCCAAAGCCAGAAGAAGAACAAGATTAGGTGATGTAGACTGCAAAAGGATATCTTTGTTTAGCACTGGTGGACCATCTTGAAATAATTTAGGCATTCCAGTTAGAAAAAGATGACATTTTCAGTCTTCAATGAATAATGTTAATTGATTTTTAATAGACTACAAACATGACCAATCTTCTTGAAACTCTGCTTCTATATGCTTCATGCTGTGGAACTGTGTGAAGTTTGATATGAGAAAGCTAAGCTTGTTCTTTGTAGCAAAGCATAGCAAGCTATGTTCATTGATCTTTTTCCTACTCTTCCCTTCTTATTAGAATCAATTTGTCATTTGGATCCATGTTTTTGCTTGGATATTATCCAGTGGCCGGTAAGAGGACCATAGAGGTCCTTGTATTAGTAATCAAATTACATTTTGTCCCCTACTAAAAAATAGGCAAATGAGTCCATGTACATTAGATCAAAAAATAAATAATCATTTATGTTGAAAATTTCATCCATTTGTATAGCTATAAATTGACATAGCTAACAAAATAACTAGATAATGATATGTGGCATACCGTGTATACTTTATACTAACGTATAAAGATCAAATTTTAATAGTAAAATTGGATGGAATTTTTGATGAAAAGATCAGTTTCCTTTTTGATTTAATGTATAAGGATTAATTTGTTAATTTTTTTAGTAGAGAAGCTAAAATGTAATTTAACTCCAAGTATAATAACTTCTGTGATACTTTTACCTTCATCAATACCTCAAAAAATGGCAAACAACCAACTGTTGTGTTTTAGTTAACAGTAAGTATGCTTTGTTTTCTCCGAAACATATATAGTTGTTTGTTTTCTTCCATTTCTGGATATGTTGGTCATCAGGTCAAGAAAAAAAAATGGTGAATATATCCGAAAGATCCTTCTATTATAAGGGCTTAATCAAATTAATCTTTACTATTAAGCGGATCAATTTAATTCTTATATAATTAAAAAGAATCAAATAAAACTAAATTGAAATAGAATTAATTTTACTAGAGTTTATTTTTAAAGCTTTTATAGTTTTGTCAATAATTTTTTTATTTATTTGGATTGAAAGAAAACCTTTTAAGATAATTTTTATATAATAAATATTAATTTTATTATAGTTGAGATAGGCAGAGAAATAAAAAAAGCAGCAGAAAATAATTTGCCCGCTGCCAGGCCGAAAATATTAATGTAACACTTCAACTTTTTAAATTTAATGGCGGGGAGCAGATTTAGTTCGTGATTAATTTTTACATTTTTTGAAAGTTAAAGATTTAGTTTATGTATTTTTATTTGATTAATATCAGTTTTGTATTTTTTAAATCGGTAAATTTTAATTCATGTATTTTTAAAATTTGAAATTTAAGTTTAGATTCAAACAGTAGCAATTAAGTTTGTTTGGTTAAATTCAATTACTAGTATTGTGTTTTGCATATAATTGTAGATTTAGTCTATTTTCTTCAATTGGATCGTTCTAAGTTTTTATACTTTTCAAAATTTGAAATTTCAATTTTAATGTAAATGACATCAGTAATTTATTAATTAGATTTTTAGTGAGTAATATGTGGTAGTAATAAGTTACCATGACATTGTCTATATAATAATATATTTGGCATATTAGATTTTGAAAATAGCGGAACTTTAGTTAATAAATATAACAATTATTATTTCGTGATTATTGAAATTTTAAAATTTTGATAGTACATGAAATAAAAAATAGTAGTAGAAATTAAGGTAATGGGAGAGAGTAGAGTAGGTAATATTTATAAAAGTGTTAATAAATTGCACTGTCCTGGTAAATTTAGTAGAATAGTTAGGATATAATTTGCATGCTATAAGGATTAATGTGCGCATTTGTGTTGAAGGTGATGATACATAACTTATGGCATAGTACGTAAATGTATTTTAGACTCATTTTTTCAAGGTATTTGAATAGATGTACCTTTAACGCAATATGTATTAAAGTGTTAGTTGAAATCCTGAATATCTGAGTATATTTTACTAAAGATAAAACATTTAGTTGTTAATAATAATACGATGTGTTAATGAATATGTCTCGCAATAATTAAACATATATACAAAGTGAAACTATTGAATAAAGAATTGAGAGAATTCACCTAAAAATGTCTATACATTGGGTTGATGAGAAAGTGGAATTGAGTTTGACTTTAACTATAATGTGTGTAATGGGAAAAGGGAAATTTTATAATGAAATTGTAATTCTTGTGTAATAAGAGAACTTATGTAGGAATCAAAGGTTCTAATGTCATAAGTGATTGTTCAACAAATGAACCACGAAGTGGTAATCTCCTTATAGGAGAAAGGTTCTAATGCCAGCTTTGAGCCTTAATCAACAACTTAGTAAGTGAATGAGTCTAAATTCTCATTGATTAGTGGCGTAATTGAACTTAAGTTTCATAGTTATAAAATACTCAACTCTAATAAGACTAAATTCTTCAAGCTTAAAATGTTAGTGGTTTAAATGCGTAGGTGGTGGACCTTTTTTTTTTTTTTTGCAAAGTTAAAGATTGTGTCTTTGAGGTATCACATCATCGTGCAAGGTGGGAAGCGATTAACAAATTTAAAATATATTATTTTGCATTGGAAGAAATTGTAATGACTTGTACATAAGTTAAAGTGTGTTGAAGCTTGGTATTGTTTTTAGAATATTAAGGAACTTTTGAATGCTTTCAATTTAGCCTTTGAAAAGATTTAGACATATTTGTGACATGGATTTGAGTTCTAATGTGTTTTGATATTGTTCTAAAGTGATTTGAAACTTGTTGGCATGTTTTGATGATGCTTTTAAGTGTTTTTGAACCAATTTTGGGGGTCCACTGCATCTAGGTATCAGTACTTTACAAGTTAGTAGCTAAAATATTATAATATCATGGCAATGTTCCAATACATAAGGATCATGTATTGATACCTTTGCCATTGCACCTCTATTCTTTGGGTTTTTCAAGCCCAAATTAACCTCGAACAAGGTCCTACCATTATGGTTTTGAAAAAAAACTTTAGAAATAATTTGAAAAAGTATTTTAAAACATTGAAAATGATATTTTAATGAATCCAAGTGGAAAGTGACACGAAAATTCAAGAGAATGTTTTATTACCCCATTTTTAAAAGTGTATGTTTTAAGTCAAAGAATAACTAAAGATAATTTTATGTTTTTTATACCTTTCCAAAGCTTGGAAACTGATTTAATTAAATTGTTAAAATAATTTTTGTAAGTGCAAACATTGTGGTAATGGGTTTTACAATGCTACATGAGGTTGAAAGGCAATTTGCCAACTTCAATGCTTGGGGAGAAGTAGTTGTTGCCTTTATATTTGACTAAATTTCTTAGCTAAGGGAATATTTGTGTGAGGCTTGTTTTGAGGCATAAAGAATATTAAAAAAACGAGGAATGTGATTTCTTCTTCTTTCTCCATTATTTCTTCTCTTGTTCCAATCATCACAAAATGTTGTCGTTTTTTCATTTTAGTAGGCCAATCACACCGCGCCATGTGGTATATTTTTCTGTAAAAAAAGGTATTTTCTTTTATCAAATATTACAAAAATATAAAAATAAAAATATGTTGGTCTAATTTTACTCTATAATTGAATCTAAAATTTTCATCAGTCATTAACTTCCACCCCATCGCACAATTCAAATCATTCATAAATTACTAATTTACTCTTCCATTGATTCTCTACTAACCTGTCTGTCTATTTTTTGTTTCGCACGTTGGGAGTAGAACATGGGATCTATTCTCCTCTTAAATTAATTATTCATACCTCTCTTTTACTTTTCATTTCAATTTATATTTTTTTATTATTGTGGTCAAGTAAAAGATTCTTTCTTATAATAAAAATATAATTTTTAAAAATTTGATTTATTGATATGATTTTTTCAACTAAAATTTACATAAAATTTATATGTTTGATCTTCTCAGATTATTTATACGGATGGACCCAACAAAAAAAAATATGAAATTTGGGTGTTGGTGGAGAGAATGAGAATAATGAATGGGTTGGAAAGCAAACATTGGTGGAGTCTGAAAACAATTAACTTAGACATGTGGGTACCTGTTTAAGTTGCAGACCACAAAAGCTATTATAGATTTAGTATGTTATACTGAATATAAAGGAAATGTTGTTTAATTGATTGCATATTTTTATCAAATTCTTCTTATTTTCTTTCAGCATTAATTGAATTATATTGATATGATAGTTCATTAAGTTTTTCTGTTGATGCAAGCAATTGGAACTGATGGCTGCAAAACAGAAAGCTAATGGGTGAGAATAATGGAGAAAAAGCAGGGTTTATCAACTTACCTTTGTTGGGCTGGCAATGCCGTATTTTTAAACTCAACCTTAGAACAAGTACCAGCATCTGATCATTTAAGGGACTGCCTTAGGCCCGCTTTTTAATAGAGCTGACGATTGTTTATTTTGAAGCTTCTACCAACTACTCTTTTGATTTGTAGCATTATAATGTCAACAATATTGACACCATTAGCTTTGAATATAACAACATTTAAAATAAATTTTATATATTTTTACATTATTTAGTAAAAATATGATAACAAATTTTATTAAATATTTTCAAAATAATTTTAAGGCTTCAAAAATGATTTTTTTTAAGTGTTTTCAATCTAAGTACAACACATTGACCAAAAAATGTAGTACCTAAAGTCAGTGTGCAAAAAGAGACAGAGATAGATATATAGAATTCTTCTCAAGAGGTACAACACCCTTCCACCCAAGTACCACACCATTTTTCAAGAGGTACCGCACCGTGCTAACTAGAGTGCAATACCTGCGGCTCAATGGTCAAATTTTGAAGAAATGTATCGCACCCCAAAGATCTACAAGTGTTTTTAAGCCCAAAATTAATGTTTCCAATGGTTAGAATTCATCCCCAACGGTTATAAACATCTATAAACTCATTCTTTGGTATAAATACAAGTCAAGGACACATCAAGACACAAGAGATGAACATCTAAGCATAGAAATCAAGAGAAAAGCCTCCAATTCTTTATTTCTTCATTTTCTTTTATACATACTTCTTAGGTGCTTATTGTTAGATCTTTTTATCATTATCATTTCCATTCTTTGAGAGAGTTTAACACTTGTAAACATACACCTTTGAAAGGTTTTCATTGTTTACATATTTTCTTTGTATTGAAAGATCCACTTAAGGTTTTGAGATATAAAACCTTAATTAATTTGTAAAGGGTTTTAGTTAAACCTTAATTAATTTATAAAGGGTTTTAGTTAAACCTTAATTAATTTATAAAGGGTTTTAGTTAAGTCATAAAAACTAGAAGAATATTCTATCTTAACCTTGTGAAAATGATAGAGATTATAAATATTATACATTTCTCTCAAAAGATAACAATTCAAATATAGTGAATTGAAAAATCTTTAGTTGAGATATACTAAGGTAATAGAGGTAGGCAAATGGGGCCGAGCCACCCTAAATCAAAGTCTCCAAACTTTTTTTCATTTCCTCATCATTGCTTGCAAAAAAAAATTAAAATATCAATTCCCCCTCTTAATATTTTCGAGTCTAACAGTCACTAAAAAGAGTTTGTCTTGGCTTGTTTCGAGCATTCAGGTGGCCTTTATCCTTTGTAGATAACCCATATAGAGGTTCAGGGATTTAGAAGACCCATTCTGTGTTTACTGAGCTTAATTTGTAGTATTCCAACAATAGTCCCAACCAAGTGGGGTCTACATGTTTCAAAATGACTTGTGGAAGACTACGTATATATAATTGCAGTAAATCAGATATCTTCGCATGCTTTGCAAATGATATAATAAAGAAGTTATGCGTTTTAATAGCTGCAATGCTAAACATAACGACTGGGGCGACAGTAGGGCTTATTTAACATGTGCTACACACTCTGAGATTTATCTTAAAAGATAGAGGCTTGTCTCCAGAAGTGCCTAGTGACTTTACGTTAGAAAATAAGGTTTGCTAGAGGATTTCCAAAAGGGACACAAACCACTTGTGCTTTTATCTTCATATTTTTAGGGGAAGCTTTCATATACCCCTACATCCTTTCTTTGTGAATACCCCTACATCCTTTCTTTGTGAAGTCAAACTATACTAACTAAACCTAAACCAATTTCTTCTAAAAGCTTGGGCCATTTTACTTGCATGCTTTATTCAATGCTGTGAAGAAATTGCTAGTTGCTGAGGAAGAAGCTAATTAAGCAAGTCAAACATTTTCTGGAGAAATCATTGCTTGGTTGACCCTACATTGTTGAAAAATCATTGCTTGGGTTGGATTGATGGTAAGTTCCCGTCGGACTTGACTCTCATCCCAAGCTGGTCCCTTGAAATTCGTTGCCAAAGTAATCATACCCTTATGATCAAGTTCTTATCCTTTGAGAATGCCCTTTTATCTATGCAGGGAAGGGGTGTTTACGGCAATATCCGTGAAATATCGATGCTAGTACATCCAATGCACCTATTGACTTGTCTAGATTAGGTGATGATTCTAAGATTAAGGGAGAGACAAATGCAATGAAGTTCTGAGACTTGATCTAACAATGGAACTTAGGAGTATTCATTTATGCTGTTGCTTTTATTTACTTTTCATTTGTAGTGGAATCATAAATTAATTTTTATTATTGTGAAAAAAAAAATGATTAGATGTATGTTGTTTTCATGAAAATCGGTTTAATTTTTTCTTAACCAAAGTAAAATTTATTAAACCCAAAAAGGTAAACAAACTGAAAGGTCAACAATAAAATGTTTCTTGTGTAGTCTCACAACCTATGATACCAAAACACAACAACAAAAATACACACTCTAAACAGTAACATACACCATATCAGCAATAAGAGACCTCAAAACCAAATAAGTTTCTTAAAACAAATTATCACAAAAACAAGTTTCTTAAAACAAAAACGAAAAGCCTACTAATGAAGTAGAGGAAAAACAACAAGAAAAGAGAGTGAATAGACAAAGTGAGATGCGAACTAATTTAAAAAAAAGATAAAAGCCGATTGAGTCTTAATTTAATTGGCATAAACATTGTTACTAATGTAGGAGAACATGAGTTTAAGTGTACTGAATCGCATTATTTTCCTATTTATAGATTGGAGAGGACATATATATCAAAGGCTAATATTATTTATATAATATTTTAATTTTAAAAATTAACTCACAATCTAAATATCTTTCTCCACCCCGAAATCGGGACATCTTATAAATATATTAATATAATAACTTTTTAATACAAAATTAAAAGCGAAGAATGATATCATGTACAATTTGAATTTGTATCAAATGGATACCTGACAAAACTTTTAATCATTGCTATATAGATTCATAAACAAAATTAAGAATGAAATTCAAAATTTATTATTTATTAATTAAATATTCAACAATATATATATCACTACGGATCATTATCTAATGGTTAGCCGGTGTATTAATAAATTAATAATCCTGACTCTCTTTTAAAAAAATAATCCAAACTCACTGATGTGTTTGCTTATATTGTATTCCAAAAGGATCTGATAATTACGAGGATGATTTTAAAAATAATAAATCTAAGAACAGAACAAAATATACTGACTCATTTAATCTCCACTATCACAAATCATGACTTGGATCTATCCCTATAAATACCAGCAGTTGTTGCCTATTTCTCTCATCTCTACTGCTACTACTTCCTCCTCACTTACGATGGCTAGGTTATCTTTCTTGGCTGCCTTCTTCGTGGTCCTTTTGATGAGTTCTTCTCAAGCTCAATCCCTGGTGCAGAAGAAAATTAGCAGCCGCCTTCTTTTACGTGAATTAGGCTATGATCGTAACAAGTTGGAGCATTATCGCCAGGTTTTTGCTTTGAAAGCTGACTCTGATAGAGTTTCACCTGGAGGGCCTGACCATGAACATCATGCTCATCCGCCAAGAATGCCATAAATGTAACTCTTTTAACCATGGGCCATTATCGGTAAAAGTATTTGTTGGAATTTCGTCGCTAAGAAAAAAGGAATTGCAGTGAAGAAACAATAAATTTAGCAACAAAATTATCTGTTAAAGTTTTATATATTGTACTTTATTTTTGAATAATGTAACAGGGGTATTTGTAACAAGAAAAAACTCCTAATTATGGAAAGAAATAACAACGGATTTATGTTAATTAACATCAAATATATTATGCTAATAAATTCTAAATTTCTTAAAAAAGCTGAAAAACATAATTTGAAAACATAACTTGCACAGCTTCATGGTTCAGCTTCAAATAGCTTGCATCTTTTTCGTGACCCTAGTTCACATTTTCCATGCGACCCCAATTTGCATTTTAGTTCGCTAAAGTAATGAGATCACCGCTTATACTCATTCGAGGTAGCTCACCACTCACTGTTCATTTGAGGTAGCGCTCGCCACTTACTGTGAGTTCTCCAATCTTGGAGGGTTCGCCGAATATTACATGAATGGTCATCTCACAACACTCCTCCTTAGCCTTCATGCTACGAACACCAATTTTGTTTCTCAGATTCTCAAACCTTGTCTTTCCTAGTGGTTTGGTCAAAATGTCTGCAAGTTGAGTTTTAGTACTACAATGAACTGGAGTCACTTCATTGCTCTGTTTGACTTCTCTCACAAAATAGTACTTGATCTTGAAATGCTTTGTCTTTCCATGGAAGATTGAGTTCTTCGCAATTGCTATGGTAGATTCGTTGTCGCATAGAATTTGGGTTGCTTCACTCTGCACAAGATTCAAGTCAAACAAAAGTTTTCTCAACTAAATTGCTTGGTTGACTGCTGTTGCCGCAACTACATACTCTGCCTCAACTGTAGATTGAGCAACTGTCAATTGCTTCTTCGAACTCCAAGAGAGTTTCCTAGGTCCAAGCGAAAAGAAATATCCAGAGGTACTTTGCATATCATCCATTGATCCAGCCCAATTACTTTCAGTGTATGTAACACCCCAAAATAAGGCATAGGAGTTTTAGGGATAATTTAGGAATTTTAGCCTTAGACTATTCGAAATTTTGCAACATGATATTCCGGTAATGTTTTTTTTACTATGACTTTTAGAAAATTAAATCAATTTCTAAAAATAAGTTTTAAATACCTTTAATTTTGGAAAAAAGGACTAATTTGTAATAGAGATAAAATTGTGAGCATTTATGTTGCAGTTTTACCAAAGTTTAAAAATTAACCTATTCTCTCCTTTCATCTTTATAAAACCCACATTAGATTTCTCCCATCCTTTGTGTTTGTCCTCCCTTGTTTTCCAAGCTTTTCTCATTCAAGTTTTGATTCCTAAACTCTATTCCTTTGATTTCTATCATCCTCCTAGTCATAAACCTCCATTAAATACTAATAAAAACACCCAAAAACACCATAGTTTTCTCCATAGTCAAGCTTTCGTGATTTTCGAGTTTTTGATCAAATGCTTGGTTTTTCATCGTCTAAGGTAACAATTCAACTCCTTAATAGCTTTAAATGTTAATTAGTCTTTCAAACTGAATTATTAGCCATTAAATCACATGTTTTGAAAAAAAAACCAAAAATTTGCTAGTTAGTGGTGGATTTCGAGATTTTGAGTAAAAATGTGGTTTCAAAATGTTTTTCAACTTGTTTTAACATGATTAGAAGGTTTCTAAACTTATTTTGAAGTTTCGTTAAGTATTTCTTGAATTTTAATGAATTTTCAAAAAATAGCCAAAAACATGTCAAAAAAGTCGATACTATGAATTGAGTATTTTAGTATAGTTTAAAAGTTTGGAATTAGTAGTAGGTGAATAATAAGATGAACATAATTGGTTTTAGGTGAAAATATTGAATATAGATCGAGATATTTGAATTTTAAGTTTGTTATGTTAAAGGTTTCAGTTACATGAGAACCTAGTTTAGGCCTGTGTTTTTGGATTGTTTGTTCTGAGTCTATAGGTGAATGTTGATTGTGTTGTTGTGTGAATTACTTTGTTGAAGCATTGGAATCAATAGGACCTTCTGTGAGTAGAGAAAAAGGCAAGGAAAAACTAGTTTAAACTTTCGACTTTTCGACAAAAGCGTAATTGGTGAGTGTTTGGAATAATTGCTTGTAGACATGATTCAATGCGTTATTTTGGAATTTAGTTGTAGCCTAAACCCCTACTCTAAATTCTGAGTGTAAGCTTTTTATTTCCCTTGTTTTATTTTTTTGTTAATTATGTGATTATGAGAATATTTATATATTGATTATTATGATGAATTATTGTGATATGAGACATGTGAGATGACTATTGTGAATTGTATTATGTTGTAGGCCTATTTAATATGCCGAATAATAGTGATGATGTTGCGTTAACAATATAAATGCACAGTGAAAGTGTACAAAAACTGATAAGTACGTATGTGTTGAATTGTGGAATGTGATATTATTATGACAGGTAATATGTGAGAATACTTGTATGTGATATATGATGTATTTATTTTAATGCACTCATATGTGGTTGGATAAGTGATGGCTCAATGAGTATTATTGTAGCACTTTAAGTGTAATTAAACGTCAATTCAATAAGCATACATTGTGTACAAGTTTGTCACATGAATTAATGAATATGAACATAGATGATGTGCATTAAATCAATAATTAAAATTGTATATTTGTGGATACTTTGGCCTTGTGACCATATGAGACCGTTAGATATAGTTGGCATGCTATAGGATTGTGAGTACTCACCTATATGTGTTTTGTGATTTAGGTATTAAGGCCTTGAGATATGTTTGGAGAGATAAAGGAATATGAGCTAAGCTTCATTCAGCGGGACATGTTTGGTGTGTTGGAGAGTGTTAGCTTTATGCTTCACTTTTTGGGATATGTTTGACTGTATGAGTCAATTGGTGTGTTGGAGAGTGTTAGTTTTATGCTTCACTTATGGGACATGTCTGACTCTATGAGTCTATTTGGTGTGATGGAGATCCGTGTATCCGATGTTTGGTGGTAGTGCCCACTTTTATGTTTCATAACCTCAACAGCCAAACTATCATAAAATGTGACTGAATGTGATTAAATGTGATTTATATGTTCTGTGATATATGTTTAAATATTCATGTGATTAATGTGTAAAAGAATTAATGAAAGATGATTAAACATGTGAAATATGATATGTATTTGATGAGTGATGATAGAGCTCACTTTTATGTTTCATAGCCTCAAGTGCCAAATTATCTTAAAATGTATATATGTGGAATGTGATGTATGCCTAAATGAGTTTGTGGCTGCTATGCAAATTATCGTTAAATGTGATCTTATTTGTTATGGTATTACGATGTGAGATGGACACTTAAACATGTGAATAATATGCTCCTAAGTTTAGGAGATACATTTCGTATTATGTTGATTATAGCTTGGACTTAGTTTCGATGTTTGAGACTACTATTATGGCTGTTTTGACATTTATTTGATGATGATATGATAGCATGATGATTTAGTACATGTTGGAATGACTTATATGCTTATGTATGTTGTATTTTTTTGGTCCGAAGCAAAGGTATTGATATTCATGTTGTAAAAATGATACCTCTATGATTTTGAAATGTCTAGGAAGATAGTAACGGAATTTGGTATCGATACCGTATCACAAGTATTGATACTCAGAGTAGAAATATCGGTACTTTGACAAAAGTACCGATAGTTTTTAGGGTTTAGGTTTTTAATCGAGAAACATTAATCAGTTTTGGTACCAATTTTCCAAGCGGTATCGATACCAAATGAGAGAATTATTTTGGATTTTGAATGAATGATATAAATGCAAATATTTGTATATGCAGGATTAAGGATGTGAACACTTCATGTTGCATTAATAACAATGGGACTAGAATTCAAGTTTGCGCTCCAATATTGCTCTATGTAAAGATAGAAAGACTCGTGTGTTCTTCGACCCATTCTACCCAATTGAAACCATGAATTTCCTTTGGGCCAAGCGTTTCTTGAATGACTCATCCATTTTCTCCTTTAATAACTTGATTCAAGTAATGCTGGCATAATCAGAGGTATTAGTTAATGCATATTATGTCTTGTATTTCTTTCATATCAATCATGGAAGCACAAACATAATTTCCTACATTCAAATTGTGTTCAAAATCATCAAATCTCTTAGTCACGACTATTTAATTTTAATTCAAAATGCATTAGTTTTTCTTAAAGAAGGGAAAATAAGTTATTTCTATATACCTTCGCTTCTGCTAAGTCCCCCTGATCAACACTACTCCTTTAGTTTCCCTTATATATATTAAATTTGAACTAGTTTCTTCTTATCACTCTTATGATCTCGCTTGTAACTAAGATAACTTTATTTTGTATATAAAGCAACATCTTCAACCCCTTTATTTTTTTCCAAGCAACACTTCATCATGTTATTTTTTAGGATTGTTAAATTATTGCTATCTCACAATTACCATTACAAGGCACACTAAAAACCTCATCCTAATTAGTACTACTTTCCTTTTGAAGATCACCCACCAAACCCATACTTCGCTCTTTATCATTATAAATAGATTTACATATTTACAAATTTCTAAGAAAAAAAAGCCTATGTTGATCCTAGTAATTGTTTAAAACACCAACACTATCTTTATTTACTTGTGTGGTTGTCATGAAATACTTATTTTGATCATATAAATATTTTTTTATAATACCAAAACCACCCCTATTCACTCTTTGTGACTCCAAAAAGGAATTGTTCTTATATGAAAAATAATAACATAAGAAAGATGTCCTAATTAATAAGTTCCTAGAATTTGTTTTTCAAAATCTCTTTCCTCAAGAGGTAAAACTAACTTTAAAATTTGGATAAAACATCTCATATTTACAAATCACAAATGATGAGAGTTCTTACGCCAAAATAATGTCAATCACCTTTCACCAATAAATTTCAAAAAGTTTAATAATTTCAAAACTTTCAATAACAGAAAATAGGAATATAAAAACAAAATATTATCTCCCATTCATACGAGCAAATCAATAGATCAGAAACCATCACCATTGCATTGCATACCCTATTGCTCCTCTCTACTTTCCTTTTTTTTTTTATAAAAAATATGCCAAACATAATTGTCGATATGGACCCATTAAATCATTGCGGTTTGGAGATGAGTAGGTAGTGTGAGTCAATAGATGAATTGAGGTGATAGACCATTTTTTGATGAAAACTAACTAGGTTGCTGGTAGGACTTGCTTCAGACGTCACCATTGGGGTAGTTGGCGTAACTTCAATATTAGGTTTAGCTTCTTCTTCTTCTTCTTCTTCATATGAATCAGCATAGGCCATTGATGTATATTTTACATCGAGTAATTTTGGAAAGAACTTTAACTTAGAAACTTTTCTCTTAAGATGTTTAGTGGCTCGAAACAACCTTGTATTTTGCTTCAAATGGACTTAAAAAGTTCATAGAGGGAAAGAGCAGTAGATTTATGATATGTACCTTGTCTAATTGATTGGTAATTTCTTATAAAATAAACTACCCAAGGTCAAATTCAAACATCTTTACGACTTTCCTAGTCATAACTACTACTCTTTTGCTAACCATATTCCTTTGGTTGTTTTGGATTGAATTCCTTGTTAAAAGATGAGTCATGAATAAAACCATCTACTGACCATGTAGGGTGGATGTTGTTAGTGATGGAAGAGGAACAGTGTCCAAGGATTTATGAAGCTCAACTATAGCAACTCATGACCTATCTAATTTGTTCAGGGTTGAATTCATACTTGTGGCCTCGACAAAAGCTTTATGAAAGAGAAGGCTTTGGTAATTATCAACAATCCTCGATATATTAGCGTAGAATTCAATTACAACATATGTGACATAGGGTCCAACATAGCTCATAGAACCCATAAGTCCATTATTCTCTAATAATGTATCTATTCCATGCTAAAAAAACTTACTTCATCCATGTTTTGTTCTTCAATAAAGCTTCTTTTAAGCAAAGAAAGTGTTACAGACCTTACCCAACCTATTAATAGATATAGATAAGGAATGTCACATTAAAATTTACAATTTGAATCCCTAAACCTTGGTCAATTTTCTATCATTACCAGGATTGCCTATCACATTTATATCCCTTTTTGAAGTCCTCTACTAATAAAATATTATTTAAAGATCCCTAAATTCTTTTTCCTATGTATTTTCTAGGCAACATATAATTTTAAGAACAATTGTATTTGTACCTTATGTATAAGTACTAGAATCTATACTAGATTACTATAGATTTTAAGCTTTTAAGCTTTCACGTATCGAAACTTTGAAACTTATGTATTGGAACTTTTTGTCGCACTTGTCATAATTTTATTTTATTTTAGATTTAGTTGAATTTATTTTCAATTTAATCATTACTTAAGATGCGCCAATACTAACTATAATTTGCTTTTATTTTGTTAACTTAATCTACTCTTAATTATATTCGATCCAACATATACTTCGTAATATAATTCACTTCACTTTAATATAACAAATATTACTAATTTATGTTTCAATTCTTTTTCTTTTACACAATTATTTTATAGTTTAATACACTTAATTCAATAAATTTTCCATTCTTAACCTCCTATAGGCTATAGACGGGATAGAAGCCTTCCGTTTATTAGTCTTTGTTCTATAGGATAATTCATAAATCTCGTTTCCAACAACAAAGCAAGTCCCCCTTCAAAATGTATTTGAAGTACCTATGATAGTGAAGCTGGGACCAATGAGGCTCAATTCGAGTAAAGCAATGTAGTTGGCCGAGTCATCGGTGAGCCTTCCACCAATGCAAGAGGTGAGTTTGGCATCAGACTTAGAAACTTTGGAGCTAGGATCAATGAGGCTCACTTCTATTGACACACCGGAGGAGCTACTATCTATGGGAGAGGTGCGTTGTGCATCAAACTTCAAGAAAGTGATGATGCATGTTGGACAGTTGACCCGAGTAAATGCTGCGAGAAAGGTACATTTTGAACACTTTTTGATAGTGTTTTACATTCTAACTTGTTAGCTTGGCAAGGACATAGGAGCCCTTTCGAAGTTTTTAAGTAAGGAGCCTGAGGGACTGTAGGCAATTCGAAGCCAAGTGGTGTGCATCAAGAGGATTCTATTCGAAGAGAGTTAGAATATGCGCAAGAGAGAGACGTAAATTCTTGCTATCGAGATGTACAAATGAGCAGGACGGTTTGAGTTAAGAGGTGACAAAGCCAAGGCAAAAGTTTCAAAGGAAGGAAAAAGCTAAGGCATCAAGACGAAACCAAGGTGAATCAAGTTAGTGCCATTCCGAAGGTGCAACGAAGGCGTTGTGAGAATGGGTGGGGGAGAATGTCATGGGCCGTAGTTCAAAGCTCATGACTATAACACACAATGCATCCTATGGAGGTCTATCATTGACATGGGGATCATTTGGTCCAACTAGACTGACCCATTGCTTGGAGAGATTGAATACCCATCTACAAAGCATGAAAAATATAGGAACGTGATCTTCAAAGATGTGTAATCTTAGATATGATATGTAATCTTTAGAAGATACGATTCTGTAATCTTAGGGATATAATTTTTAGATAGCTTTTAATCTTAGCCATTGATGTACTTTGATCTGTACTGTTGATTTTAGAGAGGCTCAACTGTAAATAGAGACTTCTCCCCCTCATTGTAATTCATTCATTGAGTAAAAAAAATTCTTGAGAGCATTCACTCCAAACTTTCTCTTTTGCGTTCTTATTTTTCTATGGCTTTGTTCTTCTTTTGAGTTCTTTCAATTTTCATTGCTTTGCTTTGTTCTTCTTGGGTGCCTTAGAGAAATTCTATTGAATCCTCAATTGTTGGGAGTTAGGTTGACTTAGGCATTTTTGGAGCGAAGAAACTACCTAAGGCCGCATGGATTGCATTGAAAAAATCTAAGTTTGTCACACTACAAGGGTCATTGTGGTAATTCACATTGCATCTTCAAAGTCATTTGGACCATATTTTTCCTAGTAATAGAAGGTTTTGGGGGTATTAGGGCTACAATAAAGGATTATTAGAATGGGAAATCACACTTATCATACTGCAACTTGACATCCATTCTCTAATTTGGATCACTCTCCACCAAGACTTTTCCCTTAAAAGTTTTGTTGTAAAAAAAGTGACTCACTTGAGTTTACTTACAAAATTGCACTCAAATACAAGTTCCCCTATGAAAAATAATAAGTGCTCACACAATTATTTTTTACCTAGAACAAGTTGATCATATTTAAGAGTTTTAGGTATTGGAAATATAGAAAGGAGAAGATAGATCTGAAGATGATATTGAAATAAACAGTAGACTTCGAGGCGCGGGTGACACTTTCCAAAGAGAGCTATTTGCCCCCACACAAAGTTGCTAGAGGGTTAAGACAAAAGTCCTCCCAGGATACAACAAAGATTTTGAATTTCCTTTGGTTAGCAAAATCAAGGAATTCCCTAACTCTTACTTTAATTTTTGAAAAATAGGATTGATTGTAATTGTGATTTGTGAGCACCATAGACTCTCTATTTATATACACACAATAGATACTATTTTGAAGAGTCACAATCTTTTATGTGTGATTTCCATTGGGCATACTTCTTAGAAAAACATGTCTCATAGAATCAAATGTATTTTTTGAATAAATCATCACTTTCTAATAAGTGCTCATGAATAATTATGAATTTGCAATCTATAATTTCCAACAATCCCCTATTAGATTATTAGTTCTAGAGAACAAGTACACAACGATTATGCATAAAGAAGGGTGTCTGTAGATTGAACCTTCCTTTAGTGCAAACTCTTTAAAATATCAACAAAGTAAATGGTGACTAGTCACTTAGACCATCACTCTTAAAGTCAATACTGGAAAAATTTGACACATAATCATAACATATTATAGTAAGAGTTTAATTTGCTTTAGCATCGTTATAGTCATTTGCTCATCCCGTTTCATGAGCATGTACTTATAAAATCTTGTTGAAGCGGCACCACTTCATATTCGTATAGGTGGATTTCATGACAGTTAATGTCCATCCATTAAGAGTAAAAATCATCTTCCTAAAATATAAACACTAAATCCTGATCCTAAGTGCACATTGTCATTCGATAACTTGTTATTACCCTTTGAACCTTGAAACTAACTTTTTGCTAGAAAAAGGTAGGGTTTCCAATATCAATGACATGATTAGAATGATTTTAATCCCATTTTAGTGGTGGTACTCTTAACCAAATCTCTTGACAAACCTTTTGTCAATGGATTTGCTAAATTGTTAACTGACTTAACAGAGATAACAATTATCACACTGTCCCTAATCAATTGTCTCACATACTCATGTCTCGAACTTATATGTATAGACTTTCCATTGTACACGTTATTGTATGCTCAAGACAGGGTAGATTCATTATCACAATACACAAAAATGGCGAACCTACGTTATGGCCACAACTTTATATCCAGCAAGAGATCTCTTTGTCATTCCATCCTTGACAGTAACTGCCAAGGCTATAAATTTAGCCTCCATAGTTGAATGTGATATGCAAGTTTGTTTCTTGGAGGCTGATAACTCTTGAAAATATTTATATTTTAGACCTTTAGATGGAATTAATTACTTGTAATTAAGTAAATACCTATGCATTTTAGGATAATTTTAGAACATTGCATAACAAAGCTTGGATTGTGCTATAATGGTTATAATTTATTACTTTTATTACTTGGGAAAGTTGTGGTTATGGTTGGACACAGGTGCAGGTAGAAGAAGAGGATGATGAAGGAAAATAAGAGAAGTGAAACATTACCATGGCAAATGGTGAGATTGATTGTTAATATAATTGCCATGGCAATTCTAGGAAGATGACTCAGCACTCTATCCGCGTCACTCTCAGCCAACTAGATATGTACTAGAAAAATAACATTGAAAAAGAGGAGAAACAAATGTATGCTGAGAGGGATGGATCTACCTAATAAAAGAAGGAAAGAGAAGAAGAAAGAGCAATAGAAAATTTGTGTGAGAAGAAAATTAGTGATAGCGATTTTTCTCTTGATTGGAGAATTCCAAAGAAAGAAAGGGTAGCCGCTTAAGAAAGTAGAATACAAACGTGAATAAGGGGGAGAGAAAGCTATCTTGGATTCACGTATAATCTGAAGATCAAAGAGAAGCTAGAGTGTGGCGAGAATTCTTGCATTTCTTCTTTTATTTTCCTAGTTTCTATGATTTAAACTTATTTGAGAATGTTGATAAATGATTTCATTTTGATGTTAACTTTTCCACCCATGAACTAAATCTTTTATGGGTTGGAGTTATTTGGGTAAATGTTTTATCATTTTTAATGCTCGTGGTTTGAGATTGTCTATGTCAGTGTTTCATTCGATTTATGCTTATTTTAAATACATGCATGCAAGCTCTAGACATAGTTGATTGTGTGTTGTGTTCTTAGATGTATTTTTAATTCTGAAAAGGTTAAATATATTGGATCTTGAATCGTTTGATGCAAGCAAATACTTGATAGAATATTCGTAGCACCCTAAACATAGATGTTGTGAGTTGTACAGAGAAGAACGTTCATTGTAGTTATTAATCCAGAATATTGTAGATATACAGTAACTTATATTTCTAGCTTTAGATCTAGCTATTGAAAGAGACAGGTTACAGTAGTGACTCTCGGAGCAGTTGATTAAACAATATTTTTCCATGGCATTATTTTTATATGAACATTTCACCTAAATAATTCTATCCCTACTCATTCAACAACATAATTACTTTTGCTTTTCTTAGTAATTTTCCCACAACATTTTATTTTCCATATCAATTCTTTGTTTTTGACATTTGATTTCATCAATTCATTATACAAACATCTTATTCAACTTGAGAGTATTTCATGCTATTCAGTATAGTCAATAGGATTATAATAACTTACTCAATTTCTTACCAATTTTTGATCCCTATGGAGATGACACTTACTTATCACTTTATTATTTGAATGATGTGTACACTTGCACAATTGCATTAGTTATTTACACGCAAGAGAGGCCCCAATAGAGGCCCCAACTAATGGCTCTACCTCCGATTGTAAATATTCATCCATATGTGGACTTATTGTTAGTTAGACTTGTAATCCAACTTGCATCTGAGTAACCTTCTAGTACTGCAGGATAATCACTCTAGAATAATCCCAATTTTTTTCCTTGAGATAGCTAATAATCCTACAAATTCCTTTTCAATAATAATACTAGGACAATTTGTAAGTCTCGTCAATTTGCACACAACAAATGCAATATCGGGTCTAGTGTAATGCATTGCATACATTAGACTTCAGATTGCGCTGGCGTACTCAAGTTGCGCTATAGCCTTGCCATTATTCTCACTTAACTTGAAGTTCAAATCGTACGGAGTGTTCGAATCCTTGATATTCAAGTGTTTAAAATTTTCCAATACTTTCTCTATGTAGTGAAATTGGCTTAGTACAAAACCCTTTTCATGCATTTTCACCTTTATACCTAGAACTGTATCTACCTCATGGAGATCCTTCATATTAAAATTCGAGGCTAGATACTTTTTAGTCTCACGAACACCTTCCATGTTCGTACCAAAAATCAACAAATTTTCTATATAGAGACAAATAATTACACCATACCTATCGGTGAATTTAGTGTAAATACATTTATCCGCACCATTATGTAAAAAACCATATGACAAGATAACCGAGTCAAATTTCTCATGCCACTGTTTAGGAACTTGTTTTAAACTATATAATGACTTGATCAAATTACACACCTTATGTTCATTTCTAGGAAACACAAATCCTTCTGGTTACTCCATGTTGACTTCCTTTTCGAGATCACCATTCAAAAAATCCGTCTTAACATCCATTTGATGTACATGTAAATTATGGATTGGTACAAGTGTTATAAGAATTCAAATGAGGGTTAACCTAGCCACTAATGCATAAGTGTCAAAATAATCTAGGCCTTCCTTTTGCCTAAATCTTTTAACCACCAACCTAGCCTTAAAGGTTGGAGAACCCCCTATTGGAGTATTCTTCCTTTTAAACATCCATTTACACCCGATAGGCTTCGATCCTTAAGGAAGATCAACTATAATCCAAGTATTGTTGGATAATATTGAATCCATTTCATCATTTATCAGCTCTTTCCAAAATGCTACATCCTTAGAAGTCATGGCTTCACCATAGGTTTATGGATTACCATCCACATTCAATATTATGAGGATCTTCCTAATTACGGATTCCCTATTTCGCTCAACAAGGAATGCTAGAGATTGCGAGGAAATGAGATTAGGACCCAAGTCCTTTACTTTTCTCACTCTTTGACTTTTTCTTGGCTCTATATCCTTATTATCATAAAGACTTCTTTTGGTTTGATCACTTGAGATCATTGGTTGATATTCTTTTTTTCCGGATCTATTGAATCATTGAAAACCTTATTTTTAATGAATACAACATCTCTTGTTCAATTATCGTATTTGACACTAAGTCAAGAACACGATAAGCCTTAGAGTGTTGGGCATATCCATCGAATGCACCCTTGATGGCTCTTGGACCTAACTTTGTTCTCCGTTGGTTGAGAACTCTATAGTAAGCTAAACACCCCCATACTTTGAAATAATCTAAGTTTGGCATCCAACCCTTCCATAACTTATATGGAGATACTTTGAATTTTCTTGATGGTATTTTGTTAAAAATATAACACACAGTCAATAATGTTTCACCCTATAGATTATATGGAAGTTTAACATTTAACAATATCAAGTTAACCATATCTACTAAAGTACAGCTCTTTCTTTCCACCAAACCATTTTGTTGCGGAGTATATGGTGCAGAACACTTATGTACCATACCTTATTCCTCACAAAATACATTAAATTCATTTGAAAAATATTTACCACCTCTATCACTACGAAGCACTTTGATTTTCTTACTAAACAAATTCTCAGCCTCATTTTTAAAATGTTTAAACATATCAAATGCCTCGTCTTTACTTCTCATGAGATACATATAAGTAAATCTAGAGAATTCATCTATAAAAGTGATAAAATATCATTTTCAATCTCTTGTTAGAGTTCTATTTAATTCACAAACATCCGAATGAATTAAATCTAACACTTGCGAATTCCTTTTACATTTATTAGGAAACAACTTCTTGGTAATTTTTGATTGAATACAAATTTCACATTTATCCACAAACTCATCATTACTTAGACTTATATAACCATTCTTTTGCATATATTGTAAAGTTTTAAAATTAAAATGTGCTAAATGCGCATGCCATAAAAGATAAGATTCAACAATATAAGTAAAAGAATTAAATTTGTTCATATCAATGCTCAAATTGAACATACCCTCGTTACAATATCCTTTTCCAATGTAAATATCACCCTTAAGCAAGACAAACTTATCAGATTCCAAGATACTCTTGAACCCCTTGTTATATAGAATACTCACGAACACTAAATTCTTTCTCACATCGGGAACATGCAACACATTTTTCAAAGTCAATTTCTTCCCAGATCTGAAGTTGAGTTCCACCATCCCTTGACCGAGCACTTTAATCGATTGGTAGTTGGCCATAAACATTTCACAGTTTGCCACTAGTTCATAACTATTGAATTGTTATCGGTCATTACACATATGGATAGTAGCTCTGGAGGCGAGCCACAGATTACAGGACTTATCAATCATGGCTATGTTGAGTTTAGTAATCATACCAATCTCTAAACTCTTAATCCCTTCAGTAACCATGGCCTCTAAGTCCATGTCCTCTACCATATTGGCTTTGGAAGTTATGGCATCTTGCTTCTTTTTAAGAAGTCTGTAATACTTAATATAGTATAATTTCTTATTGCAATTATAAAAATTGTGAGATTTTTTCTTCTTGTCTTACACGTCCTTGGTCTCGGATGTAGCCTTTTGCTTACCATTTTGAGAGTTCTTAGACTTGCTTATTTGGTTTACTTTAGAAATTTGGGGAAGATGCACTGCATCACTCTTCTAATTTTCCTCTTCAATATACAAATTCCTAAGTATTTTCTCCATAGTGAAGTCCTCTGTCATATGCACTTCCGATAATTTTTCCAAGATGAGGGCAACTTTGAGATGATTACCTTGACTTGTAACAATTTTGAAATAAAAACTTTCAATTCATGAAGCCTACTTACAAGAACTTGTAATTTATGGACTTGATCCATGATCGGGATACTATCGAGCATTTTGAATTCAAAATACTTCGTCATTTAAAATTTATCAATACCTTGTCACTTGGTGTTGTATTTCTCTTCAAGAGCTTTTCATATTTCCACCGAGAATTGCATTGACATGTAGAGATCATACAATTGATCAGATAAGGTGTTGATAATGTGTCTTCAACATGTGAAATTGTCATCTTCATGCTTCTTCTTGAGTTCGGCCACTTTCGTAATTTTCTCGGGGCTTGCATTAGGGGCGAGATCCTCCATAGGTTGTAGGTTTGGATCCAAAATGTATGCCACATGTGAGATAGTAAGAAGGAACAACATCTTGTCCTTCCAACGATTGAAGTTTGAATTATCAAATCGGTCAAGTTTCACAAACTCTTGGTTCATCACTTTGAATGCTGTGGTAGCCTCCGTTGTCGTCTTCAAAAATAGTTCTATTTGATTGTTGGAAATATAGAATGAAAAAGATAGATCCGGAGACGATATTGAAATAAACAGTAGATTTCGAGGCATGGGTGACACTTTCTAAAGAGAATTATTTGCCCCTACAAAAAGTTGCTAAAAGGTTAAGACAAAGGTCCTCCCGGGATGCAACGAAGCTTTTGAATTTCATTTGATTAGAAAAATCAAGGAATTCCCTAAATCTTACTTTAATTGTTGAAAAATAGGATTGATTGTGTAACAGCCCATTTTTCAGTGAAATTGGAACAGTGGTTTCGGGACCACAAATCTGACCCAAAAATAAAATTTATTTTTATTTTATTACATGGTCTATATTATGATAGACATGTCGTGTGAAAAATTAGATTCGAAAATTTTATCGATTAAGTGTTTAATTACGAGAAGGACCTAATCGCATAAAATGTGAAAGTTGAATTCTAGTAGCTATAGGAATTAAGTAGCAATGGAATTCAAAACTAGAGGTCCTTATATGGTAATTAGACCATTAAATAAGTATATAGATTTTTTTGATGACTCATCCATGGAAAAATTAGAAAAGAGTATGGACTAAATTGGACATTGAATTAATTAATTAATTAAAAGATGATAAAAAGAAAATATCATTTTATTTTGTCATCTTCAACCCCAAAATTCTATGGAAACCTTAGGAGAGAGAGAAAAAACTTTCAGGGCTTAATTGGGTAAGTTTTCTTGTCTCGTTTTTAGTAATTTTGATATTTTTGAAACCGGGATAGTCTAATCTATCTATTTGAGGCATTAATTTGAAAAGTTATCAGGGTATGAAAAATGGGTCATGGATGAATATGCTGAAAGTTAGAAATTTATGGTAGAAAATGAAAGGTTGTTGATGGATAAACAACTTTTACAAAGTGATTTTTGATGAAAATATGATTTAGGGACTAAAATGTAAAGTTGTGAAATTTGATAAAAAATTCTAAAATTTTATGAAAACATGTGTTTTAAAATTCATAATGAGATTTTGGTTAGGCTTGGAATAAGGATTAAATTGCACAAGTTTCATTTTCTGGCCTAGGGATGAAATTGGAATTTATGGAAAAGATTGAGGCAAAATGGTAATTTTGCCTAGGACGTAAATTGAATCCAAATAAATATGAAATATATGAAATTAACGATTAAAGCTATTTATATAGATCTAGATAACAAAAATTCAAGGCTTGATCGAAGAAAAGAAAAGTTTTTGGATTAGTGGATTATTTATGCGAACAAGTGTCGAGGTAAGTTTGTGTAACCTAATTGAGCATGTACATATGTTTAAATTGAATGTGGTGATTGTATGAAATGTTATTTTCATTTGATGTGAATTATTTGATTTCTACAAAGAAAAATTGAATACATGCTTGAAATGATGAAAAAGGGTTAAGTCTTGATTGAATATTGAATTTCGATGATTATATGCGCTTTCCCGAAACAAATAAGGTCCTGCATTTATTGCAGATGGGATTTAACTCGGAGGAGCAATCCTATTGACCTTGTTATAGGAAGGATTTAACCCGGATGGGTATTTCTTATATAATACCTCTCGAGTATATATTACGATTAGGGTTTAGCCTAGACTGGCAATCCTAATAGAGCTCTTTGAGCATACTGTCGAAACCATTTTTTTTGAAAAAAGGTTGACTTTTATTTTGAAAACGAAAAATGAGAGTCGCCACCAATTCTTTTTGATGAGGTGTGATTGGGTCACTTCGTAAAAGTGATTGTTTTTAATAAACAGTTTGATTTATTTAAACAATGATTTTGGTCCACGAAATTCAGAAAGACGGGTTCGGGAGTCGGTTATGCACGAGGAAGGATAGCACCCTCGTAACTCCCAAAATTGTACCTAGTTAATTAATTAGTGTCATAGTGTCGAAAATTAAGAACTTTGAAGAAAAATATGATCCATTGTTAAATTATTGCTTAATTAAAAATTTTCTGAGAAAAAGGGCGTATTTCACATTAATCGAGGAAAAGAATTCTGTCCCGTAAGTTAGGACACAATATTTTAAATCCCTGAAACGAGAATAAACACTGAAAATTATTTATTTTTGAAAGATATTTGATTATCTCGATTTTAGAAAGAAATCATACTCAGTAAGTTAGAATACGATCTTTTCTTAATACCCGAGAATATTTAAAATTCGTGCTTCAAATTCATTTATTTGGATTCATCGAGAAAATTGAAATCCCGTAAGTTGGGGAACGACCTTTCGAATTTCAAAATACGAAAGATTGCTTATTTTAAAAAATGAAATTTTATGTATCGAGAAAAAATTAATGCGACATGAATTTGTAGAGATAGCGACATAATATGTTTGATAAAACATAAAGAATAGTAATAATAAATCACGTACTAATATGCATAATAGAATAATAATAAATGTGATAGCATAATTAATGATAATATGAGTAAAAATAAAAATAAGATAAATAAACAAAAACAAACCAATTATAAAATAGAAAATAAGTAAATAAACAAGTAAAACTAATAAAAGGTTTAAATAAGTAAAAAATGAAAATAAGCAAATAAATAAAAGAATAAAAATATTAAATAAAACAAATTAAAAGGGTAAGCATAATAATAATAGTAATGATAATAATAACATTAATAACGATAATAATAATAATGATTATGATATTAATAATAATGTATAAAAAATCTAAAATAGAAATATAATAATAAAAATTAGGTAAATAAATATGAATGAAAATATAATAATAACAGTAATAATGATAAAAATTAATTTAATAATATGATAATAATAATAACTAGTAAGTAAATACAAGAAAAGAAAATAAAATAGTAATAATATTATTAAATTAATTATTTTGATAATAAAATAGCAAAAATAATAGAAAAAGGGCTAAATTGAATTTAAAATAGAAATTGGTACAAATCATAAATAAAATAAAAAGGAAAAGGACCAAGTTGAACGCGCGAGTAACAAGGAAGGACCAAAATGGGCAATATCCCAATTTCCAAAACGCACAGCTTCAAGGTAGACCAAATCGAAAGAAAAATGAAAGTTTGTGGCAAAATTAGAAATAAAGAAAATAGAATAGGATCTAATTGTAATCAGCCTCAAAAGCGGAAGGACTAAGGGCGCAAATAGCCCATTGGCTCAAAAACACGTGGATCCTAGACGGTTCGGGTCTGGTCGACACGCGGATCCTAGGGGGGAAAACAACGTCATTTTGGCGTTAAGGGACCTAAGTGAAACAGCGTCGTTTCACAACCCCTATTTAAATCAAAACTTAAAAAAAAAAATCATTTTACTCTTTTCCCACAAAAAAAAAAACAAAGAGGCTGTTTTAAAATTCTCTCCACCCTCTGCGAATTCCAGCTTGACTCCGGCCGTTCACCATCGTGGGCTCCACCGGCGACCGCCGTGTACGGTGGTCAGACCCCCAAGGTGTAACACCCAGTACCCGAGACCGTCGCCGGAGTCGGACACGGGGTTAACGGGCTTAATCCCTTACTTTCACAAATCAATTTAAAATTTCCAGCGGTTGGCTAATCTGCGTCATCTTCACCTTAAAAATCATATCTTGAGTTCCAAAACGCGAAAATCAGTTTTGTGATTTTTCCTGAAACTAGACTCATATGTCGATCTACAGATTTTTTATAGAATTTTGGTCGGGCCAATTAGTACAGTTTATTAGTTAAAGTCTCCCTGTTTACGGTGCGACTACATTGACCTTCATGCATTACGATTTGGATATCTCCTGCATGCAGGGCTTCAATCTTGATGCCGTTTGTTTCTATAGAAACTAGACTCGAAAAGGAATCTGTACATATATGGCATGACTTCTAATTAATTTCCAAAGTCGGAACAGGGACTCCGAAACCGTTCGCCCCTCTCACTAAAACTTAAATATCTCTTAACATACTGTTCATATGATCGTTTACGTTACTCTCCTATGAAAATAGACTCGTCAAGGTTCATTTAAATAATTTATTCACTATTTAATTCCATTCCTACTATTTTTAGTGATTTTTCACATCCACGTCACTGCAATTGTCAAGATCTGTCTTTAAGGTAGGCTTTACCTATTTCATAGTTTCCATGCTTCAACTTGCCCTTTAACATAAATAGCACAAAATATGATCATGATTAACCATCCCAATGGCTAATCGTTTCCAAACGTTCCATACCTCTTAATGAACAACATACAATGATTATAATACCATGCCCAAAGTATACTTAAGCCATTTTCGCATGGCTATCCAAATTTACACAAAACCGAAAGGTACATGACCTACAACAAAAGGGTAGTCCTATACATGCCATTTCAAAGTTCAACCAAAAATATACCAAAAGGAGCTTTGATAGTGTGGGCGACTTCGACTTCAAAATTCCGAGTCCGATGGTGACGAACCAAAATCTATAAAATAGAGAATTAAAGAAACGAGTAAGCATTTAATGCTTAGTAAGTTTTGAGCAAAGAGTTTAAGCACATCGAAGTATAGCATTCATATAACTAAACGGATAATTCCATATATACATATTCTCAAATCATTCCTACTTCACATTCCAGCCCTATATTCATACATAAGGGATCATCTTAGCCAAATACTGGAGGCTCATTACTCGATCGGCGAATATTATTCGAAGGGATTGATTATTCCAATGCACATCTGAAACATACCTCATTCTTTGGGACTTTACAAGCGTATTAACTGAAATTTTTACAGCAAGATCGCTCATTCCCGAATCACGTAGCTTCGGGATTTAACCGGATATAACCACTCGCACAAGGCCTTCGGGTCTTAGCCCAGATATGATCACTAGCATAAATGCCTTCGGGACTTAGCCCGGATATAGTCACTTAACACAAAAGCCTTCGGGACTTAGCCCGGATATCATTCGAATAACCATGCACATACATCAATATATCATGACACATCCATGTTTCATTTTCATTACCAAAGCTCAAACACAAGACACTTATCACACTTACAAGTTTCGGCTTAATAGCCACATTCAAAGAGCATGATTTTGATTTGTTTGTGACATAATCTAATCGAATCATAATCTAGGTTCCATTGCTCGAAAACTTACCTCGGATGTTGTCAAACGACTTCAATGGCTATTCGATCACTTTTTCCTTTCCCTTATCCAACTGTGGTCCCCTAAGCTCTTGAGCTAATTCAGACAAATTTAACTTATCAAAGTCTCATTTTGCTAGCTTATGGCGAATATGACAAGGAGTTTGATAGGTCATATGGCCACCTTTTAGCTCAAATACACAATGATCATACGCATTTTAATCACATCAACAATTTAATACAATTCATTCGAACATCAAAAGAAAGCTCAAGGTACTTAGCCCATATATACATTAGACATTAGAGTCACATATGTACGAAATCACGAATCGATTTCAACATACTAGCTAATATTTCCCTTAGCGAATTTTCTAAGTCAAGCTAAAGCCATCAATAGGCTACCAATGGCCGAACATACACATCTATGCTAAGGCCGATTGCAACAGTTAATACATTCTACAAGTATGGTCACTTGTGTTGACTAAACACCATTTGTTTCAAGTTCAAAACTTGGCTAATACACATATATACACTATTAAAGCATCCTCTCCTTTACACTAATTCAACACATGCATTACCCATAATATACCAAATTACATTCGGCCTTAGCACACAACTTGCTAGCCGATTCTTCTCCATCTAGCAACTAATGCACATACGAGCTCATTTGTTAGACTCTACTTCATCTAACAACAACCTTATTTCTCTTCTATATCCTACCATGGCCGAATGCATCACAACACCTTACCATTTCAATTTTGGTCATGGTTGAACAAGGAACTTAATGTTTCACTCAAGGATGCTAAAAAGGAGATTCAAGAGTTATCAATCCACCATCACATGCATCATTAACAAGCTTCACATTTAGCATGCAATGATATCAAGACAAAATCCACCTTAGCCGAATACCATCCCCATGACATAGCAAAGATTTGAACCATGGGCTAATAAGAACATCAAGCTAGCAACTAAAAAAAACATGCATGAATCTCATGGCACAACATCAAACATACCTTAATCTTGATACAAGTATGGCCGAACCTCCTCCTAATCCTCTTCTAAACCAAACATGGAGCAAGAACTCCTTCTTTCTTCCTTAGAATTTTCGGCCAAAAGAAATGAAAAGGATGAACACACTTTTTTTTTTGTTTTGTTTCCTTTCCCTCAACTCACGGCAATGGGGGGGGATCACACACCTTCTTTCCTTTTTCCATTTCTTTATTACCCATACTCCTTATTTTATTTATTCCAACATAACCCATTTACACAACATGTTTTATGACATGTTTTGCCCATCACCCTTTGCTATGGTCGGCCACGAGGCTTTAATTTAGGGAAATTTGACATGCAAGCCCATCATTTTCACAACATGCATTAATAGGCCACTTTACATTTGCCTAGCACATTTCTAAATTTTCTCACATAAGTCCTATTTGATAAAATTCACTTACAATTAACAAAATTCAAACATGAAATTTTCACACATGCATATGTACATATAATGAGCATCCACTATGACGACTAATTATTTTTATGACTCGGTTTAGTGGTCCCGAAACCACTTTCCGACTAGGGTCAATTTAGGCTGTCACAACTCTCCCCCACTTAAGAAATTTTCGTCCCCGAAAATCTTACCGGTAAATAGGTTTGGGTATCGCTCTTTCATAGAGTTCTCGGGTTCCCAAGTAGCTTCTTCTATCCCGTGTTTGAGCCATAACACTTTCACTAGCGGAACCCTTTTGTTTCGCAACTCTTTCACTTCACGTGGTAGGATACGAATCGGTTCTTCTTCATAACTCATATTGGCTTGAATTTCAACCTCTGATGGACTAATTACGTGCGACGGATCAGATTTATAACGTCGAAGCATTGAAACATGAAAGACGTCGTGAATCTTTTCAAGTTCAGGGGGCAAAATCAAACGATACGCAACTGGACCGACTCGTTCAGATATCTCATATGGCCCGATGAATTTCGGACTCAGTTTGCCCTTACGGCCAAATCGGAGTATCTTTCTCCTAGGTGAAACTTTAAGCAACACTTTATCTCCCACCTGATATTCAATGTCTTTTCATTTCAAATCCGCGTACGATTTCTGACGATCTGCGGCTGCCTTTAGACTATCACGGATTACTTTTACTTTTGTTCAGATCTTTAATCAAATCAACTCGAAAATTTTACCTTCACCGAGTTCGGTCCAAAACAATGGTGTACGGCATTTACGCCCGTACAAGGCCTCGAAGGTGCCATCTTAATGCTTGATTGAAAACTATTATTGTAGGCGAATTCAATCAAAGGTAAATACCGTTCCCATGAACCACTAAACTCAAGGATGCAGCATCTCAACATATCCTCGAGTATTTGAATTATCCGCTCGGATTGACCATCGGTTTGGGGGTGAAAAGCGGTGCTAAAATGCAACTTGGTACCCAAAGCTTCTTGCAATTTCTTCCGAAATCGTGAGGTAAATCTCGGATCTCTATCCGACACAATAGAAATCGGTACCCCGTGTAATCTCACAATCTGAGAAACATATAATTCAGCTAGTTTATCTAATGAAAAATCCGTACGTACGGGGATAAAATGAGCCGACTTAGTCAGTCTATCGACAACAACCCAAATCGTATCCTTCTTACTTGCCGACAACCGGCAACCCGGATACAAAATCCATCGTGACTCGATCCCATTTCCATTCGGTATCATGATCGGTTGAAGTAAACACAGAGGCACTTGATGTTCGCCTTCACTTGCTGACATACTAAGCACTTCGAGACAAAATCGGAAATATCTCGTTTCATACCATGCCACCAAAACTGACGTCTCAGATCGTTGTACATTTTCGTACTCCCTGGGTGAATTGACATTTGGCTACAATGAGCTTCGTTCAGGATCATCGAAATGAGTTCTGAATTTCTTGGAACACACAACCGATTTCTGTACCTCAAACAATCGTCATCATCAATTTGAAACTCCGATTCCACATTCGGAACACATTCAGCCCATTTTGCAACCAACTCATCGTCGACTTCCTGAGCTTCACGAATTTGATGAATCAATAATGGTTTGGCCTTTAATTCAGCTATTAACACATTTTCGGGTAGAAACGGACAAGTGTACATTCATCGTCAGTAAAAAACAATGACTTAAAGCTTAAGGCGTCCGCAACCACATTAGCCTTTCCGGGTGATAATCAATGACCAGCTCATAATCTTTCAACAACTCAAGCCAACGCCTTTGTCGTAGATTCAAGTCTCTTTGAGTCATCAAATATTTGAGACTTTTGTGATCCGAAAATACATGGCACTTCTCACCAAATAAGTAATGTTGCCATATTTTCAAGGCGAATACGATGGCAGCTAATTCGAGATCATGGGTCGGATAATTTTTCTCATGTGGCTTTAATTGTCTCAACGCATAGGCCACAACTTGACCTTCTTGCATCAATACGCAACCTAACCCAAGTAGGGAGGCGTCACTATAGATGACAAACTCTTTGCACGATTCGGCTGCACTAAAATTGAGCTTCCGTCAAATAAGTTTTCGGTTGATCAAAACTTTTCGACATTTTTCCGTCCATTCAACTTAACATCTTTTGAAGTAGCTTCGTCATAGGTGTGGCTATCATCGAGAATCCTTTTACAAACCGTCGGTAATAATCGGCAAGTCCCAAAAGCTCGAACCTCGATAATATTTCTGGAGGCTTCCAGTTAAGTATGGCCAAAATTTTGCTCGGGTCAACTCGAATACCGTCACGAGATACCACATGACCCAAGAAGCTAACCTCTCTTAACCATAACTCACACTTCTTGAACTTAGCATATAGTCGCTCATCCCGTAAAATTTGCAACACTAACCTCGGTGCTCGGCATGTTCGGTCTCATCTCTTGAATAGACCAAGATGTCGTCAATAAACACAACTACTGAACCGGTCCAAATCTGCGTCAAGATCCGATTCATCAAACCCATAAATACCGCGAGGGCATTAGTGAGCCCAAGCGGCATCACTAAGAACTCGTAGTGGCCGTATCTCGCTCGAAAGCGGTTTGGGTATATTCGAATCTCGAATTCATGAATCGGTAATACCGATCTCAAATCTATCTTTGAAAACACCGAGGCTCCCTTTAGTTGATCAAACAAATCATCAATACGCTGATAGCGGATATTTATTCTTTATCGTCACTTTATTCACCGACGATAGTCAATGCACAACCTCATGGTTCCGTCCTTCTTTTCACAAACAATACTGGTGCACCCAAGGTGAGAAACTTGGTCGAGCGAAACCTCTATCCGTCAACTCTTGCAACCGAGCTTTCAATTCTTTTAACTCGGTTGGTGCCATACGATCGGAGCTATCGAAATTGGCGTAGTCCTGTACAAGCTCAATACCAAACTCTACTTCCCGAACAGTGGTAAACCCGATAATTATTCGGAAAAACATCCGGTATTCACAAACCACCGGCACAGATTCGGTTTCTCTTCCAATTCCTTGTCATCAAGTACATACGCAAGGTATGCTTCGCACCCTTTCTTACATATTTCTGGGCCAACATTGCGATATTACACCGGCAACCCCTTTAAGTCTGTAGACTCAACTCGGATTATCTCGTTATTTGCGCACCTCAAATCGATAGTCTTGCTTTTGCAATTCACAACCGCATCATGCACGGTCAACCAATCCAAACCAAGAATAACATCAAATTCATCGAACGACAAAAGCATCAAGTCCGCCGGAAAATAGAAACCTCGAATTACTAGGGGACATTTCTTACACACTTTGTCGACAAGCACGTAACGACCCAAGGGATTTGACACCCGAAGTACGAACTCGGTAGACTCAATAGGCAAAGTCTTACTAGATGCTAAGGTTTCACATATATAAGAATGAGTAGAACCAGGGTCAATCAAAGCAATCACATTAGTATCAAAGAGAGTAAAAGTACCGGTAATAACATCTGGCGAGGAAGCATCCTCGCGTGCGCGTATAGCATAAGTCCTAGCTGGAGCACGAGCTTCAGATCTGGTCGTAGCATCCCTAGATCCTCTCTGACCACCACTAGCATTGCCCGTATTTCTAGATGGTCTACCTCGAGCAGTGGTAGCACCCGGTTTCCCACTCTGATTTGCATTCTGTTCAGACAACCTCGAGAAATCTTTGATAAAGTGGTCAACTGACCCGCACTTGTAACAGGAGCGGTCATGGAACCTACAACTCCCTGAATGCCATTTACCACAATACTGGCATTCCGCTCTGTCTCGACGGTCATTTCTAACACTGGCGATCGAAGTGACTCGTGCACTCACAGGGGGTCGATCGTGATCTCGTCTAGATAAGCCCGAAGTGTCCCTAGACCGGCCCAAGCCATCTCTAAATTTCTTCGATGACTGTGGGAAGGGTTTTCCCGAAGATCTCTTACGAAACTCCCTTGCTCCCACCTCAGCTTTTCTTTTCTCCATACTGAGCTCCTCGGCCTTGCAAGCTCGCTCAACAAGTACCACAAATTCTCGGATTTCCAAGATGCCAACATACAGCTTTATATCATCATTTAGTCCATCCTCGAAACGTTTATACATTACGGCTTCTAAGGAAATGCATTCTCGTGCGTACCGGCTAAGCCTCACAAATTTTCGTTCATAGTCGGTAACCGACATGGAACCTTGTTTAAGTTCAAGAAATTCCTTCCGTTTTTGGTCAATGAATCTCTGACTGATATACTTTTTTCGAAACTCGGTTTGGAAGAACTCCCAAGTTACTTGCTCTCTAGGCACAACAGAAGTCAACGTATTCCACCAATAGTAGGCGTAATCACGTAGCAAGGAGATAGTACACTTTAGGCACTCATCGGTGTGCAAGATAGCTCATCGAGTACCGAATAGTGTTGTCCAACCAAAATTCAGCTTGCTCGGCATCATCGCTATCCGTAGCCTTAAATTCATAGTCTGTGTTTTGAATTACAACAGCTGGGGGCTTATTTGACATTACTTGGTCGATTCTTGGAGGTATTGTAGGTCTGGGTTGTGTTTGTCGGGAATGGAGGTTGTGGAACGACCATATTAGTTCGAATGTATTGGTTGAACCAATCATTCATCACGCTATAGAAAGCTTGTCTAGCTTCCTCTTTCGGATTACTAGCATTAGGTTGAGAGTTCGCCACCGTCCCTTGTCGGGGCAGCGCTACACTCTCAAGATCATCACTACCGCTTCGGTTAGGATCGGGATCCATTACTATAAATAAACACATTTGCAAATGTCAGAATCACCACACTATCAAATAATCACATAAAATGGCATGTATAGCTAGACCCAAACACATTACGGTAGTCCTAGAATCGACTAAACCGTAGCTCGATACCAATAAAATTGTAACACCCGTGCACCGAGACCGTCACGAGTCGGACACGGGGTTAACGGCTTAATCCCTTACTTTCACAGTCCAATTTAAAAATTTCCAGGCAGTTGGCTAACTGCGTCACTGTCACCTTAAAAATCATATCTTGAGTTCCAAAACTCGAAAATCAGTCTCGTGATTTTTTCCTGAAACTATACTCATATGTCCATCTACATATTTTTTTCTAGAATTTTTGGTCAGGCCAATTAGTACAGTTTATTAGTTAAAGTCTCCCCTGTTACAGGGTGCGACTACACTGACCTTCATGCATTACGATTTGGATATCTCCCTGTACAGGACTTCAATACTGATGCCATTTGTTTCTATAGAAACTAGACTCGAAAAGGAATCTGTACATATATGGCATGACTTCTAATTATCTCTGGTCAATTTATAATGAATTTCCAAAGTTGGAACACGGACTCCAGAAACCTTTCTGGCCCTGTCTCACGAAAACTTAAATATCTCTTAACATACTGTTCATATGATCGTTTCGTTACTCTCCTATGAAAATAGACTCGTCAAGGTTCATTTACATAATTTATTAACTATTTAATTCCATATCTACTATTTTTAGTGATTTTTCACATCCACGTCACTGCAGCTGTCAGCATCTGTCTTTAAGGTAGGCTTTACCTATTTCATAGTTTCCATGCTTCAACTAGCCCTTTAACATAAATAGCACAAAATATGATCATGATTATCCATCCCAATGGCTAATCGTTTCCAAACGTTTCCATACCTTTTAATGAACAACATACAATGATTATAATACCATGCCCAAAGTATACTTAAGCCATTTTCGCATGGCTATCCAAATTTACACAAAACCGAAAGGTACATGACCTACAACAAAAGGGTAGTCCTATACATGCCATTTCAAAGTTCAACCAAAAATATACCAAAAGGAGCTTTGATAGTGTGGGCGACTTTGATTTCAAAATTCCCGAGTCCGATAGCTGACGAACCAAAATCTATAAAACAGAGAATTAAAGAAACGGAGTAAGCATTTAATGCTTAGTAAGTTTTGAGCAAAGAGTTTAAGCACATCGGAAGTATAGCATTCATATAACTAAACGGATAATTCCATATATACATATTCTCAAATCATTCCTACTTCACATTCCAGCCCCTATATTCATACATAAGGGATCATCTTAGCCAAATACCGGAGGCTCATTACTCGACTGAGCGAATATTATTCGAAGGGGATCGACTATTCCAATGCACATACGAAACATACCTCATTGCTGGGACTTTACAAGCGTATTAACTGAAATTTTTATAGCAAGATCGCTCATTCCCGAATCACGTACCTTCGGGATTTAACCGGATATAACCACTCGCACAAGGCCTTCGGGTCTTAGCCCGGATATGATCACTAGCATAAATGCCTTCGGGACTTAGCCCGGATATAGTCACTTAACACAAAAGCCTTCGGGACTTAGCCCGGATATCATTCGAATAACCATGCACATACATCAATAAATCATGACACATCCATGTTTCATTTTCATTACCAAAGCTCAAACACAAGACACTTATCACACTTACAAGTTTCGGCTTAATAGCCACATTCAAAGAGCATGATTTTGATTTGTTTGTGACATAATCTAATCGAATCATAATCTAGGTTCCATTGCTCGAAAAATTACCTCGGATGTTGTTGAACGACTTCAACGGCTATTCGATCACTTTTTCCTTTCCCTTATCCAACTGTGGTCCCCTAAGCTCTTGAGCTAATTCAAACAAATTTAACTTATCAAAGTCTCATTTTGCTAGCTTATGGCCGAATATGACAAGGAGTTTGATAGGTCATATGGCCACCTTTTAGCTCAAATACACAATGATCATACGCATTTTTAATCACATCAACAATTTAATACAATTCATTCGAACATCAAAAGAGAAGCTCAAGGTACTTAGCCCATATATACATTAGACATTAGAGTCACATATGTACGAAATCACGAATCGATTTCAACATACTAGCTAATATTTCCCCTTAGCCGAATTTTCTAAGTCAAGCTAAAGCCATCAATAGGCTACCAATGGCTGAACATACACATCTATGCTAAGGCCGATTGCAACACTTAATACATTCTACAAGTATGGTCACTTGTGTTGACTAAACACCATTTGTTTCAAGTTCAAAACTTGGTTAATACACATATATACACTATTAAAGCATCCTCTCCCTTTACACTAATTCAACACATGCATTACCCATAATATACCAAATTACATTCGGCCTTAGCACACAACTTGCTAGCCGATTCTTCTCCATCTGGCAACTAATGCACATACGAGCTCATTTGTTAGACTCTACTTCATCTAACAACAACCTTATTTCTCTTCTATATCCTACCATGGCCGAATGCATCACAACACCTTACCATTTCAATTTTGGTCATGGTTGAACAAGGAACTTAATGTCTCACTCAAGGATGCTAAAAGGAGATTCAAGAGTTATCAATCCACCATCACATGCATCATTAACAAGCTTCACCTTTAGCATGCAATGATATCAACACAAAATCCACCTTGGCGAATACCATCCCCATGACATAGCAAAGATTTGAACCATGGGCTAATAAGAACATCAAGCTAGCAACTAAAAAAACATGCATGAATCTCATGGCACAACATCAAACATACCTTAATCTTGATACAAGTATGGCCGAACCTCCTCCTAATCCTCTTCTAAACCAAACATGGAGCAAGAACTCCTTCTTTCTTCCTTAGAATTTTCGGCCAAAAGAAATGAAAAGGATGAACACATTTTTTTTTTTGTTTTGTTTCCTTTCCCTCAACTCACGGCAATTGGGGGGGGGGATCACACACCTTCTTTCCTTTTTCCATTTCTTTATTACCCATACTCCTTATTTTATTTATTTCAACATAACCCATTTACACAACATGTTTTATGACATGTTTTGCCCATCACCCTTTGCCATGGCCGGCCACTAGGCTTTAATTTAGGGAAATTGACATGCAAGCCCATCATTTTCACAACATGCATTAATAGGCCACTTTACATTTGCCTAGCACATTTCTAAATTTTCTCACATAAGTCCTATTTGATAAAATTCACTTACAATTAAAAAAATTCAAACATGAAATTTTCACACATGCATATGTACATATAATGAGCATCCACTATGACGGCTAATTATTTTTATGACTCGGTTTAGTGGTTCCGAAACCACTTTCCGACTAGGGTCAATTTAGGCTGTCACACAAGGTACGTTTTTTTATACTAGATTTTAATATATATATAATTAAAAAAATAAAAAAAACTTTATATATATATATACATAAAAAGTTTTGAAAAGAAAAAAAGAAGAAGAACCTTTGCACGTGTATCACTTCGTTTTTTTTCTTTTATGTGCTTTGCTATTTTTGGTTGTTTTGTATGCTTGAAATCTTTTTTTTTTATTTTATTTGATGATGTTCGAATGGGAAGAACCCCAAAATTCATTAGTTTTATGTCTTATATAGCCATTTACAAATATTATCGCATGTGTATCTCTGCTTGTCATTTCTGTTTTAATTCTTGCAGGTGGCAGTCCAAGTGGCGGTGGCCAATGATGGCTCAAGTGGAGGTAGACCTAGGGGAATGCGACTGGTCAAAAGGCCCTATGTGCGGTGCACCTAGGGTTTGATTACACATACGTTATGTAAAGGATTTAGCCTGGACTGATAATCCTGTTATACAATATGTGACTCGAGAGCATGTTCCTTGGTTAAGTTCCCTAAGGGGTACCCTTGAATAAGAATTGACGGATTATTGAATTGTACACCCCGAGTGTACCACTTGAGTATTCATCGGAATTTCAATGATTCAAAGGATATAATACTCTTGACATGGCACGAGAATTATGAGATGAAATGATAATGTCTTGAAAGAATAATGTATGATGAGCTCATCTATTCTTACTTTATGTACATGCGAACTTTGTGACTAACATATTTGATTGGATGCATGTGTTTAGTTAATTTAGCCAAATGGATGGAAAACTTGTTATTGTATGCTTAGATTTAATAAACGAGATTGGTAAGTTTAGTTTCCATTATACGAACTTACTAAGCACGTAATGCTTACTCCTTTTTATTTTTCCCCTATTTTTTAGTGCTCGGAAGCTCGCGAAGGTTGGAGATCACTGGAGCATTGTCACACTATCAACTAGTCATTTTGGGTATACTTTGTAAAATCATTTTGGTGTAATGGAAAGTATAAGAAAACTTGACCAATAGTGGCTTGAAATTGATGTTTTGTAACTTAGCCATTGAAATGGCTAGTGATGGCTTATTTTGGTATGATTTAGTAGGTTATAATGATATATTCATATGTGATATGCTATGTATATGTGATAAAATGTTGTTAATGCCTAAGTTAATCCAAGGTAAGTTTATAAACACATATGCATTAATGGTATGCTATGTTGAATGATGGCAATTGCCTAAATTGAATGCTTGAAATGTTTGGTATTGGTTGTGTATTTCAAGAGTAGGTCTTAGGTGAAATTTTGGGTGAGAAATAAAGCTAGAAATGGCTTCATTTCTTCCACAAGGGTGTGTGTCTGGACTGTGTGTGACACACGACTTGGTAACATAGGCACGTGGTTAGGCCGTGTGTCCCCTGCACCTTAATTTTAAGAAACAGATGCTCAAAATTGAGCACACGGACGTGTGTCTCGGTCGTGTGTGCCACACGGCCTAGAACACGGGTGTGTGTCTTGGCTGTGTGAAACCTGCACCTAATTTCAATTTGAATTAATTAGCCACACGGCCTAGCACGCGAGTGTGTGGCATGGCCATGTGCAGAAGTCAGAGAGTTACATGGGGTCGAACACGAACTCTAGCACGGGCGTGTCCTAGTGTAACTCCCCAAATTTCTGTATTTCGGCTTTTGTAAGTGTTGGGCTTAGAAGTGTCTGACTCTGTGTTTCGAGTTATTTTTGGTTTTATTATTATTATTGAATAAAGCCTGTCTTGTGGTTAGTGGGCTTATAATGAATTATGGGTAAAAACTTAACAGAATGGGCTTGCTGGTCTAGTGGTTAAGTGGGAAGGGAATACGCTTAGGGTCAGGGGTTCGATTCCCTGCAGTGGCGATGTGATTATTTTTGCTGCAAGTTGCAATTAATAGTTGAGTTTTATTAAAATTCTGGGTTGTGGGCTTTAGGGAAGAATTAGGGTTTTCTTATTTTCTTTTGGTTGACAAAATAGTTTCTCTGCCGTTTCTTCCTCTTCCAAACCCTTGCTACCGAAATTCTTTTTTTTCTTTCTTTTTCCTTCTTCTCCGTTTTTCTTCTCCTTCGATTTCCCGTTCTCTTTCGTTTAGTTGTGACATTGGCTAGTGGTTCTGACGATTCGGTAAGTAACGTTTAAACTAAGTTACGAGATTTCGGTTGGAGATTATTTAAAAGGATTTTGGTTGCTATTTAGGGATTAATCAAGGTTTGGTAGATTAGTAATCAAATTCTTAGCAACGAGGAAACTCCGTTCTTCGTCGAAGGTAAGTAGATCTCGCGTTTTGAGATTTGTCCATTCTTATGTAAGTGGATTTAAGTGACTATTTTGGGCTCGGTATTGTCAATCTTAGGCTTTGGAGTGCTCGTGGTTGGATTAGCAGAGAAAACGAATCAGGTGTGTACTCCGATTGCGTAGAAAATGAGTTTCGGTGAAAGCTGAAAAGTGGCATGTTGACGCCACACGGGCATGTGGTCTGCCCATGTGGCAGCCTGCGTCGCGAGACGCGGACGTGTGACTGATGAGCCAAGGCGTGCACACGCCACACGGGCACGACTGAAACGGGTGTGTGAAGCTAGCGAGGCAGTGTGCGTGGCACGGGCTTGACCAATTGGGCCGTCTAGCCCGCACGGTCGTGTAGGACTTTAGGCCAGGCCATGTGATTGACACGGGTAAAGCCAAGTTGGGCCGTGTGGGCCCACGCGGGTAGGGCACACGGACGTGTGAGCCCAATTAATTTGAAATGTTTTGTATGGTTGCACGGGTTGCCTAAGTCGACTGTGACCTGATTGTAGGGGTGGTAAGCGTTACTTAGACCCCTTACTCTGATTGATTACTGAATTGTGTGCAAAAGCATGTTATTATAAGCATGTGTATCTGACTGACTCCGTATATCCGTTCTGCCATGATTTTGATAAGATCTGATATCTTCATATAAGCATGTCATGGTATGTATGTTGCATTGCATTGGGTTGGGATTGTTGTGAAGAGAAGGAAGTCCGAGAGGCTATTAGCCTGTTATTTGGCAGCTACGCTGCATATATCTATTATGTACTGTTTTACGGTACCTTTTGGTGTGTAGGGCTGGATGGGTTGATTATATCCCCATACTTGGTTTGAAGGGTTGGGTGGGTCAATTCTATCCCCACATGGTGTGTTGGGTTGGTCGGAGATGATGTGCAGGGTTGGTGGGCATGTTTTCTGATATCTGATTTGTTATGCATGCGATACGTGTATGGCTAAGGCTGAACTATCTGTATTTTGTTATCTGTTTGTATGCATGCTGTTTGTAGGGATGTACACACTGAGTTTGCGAAAACTCACCCCTTTGTTTAGTTTTCTGTCAGGTAATCCTCAGCAGTAGATGGATCGGTGCGACGGAGGGCTCGGTGGTGACCACTATTGAACATTTATGGATTTTTGAGTAATATTCTATTTGTCTGTTTTATTTTAAATATTTATTTTTGGGATTAAAATGTCTTTAAATTTGAACTATTTTTAAGTTTATTCAGGGATTTTAAACTATTAAGCTATTGATTAATGAATTAATGATGTTTTAGCTTCCGCGATGATGAAATGTGTTCACCTAATAATCAGTTTGGAGATTTCAAAACTTAAGTAACGATAATGAAGTGAACGATTTTTAACTTGCTAAGATTTTCTAAAAACGCTCTCATGTTACGCCGCTAGATTTAGCCATAACATCTAGGCTGGGTTTGGGGTGTTACACCCAGGGTCACACGGGCTTGTCCCTTGGACCACACGGACGTGTGAGCCCTGCACCTTGGAAAATTTTTGAAATTTCGCGAAAAATTCTTAGAGGTTCTGATTAAGTCCTGACTCGATCCTAACGCTTGTATTGGGCCTCGACGGTCCAATTAAGGGATGTTTTGAATGATTTCGATAAAAGAATAGTAATCTAAGTAAATTTTTTGAAAAATGTTCTAAATATTTTGATAATGCTTCGAAACCCTAGTTCGATGACGGATAAAAGTTAGGGGTGTTACATATTGTAAGTGAGCACCATAGGCCCTCTATTTACATATACACAATAAACACTATTTGGAAGAGTCACAATCCTTTATGTTTGATTTCCATTGGACATACTTCTTAGAAAAACATGTCTCATGGAATCAAATGTATCTTTTGAATAAATCATCACTTTCTAATAAGTGCTGATGGATAATTATGAATTTTCAATCTATAATTTCCAATATTAGGCTTCAATTATCCTTTTAAAACCCAAGACAAATGCAAAGATATTCAAAATTCATAATGATCCGATCTTCTTAAACAAGGGAACTTTGGATTGTATTAAAAGACTTTGATCTGATCCTTTTTTATTTTGTACAATTGAACATCATAGGTAGGCCATATATATATTTTCCAATGAACACATTTTGGAGCAAAATATTGGTACACAAATAAGACAAGTTTTGCCTTACAACAGCTATTGTGAAAAAATAAAAGTGAGTTGTTTATTGCAAAGGGATTAAAAATAAAAAGAAAAGAAGTTTGTTATTTATTCTTTAAGACAACCTTAGGAGTTGGATTAATAATGGGATTGTAGTATGTAGCCTATTTAAGAAGTTGATAGACAATTTGGTTCAAATTTGGTTGAGAAACTACTTCAAATTCCCCATAAAATACTACTTGAGAGCTTTCTACTTCAAAAATCAATGTATACATTTTATATAATTATATTGAATATGTATATAAACTATTTTGATAAGAATCGGCAAGTGTAAATTATTATAAATTTATTCTAAGAAAGTGTGTATTAAGTTTGAAATATATAAACTTAAACTACATTATGTGATTTTATGGAATATTTATTACATATCTCAAATTACTTTTTGAATCTCATTGATTTTTTAAATCTTGTCCTTCTTGTTTAACTTAATTACATAAACAAGAAACAATTTTTTGTTTTTACAGTTTACTATAATTATAGAACTAAATTTTTTAATGATTTAAAGCATAATAAAAATTGTAGGAAACAAATATCAATTTTGTTTAACAAAATAGTAATATTATATTATAGCTAAAATATGATTAGAGGTTGGAATGCTTAATTTATACAATTCATTGAAATCTATAACGAAATAATCAAAGAAATACAACATATAAATCTAGACAAAAACCAAAGGTAAGAATTAAATACCAAATATTGTAATATTCTTCGAGTGCTGCAATTATCATGGTTAAACTTCATTTTTGGGATTTTATCATCTTAATTTATTTATTAGAATTTGGTTATGGCGATGTGATTGAAGTGCCGCCATTTAACATTAACCAAAAGGATCTTATAAAGCATTTATCATTAGTAGATATCAAAATTGCTTTGCCAGCTATTTATGTATTCGGTGACTCTTTTGTTGACAATGGAAACAACAAAGCAATTTTGGGAAATAAAGATGCAATTGGAGGAGGTTATTTGCCATTTGGAATTGATTTTGATGGAAAACCTACTGGTCGAGTCACCAATGGTAGAATTGGAGTAGATTTTATTGGTATGACACAAAAGTAAAATTACATTTTACTTTAATTCATTTTATTATATATATTCTTGAGTTGATATCTACAATTCTCTTTCATTCTTATTAGATAAAGTAGATCTGTTTTAATTAACACTTTGAGAAAGATTCCTATTTACAAGAGGTGAACATGGCCTAGGTTAGGTTGTGTTTGGGTTGAGCTTGTATACTTTACATGCTAAATCCATGCTTGTCGAAGCCTGCCATGAGGTGATATATGGGCTTTAAATGTTGGCTCGGACCTTCATTGTTTGAGCATAAACTCATTAAATTTTAAAAATGCCTAATTTTTTTGCCCAAACTCATTTCTTGGGTTTAATATTTTGTCCAAAGCTTCTAATATTTCAGGCAAGACACGGGACTTGGTCGAGTATCTTGCCCCTTGAACATGGCTACTTCGTACACTATAATATTTGCATTATTACTTTTATCTTGTTGGAATTGAATCTAGGTTCTCATTCTTTTTATGAGATAATTTAATTAGGTTAGCTATAAATTTACTTATAAAAATAACTTTTTAACATTTTTTAAACTAGTAGTATGAATTTTTAGCTGTTTTCTTAAGTCAAATTTTTAACAGACAATTTTTTTTTCCTAACCTAACTTATCCAATTCGATTCCAAAACTATTTGAGTCATTATAATTTACAATATTTTAAACACAAAGACTAGAAGAGATCAATCCATTTTCCTACATAATTCTTCTCTTAGACCAATGTTTAGTAATAATAATATTATTTTGAATAGAAATCCAAGCTTATGTTCGTAAATGTGTGTGTGCGCGCACAAGAAGTCCAATTAATTTCCTTTAATGTAAATTGATTTTTTTTCTATTTGATATTATAGCTACAGTGGCAGGTTTGCCATACCCACCACCAATTTTGGGTATGTCTAAGATAGACAGAAAAACAATTCGAACTGGTGTTAATTATGCATCCGGAGCTTCTGGACTTCTCCCTCAGAATGGACATTTTTTGGTAAAACACCTATAATATCAAACCATTTAGGTTGAATTTTTTTTATTTAGATAACACACTAACTATATATATTCATGAGTTTTATTTGGATATTATTTATAGCATAAAAATGTCATCAACTTCTCTCAGCAAGTAGACTTGTTTGAGAACTCCACAATGGAGGACTTAAAAAGTACATTTGATAGCCCTGAAGGGTTCACTCAATACCTTTCCAAGTCTCTATTTTTCATCCATCACGCAAGCAATGACTTAGGTCTTACCTTTGAAGTTGAAATGGAGAAAAAGTACTCTATCGATAAATATGCCAAACTTCTCATTAAAGAGTTTTCCAAGCAATTGAAGGTAAAATGATACAAATAATAATTGGGCTTTGTTGACACATACTTACGACTCATATTAGATAGATTGATTTTATTTCTTTAAATAGATAATCTAACCTTTTTACATAAATATTTCTTTTAATGTTTAACAACTTTTGCTTTTAACAATGCAGAGATTATATACACTTGGTGCTCGCAAATTTTTTGTGAGCAATGTATCACCATTAGGATGCTCACCATTTAACATAAATACAAAAAATCATAGTGGGCCATGTGTCGAAGAAATAAACAATCGTGTATCTGTTTACAACGGCCTCCTTCCTGGTTTGTTGGAAAAGTTGCAATCCATACTTCCGGGCTCTAAATTCGTTCTTGGAGATATTTACAAGGTTTTTCAAGATGTCTTCGAAATGCCTAGATCTTATGGTGAGTAAATAATATTTGGAATGATCCTTAAAACTACAAATGAATAAACTTTTAAGTGAGATATTTTGGATTTTGAATGAAAGATATAAATGTCTATATTTTTGTATGCAGGATTTAAGGATGTGAACACTTCGTGTTGCATTGATAACAATGGGACTAGAATTCAAGTTTGCGCTCCAAATATTGCTCCATGTAAAGATAGAAAGAATCGTGTGTTCTTCGACCCATTCCACCCAAGTGAAACCATGCATTTCCTTTGGGCCAGGCGTTTCTTGAAGGACTCCTCCATTTGTTCACCTATCAACTTGATTCAATTAATGCAGGCATAATTATATGCACTAGTGAATGCATGTTATGTCTTGTATTTCTTTCATATCAATCATGAAAGCACAAACATAAGTTATCCTGCATTCAAATTGTGTTCAAAATCATCAAATCTCTTAGTCAAGTCTCTTTAATTTTAATTCAAAATGCATCTATTTTTAGTCGCGGAGGGGTAAATGAGGGAAAATAAGTTATTTGTATATACCTCCACTTCTTCTAAGTCCCCCTAATCAACATTGCTCTAGTTACCCTTTTATATCTTAAATTTGAACTAGATTCTTCATACCACTCTTATGATATCGCTTGTAGCTAAGATAACTTTATTTTGTATCTAAAGCGACATCTTCAACCCCTTCATTTTATTCTAGGCAACACTCTATCATGTTATCTTTTAGGATTGTTAAATGATTGCTATCTCACAATTACCATTACAAGGCACACTAAAAACCTCTTCTTAATTAGTATTACTTTCCCTTTGAATGTCACCCACCAAGCCCCATATTTTGCTCCTTATCGTTATAAAGAGATTTACATATTTACAAATTTTCAAGAAAAAAAAACCTATGTTGATCCTAGTAATTGTTTAAAACACCAAGACTGTATCTATTTAACCCGTGTGATTCTCATAAAAACTTATTTTGACCATATAAATATATATTTTTATAATACCAATGCCACCCATATTTACTCTTTGTGACTACAAAAAGGAATTGGTTTTATATGAAAAAAAATAGTATAAGAAATGTAACACCCCTTACCCGGTTCAATCGTCGAACCCGAATAATAGGATGCTACATACAAAATCAAGACAATTGCATGCAATTTATATAAATATCTTTCACATACATTGCAATGTAATAAATTGGATACAAGGACTTAATTATAAAATTCATGAATGAAATAGGATTGATTTGTAAAAATTTCAAAGTTGGTATCGATATTTAACTGCTGGTTATCGATACTGTATTGACTCCTTATTAAATAATGATACAAATCACAATTCTATTTGTTATGGAAAATAAGGGTATCGATATTTATTTTTCTGGTATTGATATTTTAAGAAAAGTATCAATACCATTTTGACATTTTGTTTGGTTTAAATCTATTCATATGTCCAGGCATTGATACCAAATGCCAAAATATCAATACTTAATCTCAGAAATGGTAAAATCCTATCTTGAAAATGTCTATTTCATGCCAAACTCACTTGAACTTAAATGGCACCACTTAGATACGATTATATACATGAAAATCATCAACTAATGGCATACTTATTCATATCCAACATGCCAAGAACATCACTTTAACAATCAACCTAAGTGCCTAACCAACATGCCACAATTGACACATCAATTCAACAATTCAAAACCAACTATTCATCATCATACATAACACAATTTCATTTCTAAACATTCACCCATGTTCACCATTTCACTTGCTAATGTACAATCGAGAAATATTCATCAAGATGACCAAAACATAATTACCAATTCATGTCCATATATCATAAAGCTTAACATGGCATACCATTCACATTCACATCAAACTGACACAAAGCTATATTCTAAAATTTTAATCACCATATCTATTTGCACCTATTTATATAACACATCACTTAACTAATATTTAAGCAATAAGCATGCATACCTTATTCATTTGTCAAAAACACCATCTATTATACATTCTAATTCACATATATTATACTAAATTACAAAAAAAAAACATTATCCATAATTATAGCATTGTATAATCATAAGACTCTCCTAGGTATATGCCATTAAGCTAAACAAATTTTCACTAACATTATAGAGTCTGGGATCTTCACTAGATGCTGAAGTCGATGTAAAAGATCTCATACTTAATCTAACCTGTGCAGGGAAATAACTGAACATTGAGTAATCCATACAAAGACATCACTATAAACAATATCAATATGAGAAGATTTTAAGAGAACTTTCAAGGTTTTATTAAAACATAACATTATACCAAATGTATTATTTATACCATAAAAATAACCACACCCCAATTCCATACTAGTCTTTTAAAGTGAAGAATTTACTCTTTACATTCATCAATACGTTTGACACCCATTGCCTTATCAGACAAATTGAAGTAATCCAATTGCACCCAACGCTCGTCGATTTAATTGGTACCGAATGCCTCATCGAGTAAATTGAAGCATTACTTGTACATTCACTAAGTAATGAATTTTCCATAAAATTTTCAATTATATCCCAACAACCAAATTTCATAACTCAATTAAACAAGTCATCTCATAACATAAAATTTTTCAATCCAATATAAGGTCAATTCCATACTTGCATCAAATACACTATTTTCCATACTATACAGTTTAGTCCTTTATTACATGAATCAACATTTCACAACAATTTGATTCCACCAATTATTTTCAACTTACTTTTACCTTTGATTATACTAAGCAATGAAAGTACTTTCATAAATTAATTCATTTAAATTTCTATGTACAAAACTAACAAAATTTACATAACAAATTATTCCTATTTCATTTCTAAGCTTCAAAATCTACCATAAACATTCAAAAACTTCAATTAACATCAATGACCACTTTAGAAATCCATAGCAGCTTTGAAAATAGAGTTATGAGTTAGCTGGACCTAGTTGCAATGATATTCAAAACATAAAAATTACGAAAAATGGACTTAAAATAGTGTTTTCGGTCAAAATGATGAACTGAGGAAGATGATGGCTATTTCTTCTTTTGTTTATGTTTAATTTTTATTTATTTACTAAATTACCTTTGTAATTTAACATATAATTTCATTAATTAGCTAGCCTTTACCATTCACTAATTATAGGGAGAGTTAAATTGTTCCATTAATCCTTACACATTCATTAATAAAGCACTTTAGCTAATATAAATAAATACTGATTAGCTTTTGTAATTTTTACGATTTAGTCCTTTTTCCTTATTTAACTATCCAAACAGTAAAATTTCTGGACCAAATTTCAATTTACCTATATAAAAACTCTGTAAATATTTAATAAAAAAACATTTACTATCTTGATTTATGAAAATGAGGTACCGATACCTTATTTTCCAAAACCACTGACTTTCAGTACAAACCACTTGTACCTTGACTAACTGACCAATTAATAAAATCTATAAAATCAAAAACCACAATAACATTATATCAATCTTGTCCTAATTAATAAGTTCCTAGAATTTTTTTTCAAAATCTCTTTCCTCAATAGGTAAAACTAACTTTACAAATAGGATAAATCATCTCATATTTACGAAACCCAAATGATAAGGGTTCTTACACCAAAATAATATCAATCAGCTTTCACCAATAAATTTCATAAAGTTCAACAAGTTCAAAACTTTCAAAAATGAAAAATAAGAATTCAAAAACAAAATATTATCTTCTATCCGTACTAGCAAATCAATAGATCAGAAGCCATCATCATCGCATTGCTTATCCTACTGCTCCTCTCGATTCTTCCGTTTTGATAAAATATATGCCAAACATAACTGTTTATGTTGACCCATTAAATCATTGCAGAGAGTAATTGCTATACATCGATTTTGCTGAAATACCTAGATTTCATCTCAAGGTTTGGAGATGATTGGGTAGTACGAGTCAATAGACGAATTGAGGTGATAGAGCATTCTTTGATGAAAACCAATTAGGTTGCTTAAAGGACTTGCTTTAGAGGTCACCATTGGGGTAGTTGTCGTAGCTCCAATATTAGGTTTAACTTCTTCTTCTTCATATGGATCGGCATAGGCCACTGATGCATACTTTAGCTTTAGCTATTTTAGAGAGAACTTTAACTTAGAAACTTTTCTCTTAAGATGTTCAGTGGCTCGAAACAACCTTGTATTTTACTTTAGATGGACCTGAAAAGATCACAGAGTGAAAGAGCAATAGATGTATGATATGTACCTTATTTATGTGATTGGTAATTTCTTATAAAATAAACTACCCAAGGTTAAATTCAAACATCTTTACTACCTTCCTAGTCATAACTGTTAGAATCGTAAATCAAGATATGATATAAAACTTAATAAACCATAAATCAGGATCTATCATGTTAAATCATCAAGAACAAAACGATAACAAAACTAGATGCGGAAGCGTACTTGAATCCATGGGTTCCTAGAAATTTTTCGGATCTTGGGGGTTTGATCTTTCAAATTAGCACACAAAAAATCTTGAAAAGGTGTGGCTCTCTCTTTTCTAAAGATGGGATATTAGAAAAGTTACCTTGTGCGTAATTTAGGGACCATAACCCTAATATATATAACTTTGGCACATTAGCCTTAATTCCTAATTAGCCCATCATTAATTATAAATTAGTTACTAGATTATCTACACATATTTGACCCATACTTTATTTAATAATTAAAACCCAATAAACCTTAACCAAATTAGATCATTTTTAATTTGGGCTAACTTATCATGATAGTAAATAATAACAAGTAATTACCCTTATTATATATGTGATGTCCATATTTTTCAACAATAACTACTAATCCTTTACTAACCACGTTCCTTTGGTTGTTTAGGATTGACTTCCTTATTGCTATAGCAAACATGGAAACATAAATGGTGTTAAGAGATGAGGCATGAATAAAACCCACCACTGACTATGTAGGGTGGATGTTGTTAGGGATGGAAGAGGAATACTGTCCAATGTTTCATCAAGCTCAAATATATTGACAGTATAGCAACTCATGACCTTCCTAATTTATATAGGGTTGAATTCATACTTGTGTCCTCGATGAAAGCTCTATGAAAGAGAGGACTTTGATAATTATCAATAATCCTCGGTAGACTAGCATAGAATTCAATTACAATGTATCCAAAATCAGGTCCAACATAGCTCACAAAACCCATAAGTCCATTGTTGTCTAAAAAGGTGTCTATTCCATGTTATAAAAAACTTTATCCATGTCTTGTTCTTTAAGAAATCTTCTTTTAAGCAAAGAAAGTGTTACTGCCCTTACCAAACCCTTTAACATATATGGATAAGGAATGCCAAATTAAAAATTTCAATTTTAATCTCTAACCCTTGGTCAATTTTCAAACATTACTAGGATTGCTTATCACATTTATATCCCTTTCTAAAGTCCTTTACTAATAAAATATTGTATAAAGATCTCTAACTTCTTTTTCTCAAGTATTTTTCAGGCAATATATTATTTTAAGAACAATTGTATATGTACCTTGTGTTTTGTACTGGATTATTATAGATTTTTAGCTTCAAAGCCTCCATGTGTCGAAAGTTTGAAACTTATTTTTTGGAATCTCTTGATGCACATTTCATAATTTTATCTTATTTTAGATTTAGTTGGATTTCTTTTCAATTTAATCAATACTCAAGATGTACTAATACTAACTAAAATTTACTTTCCTTTCGTTAACTTAATGTAACGACTCGATAGTTAGTGGTGTCGAAAAGTGTGGTTTGGGAACCCCGTTCTTGTAAACAAAACCTGTAAATATTTTTATTAAATACTTATAGAGTTATATTAAAAGAAAATTGAATCTCGTTCGGGTAATTTTTTTGAATTAGTGATTAATTAGTGTAGAGGGACTGAATCATAAAAGTGTCAAAGGTGTAGATTTTAAGAAATCATTAACTGGGATTTTATTAAGGGACTTATAGAGAAAGTATACTCTTAATATGAACATGGTGACTGATTATAGAATATTAATATGTATGTTCTTATGTTATAAAATATAAGTAGTTAAAATTATAAAATGAAATTTTAATAAAATATTATAAAACTTAACGTTAGTGGAAAACCAAAGGCATTTTCCATCTTTCTTTCATTTGGCCAAAATATTAATGGGGGAAGAAGAAGAACTCACGGCTAGGGCTTCAATTTGTCAAGCTTCAATTTGTTTAGTTCAACTTAGTTATTTTATTGTAATTTTTATGTTTTTGAAATCCCGGTAGCTTGGGCTAGCTGACCCATGCTATATTTTTTGCTACTGTTAAAGATTGAGAAAGTTGCCATGGATGAATAGTTTAAGTTCTAGGGATTAGTTTGATTGATTTTAAGTTTAGAGTTGAAAAAGGACTAAATTGTGAAGTAAATTGATGATTTTGTGCTATAGGGACTAAATTGCACCAAATTCAAAATTTTGGGATACAAATGAAGAATAGGGAGTTAAATTAGTTCTAGAATGAAATTAGTATTAAAATTTGAGGTTAATTGTAAAAATTTATGTTAGTACTAGTTGTCACATCCTGAAAACTGGGTTAGTAGAATTGGGTATTAGTTTACGGGCTCGAGAGAAAATTAGGTTTAATATCATAGAACTTAAATTAGGATAAAATAATTAATTAAATAATGTTGGTAATAATAAAATATTAAAATGATTATTGGGTCTAAAATTAGGTGGTGAAAATTAGGATTAGATGGTCCAAACTTAAAACGAATTTTAAAAATAAAATCGGGTTTGAAAATAATTGAGAAAAATGTGTTTTAATTAAACTAAGGACCGATTTGAAAAACAAAGGGAAACAGAGTCTTTAAAAGGAAATTTTCCCTTAATTTAAGAAAAATGTTCATCTTCCTTTCTTCTTCAAGAACTCGATGTCCCTCCCATTTAGCTTCACATTCAAAAATTTCTCCAAGTTGAAATATGATATTTTCTCTCAAAATTAACTCATTCTTAGTGATTTTCGAGCTACCCAAACATCTCAACACCTTCTAATTTTAAAGAAAAATCATTAAATCCTCATCAAATTCCTTAGTCTTCTTCTCATATTCAAATTTGAATTAGCTCCACAACTCGTTGTTTTCTTCAAATTGAGGTATTGTGTTGACCTATTAAGATCAGATGAAGGTTGCTGCTTCTCCAATTCAAAATTTAATCGAGTCTGTTGAGAGCTTTTAATATTTAAAGCTTTTTAATCAAATTTTGGTTCAACAATGGTGAAATCTGAATAATGAGTAAACCTACTATTTTTAATTGATTTCTAATCCATTTTTAACTAAATAGAAGGTATTTGAACTCAATTTTATAGATTGATATCCAGTTTTAATGAATTTTGAGTTCCCCCCTTTTGTGTGTTCATATAAGCTTAATTTTTTGGAAATTTTAAATTCGTGAAATTAGAAAATTAGAAATTTTAAATAATATGTTTAGAAACTTAATTAAGGTTTAGGAAAAAAAAATTGAGTGGGAAAACCTTATATTTTGGTAAAAAGTATTGATTTTTGGCTTGAAAATGGTGGATCTCGTATTTCTTGGCTAAAATTTGGTTTTAAAGTGATTTATAACTCATTTTGATCTAATTAAAAGGTTTTGGATCTTAATTTAACAAATCCTTATTGAATTTAAGCAAATTGAATGTTTTCTCCTTTTAAAAGATCACATGTAACACCTCAAAATAGAGTCTAAGAGTTTTAAGGGTATTTTAGGGATTTTAGACCTACAGTGTTCAGAATTTTGAAAATAGGATTGATTTGTAAAAGAGTCAAAACTTAGAGTTTTTAAGAGGCAATTAGATCAGATTTTAAAATCAAACCTAAAAACCCCAATTTATAGCTCAATTTTCACTTTAATCTTCTCCATCTTTATGCTTTAGCTGTCCCTTGTTTCCTCTTGCTCTCCCAATCAAGTTTTAATTTCTAAACTATAATCTCTTGATTTCCATCAACATTCAAGTCTTAAACCTCTATTAAATACCAATAAAACCACCCAAAATCACAATTGATTTCTCCATTGTCAAGCTTGTGAGTTTTTTGGGTTTTCGATCAAGTGCTCGGTTTTTCATCGTCTAAGGTAACAATTTAACTCCTAAATAGTTTTAAATGTTATTTAGTCTTTAAAACTAAGTTTTAGCCATTAAATTGCATGTTTTGAATAAAAGCCGAAAATTGACTCGTTAATGGTGGATTTCAGGATTTTGAGTAAAAATGTTGTTTCAAAGTATTTTTCAATTAATTTTGACATTATTAAGAGGTTTCTAAACTTGTTTTGAAGTTTCATTAAATATTTCTTGAGTTTTAATGAATTTTTGAAAAATAGCCATAAAACAAGTCGAAAAAGTCGATACCATGAATTGTGTATTTTATTGTAGTTTAAAGGTTGTCCATTAGTCATAGGTGAATAATTAGATGAACGAAATTGGTTGTAGGTGAAAAGATTAAGTATAGAGGAAGATATTTGAGTTTTAAGTTTGTTAGTCGAAATTTCAATTTCATGAGAAATATAGCTTAGACTTGCGTTTTTGGTTGGTTTAAGTGAGTCTTTGGCTGAATATTGATTGTGTATATTGTGTGATTATTATGTGTAAAGTGTTGGAACCATTGGAACCTTCTTCGAGCAAGGCGAAAGGCAAGGAAAAGCTAGTTTAAGCTTTCGGCTTTTCAACGAAAGTGTAATTGGTGAATGTTTGGAATCGCTACTAGTATACACAATTCATAGTGTTAATTGGGAGCTTATGAATAACCTAAACCCCTATCCTATGTTCTGATTGTAAGCTTTCTATTTCTTTCTTTTATTTTTAGTAAATTATGTGATTATGAGAATATTTATGGATAGATTATTATGATGTGATATTGTGATATAAGAATGTGTGATGACTATTATGAATTGTATAGTTTGGTGGGCATATTAAATATGCCAAACAATAGTGATGATGCTGTGTTAGCAATATAAATGTGCAGTGAAAGTGTGCAAAAACTGATAAGTACGTATGTGTTGAATTATGAAATGTGATGCTAATGTAACAGATTATGTATCTGATAAACTGATTTTAATGCACTCATAGATGGTTGGATACATGATGGTTCAATGAACATTATTGTGGCACTTTAAGTGCAATTAAATGTGAATTCAAAAAGCATGCATTGTGAACAAGTTTGTGATGTGAATTGTTGAATATGAACATAAATGATGTGCATTAAATCAGGAATTAAAATTGTGTAATTGTGGATATTTTGGTCTTGTGACCTTATGAGACCATTGGATATAGTTGGCATTCCATCGGATTGTGAGTATTCATCTATATATGTTTTGTGATTTGGGCGTTGAGGCCTTGGGACATGTTAGAGAGATAAGGGAATGTGAGCTAAGTTCCATTCAACGAGACATGTTTGGTGTGTTGGAGAATGTTAGCTTTACACTTCACTTTTGGGATATATCCAGCTCTATGAGTCATTTGGTGTGTTGGAGATCCGTGTATCTGATGTGTGGTGGTAGAGCCCACTTTCGTGTTTCATAGCCTCAAGTGCCAAATTATCTTAAAATTTATATATGTGTAATGTGTTGTATGCCTAAATGAGTATGCGGTTGCTATGAAAATTATCATTTAAATATGATATTATTTATTGTGATAATACGATGTGAGATGGATATATAAATATGCAAATAATATGCTAAATGAGTCAATTTAAGTTTCATGAAATTGTTAGTATGTTCTTTTATTAAATTGCATATGTAATTGTGGTTTGGATCATTTCCATTTAACTTGTGAATGGATGTGAATATATCTACTAGACTTGTGGGTTGTTAAAGCATGTATACGTCGTTTAGTCTTGATGAATTATTGTTAAGTGAATCATATATAAGTGAGTTGAGTGTAATTGTATGTAGGAGTATATGTTAGTTTTATGAATTAATGAAACGTGAATATGTTATTTTGACTTGATTAGAATATGGTTGTGAACGTATTGTAGTATGATCTTGTTTAACCTTTGATATTGTGTGTATATTGTGGCTATTTTGAGCATTCATTGAGCTTGTTAAGCTCACCCATTCATTTCTTAAAACCCTTGTAGAGTAGTTAAGTGCCGCTGTGAGCGGTGTGGTTCCGATGGGTGATCCAAGCAAGTCTTTTTCCGTTAATCCATTATTTCGTAGGTGTTATTGTTATTTGTTTTCATTTTGGGAATAAGACAATTTGGTAGACTTTTATAGATATTTGTCATGATTTTTTGGATGCTTCCATAGATTATTTATTTCTAAATTTATGAGATTCGTTTCGTATTGCGTTGATTATTGCTCGGACTTACTTTCGATGTTTTAGACTATTATTATGACTGTTTTGATGTTTATTTGATGATGATAAGATAGCATGATGAATTGGTACAAGGTGGAATGACTTTTTTTTGAAAAAAAAAGACCAAAAGGTCAACTTCAATTAATCGCATCAACAATTACAAAATCATGGACTGCCGAAGGGTAATCCATCCCAAAATTTAAGTTACAATTGTTTGTAATATCAAATTTGCTCATAAAATGCATTGCCTTATTATAGTTGTGATTTACCCATCTAAATTTAGCTTTTTTACGAATATCCTTAGACTTGAACAACTCATTAATCCTTTGTCCCATAATAGTGATGTCCACCCCCCGATTCCTTATTTTGTTAGCCAAACTTGTGCAGTTGATTTTGAAAATAATATTAGCGGTGGAGCTAGCCACTTTAATGCTCTCTTCAAACACGTGTAATTCTGCCCATTCAACCTGCATTTTCTCCACTCTAAAGCCACAGCTCCGACCTATGACAAAGCCCTCATCATCACGTGTAAGGACATGGAACCCCATTTTGTCTTTACTAATAGCTGCATCAATATTCACTTTGACTTTATCGATAGGAAGTTTCTCCCACTTCTTCTACACCATTTGAGATGGTAAAATAGGTATGTTCATCATGTTATGGATGTGGAACTCTTGCTAAGGCTTTTATCCCTCTCTCAAATACCTCATTACCCCTGAACAACATATTATTTCTATTGTTCCAGCTGTTCCAGGATTCTTATCCCTTCTTTCAACCAGTCAATACAACTAGTAAAATAGTAATCAATAAGTCTCCTATTCGGACCCTAGCATTTGGACAGTCCTTTAGGGCATGAGCAAGGGTTTCCCTTTTTTCACTATACTTGAAACATTGTCGATCGGTATGCTTGCGTATCGAAGCTATCTTGTCTTTCGTAGGGAGGAGATCATAACCCAATCTCCAAGCAAACACTCTAACTTTTAGAAGAGTTTTAAGTTTCCAAATTGTTCTCCAAAAAAATCTATGAGGACCCATGCCAACATTTTTGAGAAGAAGCCATAAATAAGCGGTTTTCGAAGAATAGTATTCATGAGGGTTTTGGAACCAACTTAAGCTATCGTTTGAGTCATTGGGAAAGAAAGGGAGATTGCAAATTCGATCACCCATGTAGCTATCATAAATTTTATTAACTCAGCTAACCTTCCAGCACGTGTTATCTTTATCCTACAACTCATGCACCTTCCTCTCATGCACAATTTGATCAGTTTCATAAATCCAGTCATTGTTGAGTCCTTCGAAACCCCAATATTCCTTATGAGTGTCAATTTTACCACCGCTCCCTATTTTCCTTTCGAAACAGTCTTTAAGAATACTTGCTGCTATAGCAATGTTATTCCACATGAATGATGGTTTGTCAACCTTTTTAGACTGAAAAATGTCACCCTCGGGGAAGTATTTAGCACTAAGAACCTTATAGCATAAGGTGTCCTTGTTCTTAAGAAGCCTTCACACCTGTCTGCTGAGAAGGGCAATGTTCAGTCTTCTTTGTATAGGATAATCCTTCAATGTTGTTGGCAACAATAAAAGAAGTCCCCCTTTACCCTTTATTTAAAGTGCTTGTGATAGTAGGCACTACAAGGGTCACAAGGTAATTTTTATTACTTCCTCAAAGTTAGTTGGACTATCTTTCTTCTTAGTAGTAAAAGGTGTAGTGGCATTACAGTTAAGAAAAAAAGATTCCTAGAATGAGAAATCACACTTATTATAACATCATGAGATCGGGTCAGGAAGTTTTGCCTTCGCAAGTGAGTGTTTGGCAAGATTAGGCGAGCTGGAGGTTCACTAAAAAGAGTGTTAGCAAGAAGTTTGCAAGTGGCAGTGTAGACCAAAACAAGTGGTAAGGGGGTTCACCAGACTTTTTGCTAGTAAGAGTTCACCAGGTAAGGTTCAGATCGGGGTTTGCTAGTCAAGCTGCAAACTGGGGTTTTCCAATCAAAGATACAATCAGACTCAAATTAGAAAATAAAGATTTGGTGTATTTGGGGATACTCTACATGCAAGTGTCACGGGGCTAGATCTTTCGTCTCGCGATCCGTACAGCCTTAGGCAATCTGTTTGTCCAAACTCACCTAAGTTAGCCTTTACTCAAGTGAGGATTCCTTAAGAACTCCTCCAAGGCTCCAATTTGTAGAGCAAAAGTGATTTATGCGAAAAGAAGCTTACAAAGAACAACAAAAATGGTGCACACAAGGTGTTTGAGTAAATGCTCTTAATATTATCTTATTCACAAAGAATAATGAAACAATGAATGGAGTGAGTAAAAATGAATGGGAGGCTCTATATTTATAGTAGAGCTCCCCCAAAATCGACGGTCAAGATACATTTACATCAACGAATGAGATTAACTATATCCCTTGATTTTAGGGATTTATAAGATATGCCTTATCAAATCTAATCCTTACAAGATATTATTCTATCAATCTTCTAAGATTAGTTACCAAAATAGCCTAAGTTGCCAAATCTCTATTATAGGGCCAACCGGGCTTCAATCTGATAGACTTCTCCAACAGCTTATTGAATCGGGACAGTTCTTGCGGGCCAAATGATCCCCATCTACACAATAGACCTCCATCGGATGTATTTGGTGCGATGGTCTCGAGCTTTGAACTACAGCCCATGACACAAGTAACACCTTTTTTAAGTTAGGTAGGGTATCTTAAGATTTCCATGACACTTAGATCAATAAATACGAACCTTAATTCATGAGATTTCTCTTATTGAATATTCTGCCATCAAATCTCTATTTTGAGTTAAATTTGTAGAACCTAAGGTAAGTCTTATCCTATTAGGTTTGATTGTCCAGAAAGCTAGGTTCACTTGCATGTGTGAATTTTGTTTAAGTAACTTGTGTGTGTTTTTATTGCAAATGAGTAGGACCATCTACCTGTAAGGATAAATGCAAAACTAAGCTTGTTTAATTCTCAGTTTTCGGTGAGTGATCGAGGATTTATAAAAATTATGCAAAACTGTCATTTTTTTTAGTATGAGTGATCTGAGGTTCATCATAAGTATGTTCACTATCATGGTTTTAGGTATGAATGTTTAAGGTTCGTATCTTTTTGTGAGAACTGTGATGGTTTTCAAGAACATTGTTTTTAAACTAAGTTCCAAAAGTAAGTTTTTTTTTTTTAAAAAAAAACCAATTTTCAGGTTCTAAGACTTTTTTTTTTGAAACGTGTTTTTAAGTCTGAGTTTCAAAAATATGTTTTATAGGAGTTACAAAGCGGGCCGATGTTTTTAAGTGTGTTTTATAGAATGATTTTGTAAACTTTATTTTTACGAGTTTTTGTGCAAGCTCTTTATAAGTGTTTTCAAGTAAGCTCTATGCCAGCTCTCTGTATGTCTCTATACGTGCTCCATTTTGAGCCTTGTTGGATATATTGGTCTACCAAAGGATTGTGAGTACTCACCTATAAGCTTTTGAGTAAAGCTTTTCTGTGATTTTGGGTGTTGAGGCTTTGGGACATGTAGAGAGATAAAGGAATATTGAGCTACGCTCTATTCACTGGGACACGTTTGTGTATAAGAGAGTGTATTGCCTCATGATGCACTTATGGAACATGTTTTCTGGACTCTTTGAGTCATTCTGAGGTGTTATAAGAAGATTAGTATATCCAATGAGACAATATTCTGATAAGTGAACAGATCTTATGACCTAAGGCAAACCTTGTTTATGTTTTTTAATAAGTATGTACGAACCAGTCTCTCGACCTAAGGCAGACCTTGTTCATGTTTTCTGATAAGTATGTGCCAACCAGTCTTGTGACCTAAGGCGGACCTTTTTGAGTTTCCTGAAAAGTATGTGCGAGTTGGCTTCGCGACCTAAGGCAAACCTAGACTTGAGTTTTTAAATTTTTGTTTAAGCTAAATAGGCCTTGCAACTTAAGGTGTGCCCTGTTAGCAAACTTTGAGATTCAACTACTAAGTTTTTGAAACTACTTTTACAAAACTTATGTTTTCTGACAAGATTTGCAATCTAGGTCTCACAATCTCACCCGCGAACCTAGTACGCAAAACTATTTTAAGTCTAAGTCTTCTTTCTGTTTTAAGCTCTGTTTTTAAGCATACCATGTGGATTTCAGGTTATTCACTAAGTTCGTAATGAATTCACCCACTCCTCTATTACTTCGCAGGTAAGTAAGTCACAGATAGCAATGACAAGGTCGATGACTTGGAAAGGCTCACTCTTGAATTGATATTGGCGAACTTGGAAAATTTGGCGATGGGGTTTATTTAATTATGTAAGTTAGAATTACCATAAGTTGACTTTGTTCGAAATAATCTCTTTTATATTAAGTCTACTTGTTGTTGTGAACCATATCTGAAATATCTTATTATTATTATGAATAAAGATTAATGTTTATTCATGCATAAGTGTTATGTATATTTCCTTGGCTATAATATGCAAGTCAGACTTGTTGAAAGTACAATTTTTTTATGACCTTGATAATTACATGTGTACGCTTGACTTAGCAAGCCCATATATGTGTGCGAACTCATGTATTTATATGAACTCCACAAAAGTATGGTAACCTTTGCATGTATGTTTCCTATGTAAGTGAAGTTTGTTTATATGCGAACCTTTAACGTGTGTTCATGTTTTTAAGTTATGTAATGATCGAAATGTTGACGATTAGCGAACCTATGTTTTTGGTGTGAATTGTGAATTTAACTCGTGTTAGATACTTGATGGTCGTGAAACTAACTAAAAATCTGACTTAAGGATACCGCACCTATCGAATAGTAGTATAGTTATGGTGAGACCAGAAATATCGTATCCACGAGGACTAAAAGTACTAATTAAAGGATGTTTTTAAACTAAACTAATTTTCTAATTTAACTAAGATTACGAAAGAGATGAAAGTTGGAAAATACTTTAGAAAAACCAATGGAGAAGACAATGCCCAAGAAAGAATCCACCTAGACTTCACTTATTACCTTTGACTTAGATGATTTATTCACTTGACTTATTCCGTAGAAATTCTTGATTTATGATATTATCCCTTTTGAGACTAAAAACAACTGACTCTAGGTTGATTAATCGAAATCTCTTTCTAATTAAAACCCCTATTGTTGCAATAACTCGATCTATGGATTCCCTTATTAGATTTGACTTTAATCCGACATATTTATGTCGTCCTATCTCTAGGATTGCATGTAACTCTGCTTAATTATGAATGATCTACTCTTAAACAGGGACTTTTCCTCTACTGAATAAGCACATCAAAAACCTGAATTAATATCCTGGAATATTAAAGCAAGAATTAAAACTCACAATTAAGAATAAGAACAAGTATTTATCATATAAATCAAATAGTAATAAGATTCGTCTTAGGTTTCATCTCCCTTAGGTTTTTAGGGAGTTTAGTTCATAATATTAATAGAAAGCATCTCAAAGTTTGGAAAACAACAAAACATAAAGAAACCCAAAGAACTTCTAGGAAATTGGATGGAAATCTTCAGTCTTGATGTAAATCTTGGCTCTGAGGTGATTCCGATGGCTATTCTCGAGTATTTTCTGCCTCCAACTCTATCTATCCCCTTTAATCCTCTTCTAGGTTGTTTATATAGGCTTTAGAATGCTTCAAAACCCTCAAAAGTGGCCATTTCCGAGTAGAATTAGACTTGGGATCTACAGGGACACGGCTGTGTGCCATACCTGTGTGCATGTTGTCAAGCCGTGTGTAATTTTGAGTTGGTTTTTAGTCAACACGAGCATGAAACACGGGCATGTGGTCTACCCATGTGCCTCACACGGGCGTGTGGTTTACCAGTGTGAAAGTGCCTAGGCCGTGTGAAACACTGTTTTAAGCCCAATTCATCCGTTTTAGGCCTATTTTTCGCTCTTTTTACTATCCTAAGCTCTCCTGAGTATAAAACGTGAAATTAAAGGATTAGGAGCATCGAATTCACTAAAACCAAGGAAAAATCATTCATAAATATGCTAAGCATGGGGTAAAAATATGTATAAATTACAGTTTATCAATACTATTACGCGAACTATTGTTATTTAATGTTTGCGAACTATTCAGTCTTGTTGATGTTAAGACTTGCAAACCTTTCTTTGTGGTTTTATAAACTTGCATGATTTTCACTGTGTGTGAATTATTTTCGCTGCTTTGTCTTAACTTATGAAATTATCTGCTATTATTAAGTGGTGTGTTGGAGGTCCGGTTAGGAGTTAACGGAGAGTCACTTTGGTGGCTAATATAGCTCACCATATTCAGGTTACACCTACTCAACTAGGTTTGGGTTGTTACACTTATCATGATCTTTTTTGCATTTTCTAAAATCCAAAGTCCAAAAAACCTATCTAAAGTTAGGTTTGCTGTAGTCAACCAACTTATATGTTTTGCATAGCTCTCTAGTAATTACTAATAAACCCTAGGTTATTTTTAATTTACGTGTTTTCGATTCTTCATTCATAAGTGTCAGATTGGTGTGTAAGGAAGAAAACTTCCTGGGTCTAGGTTTAATGTTACTGTTTCATGCATGCATGTTTAAATTCGATGAAGTAGTAATCTGATATGTCTAAATGACCTTATTTTTAGCTCAAGATGCTACTGAAGGTCCGAGTGACAAAGGCAAAGGACCTGCTGTTTAGACTTTGTTATTTTTCTAGTGAGTTCCTTTTTACTTCCATGTGTTGTGATTATTTTTACTTTATCATATTGTAAGGTAATTATTCCTACTCTATAAAGGATGATCAATGTATGTATGTGTGAATAATGGTTGTTTGTCCAGAGTCATTATTCTGAGTTTTGTATATGTCTGGGATAAGAAGTATGGGTCATTTTCATGTTAAGTCACTGCCATCTACTTCTAATATGAATGATATGATATGGACTGATCTACGAAAATGGAGTTAAAGGAAATAAATTATGTAGCCTTCGGTAGGGCAAATATATATCGCAAACTAGATTGGCATAACACAATTAAACAGGCTACTGAATGATTTTGAAATGGGGAGCAATAAGGAGAGAATGTAAATGAATGAAATGAAAACATCTGATATGAATCTGGCTCTGAAATCTGCTTATCTGGCTAGCATGAAAATATAATGTCTATTTATATTGTGTTGGCATATAGTATTCGCCCATATTACACGCCATTGGCGCACTAAGTCTGTCTGGGTTCTGTATATGCCATTGAGCATACTCTGTAATGTTGAGAGATTCCTTTGAAAGACTGGACTGTGCTATTAGTATTTTGCTTAAGATCTCTATGGAACTCACTAAATTCTTTTAAACTTACCTCGTTCCCCTTTATTTGTATTTTGCTCAAGGACTACGCCAGAGGACATCTGCTGTTGTGAGACATCTTTTATTTGTACAATGCATGACATATGAAAGGTGATGTCTAGTTGTATTTTGAGATGGAATTGTAATTACCTTAACAATTACACAAACAAGAAACAAAAAATTTGTTTTTACAGTTTTACAATAATTACTTTAACAATTAGAACTAAAATTTTTAAATGATTTAGACCGAATAAAAATTGTAGGAAACAAATATGAATTTAGTTTAACAAAAACCTATTAGCATCTAGTAATATTATATTATAGATAATTTGATTAGGAGTTTCTTTTATATATTTTAATAATCAGTTTATAACTTGCCAATATTCAAGAAGTTGGTATGCTTAATTTTTACAATTAATTAAAATCTATAACAAAATAATCAAAAGAAACACAATATATAAATCCACGCAAAAATCAAAGCTCAAATATACGAATTACATACCAAAAATTGTAATATTCTTCAAGTGCTGGAATTATCATGGTTAAACTTCATCTTTGGGTTTTTATCATCTTAATTTATTTATTAGAATTTGGTTATGGCGATGTGATTGAAGTGGCGCAATTGAAAATTAACCAAAAAGATCTTATGAAGCATTTATCATTAGTAGATATCAAAATTGCTTTGCCAGCTATTTATGTATTCGGTGACTCTTTTATTGACAATGTAAACAATAAAGCAGTTTTGGGAAATAAAGATGCAATTGAAGGAGGTTATTTGCCATTTGGAATTGATTTTGATGGAAAACCTACTGGTCAAGTCACCAATGGTAGAATTGGAGTAGATTTCATTGGTATGACACAAAAGTAAAATTACATTTTACTTTAATTCATTTTATTATATATATTCTTGAGTTGATATCTACTATTCTCTTTCATTATTATTAGATAAAGTAATTCTATTTTAATTATTTCTTTGAGATAGATTCCTATCTACAAAGGGTGAGGATGGCCTAGGCCAGGTTGTGTTTGGGTCGAGCTTGTATACTTTACACGCTAAATCAATGCTTGTCGAAACCTAGATCGAGGTGATATATGGGCTTCAAATGTTGGCTTGGACCTTGAATGTTAGAGCCTAAACTCGTTCATATTTTAAACATGTCTAGCTTCTTTTGCTCAAATTCATTTCTGAGGTCTAATATTTTGTCCAAAACTTCCAAAATTTCTGGCAAGACATTGAACTTGGTCGAGTAAATTGTCCCTTGAACATAGCTATTGTTTACACTATAATATTCTTCCAAAATAACTTTTTAACATTTTTTTAACTATTAGTATGAACTTTTAGTATTTTTTTTCAATCAGAATTTTTAACAAACATTTCTTTTTCCTAACCTAACTTACTCAATCTGATCCCAAAACTATTTGAATCATTATAATTTACAATATTTTAAACACAAAGACTAGATGATATCAATCCATATTCCTAAATAATTCTTCTCTTAGTCAAATGATTTAGTAATAATAATCTAATTTTGAATAGAAATATAAGCTCATGTCTGTATATGTTTGTGTGCAAGAATTCCAATTAATTTCCTTTTCGATAAACAATTTTTTTTTCTTTTTCATATTACAGCTACAGTGGCAGGTTTGCCATACCCACCACCAATTATGGGTATGTCTAAGATAGATAGAAAAAGAATTCGAACTGGTGTTAATTATGCATCAGAATCTTCTAGGCTTCTCCCTTAAAATCGACATTTTTTGGTAAAACACTAATATTGAACCATTTAAGTTGACTTTTTTTTTAATGTAGATAACACACTAACTATATATATTCATGATTTGGATTTGGATATTATTTATAGCATAAGAATGTCATCAACTTCTTTCAATAAGTAGACTTTTTTGAGAACACCACAATGGAAGACTTGAAAAGCAAATTTGATTACTGTAAAGGCTTTACTCAATACCTTTCCAAGTCTCTATTTTTCATCCATCACGTAGGCAATGACTTAGGTCTTACCTTTGAAGTTGAAATGGCGAAAAAGTACTCTATTGATAAATATGCCGAACTTCTCATTAAAGAGTTTTCCAAGCAATTGAAGGTAAAATGATAGATATAATAATTGGGTTTTGCAAACACATTCTTACGACCCATATTAGACAGACTGATTTTATATCATTAAATAGATAAACTAACCCTTTTACACAAATATTTCTTTTAATGTCTAATGACTTTTACATTTTACAATGCAGAGATTATATACACTAGGTGGTCGCAAATTTTTTGTAAGCAATGTATCACCATTAGGATGCTCACCATTTAGCATAAATACAAAAAATCACAGTGGGCCATGTGTCGAAGAAATAAACAATCGTGTATCATTTTACAATAACCTCTTTCCTAGTTTGTTGAAAAATTTGCAATCCACTCTTTCAGGCTCTAAATTCGTTCTTGGAGATATTTACAAGGTATTTAAAGATGTGTTCGAAATGCCTGAATCTTATGGTGAGTAAACACTATTTAGCAATAATCCTTAAAACTACAAATAAATTAACTTTTATGTGAGATATTTTGGATTTTGAATGACAGATAAATATGTGTATATTTGTATATGCAGGATTTAAGTATGTGAAGACTTCATGTTGCATTGATAACAATGGGACTAAAATTCAAGTTTGCACTCTAAATATTGCTCTATGTAAAGATAGAAAGAGTCGTGTGTTCTTCGACCCATTCTACCCAAGTGAAACTATGTATTTCCTTTGGGCCAGGCGTTTCTTGAAGGACTCCTCCGTTTGTTCACCTATCAACTTGATTCAATTAATGCAGGCATAATTATAGGCACTAGTGAATGCATGTTATGTCTTTTATTTCTTTCATATCAATCATGCAAGCATAAACATAAGTTATTAAATGTAACACCCAAACCCGGCCTATACGTTATGGCCAGATTTAGCGATGTCACATGGAATGGGGTTTGAAATCAAGATTGATAAGTTAAAACTGTTCCAGTTAATTAGCTTTTATTTAATTTGGAAGAACGTGAACTAGCTGATTTGCTTTAAAACATGTCTTTTAAGCAGAAGCTTTTGAAACCAATTATTTTACAAAACCGAAGATCTTAGTTTTTAGAAAAAATCGTGTTTTGTTGAGTTGCAGTTTAAAAATCCATAAAAACAGTATAAAATCCCAATTTAAACCAAATAGTCCAAAGTCCCAACATTACAATAATAAATACCCAAATATAATATAAAATCAAAAGTTGTAATAAAGCAGTTTAGTAGTGGTGGTCACCGTCGAGCCCTTTGCTGCACCGATCCTCCTAATTCTGGGGATTACCTGTACATAAAAAAAGGGGTGAGTTTTTGCAAACTCAGTGTGTAATCCCCACAGAAAACATACATATAGATACACATCAGAAAATAATCAATTACAGTCTGGGGCCTAAGCCCATTACAGATTTAGTTTGGGCCTTAGCCTATTCGGATATAGTCTCAGATAAAATTTAGGGCCTTGGCCCATCTCAGATACAATATGCAATAGCAGAAAATTAGAATCCTACCCACCAGCCTCAACACACCATCTCTGTCCATCCCTACACACCATGTGGAGATTAAATCAACCCACCCATCCCTACACACCATGCTGTACCGAAATACGGCACATAATCAGAAATTTGCAGCAGAGCTACCAGATAACAGGCTTAATAGCCTTTCAGACACTTCCTCCAGATAACAATAACCCACCCTGATGCAATGCACCATAGAAATGATGTCATGCTATTATGCAATTACAGTACATACATTCAGATATCATAATTCATGCTCGGTATAGAAATCAGACAGACAGATCACTCGTATAGAGGTCTAAGCAGGGTTTACCGACCCTTTAGTAGGTCCACAGTCGACTTGGGTGAGCCGTGCAACCTTAGACAACTTTTCAAAAAGATAAGCTCACACGCCCGTGTGGCCCACACGGCCCAAATTAGCCTTGGCCGTGTGATTCATTTTTAATGTAACCCATGCTAGCTAAATATTCATATATTTTTTCGCTATTTACTTATATGTTTATTCAAAGTTGTCTACTTGAGTCATTGTCACTTAATTATTTATATCTTGAGCTATAAGATTCCAAATTAAGATCCGCTTGGTGTTTTTGAAACTAGTCTCACATACCTTTCTACCATAAAATTTTTAGAATTTATAGTTTATCAAATAAGTACATTAAAATCTTCAAATTTATCCCTATTCTACTGTTTGACAGCTTCAACCATTATTTATCTCTTAGTACAGAATTTGGATGATGTTTCCATTTGTTTCTCTTGAAAATAGACTCATTAAGGATTTAAACATATAAATTTAAGCCCATAATTATTTTTTTAAAATTTTTGATGATTTTTCGAAGTCAGGATAGGGGAACCTGAAATCATTCTGACCTTGTCTCATAAAATTTATTATAACTCATAATTTACAATTTCATTGCTTACAATATTTCTTCCATGAAAAACTAGACTCAATAAAATTTAATTTAATATTTTATTCAACCCCTAACTCAATTTCCACTATTTTTGATGATTTTTCAAAGTTAGACTACTGCTGTTGTCCAAAACTATTTTAGTGCAAAATGTTGATTTCCAAGTTTATAACACCCTTATTTCCTTTCTCTACAATTTTTTCGTATCATTTTCTCTTATTTCTCTTATTTCTTGACAACAAACAATTTCAAATTTTCGCCGAATCCCGTTTTCTACTTTTTGGGTACACACCTGTTATCGATTCCTTGTGCTAAGTAACCCGAGCCTTCAAAAACCTATATTTGACTAATATATCCCTTAATTAATCACTTGATTCGTTAATCAAACCAAATATCCCTAACATAAAACTCGAAAAACTAAACCAACAATGATTCGAAAACTTACCGTGACGATCTGATAACCAGTCGTCTCCACATACTGGGATATCCGCTTAAAACCTTTGAACATCACTTAAACGAGAGTAAAACGAACCCTTTTGTTAATTGCCTAATCAAAATATGATAACTAAGGGGAAAAATTCCACTTACCAAAACAGATGAAGTCGAAAGTTGCACCCAAAGAGATGACTCGCAAAAAATATAGAAACGAAAATAGTAGGGGAAAGAGAAGAGAATTTCGACTATAAAGCAAGAGATCAACCAATCAAGAAAACGAAAAGAGAGGGGAAAGAGAAGAAATAAGATTCGGCCAAAGGGGAACAAAAACCAAAAGTGAACAAGAAGGGAGAAGAAATAGCAATAACTTCTCCCCAATTATCTCCTAAAAACACTCCCTATTAACCCACTAAAACACAACTACTCAGTAGTCCAGTTTAATTTAAACTCCACCACGCCACACGCCTCAAACAAAAATTAATTCCCCTACTTGTGCAGGGACTCAAACAAAAGACCTCCTACACACTAATACTCCGTTTAACCATTAGACCAGCAGGCCCATTCTAATATACTTTTACCAGCAATCAAATAAAAGCCTACTGAACAAGAGTAAGGCCTAATTCTTTCAAAATACCAAGATTTGCCCAAGCGAAGGTTTGAACTTCGGGCGTTACATTAAATGCACTCGGATCTATATATCAATGATAAACTGTAATTTATACATATTTTTATCCCATACTTAGCACATTTTATGGATGATTTCTCCTTAGATTTGGTGAATTTGATGCTCCTAATCATTTAATTTCATGTTTTACACTTAGGTGAGCATAGGAGAGAAAAAGGGCCGAGAAACGGGCCAAAAACAAAGAAAAACGGGACAACATAGGAAAACAACATTGCCTAGACTTCCTTACACGGGCGTGTCACACGGCCGGTCAATTTGGCAGGATCGAAGCATGACTTACACGGGTAGACCACACGCTCGTGTCTATTTAATAGCTTTGACCACGGGCTGGAGTAATCGCACATGGGCGTGTCCCTGTCAAGCCTAAGTTGAGTCCAATTCGGAAAAGGGCACTTTTGAGGGCTTCTAAGCATCCTAAAGCCTATAAAAACACCCTAAAGGAGGAGGAGAAGATGACACAGAGTAGGAAGCAAGGAATTACTCAAGGAAAGCCGATAGATCCATCTCAAGATCCGGATTTATCATCAAGACTGATGATCTCCCTTCAAGTTCCTTTAGAAGTTTTGGGTTTTTTTATGTTTTGTTATCTTTATGATTTTTAGTTGTTTTTTTTCATAAATATGAACTAAACCCCCTAAATATCTAAAGGGAATAAAATCTAAGATAGATCTTGTTATTATTATCTAATTGTATGATAAATATTTGACTTGTTCTTAATTATGTGTTCTTAATTCTTGTTTTAATATTCCAGGATATTGATTCAAGTTAACGCTCTTATTCAGAGGAGGAATAGACCTTGTCTAAGAGTAAAATCGTCATAACTAAGCGGAATTGATTGCACGCCTAAAGATAGGGTGACAAGATTTTGCCGGATTAGGGTGAAACCTAATACGGGAATCCATAGATCGAGTTAATGCAATTCTAGGGTGTTAATTAGAAAGAGATTTCAGTTATTCAACCTAGGGTTAGACGTTATTAGTCTCGAGAGAGATAAAAATATAACTTAGGGATTTCTATGGATCTAGTCAAATGAATAAATCGTCTGATTTAGAGTCAAATAACAAGTGAAGTTTAGGTGGATTTTTCCTTAGGTATTGTCTCAATCAATCGAATTTTCCCAAAAGTATTTTCCTAAGTTTTCTTTCTGTGCATTCTTAGTTAGTAATTAGTTTAGATAACCAAACCTCTTAATTTTTAGGCTAGATAATAAAAAGGAAGTAAATACTAGTACTCGAAGTTCCTTTAGGTTCGACAATCCGGTCTTGCTTAGCTATACTACTGTTCGATAGGTACACTTGCCTTAATCGTGATAATAAGTTGGTCTCAAGAACAATTGATTTATAAATCTTTAAAACCTGTTACAAATATCACGCATCAGTCAATGACAACCCTACATTAAAATTGTGTTCAAAATCACCAAATCTCCTAGTCAAGTATCTTTAATTTTAATTCAAAATGCTTCAATTTTTTCTCGAGGAATGGAAAAAGAGAGAAAATAAGTTATTTGTATACCTCCACTTTTTCTAAGGCCCCCTGATCAATACTCCTTCTCTAGTTTCCCTTTTATAACATAAATTTGAACTAGGTTCTTCTTACCACTCTTGTAATCTTGCTTGCAGCTAAGATAACATTATTTTTTATCTAAAGCGACATCTTCAACCCCATCATTTTGTTCCAAGCAACACGCCATCATGTTATTTTTTAGGATTGTTAAATTATTGTTATCTCACAATTACTATTACAAGGCATTGTAAACTCAAAATTATTTAGGATTTTTCTATATATTTTTACCACCTTTTGATTTAATAAATATGTTAATCTTGAATAATTGTTACTGAATTAAGTGAATTTTACTTAAATATTAATCTGGACATAAATTTATAAAGTATGTGAAATTATGCTTTATTACATGATTTTTATGCATAATTTATATTATTTCATGTTAATTATTAATATGTGAATTTTCACTATGCAGTAGGACCATGGAAGACGAGATTAATATAAATGTTTCATGGACATGCACATACCCATTCTATTTGGATGGCAAGATCATGTAAAACTAGGTTATAAGGATGTCAATTTGACCTAGTAGAAGTGTTGCTATATGATAGACATGTCTGATTAATGTTAGAATTTATAAAATCAATATACAATATAACTTAATAAACCGGGATCTGTCATGTCAAATCATTAAGAATAAATCAAGAACAAAACTAGATGCGGAAGCGTACGTGAATCCATGGATTCCTTGAAACTTTCTGGAACTTGGGGATTTGATATTCCAAATTAGCACACAAGAAATTCAGAGAATATCTGCTCTCTCTTTCCTAATGATGGGATATTAGAAAAGATATCTTGTGTATAATTTGAGGACCATAATCTTAATATTTATAACCTTAGCATATTAGTTCTAATCAAATTCTAATTAGCCCATTATTAATTAGAATTTGATTAGAAGAGTATCTACACATATTTGACCCATACTTTATTTAATAATTAAAAGCCCAATAAAATTCTAACCAAATTAGATCACTTTTAATTTGGGTTAACCTATCATGATAGTAAATGATAACATGTAATTATCCTTATTATATATGTGATGTCCAAATTTTCCAACAATTAATTATTGGATCAAGAAACTATCTAACAAAGAGGAATTAAAGCCCAATTTCGACACAAGCAAATGGCTACCCAAAAATAAGATTTGGCATATTTTGTTGAAGGTCCTTGCAGTTGGAAATATGTCAGAAATCGGTACAGAAGTTTATCTTTTGAAATCGTCCACCTTATGGCTATTAATATCAAAGTTTTGAATTCAAAATAAAGCAACCAAGTCATCCCCTTTTCCACAATTTGTGGCCAGCCAGGCATGAGAGAAAATGAAGGATTTTCAAAAGCTATTTTTAGTAAACTTCACCCTTACCTTCACCTATAAATACCATACAAATCCCACTTCTCAAATCATCTATTAATTCCTCATAACGCATCCATCATTCTTTATTCATAGTATCCTTTCATTTTCTCTTTTTTTTTTTCATTTCCATTCCATTTCCCCTTCTATTTTAGTCAACGAAACCCTAGTCAAGATCATCTTTTGGCCGACCACCTTGAGAAACCCTTAGCAAAGGAGCAACGGGTGGATTGGAGGAACACCTCAGTCAGAAAGATCCAAAAGGGTGCTGAATTAAATTAGAATTTACTCTTTCCTCCTTGTTGTTTAATTTAAACATGTTTGCTAAGTGTTCATTGATCTTTCAATGAATAATGATAGCTTAATTTTGCATAGTTAGGACGGTTATGTTAATTAAATAATATTTGTTTGATTCATGTTTTACGTGTTTGCGCCTCAATTGATCATGTTTTCAATTAAAATCAAGATGTATTTCATCCATATGTGATTGGATGCATTTAGATGAGCTGAGCGATCCTAACCAGATGACGGCTAGTAGACACATAATTGAAAAGTGCAATGCTCAATTTAGATTATTAAACCCGACTAAATTAGAGGTTCATAATATCTTTAGTTAGCTCTATTATCTTGCATAGTTTTTAGGTTTATGTGATAAAACTATTTCAAACGTAAATGTCCCTATTACCTCGCATAAATGCTAAGAAACCCTTAGTTTAATATGATCAGTAAAATGCATATTTCACTAAGTAAAAGCTTTCGAAAGGACTTAATTTGGTTTCCAAACTCATGAAAGATCGAGTTGCCATGGAATAATTTTCGAACACTATAAAGCATGATGAAAATGAATAAAGTTGATTAAAATAATTATCCTAGCCTATTTATGTTGATTGTTTTTGTTGCTAAAGCCCATCCATTTATTCATTTAGATAGTTTGTATACTTAGATGAAAATTGGATTAGGGATCAATTTTGCATCTAAATAATTTAATCATCACCATTCAATTTATTATGTTTTTTTACATTAAATTGTTAACTATAATTTTGTAAATAATTGATTAACACACACAGTCCCTATAGAGACAATAACTCATTTTACTTACTTATTACTTGAACGAATGTGTACAATTGCACAAAAATTCCGTTACAAGTTTTTGGCGCTGTTTCCAAGAACTGTTGCCTTAATCATTCTTTGTGAAATTATTTTTGCAGTTTGGTTTTTATTTAGTTTCTAACATTACTAATTTATTCTTTTTCTTTAATTATGATTTATTTATCAGGTGTTTATGAACATAGATCGAATCATTGATCAATTACCTGTAGACCCTGAAATTGAGTGAACATTTAGATAGAGAAGACGCTAGAGATTAGCTCAAAGACAAATTGAGATGAACTGTAACAGCCCGTTTTTAGTGAAATCAGAACAGTGGTTTTGGGACCACAAATCTGAGTTTAAAAAAAATATTTTATAATTATTTCATTGCCTACAGTATGATAGAAATACCGTATAAATATTTTGTTAAGAAATTTTACCGTTTACATGTTCAATTTGATAAAAATATACTAAATTGCGTAAAGTACAAAAGTTGAGTTCTAATAGCTAAAGGTATTAAATAGCTATAGAACTTTAAAGCGGAGGTCCTTATATGGTAATTAGAACATTAAATGTGATAATGGATGTACATGGCTTGGCATTAGTGTAATTTTTAAAGTTAATTAAGGTTAATTTTGTAAATATGCAATAAATGATAAAACAAATAAAACCAAATTTGCTATCACCTTAATCCATCTTTTTTTTCAACCGAAGATTGAAGGAAGAGAGCCATTTTTGTTCAACTCAGGTTCAACTACTTTGAAGCTCAATTGGTGAGTGATTTTTGTCCTATTTTTAATGATTTTTAAGTTTTCGGGATTATTGTAGCTTAATCTAGCTAGCCCGGGGACTAATTTCTAAATCTGTTAAAGTATTTGAGTTTTTCCATTGATGAGCATGTTAGATTTTTGAAGTTTAATGGTAGAAAATGAATGGCTGTTGTTAGATAAACAATTTTTGTAAGGAATTTTTGATGAAATTATTTATTAGGGCTTAAATTAAAAAATATGATAAATTGTGTGGTAAATTTTTAAATTTTTGGAATATATGGGCTACTATAAACATGTTTATAATTCGGCTACGCTTGGGTAGGGATAAAATTGAATGAATTTCATTTTCCAAACCTAGGGAATAAATTGCAAAGAATTAAAAGTATAGGGAAAATGGTAATTTTCCCAAGAATGTGTATTGGACTAAATTGAATATGAATTATATTGAATTAAGTTAACTTCATTCGTATAGATCCGGTTGGACCTCGTACGGAGTTAGATCGAGGCGAAGAGAAAATTTCGGATTAGTCGCCTCTATCTCTACGAACATTCGTCAAGGTGAGTTTGTGTAATTAAATTGTGTAATTATATGCTTTGATTGAATTAGATGTATGTTATTTGCATTATCCTCATATATGAATATCGATCGCATATCTGGCATCGTACGATGATTATCGATCCCCATTTGAACCTTAGGAATTTGAAGGAATACAAATGACATGTCATTAGGATTACCGAGTTCAGCTCTTATAAGCTTACAGATACTCAGCTCATACGAGCTTACCATTATTTAGCTCGGAAGAGCTTACCGATATTCTGTTTGGAGGAGCTTACCATTGTTTAGCTCAGAGGAGCTTACCGTTTACAGCTCATATGAGCATACATGTACATGAATTGACGGATTACAGTTCAGTACACCTTGTATATGCTAACCGCGTATCCAACGATATTCTAAATGGTTCAATGGGAACAGTTTTGTCTCAAGTTTATATGATTTCAATACGAACTAGTACAGGTATTTACATGAATTACATGGAAATGGTTTGTATATGATATATGGATACATGATATTGATGTTACATGTATATGGAGTTTGAATAGTTGTTGAACTCATACTTGATTCTTGGTTTTTATATGAATTATACGGCTAATATGGTTGATGAATATGTGTTAGGCTTTTGGCCAAATTGAGTGAGATATGCTTTGGGTTTACTTACGATAAATGTGATTAAAATGGTAAGTTAAATTCTCTATTTTACGAACTTACTAAGCTTAAATGCTTACTCTGTATTATTTTTTCATGTTTTATAGTGATTCGGGAGCTCGTTTGGGTTGGAAGCTTGTCGGAGCTATATCACACTATCCATCAGTTTTATTGGTACTTTCAGTTATTTAATTTCGGTTATAATGACATGTATAAGTTAATTTGGCCAATGTTGGCATATATGTGTTTGCTGAGATTAGCCATTTATATGGCTTGTGTTTGGTATATTTTGATGTGTATATATATGTGGCCTTATCATGTTTGATGTGCATTTTTGGGAGTAGGTTGACGTCATTTTTGGGTGTGAAATGTGGCTTAAAAATGACCTATTTTTGTCCACACGGGTAGAGACACGAGCGTGTGTCTCAGCCGTGTGTCCCATGTATCTTTTAAAAGGTGCAAGTCAATATGCTCACACGGCCTAGCACAAAGGCGTGTAGCTTGGCCGTGTGGCATATGTCAGTGAATTACACGGGTTAGGACATGACCGTGTGTCCTTATTTCGAATGCCCATACAGTCTGGCCACACGGTCATGTGAGCTCTGCAGTTTTGAAAATTTTATAAGTTTTCAAAAAATCCTTTGAATCGCCGATTTCGTCTCGATTTGCTTATAAGGTGTATGTTGGGCCTCGAAGGCTCATATTAGTGACAACATGCATATCTATGATTGGTTTCTTTCATGAATGCTATATGTTATGGAATGTTTGAATTTTTGTCCATTTAAATTGTAAACTTTGGTAATACTCTGTAACCCTATTCTAGCGACGGATTCAAGCTAGAGGTGTTACATTTATTGGTATCAGAGCTACGATTTAGTCAATTTTCATACCAACGTAGCATATACGAATCTAGCTATATATGGCATTATTTAACATGTGATAATGTGATATCTCCTGCCCATTTTAAAGTATGTTTTTATATAGCAATAGCATTCAACTGAGCTGATTCTGATGAAGTAGAAAGTAAGGCTCAAGCCTCCGTTCACGGAGTAGCTTCGAGTGGCACGAGGCTCATATCTAAGGGCCGAGAAGGAGAGGCTGAGGAAGCCTTCTTCCAGTTGATGAATGAGTGGTTCACCGAGTTCGTACGAATGAACTCGGCTGCTCAACAACCTCCACCCTCTCTTGTTCCCCAATCAATTCCCATTTTTTTAAAGTACGGAACCAATTCGAGTTAGTAAGCCTCTTTTTGATAAGATTCGTAAGTACGGGGCTGAAGGATTCCGAGCTACTGCTAAAGATAATCCTAAGAGAGCTGAATTCTGGTTAGAGAATACTATCAGGGTTTTGACGAGTTATCTTGTTCCCTGATGGAATGCGTAAAGTGTGCAGTATCTTTATTAAAAGATTAAGCTTACCAGTGGTGGAATACATTAACTTCTATACTACCGAGAGAGAGGATCACTTGGGAATTATTTCAAACCAAGCTCTGCAAGAAATACATCAGTCAGAGGTTTCTAGATCAGAAACGTAAAGAATTTCTAGAGCTCAAGCAGGGCCATAATTTGTTCAATTGAGCAAATATGCTTGAAAGTGTATTCTGACTAAGACTGCAATGTGTAAGCGGTTTGAAGATGGCTTGAACAAGGATATAAAGCTTTTAGTTGGGATCCTTAAGTTGAAAGAGTTTGTTATACTAGTTGATTGGGCACATAAAGCTGAAGAGTTGAGCAAAGAGAAAAGACACGCTGAATTTAAAGTTAGAGATTCAAGAAAGAGATTGATAGAAAAATCGTATCAGTGAGCATCGAAGAAATCTAAAGAACATCACTATCGTTCTACTGCTTTTATAGGATACTCAGTAGAGATAGAGGTACCTGAGACTCCAATCCTAAACCTTAGGCTACATCTGTAGATAGTGTGGGTAGTGTTAGAAACACTAGACCCAAGTGTAAGTACTGTAATAGGCCATATTATGGTGAGTGTTGAATGAAAAATGAAGCATGCTTTAGGTGTAGTTCCTTAGGCCACTGTCTTAGAGATTGCTTAGAGAAATCCAAGAAAGAGAAAGCTCAAACCACGAGGCCAAGCAATACTACTATGAGAGGTAGACCACCTCGTATTCCCAAAAATGTGAATGGTAGTCATGGCGTAACGTAAGACTCTGCTATGAGATCTGAGGCACGAGCACCAGCTAGAGCTTATACTATTTGCGCACGCTAGGATGCTTCTGCGCTAGATGTTATTACTGGTACTTTTTCTCTTTATGATACTAATGTAACTGCTTTGATTGATCCTAGATCCACCCATTCATATGTAAGCATGAATTTGGTGTCTAGTAAGAATTTACCTGTTGAGTCCACTGAATTTGTGGTTAAAGTATTGAACCTCCTAGGCCAGTATGTGCTAGTTGATAAAGTCTGTAAGAATTGTCCTTTGATTAATCAGGGTTTCAATTTTTCGGCTGATTTGATGCTATTATCATTTGATGAATTCGATGTGATTTTGGGCATGGATTGGATAACTTTGCATGATGCTGTGGTAAATTGTAGACGAAATCTTATCATATTGAAATGTCAAAATGGTGAGACGCTTCGTATTGAATCATATAATCTGAGTGAGTTGTCTACTGTGATATCAGCTATGTCAATGTAGAAATATGTGAAAAAAAGTTGTAATGCTTATCTTGCTTATGTACTGGATACTAAAGTGTCTGAATCGAAGATTGAATCAGTACCTTTTTAAGTATTCTGATGTATTTCCAGAGGAGTTACCTAGATTACCGCTGGTCAGAGAGGTTGAGTTTGCTATAGAACTTGTACCGGGAACATCACTGATATCGATAGCACCGTACAAAATGGCTCCTTCTGAGTTTAAAAATTTGAAAGCACAGTTACAAGAGTTGACTGATAGGGGTTTTGCTTGACCTAGTTTTTCACCTTGGGGTGCACCGGTTCTATTTGTCAAGAAAAAGGATGGATCGATGTGATTATACTTTGATTACCGTCAGCTCAACAAAGTTACAATCAAGAACAAATATCCACTCCCTCGTATTGATGATTTGTTTGACCAGTTGAAAGGTGCCACAGTGTTGTCGAAGACTGATATTCATTTTGGCTATTATCAGTTATGAGTGAAAGATTCGGATGTGCTGAAAACTACATTTAGAATTAGGTATAGACACTATGAATTTCTTGTGTTGTTGTTTGATTTAACTAACGCACAAGCAATAATTATGGATTTGATTAACAGAATCTTCAGATCGTATTTAGATAGATTTGTTGTGCTATTTATTGATTATATTTTGATATATTCCCGAGACAAGTCTCAGCATGCCGTGCACTTGAAAATTGTGTTGTAAACTTTGCGAGATAAACAATTGTTTGATAAATTCAGCAAATGTGAGTTTTGGCTCCGAGAAGTTGGTTTTCTAGGACATATAGTATTTGATCGAAGGCATCCGAGTTAATCCGAGTAAAATTTCTGATGTGTCATTGAGAGCACCAAAAATATCCTATTCCATGTAAAATAGTAAAATAACAATAAAGGGGAAGTAAGGTCGAATCCTCAGGGACCGGATTGTACGAATGCTTGTTTCTTGAAATCCTGGACAATTTCTTGGCCAAGAAAACCTGCGTTCTTGAAAAAAAAATTGAATTAAGAATCTGGAGAAATAAAAACAGAATTTAAAGTGAATTAAAATTGTGAAATTAAATAAATTACAGAAATTAAAATGAGGAATATAAAAATAGATAGAGTTGAGAAAAGAGAAAGTTTCTTATGTGGCAAGATTCCAGCCTCCGGTTGTCTCGTTCTGCCTTGGGTTCAATCCTTGGCTTTTAAGTAACCCTTCTCGAGCAGGATAAGCCAGTTATAGTGGAAGAGGATGCCTACGACCACCAGCTCCAAGGATTTAGACTTAAAATTTGGCGGAGCCTGACTCTAGCCAATAATCGCTTTTGTGGGACTATCTTCTGCTAGATCACCTCTTCCCAACGGCGAATACCATGCTGTTTTGTCTCTTGGATTCGCCAACCTCTGACGCAGAAAGCCAAAGAACCGACTGTGCAACCTTCCTAAAACGTACAAAGCGGTCGTTCCTTGCACAAGTTGAAAAGATCACTTATTAAGGGACATGGACGGAAGCGTCGGTCTTGTAATGCGGAGAAGCGATGAATACCCTGTTGAGAAGGCTAAGCGCGGATTCTAAGCCTCATAAACCTTTTTGGAGAATTTTGACAACCTTCGGCTAAAGGCTCATGATTTTGGGGAAAGAAATAAATATAATATAAATGAGATTTTTATTAAAGACAATATGGAGAGAACAAAAGACAAAGTTTTTGGGAGAGGGAGTGTTTACAGAAAAAAAGAGATATCAAATATGTGCCACTCCATTCCCTATTTATAGAACTAGAAAACCTAGTCTATTCCTAATGAAATTCTAAAAGATAAATACAAATAAATAAAGATAATTAAAGATAAATAAAGATAAATGAAAATAAATCCTAAAATTAAATCTAAATAAAAATCCTTAATAATTATCCTAATATAATTGAAATTAAAATAGAGTCTTGTGCTATAAAATCTCTTTTTTTGCATTTTAGTCCTTGGGTCTTTCATGTTTGCATTTTTGGCACCACTTCTCTCTTCCTTTGCATTTTGGCCCATTATATATTCAAATTTGCACTTTTTTCCCTTAAATTTCCTCTTATCTCTAATTTAGTCCCTAAAATATAAAAGACCACAAAATAATCCAAATTAGGAGGATCATTTTCAAAATAATATGCAATTAGCACATAAAATATGTCGTTCTAGAGTATTATCAAATTCCCCCTACTTAGCCCATGCTTGCCCTCAAGTATGGTTCGTGTCCACTGTGAAAGTTAAATCTTTCCATGAAAGAAATACTATTCCAAAGTTTTATAAAAATTAGTCAGAATGCATATGTGATCGCGTGATTCGTAACAAGTAATAAATATTTATAATGAAGATCAAACCTAGACTACCTATTATCACGACGAAAAGGCAAGCGCACCTATCGAACAATAGTATAGTAATGGCAAGATCGGGATATCGTACCCAAGGGAACTAAAAGTACTAGTAATAACTATCTTTATATTTTCTAGCCTAAGAATAAAAGGGTTTATTTTAATTAACTAATTATCTAAACTAAATAACGAATTTAATTAAAGCAAAGAGAAAATTTGGAAAAAGACTTGAAGAAAAGCAATTGATAAAGACGACACCCAAGGAGGAATCCACCTAGATTTCATTTGTTATCTAACTCTGAACCAGACGATTTATTCACTTAACTTGTTCCGTAGAGATCCTTAAGTTAAGTTATTATCCCTATTCAAGACTAATAACGTCTAATCCCTAGATTGAATAACCGAGAATTTTCTCTAATTAACACTCTAGGGTTACATTAACTCGATCTATGGATCCCCTTATTAGGTTTCACCCTAATCTGACAAAATCTCGTAACCCTATTTCTAGGCGCTCGATCAAATCCGCTTAATTATGCCAAATCTACTCTTAGGCAGGGTCTATTCCTCCTTTACATAAGCACATCAAAACATAAATTAATACCCGAAATATTAACTCAAGCATTAAGAACACATTTTTAGAATAAATCAAGTATTTATCATACAGTTCAGATAATAATAACAAGATCTATCATAGGTTTTATCCCCCTTAGGTATCTACAGTGTTTAGTTCATAATAAAATAAAAGTACATCTCAAAAGTATAAAGATAACAAAACATGAAGAAAAGTCTAAAACCCTTGAAGGAATTCTGAGAGAGATCTTCAGTCTTGGAGTGGCTCCACTTTTGGGATGGATCGTCTGGCTTTCTTCAAGTAATTCCCGGTGTGAGGTTCTGTATTCCAGAAAAGTTCTGGAAGAGCGGCCCCCTTCTAGGTCATACTTAGGGTGTTTATATAGGCTTTGGATTGGCTTTCTTCCTCTCTAAGTACCCTTTTCCGTGTAAAATACAACTCTTTGAAAAAGGGACACGCCCGTGTGCCACGGTCGTGTGACATGATTACCAGGCCGTGTTCTATCCGTTAAATTGCACATGGCTGTGTGGGCTCAATGACCAGGCTGTGTGAATCGTCAAAACCTTGGTCGACACCCCCGAAGGCCACGGGCGTGTGAGATGCCCGTGTGGCAAGGCTTAGGCCGTGTCATCTTTTCGATTTAGTCTGTTTTGTCCCTTTTTAGCTCGTTTTTGGCTCCTTTAGACTCTTGGTGCTCTCCTAAGTACAAAACATGAAATAACTCGATTAAGAGCACCAAAATCCACAAATCTAGTAATAAACATCCATAAATATGCTAAGTATTTGGGGTATAGATATGTATAATTTGGTGTCTATCAATATGAAAAATAAAGAGAACCCTTAACTTGCTTTAAGTAAAATTGAAAAAAGTATTCCAATTAACACACACTTAGATTATTTTATGAAAATTAGGTAATTTACCAAACCTATCAAGACACCCTATTCGTTTCTACCTATAGTCTTCACACTTTATTAATATGTCTCTTTTTTTCTTTTTTTTTTCTTTTTTTTATAGAATTTTAATTTTATTTATTTATTTTTACTTAGGAATATATTGAACCTTTTGATGCGAAGAGAGATGATAGCCAAGCACCCCACCCCGGTTACTCAGCCCAACATACTCCTAATTTTTATTTTTCTTAAGAATATATCGAACCTTTTGACGCGAAGATAGATGACAGCCAAGCACCTCACCCCGGTTACTCAGCCCAACACATTCTTAAAAATTAATTCCTATTAGCGGAGTTTTACCTAACACGTCACACAACCTTTTGACGTGAAATAGGATGACAACCCAAGCACCCTACCCCAGTTACTCAGCTAGTCACGTCTTAAGCTGCACTCATAACCACGGAAACATTATTATTAAACGAAATTTTAATTTTAGAGGACTTAAGAAAAATGATCAAGTGTGAAAAATAAGTTTTAGTAATCACCTTAAAAGTCATGAACATATTTTAAGCATGCAATTGTATTAAGTGTCCTCTTGTATTTAGACTTAATCAAATTTACCAAAATCAAGATAAGGTTAACTCCATTAATCATAATCATTTAAACTAAAAGAAATAAAACAATGGAGATGAAATCTATCAAGCAAAATCATAATTAACTCAGTAGATAAGAATCATGCATGTGGGTCAAACAGTAGGCAAGTCATGGTCAAATTCTTGGGCATGAAAAGAAAAACATAATATGCTAAAAAAATAATTGTAGGCAGAACGTAGCAGCAACAATAATATAACAGCAAAACAGATGATAAAATAACACTAACAACGAAGAATACTTCCCCCTACTTAAAACACATTGTCCTCGATGTGGAAGAAAATAAACAAATAGATGGAAGAAAAGTTTAGAAGAACTCCCTCTGTAGTTACCGTTGTTCGCGTATTATAGTAATGAGTTCTCGCTATTGTTGCTTCAGTTTACCTGGACAAAAGAAGAGAATTTTATTAATATCTAAAATTAATAAGTAAAAAAATAATAAATAAAAATAAACTAAACTAAACTAAACTAAAAAAAAATAAAAATAAAAATTCGGTTGCCTCCCAATAAGCGCTTGTTTAACGTCGCTAGCTTGACGCCCCAACTAGTATTGGGGCTGTTCCAGCTGAATTCTTTCATTCGTATGGGCTTGAAAATTCTCATTTTTTATCACGCCCACCATATTTGGGTCTAATCATCCTTGCGACTCTTTCTTTGGTTTCGTATTTTCCTCCAAGGGGTTGATCCCTTTTAAGTCGGCAATGGTCTCATCATTCTCCAAAAATGTGCATTTGAGATGTTCGGGAAGTGGTTTTAATTTCAGATCTGGTGCTTGCACAACAAAAGGTAGAAGTTTAGTATTCATGGGAGCCAATAATTTATTAACAGATTCAAAATCATCAAACATCATTTTAGATTTATCTCCATAAGATGACTCAAAAGTTTTTTCTACTGATGAGTCAATTATGTCGACACGGTTTATGTCCAAGACTTCACTTGGGTGACTAATAGTGCCATAAACATTAAACTTCACGATCTCCCTGTCAAACTCCATCGTGAGGGTTCTGCTTTGTACATAAATCTTAGTATTCGCAGTACTAAGGAAAGGTCGCCCCAACAAGATATCTAAAGACCCAGGAGCATTATCCTCCTCCATTTTTATCACATAAAAATCTGCAGGGAAGATAAGTCTGTTGACTTTTCTAATACGTCCTTGAGGACTCCTTCGGGATGCACAATGGACCTATCTGCCAATTGAATGATAACACCTGTCTTTGTCAAAAAACCTGCGTTAGGTGATTCATAAACGGAAAAAGGCATGACGTTTATGGAGGCCCCTAAATCACACATAGCCTTCTTAATTCCTAAATGGCCTATTTTGCATGGTATTGCAAACATGCCCCTATCTTTACATTTCGCTGGCATTTTTCACTGTAACACTGCTGATACATTCTCACCAACACTTATCTTTCCATTACCTGTTAATTTTCGTTTGTTGGTGTAGAGTTCTTTAAGGAACTTGGCATACCGCAAAATTTGTCTGATGGCATCCAGCAGTGGTAAATTGATCTCGACATTTCTGAATGTTTCGAGGATCTCCTTATCTTCTTTACTTTTTTGACACTGATTTAATCGTCCTGGGAATAGAGGTTGGACTTTCGGCAATAGAGGTTTCGCTTGGATCTGTTTGTCACTTTCGGGATTTTCTTGGGTGATTTCTTGGCCAAGATTCCTATTAGGAATTGGTTCTAGTACCTTTCCACTTCGTAACGTCACTGTATTTACATGTTGTCTTGGATTAGGTTCTGTTTGTGATAGCAACTTCCCTTGAGAGTTCAATTTCTCAATTGATATGGTCAATTCTCTTATAGATACCTCAGTTTTCTGTTGAAAATCAAGCATATTAGCTGCTAATTTATTGACCAAAGTTTCTAAAGAATTACCTGAATCTTGTGGCTGCTGTGGAACCCGATTTTGGCATGGCTGGTTATATCATGGATTGGCCCCAAAACTTAAGTTAGGGTGGTCCCTCCATCCTGGGTTGTAGGTGTTAGCGTAAGGGTTGTATCGCCTTTGTGGTGGCCCAGGGAAATTTCCCGCAACATCTAAATGAGCCATAGTATCATCATAGAAACTGGGACATGCAACAGTTGTATGTTCAGGTGTAGCACATATTCCGCATACTCGGGTTGGTTTGGCTTTTTCTGCAACAAGAGAGCTCATAATATTAGTAAGTCTATCAATTTTATCTTCTAAGGTTGAATTACTTAGCTGATGAACCTTTCTAGGGGGTTCAGGATTGGCTCGAAATTGTTGGGAATTTGCAGCCATTGTGGAGATTAAGTCTCTTGCTTGTTGTGGAGTCATGTTGACCAACGCTCCTCCACTTACGGCATCTACCATATTCATCTCCTTGGGTTTCAGGCCTTCATAAAAGTACTAGAGCAAAGACTGTTCCGTTATATCGTGTTGTGGATAGCTCGCACAAAGCTTTTTAAATCGCTCCCAATAGTCGTATAGAGACTCTGTGTCTTTTTGCCTTATTCCCACAATTTCTCTTCTTAACTCGGCTACATGCGACGCTAGGAAAAACCTGTTGAGAAACAAACGAGACAATTCAGCCCAAGTCATTACAGATCCAGGAGGTAAATATAATAACCATTCCCTAGCAGAATCTGCTAAGGAAAAAGGGAAAGCACGCAATTTAATTTGATCCTCAGTTACCCCCTAAGGTTTCATACTAAGGAAAACCATATAGAACTCTTTCAAATACTTGTGGGGATTTTCGTTCTGTAACCCCCGACAAGTTGGCAGTAGCTGGATCAAGCCTGACTTTAATTCAAAATCAGTATCCATAGTAGGATACGCGATACATAGTGGCGGTTGTTCTGTTGGCGCTTCATCCAATTGCCGAATTTTCTGAGCCATAGGTTGAGGTGTGAAATTAGAGTTTTCGTCAACCCTAGCCCTAGCGTTAAGCACTTCTTTTGGGGAATCGACTTCTACTTTTTCACTTTCAAAAGTTTGAGTAGGGTTTTCGTTAACCCTAGACTCTACTTCGTCGTCGATTCTGATTTCTGGTGGTGGATTGCTTTGAGTTCCAACCACCGCTGACTGCTTTTTTCTTAGCTTTATTTCCTTGTGATTAGCTCTCGCAGTCTTTTCAATCTCCGAATCAAACGCAAGAGTTCCTAGAGCAGATCTGGTCATAAGAAACAAAAAAAAGATTAGTACGTTACCGATCCTCGGCAACGGCGCCTAAATTTGATGTGTCGTTGAGAGCACCAAAAATATCCTATTCCTTGTAAAATAGTAAAAATAACAGTAAAGGGGAAGTAGGGTCGAATCCTCAGGGATCGGATTGTACGAATGCTCGTTTCTTGAAATCCTGGACAATTTCTTGGCCAAGAAAACTTGCGTTCATGAAAAATAAAAAAATAGAATTAAGAATATGAAAAAATAAAAATAGAATTTAAAGTGAATTAAAATTGCGAAATTAAATAAATTGCAAAAATTAAAATGAGGAATATAAAAATAGATAGAGTTGGGAAAAGAGAAAGTTTCTTATGTGGCAAGATTCCAGCCTCCAGTTGTCTCGTTCCGCCTTGGGTTCAATCATTGGCTTCTAAGTAACCCTTCTCGAGCAGGATAAGCCAGTTATAATGGAAGAGGAAGCCTACGACCACTAGCTCCAAGGATTTAGACTTAAAATTTGGTGGAACCTGACTTTAGCCAATAATCGCTTTTGTGGGACTATCTTCTGCTAGATCTCCTCTTCCTAACGGCGAATACCACGCCGTTTTGTCTCTTAGATTTGCCAACCTCTGACGCAGAAAACCAACGAACCGACTATGCACCCTTCCCAAAACGTACAAAGCGGCCGTTCCTTGCACAAGTTGAAAAGATCACCTATTAAGGGACATGGACGGAAGCGTCAGTCTCGTTATGCGAAGAAGTGATGAATACCCTGTTGAGAAGGCTAAACGCGGATTCTAAGCCTCATAAACCTTTTTGGGGAATTTTGACAACCTTTGGCTAGATTGGTTTAGTGGCTCATGATTTTTGGGAAAGAAATAACTATAATTTAAATGGGATTTTTATTGAAGACAATATGGAGAGAACAAAAGATAGAGTTTTTGGGAGAGGGAGTGTTTACAGAAAAAAAGAGATATCAAATATGTGTCACTCCATCCCCTATTTATAGTACTAGAAAACCTAGTCTATTCCTAATGAAATTCTAAAAGATAAATACAAATAAATAAAGATAATTAAAGATAAATAAAGATAAATGAAAATAAATCCTAAAATTAAATCTAAATAAAAATCCTTAATAATTATCCTAATATAATTGAAATTAAAATAGAGTCTTGTGCTATAAAATCTCTTTTTTTGCATTTTAGTCCTTGGGTCTTCCATGTTTGCATTTTTGGCACCACTTCTCTCTTTCTTTGCATGTTGGCCTATTATATTTTCAAATTTGCACTTTTTTCCCTTAAATTTCCTCTTGTCTCTAATTTAGTCCCTAAAATATAAAAGACCACAAAATAATCCAAATTAGTAGGATCATACTCAAAATAATCATGCAATAGCACATAAAATATGTCATTCTAGAGTATTATCAATTTCTACAGTTGTTGATTGGAAACCACCGAGAAACGTATCTGAAGTTAGAATTTTTCTGGGATTAGCTGGTTATTACTGGAGATTTGTAAAAGGGTTTTTAATTATAGCTACACCGATGACACGACTATTATAGAATGATGTGAAGTTTGAATGGTCTAATAAATGTTAGCAAAGTTTTAACCAGTTGAAAGCACTATTGACCGAAGCACCAGTTTTGATTCAACCTTAATCGAGTAAAGAATTTGTAGTCAACAAGCTCCAAAACCACCTCAAGCTGAATCATTAAATATTTTAAAGGACTTGTTGAAGGCATACACGGAAAAAAAATGATACTTTGATCCAAAGTCAAGTAGTAACACTAAATAATCTGGAGAATCAGATAGATCTGTTAGCTATAGAGCTTCGTAGTAGACCGCAAGAAGACATGCCAAAGACTTCAACAAAATAAGCAGAAAGAAGAGGTGCAATTTAAGAAGTTCTTATATGTTCTAAAGCAATTTCAAATCAACATCCTGCTGGCGGAGGCTTTAAAGCAAATTTCCAACTACGTGAAGTTTATGAAGGATATTTTTTCCCAGAAGAAATGGCTTAGTGAGTATGAGACTATTGCTTTGACAAAGGAGTGCAATGTGTTCTTACAGAACAAGCTACCTCCTAAACTGAAAGACCCTAAAAGTTTTACGATACCCTGTAACATCGAAGAATCTTACTGCGGTAAAGCTTTCTGCGACCTTAGAGTAAGCATCAACTTGATGCCCAAATCTATTTTCAAATTTTTGGGAATAGGTAAAGTAAAACCCAGTACTGTGACACTTCAACTAGCAGATCGTTCATTAGCATATCCTGAGGGAAAGATCGAGGATGTTTTGGTAAGAGTTGATAAGTTTATTTTTCCTACTAACTTTATTGTGTTAGACTTTAAAGTAGATAAAGAATTCCGATCATCTTTAGGAGACCTTTCCTAGCCACGGGAAGAATGTTGATAGATGTGCAAAAGGAAGAACTCACAATGAGAGTTCAAGATGACTAAGTAACATTTAAAGTTCTAAAGGCTATGAAACTTCTCGATCCGATAGAGGAATGTTCAGTAATTGAGGAATTAGAAACCTTAGTTTCTATGGAATGCAAGAGCAATTTTGAAGAATACCCATTAGAGAACACTTTAGGTTCTAAACCATTGGAAGATGAAAAAGGTAATGAAGGCATGGCTTTGATGGAAGCCTATACGAGGAGCTATGTTGAACCACTACTTTGTTGAAAGTCAACTCTAGAGTTGGAAGTTCGGGAATTTACATAACCCAAGTTGTCAATCGAGGAACTGCCTAAGCTTGAACTAAAGGTACTTTCGTCCTATTTAAAATACATTTATTTAGGTAACAATTCTACTTTTCTTGTGATTGGTTAGTAGAATTGACAGAACACCAAGAGGAGCAACTAATTGCTGCTTTAAAGAAATTAAAAAAGGCAATTGGTTAGACCATAGTTAACATACGAGGTATAAGTCATTCCTTCTGTATGCATAAGATTATTTTAGAGGAAAGAGAGTGAGGTAGAATTGATGGGCAAAAGAGACTTAATCCTATCATGAAAGAGGTAATACGGAAGGAAGTGATCAAATGGTTAGATGCGGGAATTATCTACCTCATCTCAGATAGTTCTTGGGTAAGTTTGGCACAATGTGTACCAAAAGAAGGTGGAACTCGACGAGAACTATATAGGGGTATTGTGATGCTTTTGGGAGTAGTGTTATTTTACTTGTAATGGACATTGGATATTAAATTTTGGACTTTAATTTTGGTGATTTTAAAATTACTTTAATACATGATTTTATGTCTAATTGATGTTTGATTTATGGTATGTTGATGAGTGTTCGTACGGTGGTTGATAACACGGTGTATGAAGCATGTATTTTATACTAGCAATGTTTAATTGAAGTTTACCATGGAGTGGATTGCTTGCAACTAAGGTATGTAGCTTGTGTGAATTGATTGATGTTTGCTAAGCGTGTAATTGGGTGTTAAATTTTGATTAATCGTTGCATATTTGTTGTAAATAAATTAAATTGGAGATGTGTAGATGTTTATGGTAATTAATTGTAGTTATTTCAAGTTTAATGGGTAAGTAAAATATATAAAATCGGGTAATTAAAACAAATTTTTGACAAAATAGGTGTAGTGGTTTGGACAGGCGTTTGTCTTTTCACATTGGTTTGTGGGGTTTGATTTTTGGTTTTTGTAATCTAGTATTCTAATTTGCTTAATTTATGATTTAGTCCTAAAACTTGATTAGATTAATTGAAGCCTTTAATGATAGGGAAACTTGGTATTATTTTAGGATTAAACTTGTAACTGTTAATATTTAGTAGAAACACTCTTCATTTTTAATATTAAAAAAGTACTAAAAGTTTGTAAAAGTTATGATTTATCCCCTAATAATAAACCTTTAATTAGACATAGTAAATGAACTCGAATTAAGCAGAAATTTTTAGGAATTGCATAATTTGACTAAAAGAAGGTCGATAACTATTCAGAAATAAAATCAGGATAATTTAACCTTAGGCGGTAAAATAACCAAAATACCCTTAAGTTTAAATACATAGAAAAAGTTATAAAATGGTTCACAAATGGCTTCCGCATTAATAAATGATAGTTAATTAGTCATAAATAAGGTGTTATAAGGTTGGGGTGTGTGTCAGGTGGTTGTTAGCTGGAGAGTCGCTTTGGTGACTAATGTAACGTTTCAAATTTGGGTTAGTCCGTCCCAGTCTGATTTGAGGTGTCACGGTATCGACAAACAAAATTGAGGTGTGACCTGATCTTACATATGATTAAGAGCCAGTGGAAATTATCGCTCGCGAGGAAAAGGTCTTACGAAGCAAGAGGATTCCTTTAGTTAAAGTGTTATGGAAAAACCACAAGACTAGCGAAGCCACTTGGGAAACTATGGAAGCAATGAGGAGTCAATATCTTCATCTTTTCTAACATAGGTAGTTTCAAGGACGAAATTCCTTAAGAGGGGGATAGTTGTAACATCTTAAGATAGGGCCTAGGAGTTTGGAGTCTCGTGAGCCGAAGTTTGCCAAATAGTCAGGCGAGCATGTAACACCCCTATACCCAGTCTAACTGTATGGACCTGGTATAAGACTATTACATTTGGTGCCAAAATGGTTTTGGCTAGACGTTGTATAATTTAATTGTTCATACATAATGTATTAACTTATTTAACCCAAAAATTATTAATATAAACATCCAGGGTTATTAATGGATGTTTATTTGCATTCAGAAATGATTTAAAAATTGTTTTTACTCAAAACAGGGACAAAGCATCGATACCTTATGAAAGGTATCTATACCACTGCACAAAATCGATACCAAAATAGCATTCTGGAACTCCAAAAATTCAAATTTTGATGAAAGTATCGATACATATGCTTTAATATCAATGCCCACCTAAAAAACGATACCAAAATTGCTCTCTATTTCTCAAAAATTTGATTTTTGGGTCAAGGTTTCGATACCTTACCCTCAAGTATCGATACCTTGGGTTATAATGACACAAAAATAGTTGGAAAATTTTCTAAAAAGCCCCCTGCACTAATTCAAAACATTCAAACACTTCCAAACCAATTCAATTACCCTCAAACTCATTAAAATTCACCACAAAATCCATATAATAACATCATATATGCATTCATATGTTAAGATATTATAGATTCCTTTCAAAAGCTAACTAAATATGCCATTAGATCACCAAAATAATAAGGTTTCCAAAGTTTGCATTTTAGTCCATCTAACATTCACCTATACCAAAAACCTATGTGCATGCCATACTAACCCCAAAATTCATACATACAACCTTGCCTCTTGGAATGGTGCTGAGATGGGATGCACTCAACCTTGATATTAGCCTAATAGGATCTGCAGCACCTACGCATTAGAGAATTAACACGGTAAGTCTGTGAAGACTTAGTAAGTACTTCAAGATTTTTAAAATCTACTACTAATAAAAATAGAAAATAAAATTATATCCATTTTATAGACATATAATTCATATAAAATTAGTCCCTAGAGTTTAACATTTTCCTAAAATTGTCTTACCATTACTTATCGTAACTCATTAATTGATAATAGCTGAATTACAACACTGTAGCCCAATGTAGACTAGCTAAACACTTAGGATATACGGAAATAAACCAATAATGTATTGTTAATGCATATCTTATATCACTAAGAAAAAAGTGAAAATAACGAAAAGCACCTAGGTGCAAAATAATAACGATAAGCACCAAAGTGCAAATTTTTGCAACGATAAGCACCAAAGTGTAAAATAATACGATAAGTGCAATAATTTTTCTTAATGGCATGCCATCAATATCTCAATAGTTTGGGACTCTCCTACATGGGCTTTTCTTGGTATTAAATCTTTTCATTCATTCACTTGATAGAAAATAATATAACTTTGTATTTTTTTTACGATTTAGTCCTTATCACAATAATAACACTAAAACTTGTAAATTCTCTTCACTTTTACTACATACAACACTATAATTTTTATATCAATTCATTTAAACTCACTTTCCACATATTCATAATATCATAACATATTTAAATTTCTTTCAATTTAGTCATTTTTCATTATCACCACAATACGTCAGATAATGGTACACCAAAGTCAAAATTCATAACATTTACATTATTTACCCTATTATGATATCATAATTTAGTAATTAAACTACTTAATTAACATAATTATCTAATTAACATAACTTAAACAAAATTACTACTTGAAGTACTTACAACCAAAATTTGGATGAGGATTTTTTCTTCTCTTCTACTTATTGGCCACTTCTTTTCCTTTCCCTTCAATTTTTTCCTCAAAATTCTTCTCTTTTTCTTTAATTTCATAACAACATATAACATTTATAAGTTAAAACTAAAATTAAATAACTTTTCTATGCTAGATTATGAAAATAAGCATGTATGTTATGAAAGTTTCCATCATTCTTACCTTAACTCTTTGAAAACCCAAAACCCTAACTCATGTCTTTCTCTTTTTTAGCCCATCTATGGAAGTTTCCTCATGAAATAAAGTTGCTCACTAGTCTTCTTTTTAGCTTTTATTAAATAAATTTCAAAGAAAAATGAAGGTTTGAAGCTCGGATGGTTCAACAATAGAGGAAGGACATGAAAGGAAATAAAAGAAAAGTTGGATGGATTTGGAGGGGTGAGTGATGGTTTCGTGTTTGGTAAAAGATGATATCTTTCATATTTTTTCCACTTTTCTACACATTTCCACTAAAAATATCTCACCTTTTTATTAAATGGTCAATTTGCTAATAAGTCCTCAAGTCATCCATTTTTACACTTTTGCCCATCATCATTACACCTTAAAATATCTACTTGACTATTTACCATTTTATCCCAACTCATCTTTTATAATTCCTAGGATGACTCATACTTCACTTTGGTTAAATTTCTTTTTAATCCTTCCTTCCTTTCTACTACCACTATGTATCTCTTAACTTTCTAAATTTCTACTTCTACTACAACAATTTCTATACTCTTTCAATTTAGTCTAAGCTTCTATTTAAATCTTTTCTATCTTGAAAATATTTTCTAATCTCCTATCGGGTCTAAATACTTCCTAATTTAATACTAAAAATCCCTATTTAGTCTATTTAAAAAATTCTCCATTATTTTTTGACCTGATCCATCTGTACCTAACTCCAAGTCAAAATATGGTCATTACAGAGTAGGTATTGACCAGTTATGTTGGCAAAGAGGAGGTTTGCCAAAGGAATTAGTGAACATGTATTTGCCAAAAGATTTTACGAGATGAGGTCACCAGTAGGTTTGGTGAATAGGGGTTTGCCAGTAAGTTAGCAAACTAGGGCTGTAGACTTTGGCCACATGTGAAAAGAGCAGTTACACCTGAGTTAGGAAATCAACTTATACTACGACACCATTCATACAAGTAATTATTTCCTACCTCTAATACAACTAAAGTATTCTAAGAACATTAGAACACTTAGTGCCTATTAATTAAGCTTTTTTCATTAGAAATTTCATATTCTGATTCTTCATCGATTATTCTGTTATCAAGTACTAAGAACCCAAAATTTAAGCCCTTAGGACCTAAGGTAAGACTCTGTTCCTCTATCGGTGTTTAGAAGAGTTCGCAACAAAGGATACTAGGTTCACAATAAGACTAGCATGTGCGAACCTAGGCTCGCTTATGTTTATGTACGAACCTTATTATGTTTAGTCTGTTAATGACTTGTGAAATTGCGAACTTAATAGAACCATCTATAAAATAAAGACAAGGCAAATATGAAGCTTCTCTAAAAATATTCAACAAATTGGTGAGTGTTCAGGGATCGCCACTTGTATGTGCGAACCACAATGTTAATCAGGAGCTTAGGGTTTTAACCTAAGTTCCGAGAGTAAGCTTCCTCTAAAAACTCTTCTTTTGTGATTGTGTTTTAACTGTATGTTTTCATAAACAGAGTGATACATGAGCTCTTTATGGCGAGCTATACATGTTCATAAGTTTTGCGAGCTCCTCATGATTTGTGAGCCCTATGTTTTAAGTATATGTTTTGACACCATAATTTTCTACAATTGTTGGATATAATGGCATGCCATAGGATTTTGAGTACTACATATGTTTTATGTTTAAGGCATGAGGCCTTGGGATAGGTTGGAGAGATAAGGGAATGTTGAGCTTAGCTCCCTTCAATGGGACATACTGGTGTACTAGAGAGTGCCTAGCTTTATGCTACACTTAAGGGACATGTTAAGACCCATTAAGTCATTTTAAGGCATTATAAGGAGATCCGCTTATCCAACAATAAAGATCAAGTATATGAAATTATGTTTTCTGAAATACAATGTTTTACAATTTTAAGCTATCTAGCAGTAAGCATTGACGAACTAGATTTCGCATAAGTATGGCAGACCCAGTTCACAGTTTAGTGATTTGCCAAAGTTCTTATTTAACTTATGTTTTACGCGTGCTTTGTGGTTGTTCTTTCCTATATATTCACTAAGTTTGAAAGAACTCACACACTCTTTCCTAAACATTATAGATAACTAGATCGCAAGGTGAGTTGTGGCGAAGCGAGTGATCTAGGAAGCAAAAACTCTGGAAAGGTAGAACAAGTAAACCCTAGATTAAAAGCAATGCAGGTTTTTGTTTGGGCATAGAGATAAATTTTTTATGACTTCGCAGCTCGTTTTAGGACTTAGTTCTTTTCTTTATGATTCTTTATGTTTGTCTTTATATTTTAACTGAGAATCGATATTACTTTATAAACACCTTTGTATTTCAAGAATAAGATTTTAATCCAAGTCTGAATTATGTTTTCTTAAATGATTAGTTCACAACTAAGCACTAATTTCTAAACCTTGAGTACGCCAAAGGAAATAGTGTGAATGTTTTAAAACTAACAAACCTATAGAGTTAGCCAAGGTTACTGCAAAGTGACAAGGGTTGAACTTTACTAAACTATGAACCCTAGTGATTGGCGAACTGCTATCTACGAACCCATAATGTTTTTAAGTTATAGAACCTTGCGAGCCGAGTTTGAATAACCTTAGCTCATAGAGGTAGCTCGCTAGACCTACCCGATTTAACAACGTATCCCTTAAAAGACTTTGAATGAGCGAGCTATGTAGGGGTGCGAACCCCTATGTTAGATAGACGAACTGTTGTGCTCTACGAAATGCATTGTTTTGTAAAAACTTAGAGTTCGCATGCTAATAATTCCTTTCACTATAATCATATATGCTTCCAGGGAAAGATGTTAAGTTTATTCTAGTGAAGTATGTCTGCATGTTTCTGCCACTGTGTACACTAAAGCCTGCAAAATGAGTTCACGAGTTTGGGGTTGTCTTAAATTTGTGCATGTTTACTTACAAATATATGTGTACCCCTAACTTATTATGAATGCGAAACCCCTTAAGTCTGCGAACCTTTATTTGAATGCGAGCTGGTTAGTAGATTTTTGTTGTAAGTACTCTTGTGAAATTCCACTACACATTAATAACTTAAGCATATTCTATGGTGTGATGGAGGTTAGGTTGGGAATTAATGGAGAGTCACTTTGGTGGCTAATGTGGCGTTCCATAGCTCGGGTCCGACAACTAGACCAAGTATGGGGTGTTACAAACCGATATGACAAACCATTATTTCAATAGTCTGGGAAGTTTATACAAATGTCTTATATGGTCGAAATAACATAGTTCAAGTAAGGGGTGTGGATGTTAACATAGCCCCAAGTGAGATTATAGGATTCATAAAACACAGAATATTCCATACGATTTTTATGAGAACCTTGATTTGGATTCGGTGAATTTTGATGGTAGTTTTCAACTCCTTACCAAGGGTTGAGGCCAATGGAAGTTGAAATTTGCAAAAAAAGCTCCCGTAAGTTCCCAAGAAACGATAATGTTTGCAAATGCTAAAATGTGGATGTATTTTCTTTGCGCTAGACTAATCGTGAACGAGCTGTCTTGTTATATGCTATTTTGAAGCAAGAAAAAATTGATGTTGGGGAAATGATTGGTCACCAAATGATGAGGATGGTTGTTTCCGCATTTGATGATTGCAATGTGTCGCAAAGCGGGTGTGTAGTGAGGTAGGATGTGAGCCAAGGGGGATAATTGACCATGTAATTGTGGAGTCTCACGAAGCTGTTTTGAAGAAAAAAATCAAAATTTAAAGGAGATGGCGAGTCCGTTTAGTTGTCCTACGCGTCAAGAGACATTTGAACCTATTCCTCCACGCCTGATCAAGAAAGGTAAAAAACGGATGCGAATATGCAAACATTTATGGCATGGTTAGGACCAATGATCAGCCATTACGATTGATTTTGTTTATACATTCCTCCAATATCATAAACCCCTTTTTCACTCCCCAAAAGAATCACACTAGAAGACATTAAACAACCATTCCCATAGAAAATGAATATTTACATGATGCTAATAAGGTTTTAGTAATGTGTGTAAATTGTATTCTATCTTAAATCTCATCCACTGATTTTTATTTAATTATTAAATCGTAATTAAAAAAAATAAAATCATTGGAATTACTAAAGTTGAGTTATAATGCAATCAACACATTTTTAAGATGCTTCTTTGTCACATGATCATCATTATTCACCAAATCTGCTACATCAAGTCATGAAACAATCAACCCTTGCGTGGAGCCACCACACTTTAATATAAAAACTCAGGCTGGCTCAATTTTAAATTAGCGGCCGCCGCTGCATTATACACTATCCTCTTAATTTATCATTAAACATACCCTACCCCAAAATCTAGTATCTTGCTGTCTGCCGCGGACTCCATGCCTAAAATTTCTTTTAGGTTTTTTATTTTATGGGATTTATATTTTTAATCATAAATTTAGTTTTATACAAGCTAGTATTCTAAATATTAGTTTGGTGAAATAAAGTTTATGTAAGTATCTAAATATTAATTAGGTAAAACATAAATAATTATAATATCTAATACAAATTGAGTATTTAACTATTTTTCTTAAATTTTAGTGATCAAAATTATCTCAAATTTAAAAATATTTTATCAAAAGCTCAAGTCAAGCCTACTTTGAACATGTATATTTTATATAAATATCCCGATCCCTTTCAACAATTTTGACTTTGTCCCATTCATGCTTTTCTAAGTGAGATTGAGGTATTTTTTTTCCATTTTTTTTGAAGCTTATGACTATCTTTCTCAATAAAATTATATTCGAATATGAATTTGAGTTTTCTCTAAAAATGCAATGTGTTTTAACATATGGTGTTTATTAATATAAATAAAAGAAAGAATTTTTTTCATTTGCATGTGTATAAATGTTATTTATTGGTTATTAATAAGGTTAATAAAGATCAACAACTGTTGGGTGAAATGTTAAGGTACCTTACATTTTAAAGAGAGAAAATATGTTCGAACCTTAAAATTTTCATTATTGAGAGGGATAACTTGGAACCCACAATATGAATCTCAATTTTTTTTCTTCCCTTTCATATGGATATAATTTTGTACATTTAAATATGGATACTCTCCTCCCAAATTAAATGTATAAATTTAAACATAAATTAATCTCACTTCTTAGATCTAATTAGACACAAACCCAATTACTTTCTCTTTTATTTATTTACTGTTTCCATTTATTCTTCTTGTAGTAAAAAAACGCTTATATATTATTCACTTAATTTTAGAAACTTTAAAACAACATGAAATCCTCGTATTATCTTTTATGTTTTACACCTGAAGAGATAAAAAAAAATAGCTCAAGTATTATTTTTCAAACCTTTTTCAATTAATTTTAAAAAACCTTTTCCAATTCAAAAAATATGTAAATACATAAAATCAAGGGGGAAAGGAAGGTGGTGAGAGAAGGAATATACCTAAATTAAGGAGGAAAGGATTGAAAAGAGTTCTGATTTTGGATGATAAGAGGTCAAGTTTCTAAGTGTTTTGGCTTCTCCTCAAGTGTCCTGATTAGGTTTATAAATAAGAGACAAAGGAGCTCATACGTCTTGGGCTTATTGACAACAGAGTTATATATGATTTTATTATAGTGGCAATTGTGTGACGTTCTATGTCAAAAATATGACATCTTAAAATAATTAAATAATCAATGAATCTAAAATCCTACGTGCATTTAGCAAAGATGATCTAGTAAGGGTTCGCCATGGTATTAAATGTGGTCTAAAGTTTGCTTGACATAAGTTCGCCTACCAGAGACACATACATGTACAATATATAGTTCTCCTATTGAGGACATGTTGAAGGAGCATTTGGAGTAGGAATAACACCTATAAAGATATTGAAAATTCTGTTTTAATGATTTTTATGATGTGAGCAAACATGCTTTTTGTTAAACAGAAATTTTATAAATGCATAAAATATGTCAATATAATATATCTTATTTGTGCTGGTTTTCGAGTCGGATAAAGGGTGTTATATATAGAGAAAGAAAAACTTTATCATGAACCCACTAAAATGATGGCCTACTATATATATAGAGTGGTTATAGAGATATGAATGTTTTGTTAGGATGTGATGGGTACTTGATATTAGTGTGTAAAATGAATATAAATAATATTATTTAAATTTTTATATGTATTTTTTAGAATTTATTTAGGTAGTTTTCTTTATCTCTTACTATTTCTTTTATAGGTTTTTCTTAATTTATGGAATAAAAATATACAATTAACATTTCTCAAGTTTGGTTGTAAAACAGGAACAACTAGCTTAAGTTTCAAATTTAAAGGAAAAAAAAGCTTCAGAGTTAAAAAGCTTTAGAATATTTTCAAAGAAAAATCAACTGAATCCTTTTATGAAAACACATTTAATTAAGCTATCAAATTTTAAAAATACATCAATTAAGTTTTTGACTAATAATTTTCAACATTGAGTATTATTGTACTAACGTGATCATTAACGGTCACTAAATCAATCATTATAATGTTGACATGACAGTTCACGATAGTAAATATAAAAATTTAAAAGTTAGACAAATATTAAAAATATTTGTAACTAGACAAATATAAAAAAATACAAAAGAAATATAAAAAATTAAGTTCAATTAGACAAATATCATTGAAGTTCTAGACACCTATTTATTTAGAATCTTTCTAAATGTAATTTTTAAAATCATAAAAATGGTAAAAACATGAAATGGTGGTTATTGATAACTCACATGGGTGAATTCCATTTTTTTTTATAAGTGTTTCATGTTCTTGCTACTAGTAGTTCTTTTTGTTTAGGTAAATTATTCTAATTATTTATAAATTTTGTTTGAAATTACATTTTAATTATTTAATTTTTAAAAGTTACATAATAGTTATTAATGTTATTAAAATGATACATTTCGTCTCTTAATTATTAACTTCAATTAAAAAGTAATGTTGTACCTTAATTTAAAAGATTCGATGCCTGAGCTATTTAAAAATCTTAGACTAGAAATTACTATAAAATCTATAAAACTAATTAAAATCATAACTTTTATAAATATTTAAATATATATAAATTTAAAATACTTTTAAAATTAAAACTAAAAAATAAACTAACATTTCTTTCAAATTTTAATTATATAAAGAATATTAAAATTGCCAAACTAAATTTCATTTATTTTTCAGCATTGATAAACACTTTGCCAATTTTATTTTATTTTTTCTTTAAACCCTAAAAAGTAGCTAGCAAAACACATATCATTACAAGATTCGAGTTCTACTTTTAGGTCTGTACAATGATTTAAATTTAAAATTTGCGGTTCCATCATTAAAAGAAAAACAAGTAAAAAAGAAAGTTTAGAGTCAAAGGTGAAGTGTCCATCTTCAACTGCTTAATCTAGAGATGATGATTAAAAGAAAGAAGAAAAGGACAACACCGTAGTTATTGTAGACCTTGCATATGATTTCCATTAAATTTCCGTCTTCATTACTGTTTTTGGTAAAGTGACAAAAAGGCTTTTCAGTTATATAAATGACAAAAAGCCTTTAAGAGTCGGTGTCATTGTCGGATGGGGTTTTAATTCTAGTGCCATTATTATATTTATACATACCATTTTATCCTCTCTAATATCATTTCTTTCCCACTAATACCAATATGCTATTTCTCATCACATTTATAAATTTTAAATGATTATTTCCAAATATAAAATTCAAATTGTGAGGATAATATTATTGAGAGGAATAGTCATGAACCTCAAAAATATTAAAAGAAATGATAAGCAATGGTAAGCAGGTATGAAGGAATCCGCCAAAGTGATGGAAATGGAAAGGATAGACATGGAAGCCGATGTGGCATGGGCGAAGACCCAATAAGAATTAGAGGAAGATAGGTCGTGCAAGAGCTGGCCTAGTTTTGGAAATATAAGAAAGGGAAATTATCCAAGGATCACAAGCAATGATCTAAAATAAGTGAGAACTCAATAAAGTTGTACACGAGAAGCAAATCTCGTGGGAGAATGGAGAAGTGTTCTTCCAGGATAAGGATTCTTTTTAGGGGACAAAATATCTATTCGAACCATTCCTCTTGGAGGAAAGTCTATTGTGGGTGTATTGCCACAAGGATAACTCTGTAGGGAGAAAGCGAGCAAGTGGAAGGGTAAGCTCATATAGTCGTAGGAATGATAATATGCTAGTTTAGCTAGACAGAGCGATCTTCACATAAGGGATAGGAGAGTCTCTAAGTAAAGGCTGGTGTATGGGGTGGATTACTAGAAGTAATTCCCCACTGCGAACAATGAGGAATGAGAATGGGTTTGCTAGAGTTGCGAGGACTGCTGGAGATCAGCACAACACAGAAATGTCAATAAGTCCTTAGGTGCTATTGAATGGAAAGAGAGACTCCGCCAAAGGACTGGTTCAACCATGGAAGTCCACCAAGGAAGGTATGCTCTAAGAACCCTTGGGCAAAACGAGGATTAGATATGTCTATTGGTAAACTGGCATATCTCCAAAACAATTAAAGGTCAATAAACACCTCGAGTAAGGGGAAAGAGTAGGGAAGGAAGACAAGGTGGAAGGATAGGAATCGCCGATTTGGTGAGGTGTCTAGATTTACTATCAAGAGGAAAGTGTAATGCCCCAAAAATTTGATTGTTTGAATGTTAGATCTTGTCATAGTTAAGTTTTTGTATTTGTGGTTATGTGTTCTGCTTATGTGCACGAGGTCAAGAGTTTAAGTCAAATCTTTAGAATTTTGCTATTTTATTCTAAGCAACCCTAATTTTAGAATTGCATAATTAAGTTAATTCAGTGTAGACCTATGTTAATAATGAGCTTGCTGGTTCAATGGTTAAGCATTTGTGTTCTATTTGGCCCTATGTTTGAATCTTTGAGAATGCAATGGGGTAATATATTTTTACTAAACGCTGGAAGTCTGGTTAGTGGTTAACTTAATGTATTTTGAATTAATTCCATCGCTCCTCTCTTGTTTCCTTCTTATTTTTCTTGTTTTTTTCCTTTTCTCTTTTATCTTTTTACTCGCTTCTGTAATCGTTACTACGTTAATCGGGATTTTTTTCGTTGCTCGTTGCGTCAATTGTACAACTGTTGTGTAAGTTTTGTCGTTATCTCCTTCTGTTTCTGCAAGCTTTCATCTTGTTGTCGTTCATTCTGTCGAAATAGGATTTTTCTTGTTTTAATTGAATTCTCAGTTTAAGGGTTCAATCAGTTACCTTTTTAGGCGAAGATCTTATAGGAGATGCTCATCCATCGCATTAGTTCAGTTTTCATCTGTTATGTGCAAGGTAAGTATGCGAATTCGAGATGGGGTTGTGTTGAAACTTTTGACATAATTTTGGTGATATGTTGATCTTAGCGAAAAATTGAGAATAATTTTTTCATTGACTATTGGTTGGTCATTATAGGTTCTAGAATCCTTTTACGTTGTTCCTACTCTGAAACTATTGCAGGGGCATACCGAAAACTTGAGTTTTTGTGAACTTTGGATGTCGAAAAACATGGTTGTCGACCCCACATGGTCGTGTGTCAAGCCGTGTGGTTGGCCGTGTAACTCACTGTTCATCAAATAGAAGCCACACGGGCAAGGGACACAAGCGTGTGTCCAGATCGTGTGTGGCCATGTTAGTGTATTGTTCACACAGGCCAAGGACATGGGCGTGTGTCTAGGCCGTGTAACTCACTGTTCACCATATAAGGACTACACGGCCCAGGGACATAGGCGTGCGCCTAGGCCGTGTGACTCACTGTTCACCATATAGGGACTACACAGCCCAGGGACATAGGCGTGCGCCTAGGCCGTATGACTCACTATCATTTTTAAATACCACACGAGCTAGAGACACGGGCGTATGTCTAGGCCATGTAACTCACTATTTACAATTTTGAACCATACTAGTAGACGACACGGCTGTGTGTTAGGCCGTATGGCGTGTAAATTGAATCTGAACTTGATTTTGAGGCTGTGAATGTCGTCTAACATGGGCACTGGCCTCCATAATGTATTTATGATCTAAATTAGATTATATGAGTACTATCTGATACTCTGAGACTAAGATATGAATTATATAAATATATATGTATTGTGATAACTGTTAATGGTACTGACCTATATTATCTATTTATGAGTTGAACCAGAATGACTGAACACATATTGTTGATATCTATAATCTGCATTTGCACGGGTTGGGAATTAAGTAAAGAAGGAAGAAATCTACTCTAATTCAGTGGCAAAGCCACGATTTATATGTGAGCTTGGCATTTGGCACAATATGATCTGGCAGCTAGACTACATTTTAGTAAATGTGTCGGACTGACACTATATGGTGTGTAAGGTTGGATGAGTATTGAATGCCCTTAACGATGTGTTGGGATGGTCGGAGATGGTCTGTAGCAGATAGAGGTAGGAATAATTGCATATGTTTTTTATATGTTCTGTATCTAAATTGGAACTATTCTGTTATATAGTTCTTCCATTAATTTTGTACGTAATGTTATCTACTTTTGATTGGAATTTGGGATTTGAGATCCTTTTATTAAAATTATGCTTTTAATCGAATCTATATTGATTATACATTGAATTCTCCACTCATTTTTGTGGTTAACTAAATTTTAGGTAACTCACAGGCTTGATCGGGTCAGCGAAGGGGAAGTTCGGCCAATCTACATTCTTATTGTATTATCTAAATGTCATGTAGTTATAGTATTTCTTAGTGCTATGAGTATTTTAAGACTTTTGAATCATTGCTGGATTTAATGGGTTTTATGATTTAATAATGGATCTATCTATTTTTATGAAAGTTTGTTTTCTTGATGACGTTAATGTAACCTTTCGGACTTAGACTAGATGCCTAGGCCGGGTTTAAGGTGTTATAGAAAGGTCGACCAAAGGAAGATCTCTAGTGAGCTGAGTAGTTCAGAGGATCGAGTGGAGTCTGCTATCCTAATAAAGAACAACCGCATTGAGTGACCAAGGTGTTAATATACGTTTAAGTTTATTTTACATTTGTTACCCTTATGCGATAGGGTTTATTTATGGTGTAGTAAATGAACTCACTAAGTTTATTTGAACTTACAACAGTGTGGCTGATGTTTGCAGGATTTGTGAGGATGATCGAGGACTTCGATGAGGGACCAAGCCAAATGCAATGGAGATCAAGGATCGCTGATGGATCAAGTCATGCACATAAGAAGGGGTATCAATGAAGGCTTCGCCTTAGGATAAATTTTGGAGTAACCAAACGACGTCCTTAGGGTTTGGGTTCTGAATTAGATAACCCTAAGTTAAAAACATTAAGGGTCTCATTGTAACAAACAATCTGATTAAAGATAGATATAATTTGAGGGATTAAACATTCAGTGGCTTAAGGCCTTAGTTGTAAGAATTATTATTTTTAATTTCATTATTAGATAGTTTTATTTTTAGGTTGTTTTATAGCAGCTAAGTTAGCCAACTTAAGTATAGGTGAACCTGGTCGATTTGTGACATGCTATAGCCGGATCCAACAAATGGGTCAGGTGTGAGGTGTTACAAAGGAAGTATTTGAATATGGTTATATGCTTTAAGTAAAGTTTAATAAGTTAGATGAAATGGGTAACGCGTGTGTATTGTTACATTTAAGCATGAAATGTGATCATGAGAAGGCATATTGAAATTTACAAATTGATCCTAGATATGAAAATTGATTTAACCATGTGACATGGAAATCATAAGTCAAATAGGGTTATGGTATGGATTTTATAGCATATGGATAAGTATGAAATGAAAATAAATACTCATTTGTTAAATGTGCCCATGTAAACTTGGTAGAAATGTTAGAATATGGTTGGCACGCCAATTAGGGTTATATGTGTATTTTTGTATAAGCTTCATATGAAGTTAGAGTCTTACCCTTTCATTTGTTGATTGTGCATTATTGCGCACCATTGGATATACACCATCTCTTTGAAGACTACTTTGGTATGGTGGACTTTTCGTACTTATGTGCGTTTTATATTGCCTTCAGGCCTTACACTTATGTGCCCTTGGTGTGGTGTAGTTTTACGCTCTCATGAGCCTTTGGTGTGTTAGTGGTTTCCCGTATGTCCAAGTCCATTTTACTAATGTTACATTGGGCGAAATAGTTGATATGAATAAGAAATTGACTAATGAAAATAAATAAGAATATATTGAAGTATGAACTTTAATGAATAGTCATTATCACTACATGTATTTGCATTATCATGATAGATACTATGCAATGTGTTTTAAATTATGGTAAATAGATGTATTATATCACATGTGTAATATGGATTATGATCATTTGTATAATTGTTATTCTATACTTAACTTGCCATGTGTATGTCTTACATGTTTGAAGTTACTAATGTTAATTTTCTATTGTATTTAGTATGCTCATCTCATTTCAAGGCAAGGTAAGTAAATTAATTCCATTTGAGCTTGCTAAGCATTTTATGCTTACGCCCTGTTGTCTTTGCACATAGCTTATCGGCTTTTGGATTCTTGAAGCCTGACTCAACTCGAACACCACATTATCAACAAGACAACCAAGAGTACGAAAGTAGCATATTTGTAACTTGAGGCATGTACTTAGGGTGTCTTCATGTATAAATATGTTAGTCTCATATGCTATATAGTACTTGGAAAATTCATTTTTGATCCATTGAGTTTGGAGGCATAAATGATACTTTTAAACGTAAAGTGTTTGAATATTTCTTTCTTAATTATTTTAAGATTAAACTTGTTTTGAATGTTATTTATGAATGAGCTTCGAAGGGTTACTTGATGTTCCTCTACTCTATCTTCTTTTGATTACTTGTGGGTATGCATACCTACTCTTCTTTTGATGACTATGAATATAAATTGAAGTGTTCAAAATGTCTCCAAAATCATTAAGAATTCTTTTGAGGTAGAAATTTCTATGATTGGATTTAGTTAAGAAGGAATTTTCAATGTTTTTAAACAACCTTTAGTCTTACTTTGTACTTGTATGTTAATGAGATGTTTTGGAATGGTTTTAGTGTGTTTTCAATTTGATTTTAAAGTTCCTTGCCTTAAGTCTCGTGACATGGAATCTATGTCTCCAGACTTGCATGTTTTTAGGCTTAATTTTTGCACCAAGGGTCTAGTGTCTCGAGACATAAACCCTGTCTCAAGATATAAAACATCGAAACTAAAATTCTACAGTAACTAAGGTCATGTCTCGTGACATAAGGACCAAAGTCTTGAGACATAAGAGCCAATGTCTCAATACATGTAGGTTTGCACCTATTTAGTTTTATTTTTGACTCTTTAAACCCTCTATAACCTCAATTCATGATTTAAGTACGTCAGAAACTCCTTGAAATGATTCAAAATGATTTTAAAGATGTTTCTAAACTCTTAAAGTGACTTCAAACATGTTTTAATGATTTTATTTAGTGATTTAAAGTTTAAAATTCTTACGTATTCTTAGCTTTTCTTTATGTATATGTTTCGATAACATCTCTTAAAAAATGTTACATTTCTCCTAACTGCGGCTTTAGTTAGTACAACAGCTTTAAAAAAAAATTTCTATCTAAAATCGAACTTGATTAATAATTAATTAAAATCATAAAAGATATTTACAAATTAAAATTAAAATTAAAATGGTAAAATAACCATTTCAAATCAAAATAATAAAAATTATGCCCTATAATATTCTCGTACATTTTATTTATGATATTACTCATAAAATGTCTAAAATAATTAAATTGTGCATCACACAAATACATAACTAGTTAATCTAAGATTAAAGAGTGCATATTATTCATCCTAATATAATTTATATTTCACACAGAGAAAATATTGCATGAAATAAGGTTGACTTCGCATCATCTTGTATCACTTTCTAATTATTTAATAACAATTTAACAATTTTTTATGTTATTAATATATAATTTATATGATTTTTTAACTTGAACCGTAAACTTAATTAAAATATATCAAAATTATCATTAAATAATTAAAAAGAAATACAAATGGGTAACACCCTTCTTCAAACAATCCTACCTCTTGTTTTCTTAAAAAAAAAATATCGATAATAGCATATGGGAAAGGCCTAAATAATATTTTAAATGGGATCTAGCTAAGATAAGAGCTATAGACAATAACCGAAAGAGAATATTGATGTTTTGTATAATTGTGGAACGGTCCAACCATCTTTTGAAAAGTTTAGGAATGCAACAAAACGGTCATTTATAAAATATTGAAACAAAGTGTGAGTTGCTTGTTTTGCTCAAAACCCATGTGGACTGACACTCATCCCATGTTAGCATTAAAGAAGAAATGACAATGGTGAAGTTTTATGTTTATTGATTATAATATTAATTCATCAATCAATGAACATGTGTTTTGACACAAAACAACAAGTGAATGACTAAGCAAAACCCCATATCAAGAATCCAAGACATAAAATCATCTCTCTGTGTTGTTGGTTTGGAGTATTTTGTCAGCCTCATTTTCTCCCCACTAAACCACTACCATGGCATCAATTTTTTCTTAATAAAACTTACAACTTATATAAATTGGAAATGTCGCACCCATGCACTATCATCCGCTTGCCAATTCCTTACCTTCCTCCGCTACTACAATATGCCTAAATCCTCGACTCTTGCCTCAACTTCCATCGCATTTCTTATCTTGTTCTTCATGCTCCACATGAGTTGCGACGCACGTATTCTCAAGATACCGGAGACACACATGCACAGCAAGCAGCTTCTTTTACTTAAGTTAGGTTTTGATCTTCACCAACTTAAACGTTATGAAAACAATTCAACACATGTATCCGCTTCTGATAGAGTCTCACCAGGTGGACCAGATCCGCAGCACCATTTCTGATTTGCTCCTGTAAATTAGTTTATATACGTTAGATTAAAGAGTAAATTTTTCTTTTCTATTAAAAATTCAATCCATTCTACTATTAAAAATTGGTGCAATTGACTAAATAACCAGACAGTTAAACACGATGTATCACGTGTACCTCATGCTAACTTACAATGACCAATTTTTAAAAGTAGAAATGGATGGAATTTCTATCGGAAAGATTACTTTGCTCTTTGATCTAACGTATAAAGACTAATTTTTTATCTTTTTTAGCAAAGGAAATAAAGTACCGCTACAAAAATGTTACTGTGTTATGAAATGCACTTGCATTAATTTGTACCATCAAATTTCATCCATTAGTATCGATAATTAAAACTAAATTTTATTTTTCTTTTAATGTCATTAAATATCTTAATTAAGAATATTGGTGCAATTTATTGCAAACTCAGTTGCAACTCATCTCATTAGGCAACAAATTTGCTTATATTACCTTTAGCAATTTTCGATGTCATTTTATAATGAGATATTGCAACTGAAGCTACAATGTGTGAGAGATTGGTTGAATTTAAATCACGTTCTGTATCGTGAATTTATAATAATTTTTTTTTCATAGATAAGATGCTACGAACGTAGGATTAAATCTAAATTGTATAAACATTTGTTTATGTTCATTATTTAATATTTCTATTATAGTTGTTTGTTATAAGCTACAACTAAACAAAAAACTACTTAGTAGCATGAACAATTATAATTTGTATTCAATGAAATTCGGTAGTTAGATGTCGAATCATGGAAGGAAGTTGAATTGCTAAGTTAACTATACTTGATGGTTGGAATTATACCTACTAAAAAGCACATATGTCTTTATAATGCTGATGAATGAGAAGATATAGAAGGTTGTTTTATTAAATTGGTTGGGAACCTCCTAGTAATGAGATAAATGAAGCTCGCATTCCCAGACTTAAAAAAAAACCATTACAAATAAATTATCATATATTCATTACCATAAATATATCTCACAACTAATTTTAATTAATCACTATAATATTTAATATTATCACTACAATTTTATCTTAATTAATCTTATTATCTATTAAAAAAATTTTAAGAAAAACGTGTAGGATGAATTATGTTAAGTTCCGTCCATATGGCAACATTGGACTTGGGCCTATTTTGGTTTGAACTCCAAAAAAGTCTATTGTACTTAATTGATTTTGTATTATGGAGGTCCTTTAGTAGTTCGATTTTTTTATTTAAAAAAATAGTTATTATGTATTGGATAAAAAGTAAATTAATACTTTATGTTAAAAATTTATTCATTTTATTGTTAAAACTAGCGTTATTGATAGAATAATCGAGACAAGTAAAAGTGGTGTCTCACATGTACCACATTCTAACATATAAAAACTAATTTTTAAATGTATAAATTGATATAATATTTAATGAAGAGTTAATATATATATATATATATATATATATATATATATATAAAGGTACCTAGACAACTATTATGCTTACCTGCTACCTAAACCTTTTTTGAACCTAATCAGTACTTAAACTTAATAACTGTAAGCTAATTTATTTCTTTTTTTTTTTAGGTACTTGACTAACACCGTTAAATATTCTAACATGACACTGTCGACTAATAGAATGGTAAAACGTGTCAGCCTTATATTTTGACGCAAGGTTTAATTTAAAAATAAAATATTTAAAGTTTATTTTTAAAAGTACATCTTTTTGCCACATGTCAAAATATAAGACTACCACGTGTCACCATACAATTAGTTTTTAGTGCCACAATAGCACCATGTCAACATATTTAATGGTGTTAGTGAGGTACTAAAAAAGGTATCAACTTGTTTTACTATTGCCAAGTTTAGGAACCAGCTAGATTCAATAAAGGCTCAAGTACCAAGTATGTATAAGTTATCAAGTTCAAGTACCTTTATATATATTAACCATTAACAGAATGATCAATTTACTCTTTCATTTAACATATAAGGACTAATTTATCTATTTTTTTGTAGAAAAATGAATGCAATCTATCTCTTAATACAAAGATATCCAAGTTTAACTCTTAACTCTACAATGGTTTTACCTTGTATTCTATGTTGCACTTTATTTCCACAAGGAAATTTTATCCTTAAAAAAAAAAAAATATATATATATATATATATATATAAAGATTTTTGGCGACAAGTATAAGTGAATTATTGGATATTGTTTTGGTTGAAGAAAACATGCATTTCATTACTTAAGAAATAATGATTACAAATTTGTGGATAATTTTGCATCCAGTAAACATCCTCAATATAAGAAGAAACATGCTTGGCCAGCAGTTTGATTGCCATGTTGGAAAACACAGGATTGGAACATTCTTGCTAAACGATGGCCCAATATTAGACATGTTAAGCCTGTGATGTGATAACTTTAATAGCCTCCCCTTCCACCATAAATTTTTGGTGAGTCAGTTCCACACCTGCATCTTGAATTGTGCGGGAATTGATGCATACCTTTGTGGTCCGTAGCAAAGCAATGAGAGTCCATCGCTCATAAATGGTTGTGGACACAGGCATTTCAAGGATTCCTTCAAGCATGCTTACTTTGCTGTTTGGATGAATACTCAAACCACTTGATTGCACAAAAAAAGAATAATTTGTTGGCATCCATCGTCCCCAACTCTTCCCTAGAAGACCAAATGCATTCACTATGCACGAATGAGAACTAGTATATGGACTATATATGTCTTGTTCTAAAATCATATATCAATCTTAACATAATTCTTTTTATAGTTATATTTAGAATGATTTCCATTTTTAGAATGAAGTTTTAATAATAAATACAATGAAGTAAATATTATTTTAATTTACATTTGTTTTTTTAAGCAATCAAATATATTACTTAGAAGAAAATATGATGTAATTTTTGGTAAAAATCTAATTACATAATTGTTATAAATAAATTAACCTAAAACATCTACAAATTATAAAATTATATTGTTAAAAATTTTAAAAGTGATACAAAATTATCTCAATCTTAATTTCAGAAACGAGGATACCAGTTCCTTCTTAAAATCAGAACCATGGTGCTTCTCACCCCCAAGCTGAGGTTCTCACATCTTCCTACCCATTTTCACTTTACCAAGCTTCGGTTTTGCTTTTCTTCTTCTTCTTCTTCTTCTTCTTCTTCTTCGCAATTCTCTCCTTGGTCTGGTCTCCAAAGCTGGAGAGAGAGCCCACTGAACGAGGACCGATTTTTGGGAACCAGTGGCCCTCAACCTCTGTCCAACACTGAAGTCCCCAACACACCGGTCGCCCTTGAAGCTTTTGGTTCCTCTCTCGCAGAGCTTGGTTCTCTGGTTCTCTCTACCAGTGACCCCCTTACTAAATCCAAGCTCTCTCATTTGGCTTTCTCCAGGTGGCGCAATGAGGGTCTGCCCATTGGGCTCTGCCAGCCTCCTTCTCGACCTGCTCGCCCTACTAACCCTCAATTGGTTTGTTTCCCATTCAAACTTATACCGCATGGAATTGGAGTTTCTGTATAAATAGAATGTGTAATTCATCTTTGTGATCAATTATTCATTTGGGAGTTGCTATTGTTAGGTGAAAAGTGATTATTTTTAGTCGTTTTCCTGAAATGCAGGTTTCTCCAAAGGAGATTCCAGACCCTAAAACCTCTGGCCTGCCTCTTAATGCTTATCTGCTTCACAACCTGGCTCATGTGGAGTTAAATGCAATTGATTTGGCATGGGATACTGTTGTACGATTTTCACCCTTCTATCATATTCTTGGGGACAAATTCTTTGCTGACTTTGCTCATGTTGCTGATGATGAAAGCCGTCATTTTGCTTGGTGTTCACAAAGGCTTGCTGAGATTGGTTTCAAGTAAGTAGAGTTCTCGCTTTCTGCAGTGTGTTAATTTGCTATTTCCTTGTTTAAACGACTTTAATCTCTTTTCCCTTGACTTATTATCAACATATGCATTCTCTTACACTTAGGTTGTACCTTGTTAATCATTAATAAAGCTCTATTTCCATGTACAATCCTTTCCTTTTCAGTGTAGATATGTTATTTCTGCTTGTCTTTTCACATGATAAATAACTAGCATTTGTGTTTGAAGAACCAAAATATGCCATGAATTGGCTCACCTTAACTAATTTACACTCATCGTATGCACTTCCATGTGATTGTTTTTTTTTTTTCTTTTTCCTTTATCTAGTTATGGAGATATGCCTGCTCATAACTTACTTTGGAGAGAATGTGAGAAATCATCAGATAATGTTGCTGCACGTATGGCTGCCATCCCATTAGTACAGGTGATCTTTTACTGTTGACCAACTTTTAATTCTTGAAATAGAAGCTTCCTTAAAGTACTTTATGATTTCATGAAAGTAAATCTTGAGTTCTTTTCTCTGTAAAATGCAATTGCTCAAAATGTAATTGCCCAGCCTGCATATCCTACTGCTTTTCATCTAACTTGAACATTTCACAGCACCCATCTTTGAGTAGTGATTTAGGTGGATTAGATTTCACTCCAGTCTGAGATTTTCATAGCACTATAGTTGAGGACATTTCATTGGAAGTTCCATAAACCTAGATTAACTCAGTTTTCAAGTTTTTGCACCTGTAGTTTCTCATGTCCAATCTAATGCCTTAATAGGCTCAAGTCAAATTCAGGACATTTCCTAAAGAACCATTTATGATCTAGTCTTGGTCGAAGTTGAAGCTTAAAAAAATTGATCATCTGAAATCAAGATTGCTCTTGCTTCCTTTAAGTTTAAATTTAACCATTTCAATGTCAGGTCATATGCATAAAAGTTGCTTCCAAATTCCAGTTACCTAGGTTTTTTATTACCAGTCCAGTAATCTAGCTTGGCTATTATTTTTGAGTTTATAGAACCTTTTTTCTGCTATGCTTCGCAAGTCAATGTCATGGTGCTAGTCAGACCATTTTGTTTTAAATGCATTAGCCATTCTCTGCAGGATTCTGATATCTGTGTTATTATATTTGTTTCTAAATTTAGAAAAGAGTAAAAATTGCAGTTCATCCAGTTGATCCTTCCTCTTATATACCCATATATTTTCCAATTTGTGTTATTTTAGTTTGGTTTGGAAATTTAAGTACTTGTTTTTACGGATATAGGAGGCTAGGGGTCTTGATGCTGGCCCACGCCTGGTCAAAAAAATGGTGGGCTTTGGGGATCACAGGACATCTACCATTGTCGCTAGGATTGCTGAAGAGGAAATTGCACATGTAGCTGTTGGCGTATACTGGTTTATGTTCATCTGTCATAAAATGAATCGTGCTCCATGCTCCACATTTAAAGGTTTAGTAGCATTTTATCACTTCAAGACAGGTTTTGTGTTCAAATTCAATTCCATTCAGGCTTTGCAATATCTTATGTATTTCTTTGAGAAACCGTGCAGAGTTATTACAAGAGTATAATTTGGAGTTGAAAGGGCCATTTAATTACTCAGCTCGAGATGAAGCTGGTATTCCACGAGAATGGTAAGTATGAATTGAGTCATTTGCATGAAAGAAATGTAGATACAAATTTCGTCATATTTATTGATATGGACCTTTGGAAAACCACACCCTAAAAGCTAGCTGTTGAGATTGGAGAGCCTAGGTCCACATAAACCTAACAATGAAATTTCGTGGGATCCAAGTCCAATACTTGGGCACATAGCAGTCTACCACACTCCGCAATCCTAATGCCCACAAGGTGGGCTGGCTTTGTGCTAGCTTGATCTAGCCCCAAGCGAATATTGGATTACCGACGTCACCACCTGCCACACAATTGCAACTGAGAAACATGATGGCTGGTTCTAATACCAATTGATATAGACCCTTGAAGAACCACCCCCCAAAAGCTAGCCTATGTGAGATCCTTGTCCCCTACCTTGCAATTGGGCATGTAACATTTATCCTCATCTAATTCTAGATTTTTAGTCTTTATAACCAGCTTGCAAAGCAATTCCAATTTAGAAGTTATAATCATATGCATATGGCTGTCTTTAACTAGCTGTCTGACACACTGTGTAGGTATGACTCATCGTCTACGAATAAACAAGAGCGTGAAGGGAATTGGAAGAGTAGTCAGCAGCTTTCTGAGGTATGTGATGCAGTATTATACACTTAAATTTGAATAACTTTTTGGAAAAAGGATTGATTTTTCTAAATTGATTACAGGTTTATGATAGGCTTGCTTGTATTATCTCCATGGAGAGTGAGAATTCAAGTTTAAATAGACCATCTGAATGACTTTTATTTGAATAGCCACTGTTAAGATCCCTGTATAAATCTAAATTCTGGAATTTGATGTCCGGTTTTTCATGTAACAAAACTTGGGCAAGATGGCAAGGGTCAGGCACAAAATTTAAACTACTTTGTACATCAACGCAAAAGCTGTATCAAACTAAGGTTTTGCTTAGTATGAAGGATGGAAAGAAGTGATGATGGAAAATTTGTTAATTGTTGGGGTTTTTGACCTGCTCGTTCCATGTTCTATTATAACAAACCTGTTTTACTTCTTGGGCCATTGTGTTTGGCCTTGTACAGATTTGGTTAAGCTAAATTCGGTCCACTTGAGTGTGGCATATTTGACAAAACAGAAGTATGAGTCGACTTAGATACTAAGTCTCAGGGCTGTTTGATAAGTATGAAAGTCTTTTATCTGGGTGATTGAAGTGTTATTTTTTAGAGATATATGTCAGATTTATTCAAGAGAGTATTTCAAGCTGTTGAGGAACTTGTTTATGAAGGCTATTGTGAGGTAAATACTGAAGATAATTAATGGATAAAATCAGCAATTGAAGAGCTCTGGAAGACGGAGCAAGAATTGCATGCAATTGTTAAGGTACACTCCTCCAACTGTCACTGGTTAATTACTGATGTATATGCTAGCCCTAGGTTTAGAGAACGTAGATTTTTTTGGGAAAACCTTAGGAATGTAGCATGCCCTGGCTAATCACCTGGGATTTCAATGATATTCTCACTATCGAGGATAAAAATGGAGGCCTTCCTTCATCCCCTAGAAGATTAATGGCTGATTGCTTAAATGATTGTAACCTCTTTGACCTGGGCTTCAAGGGACCCCGCTTCACATGTTCAAACCTAAGAGAGTTAAGTCAACTTATCCAAGAAAGGTTAGATTATGCCTTCGACAATAACCAATGGAAACTCATGTTCCCTAAAGCATCAGTCATTCATTTACCCTGTCAGATCTGACCACTGTGCCCTTCTTATCTCTTTTTCTAATCCTCAATGGCAACAAAGGACTCGGATGTTCAAGTTTGAAAGAATGTGGCTTGACCACCCAGATTTCCCTGGGATTGTGGATAACTTTTGGAATGACACAACCAACCCTCTTGTAAACACGATCAGAGACTTCACCAGTTTCTTGAGGGATTGGAACCGAATTAGTTTTGGCAATGTGTTTAGCAAAAAGAATAAAATCTTTGCTTGTATCAATGGTGTTCAAAGAGCCTTTGCTAATGATCCCAATGAATTCCTAATCAAGCTCCAACAAACACTGGCCAAAGACTATATGGATATCCTCAAGCAGGAAGAGGACCTCTGGCTCGTCAAAAAGAGACTAAATTGTTAGCTATCTCTTATCTTGCAGGTATACAATTTGTTTCTCAAGAGTGGTAGGACTTACTAAATATCCTTCAATGATGCATAGCCATATTGATGTAATGCGTAGTTTTATTTTTGTTTAGCTTAATCCAAAATGTGTAGGAACCATAGTAGTGGTTTTTTTTTTCTTTTGGTATAACTACAGGTTTTTTCATTCATTTTACGAAGTACTCTTTGGGCCGATGTGGTATTCAGGTAAAGTCCTTCTAATAATATTGATTCCATAATTTGAACTTGATCTAAATATTTGAGGAATTTTACTTTCACTTCTTCCAACCACTTGTTGGTAGAACCATACTAGCATTAATTAATATCTTTGCTCAAGAAAATTTATAAAATTGTTGAAAAAAAAAAGAAAATTATAAAATTATATTATTAATTATTAATTTTTTTTTTAAAAATAATGATCTTTAAAAGGTGTGGGCTATGAGTTGAGTTGAATGTTGATTTAGGATATTTGTCCAATCAAGTAGGAAAAATTCCAAAGGAAAGAAAAAGAAGTGGCTGCTAATTTTATGGGAAATTTGATCCTAAAAGAAGAAAAATGTGCATGGAAGATTCGATGGGTTTAGTGGATACTCAAACATGTCATAAATATATAATTATAAATAACTACATTCAAATCTAAATTTAAACTTAATTATTGACTCAAATATATTGTTTCAAAGAGAATGAAAACAAGAAAGAATCTTTATTTTTGTCGTCTGAATTAAAAATATCTTTTCATTTTTAACATCAGTCATAATTTGACTTGTTAACGGGTTGAAAGGATTTTGACAAAAATATTATGCCTGAAAATGAGTTGGACAAAAAAAAAATAGACTAGTTTAAAATATGAGTTAGACTCAGGCCTTAAAAATTCAAGGTTCAATCTTGACTCAATTCAACCCAGCTCATTTTCTAAATTTGTTATATTATTTTTATATATAATATAATTTATAACACAACAATTAAATCTATAATAATATAACATAAAAATTAAAAAAGTTAAATATGGATATATATAAAACTATAATAAATATAAACATACATTTTAAAATTTTTAAAAATAATATGGGCCTCTATTAGTAATTTATAAGTTTAGATAGGTTTTGGTAAAATTTTAGACCCATATTTCGAGCTAGGTTTTGACAACTATAAAATATATTAATATTATACTTAATTCTACAAGAATACCTCTAGACTAATGAAACCAAAAGTAGAATGGTAGTATGGAACTTGAGAAAAAATACAGCATGATCTCTTCGCATAATACATGGATAAAACCCATAAATCAACTATAAAAAATCAAGTTGTTGATCACTTTATGCAGTATTGCTAACTACATATCACATGTAATTGGAATAAAAAGATAGTTGCCACATAATGCCCTACAACTATTCTCCTACACAACACTGATACTATATCTTTTGCATTGTGACCCATTTTTTATAACACATCAGCATCAGAATTGTTCTTTCCCCACAGGTTTCTCCTGCAATAATCACCCCTTTCTGTTGCACCCTGCCATCATCCTCTCTCACTATTAGCTAATACTATAGAACTGTGACCAACTGATATAGGAAATTTCAACTGCTTGGATTGAGTGAGTCCTGTTCATTTATTGCACTTTTAAAGAGCTAAACTCAAGTATGCATAATGAAACTAATGGTAATTATGATAAAAGGGTTTGTATAATGTGAAATAGAAAAGCAGGATAGAAGCAGCTAGTCAACATTTTGTTCTACAGGACCTGTAACTCAAAAGCAAAATGCTTAAAAATCTGTACCCAACAATGAAACTCAACATGACAACAATGTTACTCCATTTCTGTGACTCATTGAGACCTTGCTGCTTCAAAAACCCTTCACCATTGAGATAACACTGCCCTTCGACAATCTTCAAGCATCTCTTTTGACCCTTCTCTCCTCCATACTCATTTAACATAAAACACTCAAAGGGATACTTGAACAAACTCAAGTAGTGCATGAAAATCCAATACTTAGGTATATCTTCTTTTGATATGAAATAGCCTGAAAATAGAAAAAAAGATCCTACGAGGCCGGCGATCAAAGATGTTCCCATGATGAAATTTGGAACAAGTGCACTAAAACATGCTACAAATGAATTTGACATTAGAACCACTAACCAGACCACCAATGAGAAGTAAAGAAAAGCATTGATTTCCCTCCTCAATCCTACTAGCCAGTATACAGGGAAGGTGTACAGCAGAGCCACAAATAACAGGAAAGGCATGAATACCATTGTGTTTGATATGACATAAGAAGAGACTCTATAAGCTCCCCTTGAGGTTTCTTTCATTAAAATTCTTCTCTCTTGTAGATAAATTGGTAAGCCTTCCGTTGTGGATGAGAGCAAGAAGGTGAGACTGAAGGCGAAAAACCCAATTTGAGTTTGTAGCTTAGATCTCATAGAACCATTACCTGCGTTCATAAATATTGTGCCAAGCACAATCCCAGCAGCTAGAGCTTGTATTGTTCTTGCTATGAAAAGCTGTTTTGTCCTATATATGTTATTAGAAAATCTCTGACATAATATCAGAACCTCCATGAACAGAGGATTGGCATAACAGATATTGTTTTCTTTGACATTACTGAATTGAAGATTTCTTCTAATATCTTCACAATCTTCACTTTCTTCGGTGCTTACGACCAAATCTTGTGTCACTTCAATGGCAAACTCCAAAACATTAACATGGCAAGGAATGGAATGACCTGCAAATTGGAGACGTTGTTCGAGGAGATGCAAGGTCCCATGATGAATAACGGTTCCATTTGATAACAACAAAATTCGATCAAACAGCTCGAGAATTCGGAAACCAGGTTGATGGACAGTTAAAACAATTGTTTTGCCTTGTTTAGTAGCCATAGATTTCAACAACGATACCACATGAAAGGCAGATGCAGAGTCCAACCCTGATGTTGGTTCATCAATCAAAAGAACAGTCGGATCATGAACTAGGTCGACCCCGATTGATACTCTACGTTTCTGTCCACCTGAAATACCACGATTAGATTCCTCACCAATTCTAACATTGGCAACTTCCTCTAGTCCAAGTTCCTTGAGTAACTCTTTTACTCTGAAAGCAGCCTTGTTGTGCTGCTGCCCATCATGCAACCTGAGACGAGCGCTATACATGAGTGTTTCTTCAACTGTTAGAAGCGGGAAGAGAAGTTGGTCTTGTGTGACATAACCTGATACCCTTCGGAAGTGTCCGGGATCCATTGCTTCGTTATTTACAAGAACATTACCAGAAAGTCTACTCAGTGGGATCATCCCTGCTAGCACTTCCAACAATGTTGTCTTGCCAGCTCCACTCGGACCGGCAATTGCCAAGATTTCACCAGGTCTAGCTTCACAATTCACTTTTTTTAAAATGCATTTACTAGCAGTTGCCTCTTTCCACAAAAACCACTTGAAGTCATCAAACCGCCGAGATAACCAGTAGGAAAGGTTCATGGCTTTTATTGTGTAATGGATTTCGGTATCTCTACAATCCAGTGCTTTTATGGGTAGTTCCATTTTGAAGGCACGGAAAGAAGGGCTATGCTTCCAACTCGCTAGGCGCAAAGCTGATATTGATACGACAGATTCACCAGTCTGCAACTCTTTATATCATTTTCATTGCAATGTAGAGGGCTTTGAAATTTTCAACATTTGGCAGGTGAAGTATACCGTGTGTTACATCACCCAAGCACCATTGTCCATGTGACCTGAAAGCTGCAGTTACAATATCTCTCAAAGGCGTTAAATGGGATTTTGGTATTTCCGATGGATGCAGCTAAGATTGCCATTACTTCTACTTACCAGAGAAACTCACACGAGGAAAATAATTTTTTTCTTAAATATTAAAAAAAAACTCTTTTATAATAATTCAAATTTTAATTCAAATTTAATAAAAAAATTAGCAATTAATTAAGCTTCTAAAATACGATTTTTTGTCAAAACACCTACCGAACTATTAAGTGATGATGTGATAATTAATGAGACAGTTGACATAAAAAATGAAAATGAGATGACTAGTGTGATAGATATAGACTTAATTATTAGTTAGAAATTATATAAAATCATATATAAATCATTAAAATGATAAAAATTTATAAAATTTTAAAAGGGCAATAAAAATTAAGTTTTTAATGATATTTATTTCTTTTAATAATTTATATAATCTTTTTTATAATTCTTTTTATAATTTTATAAAAAATTTATAATATTTTAATAATATCTAATATTTTTAAAAAGTGTTAATTGAGTTTTAGCTTATTTAGTATCAGTATTGTAGCCAAAATAAGAGGATGTGGGTTCGAATACGCTAAAGTATGTTTATCTTCCTATTTACGGGTGGGAAGAGGTTATATGTAGTTCGAGTATGTGGGCATCCTTGTACTCGAACAGGATTTTCCCTCTTTGCTCAATAACAACAGAGGAAGCTAATTTGGATAGTGTTTGCATGCGTGTTATCACTCATTGGTAGTTGCTTTATTTGTGCTTTATCAAATCCTGTGAGCAATTGAGTTGCAACTGAATGATATTTCTTCAACACTGCTTCTTTTACCTCGTACTCACCATTCATTTGCTTCGCCACCAATTATGAATTTGTATGGATGACAAGATCCTTTACTCTTAGTTGGTGTGCTAGCTGCAGTCTCGATATCAAAGCTTAATACTCTGCGATGTTGTTGGACATTTGAAACCCAAAAGATAGTCCATACTGCCACTCATTGCCACTAGGATTGATCAGGAGTACCCTTGCTCTCGACCTCGTCTTGCCTGCAAAGCCGTTAACATAAACTAACTAGCTTTTCGAGTTATCAGCTGTATGTAGACCTTCTTAAAGTGGGCTAACTACTAGGTTGCGTACAAAAAATGGAAAAGAGATCTTAGAATAAAGTAAAAATTATTATGTATCATTATATAAATAACGAATTGAATTACTGGTGTTTGCCAATATTCACATGAAATTGTCAATAACATACACATTTAACTTCATAAAATGTTCATTATCTAGTATTTCAAGTTATAAGTTGTATTATTTGCTAGGCCAATAAGCTTCTCGAAAGAACACTCAACCATGAAGTCAGCTAATACCTACCCCTTTATTGCTGTTCTCGGGGCGAACTCCACTCCAAATTCAGCCAATTCAATGCTCCATTTGTCACCCTTCCTGAGGTATCGACTTTGGACAATACGTCATTTATAGGTTGATTAGTCATGACGAAAACAGAATGAGTTTGGAAGTACAAACGTAGTTTGTAAGCTGCAACAATAGAAGCAAAGATACATTTTTCTATGTTTGAATACCTCAATTCACCGTTCTGGAGTACTTTGCTGATGTAGTACACTAGAAATTGGCAAGCACTCTCTGCTCTGACCAATACTACCGTAGCTATCTCCTCTGAGGTAGCAAGATGCAAATAAAGGGTTTCTCCCACCTACAGCGACTTCAAAAGCGGTGGGGAGGTAAGGTGCAATTTCAGTTCTTCAAAGGCTGTTTGACACTCTTTAGTCAATGAAAAGGAGGTTCTCAAGGCCTTGAAGAAAGGGAGGCATTTATCTGTTCTGGATATGAACCTGTTGAGCGCTACTACTCTACTTGTGAGGCGTCGGATGTCATTCACTGTTCGTAGAGGAGACATTTCCAAGATAGCACGGATCTTTTTCGGGTTCACCTATATTCCCCTTTTTGAGATCATGAAACCCAAGAATCTACCAACCTGCACACTGAAAGCACACTTTTCAATATTCTTTTTTTTAATAAAAAAACCCGAGGGTCAACATCAATTTATTGCATAATTTAAAACAAGATCATGGATATCTGACGAATAGTCCATGTTAAAAACCATGGTACAATTTTTGGTCATAGCCCAAGTACAAAGAAAGTCTGCTACTTGACTACAACACCTAAGAGCCCAACTAAAATTGAAACAACAAAAAGATTCCATCATTTTGTACATATCCTGGATGCGATGGCCCATAGTTGTTAAATCAGCATTCCTTCTATTAAAACGATTAACAAGGCTGACGCAATCAGTTTCAAAATCCAGCTTTGACCAACTTTTTGACCAAGCAAAATTAATACTTTTTTCAAGCGCTAGCAATTCGGCCCACTCAATCTGCATTTCTTTCTCCATAATGCCTATCCGTCCGCCAAGTACAAAATCATCGTGATCCTTGGCCACAAGTCCATAACTCATCTTTTTTCCAGTAATAGCAGCGTCAAAATTAATTTTAACTACCCTCGTATTGGTTTCCTTCACGCTTTCTTCATAACAGGTCTAGGCAGCATAGGTTTCTCCAGCAAATTAAAGATGCAGAAGTCATGACTCAAAGTCGCAGCTCTCTCCTAAGTTATTTGGCTTCTTCCTCCTCTCCACGAAAAACATAGTTATTTCTACTATTCCAGACATTCCATAGGACGGTGATAAAGTCAGAAATGGCCTTTTTATCCAGCACACGAGCCAAGTCTTCAATCCAATCGATACATCGGACATAATTCCCATCAAGCAATTTATTGTTAAGGCCACCATACATCAACATCACTCAGGCCACACTTTTCTATATTCAACTTCATGTTGTAGGCTCTTAAAACTGCGAACGCCTCTAATAAGTTCCGCACATGTTCCTCCATTTTTCCACTTTTCACCAGCAATCATCTACACCTCAAGTACGCGTCCTATCTGCTCTCTAAAAATCCTATTTACCAACATCTGATAAGTTGCTCTCACATTCTTGAGACCAAAAGGCATGATTTAATAGTAGAAAAGTCCTTCCTCGGTGATGAAAGCTGTTTTTCCCTGGTTATCATGATCCAACAAAATCTAGTTATAACCAGAAAAGGCATCCATGAAGCTCATGAACCTGTGACCTACAGAGGCATAAACCAAATGGTCAATCGAAGGCAAATGAAAACTACCTTTAGGACACGCATTGTTGAGGTTGGTGAAGACAATACACATTCTCCATTTGTCGTTTGCTTTCTTCACCATAGCCACAATTGAGACCCAATCTGGATACTCAACTTCCTTAATAAAGCCCGTCGATAACAGTTTAGCTACCTCCTGTCTCATGGTTTCCACCACTTGCAGAGCGAACTTCTTCCTTTTTTGCTTAACCATTTTTGCCTCTAGAAGTACATTCAACTTTTGAACGATCACCTATGGTTCCAGGCTTGGCATATCCGCTACTAACCAAACAAAAAATTTGAGTTCACCTTCAAACACCGGATCAACATGCTCTTTTCTTCGGTTGCTAACACTAATGAAATCTTTACAGTCATTTCTTCATTGTCGCAGGATAGTTGTAAAGTCTCGGTGTGCTCTACTACTTTGGGCTTCTTATTTCTCTCTTCATCCCTCACATTCAAACTGTCAAAGTCCAATGCTTGACTTGTTAAATCTGCCCCCTGCAAACTTTGTCCCCCAGTTGCAGGCTATTGTGGTTGTTTAACAGATAACATATGACATTGCCTCGCAATTTGTTGATTCGATCGCAAGAACCCAACCCCTATCCTTGTTGGTAACTTAATCTTCATATAAAACGTTGCAACTACCATTTTTTCCATCCTTATTGTTGGGCACCCAAAGATGACATTGCATGCCATGGGATGATCACAACAAAAAACTGAACATACTCTGTAGTCGTATGTTCACCATCCACCAAGGTGATTAGAAAAGTGATAGAGCCCTTCACCTTGACTAGATGGTTAGCAAAACTATACAGCGGGCTCGCTTTGAACTTACCTTGCTCTTTTAACCCCATTTTTTGATACACTTCCCAAGATAGCACCTCCATTGTGCTCTCACTATCTACTAGCATCATTTTAACCTCAAAACCTGCGATCATCGCAGAAACAACCATCGAATCATTTCCCTCTTCATTGCAGACTAACTCTTCATCATCGTTACCAAATTCAACACTCTATCTTCCTTAATGATATGACCTTTTAGGGGCACTAACAAACATCACATTTCTCATATAAGCCTTCCTCTTTGCACTAGAACCTACCTAACCTTTATCTGTACCTACAATCACATGGATGGTGCCTTTAACCTTCTATTTACCCTTAAGATCACCATGCGAATCCTAACCCTGCTGGGAAGTACCTTGACCAACAAATTTAGCGTGTTCACCATTTCACACAGCCTTTTCGATAGCATCTTTCAGAGTGAAACAATCTTCAGTCTTGTGCCCAACGTCATTATGGTAGGCACATTTGTCTCTTAAAATTTACCTTCTTGTGCTATGCCTCCTCGGAGATTATTTGGGCAAGATACCGAAGCTCTTCACCTGTTTCAGGATGTAAGTATGGGCAGCATTCAAAGGATTGTAAACTTCGAACTTGTCCTGGGGAATGTACTTCCTGGTATGTTCTAGTTGAGACCTCTAAAGAGCTTTGGGAGAATCACCTTTCGGCTGTGCTCTCTGCTACCTATCACCTCATGCTCGTAACAACTGGTTAGGGGACCCTACCTCCTGCGAGCTCCCTCATAATTTTTTAACTGCCTATCTTCCCTTTGAAAGGTGCCACATGACGCCCTTTTAATCTTATTTGCCTCTACGAACTTGTGGGCCCGTTCATATAGATCTGCCAAATTCTAGGGCATATTATCAAGAAATGAGTATTGTACATGGTCATCTTGTACCCCCATAATGAAAGTATCGATAGCCAACTAATCTTCTAAGTTCTTTGTGTTCAAAGTCACCACATGAAATCGCTTCATGTAGTCTTAGAGAGACTCGCCTTCTTTCTATTTCACGGGCATCAACCCCATAGGCGTGCTCATGGTTGCCCTATGAACCTTAAATCTTCCTAGGAACATTTGACCCAACTGGGAGAAACTTTGAACTGAGCCCTAAAAAAGGGACAAGTACTAATCCTTCGCACTTCATTTAAGTGTCATGGAAAAGCCTTGCATTTTTTCAAATCTGATGCTCCTAGCATGTTCATATAATCTTTGTACTGCATCAGGTGGGATCGTGGGTCTCTTCTCCCTTCGAACATGTCCTTTGGGACCTTAAAATCACGTAGCAAGTTCACTACTACTATCTTAGAGGCTAATGGATTGTTAGAACAAAAAAGCCAATCCATGTCCTGAGACTGGAAGTGCAACACTCTCATGTCTCATCGCAACTCGTCCATCTCGTTCTATCATTGTCTCGCATGCATGCCTGAACCTTCTTCCTGCATATTCACATTATCGTGGAAATCAAAATTGTCAAAATGTACATTCCTTCTTAACTCATCATTCTGCTTTAGTAACTCTTTCTGGAAAGTCTGTTGTTGCTCGAACCGTGCATCTTATGCATTCATTTGTTCTCTCATTAACTTCATCTGCTCCTGATGAGCAAGAAACTGTTGTGGCGATGTTTCCTGGTTAAAAGGGAGAGGTAGCACATGACCAGAGGATATGTTCAAGTCCAACGGACTAAAAACTCTCTGATAAGCCGTATTGCTAAAGTTTTTTGGTCGATCGACAAACCAGCCGGTAAACAAGTCTGCCTCATTAGGTTGACCGCTGGAACTTGAGGCTCTAACCTATCCGGATAAAAGATTGAAGGGCAAATTGTCATTTGAGTGAGCCATTGTAATTTTTGTGAAAATTGTTTTCTCAAACTGAAAGAAATCTACTGGTCGAAAATCTATCCATGCTCACTGCACCAATTGCTGAGTAATTTTCCGTTGTGTCTCATTAAAGGGGACAATCAAATATTTATATAAATTGTTATCATTTTTGGAATTGACATTCTTAGAACTCTATGCATGCTGAACACATGTATTGTCTTGGGTTGCCTGCTGGACTTTGTGGCCTCCACATGCTAGCTCTTTAGGTATATGCGAGCTAAGACCATGAGCTCCCTTCGCGAGCACCCCCTGGCATGTACAAACCGAAACCACGAGCTCCCCTTTCTAACTTTTTTCTGTAAAGCTTGTATGCATCCATCTAGTAGAACTTAACTAAGTCGTAAATAAGTAACCCAAACCTTATCTAATTCTCAAATTAATGACCATAAGTACATAACAATATTACTATTTAGTAAGTTTACTCCCAACATTTATCTACTTTTTCTTTTAAGGGATTGAGAAATGCAACTCTTTATTTTCTTATAATATTGGTTGGCAATTTTCTTATAGAGAAAAAGGAATTACTTTGTTTGTAAAAAAATCGTATTATATGGCATGAGATAGGAAGTTAAAAACAATAATAACTATGATACGTGGCGTTCCACATGGGTGTTACAAATTATAAAGAAGCGGTGGTGGCAGTGTCACATCATTTCTACAACCTTAATTACAAGTCCCACGTATCAGTGTAATGCTTTATCACTCTCTCAATTTTCAGACACATGGATTATTCTCTCTACTTTCTGTCCATTATCTGACCTTCTACAGTTTATATATAACTTTGAATTAACCCACACACATAGAGTAAGTGACCTTTCACTCAACTGAAGCAACCAAATGAAGGTAATACGTTTCATTTATTCTAGCTATGTTTTGTTTTAGTTTAATGTTATTTCTGGTGTGGGTTGAAATTACCTTAAGACTGAACTGATCTTTAAGTAACATGTTCATGTGCTCATCTAATCATGTTTTTGGAAATTTTTATTGCAGAGTGAGATATTTTCCGGAAGACCAAGTCTTAGGCGAGATGAAGGTATATGTGCCTCTTTAAATTATATATACTTCAGAATCTGTTGGACTGAAAATGCTGCACTTTGATTTTATAAACATCATTGAACAAAAAGAACATTATAGCCGTAATCAAATTGTGCAAAATGAAAACAAGCGTTTTGAACCTTTTGAGTTCACGTCGTGTCTTTTTGGTTACCATTTTGACCAATTTCAAGTTGTTGAATGTATAGAAGAAGAGATCAAAGGCAACAGAAGACGCAGCTGCAGCCTCCCACAACAAGGTACTAATATGTCCACCCTCTTTTCCTTTTTCACTTTAACCTCTAATTCTACAGTGTTTATGTAATTTTAATTATAATTTTAATTGCAGGATGAATCTCATTACTTGAGAGAAGAAGAAGAAGAAGAAGAAGAAGAAGAAGAAGAAGATAAGACGGAGATTCCAAATGTGACCCATGGTTATGATTTGGTTAAAGGAAAAATGGATCATGGAATGGAAGATTATGTTGTTGTAGAAAGTAGGAGAATCAACGGACATGACATAAGACTTTATGCAATTTTCGATGGTCATTCAGGTCGTGATGTTGCCAAATATTTGCATACTCATCTCTTTGACAAGATGTTGAGCCAGGTAATTATGTTGTTGGGTAATTGACCCTTTTTCTTTCCCTGATTAATTATGATGTTGTGTCATTGATAGTCTGATTTCTGGAGAAACCCGGAAGGAGCGATCAAAAGAGCGTATAAAGAAATGGATGATGAGATATTGGAAGATGTTGCTGGTTCAAGAGGTGGTTCCACTGCTGTTACAGCGATATTAATAGATAGAAAGAAGCTAATGGTGGCTAATGTTGGTGATTCTCGGGCTATATTATGTGGCGGAGATGGGGTGAAACAAGTAACAATAGATCATGAGCCGAATAAGGAGAAACAAGTAGTTGAAAGTAGAGGAGGATTTGTGTCAAAAAAGCCAGGTAATATAGTTGGGTCATAAATGAAATACAATTTAATGTGATTGATGACTAATATATATATATGGATGTCAAGGGAATGTTCCTCGAGTGGATGGGCAGTTGGCTATGACAAGGGCCTTTGGAGATGGAAAATTGAAGGAACATATCACTTCAGAACCCGATGTGAGGATTGAAATCATTGAGCCGAATACTGTTGAGTTCATCATTTTGGCTAGTGATGGGCTTTGGAAGGTATGATTATGATATCAGCTTTTTTTTTTTTTTTTTTTTGGTTTTGCATTGGATGATGATATTGGTTATACAGGATGGCATGCATGCATGCAGGTAATGTCAAATGAAGAAGCTTTTGATGAAATTAGAGAGTATGATGATGCACAGGAAGCATCCCAAGTACTGATCAAAGAAGCATTAGCCAGGGGGAGTCGAGATGATATCTCTTGCATTGTTGTAGCTTTTGGTTGGTCATAGTAGTTTTCTTTTTTTCGCCCAAAGCAACTTCATATTTCTCCTTGCCTTGTGTACGACATCACTTCAACTTATAGTTTATGATCAATATTACTTAAAAATCTAGAACAAATCCTTTGTCATTTACAGAGTGGTACGTTATAGCCTCCTACCTTTTCTCTTGATTCTTTCATGAACAAAAACAAGAATCAAAACAAAAGTGAGGGACATACAGTTAAAATTCTAACACTATATACAAGAAAGTTATCCAATATATATATATTTTTTGGTGAAAATGCAATATTTTATTTTATAAGTAAATTACAAGATGTATATTAACTAGCCACTTAATAGGTCAACTATCACAACTTGTTAGCATTAACACTTATAACCCATTTACGCTTTCCAAAAATAGTTGCCTTTTACTTGCAATTCAAAACTCCGTAGTTCCATAAATTTCAATGACTAATCACTATTTCTTAAAATTTCTATTTAATAATTTTAAATTTAGCCACCAACGTTTAATTGTATTTTTAGTTATCATTTTATTTTTTAAAATTATTTTTAACAGATTTAATATAAATATTTTTAAAATTTTAAAAATAACTTAATAAAATATTATATGTGAAAATAATAGAATAAATAAATAATTCATGAAATTAAAAAATAGTTCTTAATTTAAAAAAACGTAATTATTAGAAAAAGTTTTAAAATGAAGATGCATACATTTAGTATTTTCGATATTTATTTTGAAATTTCTTTCAAATAATTAAGTTTATTTTCTTTAAATTAAGAATTTTTTATTTTATTTGTGACTTATTTATTTTATTATTTTCACATATAATTATCTATTGGGTTACTAGGTAATAAATTACATCTCATTAAAATAATTAATGTATGAAATTTAACATTATCTCATTAACTTTTTAATGGTACTTCCGTCAAATCTATTAAAAAATAATTTAAAAAAGAACAAAAATTGATGGTAAAAAAAGTTCAAAAATATAATTACGGTTATTTTAACAAAATATGTAAACGACAGTGGCTAAATTTATTATTAAATCATAATGAATTTTTACTAAAATTCTTCTCTCTTTATAGAGATAACTGTCTACATGGATAGCTACATCTTTTATCAATAAATATATTTATTCAATAGTATTTACTTGAATAATGATGACATTTTGTTATTAATTAAATCTTGTAACTTGACCACTTACAAATATTTTAAAAATGTGTTGTGGCCAAACTTTAAAAACATTTTATATTTTGATAATTTTGTAAATGGATTGTGTAAATAAAGGTGTTTTTCGATTGAACTTTCACTTAATAAGAACACATTAAAATTAATCGAAATTGTATGATAGACTATACTTTGTTTGATTAAGGAATACATTTTACACAGTATTTTCAACGTCAATTAATGTATAGATATTATTATGGCTGTAACTTCTTTTCATAAGTGTTGTTAGAGTGTAACTTTTGAGCTCTTAGAAGCGATTATATTTTCACTTACATAGGTAGAATAATCAAGAGTCTTTTCCTAATTACAACATTTTAAAACATTAATGTTATGGGTCTACTAAGAGTATTATACTCTCATCATTTCCTTATCATTAGAGGTACTTAACAATTTTTACTTTAGAATGATATATCATATATTAACTTTTAGTGCTAGCATCACATATTAATGATGCACTTTGTCTCATTGAATTTAAGACTTCACGTTATACTAAGTGCTGAGTCGAGATTTCATCATGTGTGTCTTAAATATTATGGGCTTCTACTTCATGTAATACCTTAAATCTTGGTTTTTAAGAAAGGAAAAGTATTTTAAAGGTGAACTAAGTATTGAAGAAGTATGAATAATGAAATTTAGTAAGGATTAAATTGAGAAATTTTGAAAGTTGAAGGATTAAAAGTGCAAATTTATCATTTTTTTTAAGAGGGAGGAAATTTTAATAAATATTTTTTAGGATGTGACATGGATATGTTATCACATATGAAGTTGGAAAATTGAGTTAGAGATTAAATTGAACAAATTAGAAAATATAAGAACTAAAGTGTAATTTTTCATTTTATCAAAATATAATTTTACCATTTTTAATTAATATCTAGAAGAAGAATGATTAGATTATCATGCCCCAAAAATGTTATATTTTGGTTTTGTGAAATTGGGTCATAAGTGTGTATCTGCTTCAGTGGTTAAGCATTTTGAGTGTGTGTGTGAGGTCCCAAGTTCAAGCCTTACTTGGGTTAAATTTTGGTATTTTATGAATAAAACCCTATCTATGTTCAGTAGACTTTTATTTAATTATTGGTAGGGTTATATTAGAATGGGCCTGTTGGTTCAGTGGTTGAGTGGAGTGTTGGTGTGATGGAGGTCTTGTGTTCGAATCTTTGTGTGTGCATTATTTTTGCTCGTTCGTCCCGAAGAGTTTGAGTTGGACTAAAAATCTGAGTAGTTGGATGTAGTGGGTTAGTGGAGTGATTTGGGGGATTGGATGGTTATCAAAATATTTGGGTATCCTCTCATTCCCAAGAAGTCTCCTTGCCAAATTTCCATTCCCTTTTGCTGCCGAATTTCCTTCTTTTTCTTTCTTACTATTATTTTCTTTTTCTGAAAAGTCCCTGCATTCCAATATTTCGATCCTCTTTTCGTGTTTTGGTAAGTACGATTAGTGTATTATTATTTTTGGAATGATGAATTGTTGGTTATTTAGTTTCGATTGGTGTTTAGGAGACAATCGGAGGGCTGGAGATCTTTAATTGACGGTTTAAGTGTGCGGAATCCCTACTGCGCGATCGGAGGTAACGTTGTTGTTAGTTTAGCATTCGATTATCTTGTGCGTTGTCGTTTGAGCATCGCTATAAGTGACTAAATTGGTGAGTTGTTGGTCAAATATAGGTTCTAGTGGTGTTGGAGTTGCGTTGGCTGCAAAATCGAAACAGGTGTGTACCCGAAATGCAGGAAACGAGATTCAACGAAAAGCCAAAAAAGTATTTTGTTGATGCCACACGGGCGTGTGGTCGCCCGTGTGGAAGGCCGTGTGACGGAACACGGGCGTGTGATCGATGAGCCAGGCCGTGCGTGCAGGACACGGCCGTGTGATGGTCAAGTGGACTGTGTGCGACACACGGGCTGGACCAATTTAGGCCGTGTGGGCCTACACCGGTAGACCACACCGGCATGTGAGATTCTGGGCCAGGCCGTGTGATCCACACGGCCAAGGCCAATTTGGGTCGTGTGGGTCACACGAGTGTGTGGGCCCACACGGGCAGGCCACATGGGCGTATGAGCCCATGTAACACCCTAAACCCGGCCTAGGTTATGGCCGAATCTGGCGGTGTCACATTGGAGTGCTTTTCAAAAACTTGCTCTTGCTGATGAAAACCCGTTTGAAAATTTAAAGCCTCTTTGTTAGAACTCAAATCATTCTAGCTATTCGTTATTCATTTTAAATTATCATTACTTTTGAAACTCTGTTTGTTACGGAAGCATTTCAAAAAATGTTGCAAAAACTTAGTGTTTTGAAAACAGTTATCGTTTTGGAAAACCGCGTTCTACTTAACATATATAAATCATAATATTAAAAGCTAGAAAATTAGAAAGGCCTTATTACATAATTCAAAACCCAAAACAAAATCTAATAGCAAATAAACACCAAATAAAAGAAAACAGGAGCAGTAGTGTGGCCATCTCTGAGTCCCTCGCAGCTCCGATCCGCCTAACGGTGGGAATTACCTGCACAGTTAAACAGTGGGGTGAGCTTACGAAAACTCTGTGTGTAAACCCTTATCAGCTGATTGGTATACGGTATACAATAATAGTCTGGGCCTGAGCCCTACTCAGAAATAGTACAGAGTGGGCCATAGCCCAATACAGTAACAATACAGTACAATAATGCAACCCATCCCAATCTAGCCAACACACCACTCCGTACCACTAACACACCATGTGAGGACAAAGTCGACTCACCCAGCCAACACACTAATATTGCACTAAAGCTGCCAGTAAAAGTAACACAACAAAGCTACCAGTATCAGTATATATGGCAAAGCCACCATTAACAGTATATATGGCAAAGCCATCAGTACAGTACACTTCCTCTATAACAGTATCCCAACCTTATGCAGAATTTCATGTCATAAATCATACGTGTATGCGGAATGTCATACTCAGTATAGTCATATACTTTTCTTAAACACATTAGTTAGTCTACCTCGAAGGGTATAACGGTCATTTTAACCTATTAGGGGTAAAATAGTCATTTTACCCTTTAGGGGTATTTTGTGTCATTTTACCTGTCTTGGGGTCCAGAGCCGCATATCGACCTCTCTGAAGGTGCAAAGTTGTCTCGAACAACTCAAGCAACCTTAACGGTCATAACGGTGTAAATAGGCCCAGGGCCCATTGTTCGGCCCAAGAGGGCCCACATGCTTGTGTGGCCCATTTAGCCCAAGTTTAGCCACTGCTATTTGAACTATACAGCCCAGTCTAGTATTAGCCCCGTACTGCTGATTTTATTCGTGTGGAGCCCACGAGCCCATTAGGCCCACACGGCCTATTTCAGCCCATCGAGGCCCAAAACAGCCTAAGCTCATGAGAACGCCCATGGTGGCCTCTACAGTCTTATGCCCATGATTCGTGGGCTCGTCTTACCACATGTACGTTAGCACACTCATGTGGCCAAAAGGCCATTCTTTCAACTTTTCAGCTTTTCGGCTTTTTAGCTTTTGCCGTTCTACAGTCTATTCAGTGTGTGTATACACACCTGTTTGCGAAATTGAGTGAACCGCTCACGAGCCCAAAGCCTATATTCCAATAAAACATACTGTTAGCCTTCCAATCATTACGGTTCATAATATTAAATCCCCAGATCTTCAATTACTACTAACCTTGATTGACAGTAATACAGCCTATTACCCTAAGATCACTGGCTAGAACCAAACAAACGCTCCTTGTCGATTAGCTGCATAACAACAGATCCTGTTAGATAGGATTGATCACAGATATAGCTTATATCCATAAAATCAACTTACAATCTACAGGGATATTCGACCTAACCCAACAGTAAGGTAACGTTCTTACCTTATTCGATTAATAATAGGAAGGGGTAAGTTGCTTCAAGGCCACTTGAACTACTCCACTCTTCGAGGAACCTAACAACCCAACGAGCAACATATCATGGGGAAAGGATCATCATTTGGCAATCAAGAATAGAAAGGAGGCATTCGGCTCAAAGAAAGAAAAATGATAAGAAAGAACGGATTGAATGAGAAGAGCCAATATGGACACTTACCGTTCTAGTTAGGAACTCTCGTCGAAAAGGAATTAATAAACCAACAGCAACGTATGGAATCAATCGATCAAGAATAAGGAGAGAAAATAAGGCATAGTACAATCGGTATTCCAAATAAAAAAGGAATAAAAGAGGGAATAAAAGAATAGGGAAAGAACAATTGGCTAGGGGGAAATCGAGAAGAAAATAATATGGTGGGAGAGGAGATGATAAGAGGAGCGACTGGAAAAGAAAGAAAAGATCAGGATGTTCGGCTACTTCACAAAGAAGACAAAAGAGAAATGCAGGAATAGATGATATCGAAATAAAATAGTATATTCGGCCAAAAGAAGAAAATAAAGCAAAGCAGAAGCCCTAGCAATAATCGATATAGTAACAAAAGGCAACCAAGGATGTTAACGAAACCAAAAATGAAGAGAAAAAACACAGAACCCCAAAACGTTCACAGCTCCTATAGATTCCTCAAAGCCGAATTTCCTCAAAGCTAGAGACCAATTTCGGCACACACTCCCCTTCTCACTCAAACTCCTTAATTTTCTCCAAATATTTCTCCCTTTATCCCTCATCAATTCTCTCCATGAAATCCTCCTTGATTTTCTCCATGACCCATTCAAATTCCAACCTGCAGAGTTCTAGACAGACTTCACTTCTCATACAGCAAAGAAGTAAAATAAATACTCTTTTGTGCAAAGAGTGACTCGAACCCCCAAACTCATTAGAAGCATAACACATCACTACCACTACACCACAACTCTCTTTGTATTATATATTACTTAATTTAATTAAAAAATGCTACTATCTAGAACCAAAGGCCCTATTCACTTAAAATTAAAATTTTTGCTAAAGCCCAAGTTTGAACCTAGGACTTCTCCAACACTTCACAAGACACTTAACCACTGAAGCAAATACACGGTTGTGTCATTTTCTTGCACAACTAAATACTTACGTGCAGTCTCTTAGCTGTTCCCATGCTCAAGGCTTATTCCTTCTAGGCCTAAATTCGGGGCGTTACAACCCATGTTTCTAAAAAGTTTCTTAAGGTTGCACGGGTTGCCCAAGTCGACTGTGAACCTACTATAGGGTCGGTAAGCACTACTTAGACCCCTAATTGTGTGAACTGTCTATATGATATCTGAACTGAGTATGTATGCTGATCTGAATGTATGGACTATGACTGCATAATAGCATGACATCTTTCGTATGTTGCATTGCATCAGGGTGGGTTATTGTTATTTGGAAGAAGTGTTTGAAAGGCTATTAAGCCTGTTATTTAGTAGCTCTTCTGCAAATTTCAGATCATGTGTCGCATTTCAGTACAGCATGGTGTGTAAGGATGGGTGGGTTGATTTAATCCCTACATGGTGTGTAGGTTTAACATCTCGGTTTTAGCTAAATCAGAACAGTGGTTTCGGAACCATAAATCCGATGTCATAAAATTATTTTAATATTATTTTTGGTATGTCATAAAATTATTTTAATATTATTTTTGGTGTTTACAGCATGTGAATATGTATGTGTGAATTTCGTGAGCTAATTTTGTCGTTTAATAGCTCAATTTGAAAAAAAAAAGGACTTAATCGCGTAGAATACAAAAGTAGCATGCTAAAAGTTAAAAGTGCCAAATGGCTATGGTATGTTGTAATTAGACCATTTATAGTGTATATGGACATTAATGGGCATCCATTATGTGTTTTTATATGATTATATTAAAGGTTATAATTGTAAATGGTTTAATAATGAATTAATAAGTTTAATAAAATCATTTTAGTTCATCTTTTCTCTTCTAATCGATTGAAGTCGACAAAAACACCATGGATAGAGATTCAAATATTCGGCCATAGTTTAACCTTGCATGTAAGTTCATTTTTCGTCCCTTTTTTTATGATTTTTACGTTTTTGTGATTGTTGCTTCGTGTTCTAGCTAACCCATATCTCAATTTTTGAAAGTGTTGATGATTTTGTGAAATGCCATTGATGAGTGCTTGAGGTCTTGAATGTTTGATGATGGAAAATGATTATTTGTTGATAGATTATCTTTTTTTATAAAGTGATTATTTGTTGATAGATTATCTTGTTTTATAAAGTGATTTTTAGTGAAATTGCATAAAAGGGATTAAATTGAGAAAATGTGAAATGTTGTGGTTAAAAGTGTGAAATAAATGAAAATATGGGCTTTTAAGGAGCCTATAGAAATTTGGCTAGCTTGGGTTTAATTGAAATTGTTGTAAATTGTGTTTTTATGAGGTAGGGACTAAATTGTAAGAAATGTGAAAGTTTAAGGCCAAAGTGAAAATTGATTTAAATATGTGTTTGTGGATGTAATTGATTGAAAAAGTGATTAAATGGATTAATTTTGAATATATATAGATCAAGAATGAAAGAAATCAAATTTAGATCGAGGGAAATCGAAAGTTATCGAATAATCGATCCGGGCCTTCTATTCCGACTATGAGGTAAGTTCATATGAAAATAAATGTATTTAAATTGAATTATATTTGTTTACTTATCATTGAATTGTTATGAATTTTGAACAAGTAACTACGAGCAAGAATCGACGAAGTTTTGACATTTGAAAGTCCCGTACAAACCTTAGGAATAGTATAGGATATGATTGTTATGACATTAGGTTATCAAGATGTGATTACATGTAAGACCATGTCTAGGACATTGGTGTTATATTGTGATTATGTGTAAGACTATGTCTGGGACATTGGCATCGTTAATCAATTTCGTGTAAGACCCTATCTGGGACAGTGGCATCGATATGTGATAACATGTAAGACCATAAATGGGATAACATGTAAGACCATAAATGGGATATGGCATTATACGAGCTATATGTGAATGCCGAGTATCCTTAACGATTCCGAATGATTCAACGGGAAAATTCAAGTCGAGATAGAATATGTGAATGAGCTAAGTGATTCAGGTACATACGAAATTCATACGAGCATTGAAAAGGGAAAGTAATTGATGAATTTGATTAAGACATTGAATATATGTTAAATGAGAAAGGTTTGTTAATTTTGAATGTGATTAGCTATATTTAGCATAATTGAATTGATATGCAAAGGTTTATATGATAGCTTTATTTGTATATGGCTTACTAAGCTTTTTAAGCTTACTTTGTGTGTTCTTTCCATGTTTTATAGATTATCGAAGCTAGCTCGGACATCAGGAATCATCGGGAACCATCATCACACTATCGACTACTTGTTGGTACTTTTAGAGCTTTGTGTATATGGTATATGGCATGTATAGGCTAGTGTCATCTTGGTATGTTTTGAGTTGTGATTATAGCTATGAGATTTGGCTTGTAAATGTTGGAACATGGTCATTTAAGTTGGCTAGAATTATATATTGGATAAATAATATATGTGATGTTTATAATGTCCTAAGTGTTGGCTTTTTGGAATGGTTGTATGGATGCTCATTTGGATAGTTACATTTCGTGGTATTATTGCTTGAAATTTGGTATATTTTGTTGTGATTTGAGGATGATGAATTGATATGTTTGAGAAGCATGAATTGGTTGATAGAAAGGTGAGAAAATTTATTTAGGAGTTATGTGAATTTGATGATTGTGGCATGTTGATTTGGTATGTTTGAATATGGAATTTAGTATTTGAATTGGTTGATGATAGATAGCATGGTATGTGATTGAATTGGCATATTTTAACTGCCTATATATGTATTGAAATGATACCATTTTGATGACTAGGTGTGCATGAGAAAAAGGGTGGCAAATTGGCTTTGTGAATAGCCTATTTTTGTCCACACGGGCAAAGGCACGGGCGTGTGTCTCAGCCGTGTGCTACACACGGTCATAGTACACGACCGTGTGTCCCCTGGGGTACCTTTCGAATTAAATCGGTATACCCTATAGTTTTGACACGGCTAAGGTACACGGGCGTGCCTATTGACCGTGTGTAGCACACGGTCTGGCACATGGGCGTATGGTCGGCCGTGTGACCAAAGTCAGTAACCTCCGTAGTTCTCCCACGGCCATGGCACACTGGTGTGTTTCTGGACGTGTGGTACAAGTCAGTATGTATGCCCTGTTTTCATACGGTCTGTGACACGGGCGTGTCTAATGGCCATGTGAGGCACACGGACTATTCACACGGGCGTGTGACCCTGAAATTAAAGAAAATTTTCTATGTTTCCTAAAGTTTGCATATGTTATCGGTTTAGTCTCGAACTACTTTTAAGCATGTTTCAAGGTCTCGTGAGGCCTTACATGGGACAATGTGTTTGATATGAATGGATTATTATTATTATTATTGCATATATGTATGTAAATGAGGTGTGTTATTCGGTGATACCTCGTAACCCTATTCCAGTGACGGATACGGGTGAGGAATGTTACAGTAGGGATGGACGGAGATGGTGTGTAGAGGCTGGTGGGTAAGGTTCTGATTTCCTGCTATTGCATACTATATTTGAGATGGGCCCAGGCCCTGACACTGTATTTGATTGGGCTAAGGCCCAAACTGAATCTGTAATGGGCTCAGGCCCAGCCTATATTTGACTGTATTCTAATGTGTATCTATATGTATGTTTCTGTGGGGATTACACACTGATTTTGTGAAAACTCACCCTTTCTGTTTAATCTGTACAAGTAATCCCCAAACTTGACAGATCGGTACAGCGGAGGACTCGACTGTGGCTACATGTAAAATTTAGTCTACTTCTATTAACTTTTCAAATTTTATTACTTATTTGGGGTTTTTGATGTAAGTTTTGAACTTTGGGCTGTCTAGTTTTGAGTTTTGAATTTTTAACTACTTTACGATTTTAGGATGGCTGGACGGTAAAAACTCAATTTTGCTAAAAAAAAGGTTTCTTCAAAACGAACAATTTTCTTAAAATAAACGTTTCCAAAGCTTCCGTTAAAAAGATATGATTTTAGAAATAACGGGGAACATGCGTTTTACTTCGAACTAAGATAAAGGCTAATTTAACTGGAACGATTTTAACTCGACAAACTCGTTTTTGACTTCCATTCTAACGTCTAGGCCGGGTCTGGGGTGTTACATTTAGTGGTATCAGAGTCAGGTTTCAAAATTCAGCTGTAGATTTTGGGGTTTAAAAAGTCGGTTTCAAAGAACTAATTTACAAATGGTTTTAAATAATTTGACTGAATATGTAGTACACCGAGTCTTCGGCGCTGATCCTATAAGTGTTCTGAAACTTTGATAAGTTTTATCTGAAAAATATTATTAGTACACTATGAAAATACAATAGTTAATGTGCTCTGACACTATAGGGAAAACTGATAGAGACTGCAATTCGCGATAACAAACTCTGAACTTCTAATACTGTTTTGCATAAAATGTCTGCTAATAAATATCGAAACTGTAACTGATTCATAAAACTGTTAATGTAGATAAACTTCGAATCTACGATGAGCGCACGAGGTATCCGTGGACGAGGTACTAGAGGCCGTGGAAGGGGCTGTAGAGGGGCTTGAGCTGAGTCCTTGTCATCTAGTAGTATGCTTAATTTAGACACGAGTGAGACGCTGGTGTCACCTATAACTAAGACTGGGTCTCAAGACCGTATGACTGGGGACGACGCATTATCCCAGGCTATGTTAAGGATTTTGGAGATGGTTGCAAGGCCCAATGCTAGATCTGGGGGCCGAGGGTCGGTTATGGAACAACTCCGGTCCAATAGGGCTGAGCTATTCAGGGGTGTTACTGGAGTTACCCCTAACGTGGCCGAGTACTGGATGGAGGCCACGAAAAGAATCATAGATGATCTGGACTTTACCCCTGAACAGAAATTGAAAGGGGTTGTTTCCCTACTTCGCAATGAAGCATGCCAATGGTGGCTGACCGTTAAAGAGGGCGCTCAGCCCAAACGACTGACATGGGATTTCTATAAAGCTGCTTTCCAAGGTAAATATGTGGGGGCAAGCTACTCGACATTAAGAGACGTGAGTTTCTGAATCTCATGCAAGAAGATCGTTCAATGGCTAAGTATGAGGCTGAATTTCTAAGATTGAGCCGCTACGCCCGAGGCATGGTGGCGACTGAATATGAACATTGTACCCGCTTCGAGGATGGACTCAGGGAAAATTTGAGAGTTCTGATAACTCTGCAAAAGGAGCATGATTTTTTTGCACTGGCAGAGAAGGCAAAGATAGCAGAAGAGGTAAAACGCACTGAGCGCCAAAATAGAGATAGTGAGAGGGGTAAGAACAAGAGGGATTCTGAGGCCTCAGATTCTGTGATGAGGCCTAAGAAAAATACTAGATTGGATAGGCCAGTTAGAGTTGGGGCCCCTGCTACACTTATTAGGATCTTGCCTTGTGGGCATTATGGTAGACGCCATCCGGGCGAATGTTGGAGGACGATTAGGGCATGTTTGAAATGTAGGTCTATTGAGCACCACATCCGAGAGTGTCCGTTGAGGGCCAATCAGATGCAAGCTCCGAGTTCAGTCTTCTGCATGTACCGAGGTAGTTCAAAGACCACTTAATGGTCGTAGCCAAACTAGGGGTGGTAATGGCATGGGCCGTGGACAGAGAGCATCAGGTAGTGGTGTTGGATATACTGAGGCGAGGCAGCCCACTCTTGTTTATGCTACTTGTCGACGAGAGGAAAAAGATACTCTAAACATCATCACGGGTACATTTTTAATTTATAATGTACATTACCTTGCACTGATAGACGTAGGCTCTACACACTCTTACATAGTTAGTACTATGTCTGAAACTTTGGGGACTCCAATTGAGAGTATTGATAGTGAGGTAACTATATTGAGTCCTTTTGGGCAATTTGTCTGAGTTAACAAATTGTATAGAGATGTTCCTTTAGAGGAACAGTGGACAGTGCTTTTGGTTGATCTGATAGAGCTTCCGTTTGAGGAGTTCAATTTAATTCTAGGGATAGATTGGTTGGTCAAGCACCGAGTAAGTCTGGACTGTGTAACTAAGAAGGTTGTTTTGAGAACTGAGGACGACGATGAGGTAGTTGTGATTGGGGAACGTCGGGATTTTCTGACTAATTTGATTTCTACATTGGTGGTAAAAAAGTTGGTTCGGAAAGAATGTGAGCCATATTTGGCCTATGTAAGTGTTTTTTTATTCTGGGGATTCTTCAGTAAAGGACATCAAAACTGTAAGGGATTTTTTGGATGTCTTTCCTGAAGAGCTATCGGGTTTGCCTCTGAGTAGAAAAATGAAATTTGGGATCGAATTATTCCAGGTATAGCTCCAATGCCTATCGCCTCCTACCGAATGGCACCGAAGAAGCTTACGGAGCTTAAGGTTCAGATTTAGGAATTATTGGATCGTAGGTTCATTCGTCCCAATATATCTTCGTGGGGAGCACCTGTGTTGTTTGTAAAAAAGAAAGATGGCACAATGAGGATGTGTATCGACTACTGATAGCTAAACAAGCTAACGGTTAAGAATCAGTACCCACTTCCAAGGATTGATGATTTATTTGATCAGTTCAGAGGGGCTTCTGTGTTCTCCAAGATTGATCTATGTTTGAGTTATCATCAATTGAGGGTTAACGAGGCTGATGTGTATAAGACGACATTTAGGACTCGTTATGGTCACTATGAGTTTCTAGTGATGCCCTTCACTTTGAGTAATGCACCAGCGGTATTTATAGACTTGATAACCGAGTGTTCCAGCCCTATCTGGACCAGTTTGTAGTGGTGTTCATCGATGATATCTTAGTGTATTCTAATACTGAAGACGAGCACAATGAGCATCTTAGAGTGGTACTACAGATTTTTCATAAGAAACAGTTGTATGCGAAGTTCAGGAAATGTGAGTTCGGGCTCCAAGAAGTAACCTGTTTGGGACATGTAGTTTCTACTGAGGGGATTCGAGTCGATCCTTATAAGATTGAGGCAGTGTTGGATTGGAAACGTGTAATATCCCGAATTAAGGCCTAATCGGAATAGTGGTTTCGTGACCACAAATCCGAGATAGAAATAATTATTTTATAATTATTTTGAGGTTTATGATATGATTGCATAATTGTGTGAAAATTTCGTGAAGAAATTTTTGGCATAACGAGTTTAATTTAAAGTTAGGGACTAAATCGAATAAGTTGCAAAACTTGCATTCTAGAAGTTTTTAGTATGAAATTGCTTTGAAATATTAATTAGGAGGTCCTAAATGGTAATTTGACCAATTTTAAGTTCATGGACAAAATTAAGACATGGAAGGAATTTTTGGAAAGTTTAGTAGTAAAGGCATTTTGGTCATTTGGATATTAAATGAAATAAAAATAGGAAAAATAACCCAAAATGATCATCTTCTCCATATTGTTCTGCTGATTTTTGGTCTCCTCCATAGCTGGGGTTTCTTCAACTTTCAAACTTCATAGTAAGTGATTTCAAGCCCGTTTTAATGATTTTATGTTTTGAAATCCGGTAGCTCGATTTGGCTTATGTTAACAATAATTCAACCTATGGTTCATATTTGGAAAAATACCCATAGGTGAAATTTGTGTATTTTGGTGTTTTATGTCAGAATATGAGGTTTTAAATTTTGTTAGACAACTTGTGCTACTCAGTTTTGAGTAAAAACGAGTAAAAAGGCTTAATCGGTAAAAATATTTAGTAGTCATAAATACATGTTAGAATGAGAATTTGATGTTGCCATAGAAGGGAAAAATGATCAGAATGTCATAAAACATGATAATAAGGGATGAAGTTTAATTCCCGAGCCTAAGGGCAAAAGTGTAATTATGCAAAAGTTTAGGGGCAAAATGGTAATTTTTCCAAAGTTAGTATTAAGGACTCTTTTAATGAATGTATGTATTAAATAAGATTAATTTGGTATTATAGATCAAGAGAAATGAGATTCAAGTCGTGATCGAGGGAAAAACAAAGTTTACGAGGAATAGGCTCGATTGTTAAAAATTTTGTACCGAGGTAAGTTCATGTGTAAATAAGGTAGCATAATTGTTATTTTTAAGTTATTGATGTTAAATATATGATATGCTGATTTTTATCATGAAATATATGCTTTGTGGTTATTTTCGAATAAAATGCAAATTAAGTGTATTATTTGTTAAGTATAAAGTGTTACCGAGTATTGGTTTCGGTATTTTACGGAAGATGGCAAGGAAATGTGTTCGAGGAAAATCCCGTTTGAACCTTAAGAATAGATTAGGATACAAGTGACATGTCACTAGGATGGTTGAACATCTGAACTCGTTGAGTTGAGTCCGAGTTCACTTATGGATGTGAAATGTCCGAACTCGTTGAGTTGAGTCCGAGTTCGTGAGATGTAACTAGGCATCCGAACTCGTTGAGTTGAGTCCGAGTTCACTTATGGGCGGGTTACATGGTAGCTTGGCTACAAATATGGCACTTATGTGCAAATTATCCATGTATCCAAGTTATATTCCGATGTGTTCAACGGGTAAAATTTCTAGTGGAATGGAGGAACACTTAAGATGCAGGTGACGTATTGGTAAGTATTGTGAAATGCACACTTTGGACAGGTATGTACTTAACCTTCGGGTTGAAAATAGATACGGCAACGATAAGGTGGTAAGATGATTAATGATGTTTAGAAATGTGATATATGTTTTGGTGATACCATGCTAAGGTTGTTTGGTATAATTGTATTGTTATGTTACTTGTTATTTGCATATGACTTACTAAGCATTTATGCTTACTCCCTCCTTTTCATTCACTGTAGTTTTGAACAAGCCGGCTTAGGAATCGGGACAGGTCGAAGGTTCGATCACACTATCCGAATGACTCTTTTTGGTAAATGGCTTGTAAAACTTAAGTATGGCATGTATAGCAATACACCTATTTTGTGTAAATAATTTTGTGATATGGCCATAATTTGGTTGAGAAAATGCTTAATAATGATAAGTCATGGAAAATGCTAAGTTAGATCATGTTTGATGTCATGGAAGTTAATATGTTATCTAGATCATAAAAACTAAAAGATGAAATTTGCCATAAATGCAAATATTGCAAAGAACAACGACATGAGTTTGAAAATTTACTAAAAATCATAGAAATTGAATTTGGTGATGGATTAAATATGACATTGAAGCCTAGTATTTCTAGTTTCATATAAAACAAATGAAACAAGTAAAGGAATTATATGTTATAAGATATTTGAATTTTAGTGAAACAGGGCAGAGCGATTTCTGGATCCCCTGTTCCAACTTTAGAAATTTACCATACATTGTACAAAAATAATTAAGTAGTGTATTTTATATTCTTGGAATCCTTATTGAGTCTAGTTTCGGAATAAATAAACGTCATAGTCATATAAACTTTTCACAGAGAGAAATATGGTTCGTAGTAAAATGAGGTCAGTCCAGTCAAGTCCTGAAACAGGGTAACTTTAACTAATAAACTGTATTAATTGGCCCAACCAAAAATTCTAGAAAAAATTAGTAAATAGATATATGAGTCTAGATTTAAGGAAAATTTACGGATCTTGATTTCGAGTTTTGTAACTCGATATATGATTTTTCTTGTAACTATGACGCAGATAGCTAGAAAGCTGTGAATGTAGAAATAAATGATTCAAAGTTCTTAATTCGATAAATTATGTTCGGTAACACCTCAAGCTCGACTCCGACAATGGTCTCGGGCATGGGGGCATTACAAAACGGCCGAAGAATGTGTCTGAGATTTGCAGCTTTCTGGGGTTGTGGGTTACCATCGGCGCTTTGTTGAAGGGTTCTCCTTGATCGTAGCTCCATTGACTAAGCTACTGCGTAAGGGAGTTTTCGTTTGTGTGGACTGATGCACAGCAAGAGAGCTTCAAGAAGCTCAAGATGGTTCTGACTCAGGCTCCTGTTCTGATACAGCCTGAGCCTGGTAAAGACTTTGTGGTATACAGTGATGCTTCACATGTGGGATTGGGTTGCATAATGACCTAAATTCAAGGTTATCGGAACAGTGGTTTCGTAACCACAAATCCGATTTAAAGAGAATTTTATTTTAATATTTTTGCATGAATATTTATATAATAGGAAATCGTATGAAAATATCGAAAAAAAATTTTTATCGATTTAGTGGTTAGTTAGAAAAAAAAGGAATTATTGAAGGAATTGGGTAAAAACAAAGTATAGAGACCTTGATCTCGTAAAAATAAGTAGGAAATATTTTTATAAATATTTATAAAATGTTAGTGATGTGATGTTAAAATTTCGTTAGAAAATTTTAACGTTTGGGTAGGTAATTAAATGAAAAGGACTAAATTGGAAAAGGTGTAAAAGTTGCTAGAAAGATTAAATAGCTTAAGTGTCTAATGAGAAAGGATTTAAAAGGCAATTAGACCCAAAATTTATTTGGGCTAGACGGCAAGGGCATGAAATCAGCAGGAAAATTGACGTTTTAAGGGCAAAATAGGAATATTACATAATTAACTAAATAAATATAGGACTAAATAGGAAATATCTAGATTTCTCTTTATTTTTCTTCATTCTCATCAGCCAGAACGCCATAGGAAGGGTTCTCTAAGCTTGTATTTCATAATTTTTGCACCAAATCCAGAAAATTAGAATACGAAGCTAAATCGAAGAAAAGAAAAAGTTCGGGATCAGTAGATTTGTGTATACGAACAAGTATCGACATAAGTTCATGTAACTTGAATTATATTCTTAAATGCTTGAAATGTATGCTATTGATGTGAAAATAATTTGAATGTTCATTGTATGAAAATTAATGAAACATTGATATATTTGATAAAAAGGGGAAGAAATTCCGGTTGACTGAAAGGAAATTTCGATGGATCTCTAAAAAGGAATTTACGGTAAAAAGGATCAAGCCTGGACGGGTGATCCTATCCTGATATTGCCCTCCCGAAGAATATGTGTAAAATAAATTTAGCCTAGACAGGTAATCCGAATCAGGGTCTAAATTTAGCCTGGACTGATAATTCCGACAATACTCTATGAGTTTATATTACAGGGGATTTAGCACGGACTGGTAATCCCGACAATACTCTATGAGTTTATATTACAGGGGATTTAGCCTGAACTGGTAATCCCGCTGTAAGGATGATGTTCGTGAGAGTGTGCTCTCTGAAATGGAAATGTGCGCACATGAATATGAATTGACGGACCCAGAAATGTACACTAAAAGTGCACCTCTGAAAATCCATCGAAAATTCCAAGAAATTCAACGGGATAAATATGAAAAAAAAATAAGGGAATGGAAATCATGGTATTGATGAGTTCATCAATCATGGTATATATATTATTGACACATGGAAATTATTGTAATAACTTGAATGTTGAGTTTGTGCATGTTAGGGGTAATAATGCATTGAATGGATATTTGAATGTTTATTGCATTGTACTAAAAATATTAGGTAAGTATAATTCTTGTTACATGAGCTTACTAAGCATAAAGTGTTTATCCTATTTCTTTTTTCCCTATTTTGTAGTGTTAAGAGCTCGGAGGTCGAATTTGGTCGAAGACACATCACACTATCAACTTCAAGATTCGGTATATCAAGAAACTTTATTTTGGAAATCAGTGGCATGTATAAGCTAATAAAGTAATTGTTAACGTGAAATAGATGTAACGTTAGTCATTGGTATGGTTAACAAACCTGGTTTTGGTATGTGATGATTTTATCTTATAAATATGCTTGAATCTATATGCGTTAATCTATCTTGAAAATATGTTGAATTGAATTGGTTGATATGGATTGTTTTTGGTTTAAAATTACAGGAAAGGTTAGATATCTATAAATGGGTTATATTGAGTTAAAAAAAATTAATTCGTAAACTCCGGTAATACCTCGTACCCTATTCCGGTAATGAATACGGGTAGGGGGTATTACAGGTTGTGTGTTGATGCAGGATGGAAAGGTGGTTGCATATGCGTCTCGTCAACTTAAGACTCATGAGGCAAATTATCCGACGCATGACTTGGAGTTGGCTGCAGTAGTTTTCGCATTAAAAATCTGGAGGCATTATTTGTATGGTGAGATGTGTGTCATTTACACTGATCACAAGAGCCTCAAATATCTCCTCACCCAGAAGGAGCTGAATCTTAGGCAGCGTAGATTAATCGAGCTTCTTAAGGATTACGATTGCACCTTTGAGTACCATCCTGGCAAGGCCAATGTGGTGGCTGATGCACTGAGCCATAGAGCTATGATTGATTTGAGGGCGATGTTTGCTCGCCTAAGCTAATTTGATGATGGTAGCTTATTAGCCGAGCTTCAGGTTAAGCCGATATGGATTGAGCAGATTAAGGGTAAACAGTTAGAGGATAAGTCTTTTGGTCTACAATTTTGACAGATTGAGGGTGGTAGCACTATAGATTTTGGGTTGAACTCTGAGGGTATGTTGTGTTTTCAAGGTCGGATATGTGTACCGAACGATTCTGATCTGAGACAGTCTATATTAAGAGAGGCGCATAGTAGCACTTACACTATGCATCCTGGTGGGAATAAGATATATCGAGATCTTCGAGAGTTGTATTGGTGGCCAGGATTGAAACGAGAGGTTGCCGATTTTATGGCTAGGTGTTTGACGTGCTAGCAGGTTAAGGCTGAGCACTAGTCACCTTCAGGATTGCTACAGCCGATTAGGATTTCTTTTTGGAAGTGAGAATGTGTGACAATAGACTTCGTTAGTGGGTTACCCTTAACATCCACTAAGAAGGATTCAGTTTGGGTCATCGTAGATCGATTGATCAACTCAGCACACTTTATACCGGTTCGTACTGATTATTCTCTACAGAAGTTGGCAAAGCTTTATCTTTCCGAGATAGTGAGACTGCATGGGGTACCAGTTTCTATTATCTTGAATAGGGATCCTCGCTTCACGTCTCGATTCTGGGGAAATTTGTATGAGGCTTTGGGTTCGAAATTGGACTTCAGTACTGCGTTCCATCCTCAGACCGATGGTCAATCTGAGAGGGTGATTCAGATACTGGAGGATATGTTGAGGAGCTACGTGATTGATTTTCGAGGCAGTTGGAAAGACTATCTACCATTAGCGGAGTTTACCTATAACAATAGCTTCTAGTCTAGCATCCAAATGACATCTTACGAGGCATTGTATGGTCGTAAGTGTCGCACTCATTTACGTTGGACTGAATTGGGCAAGCGACGTGTTCTGGGTCCTGAGTTGTTTTTCGAGACTGAAGATAAGGTTCGACTGATTAGGGACCGACTGAAGGCAGCTTCTGAAAGGCAGAAGTCTTATGCTGATCTGAAGAGACGTGAGATTGAGTATTCTGTGGGAGACTTCGTGTTTCTAAAGGTCTCGCAATGGAAGAAGGTTCTAAGGTTCAGTCGCAAAGGCAAGTTGAGCCCTAGGTTTATTGGGTAGTACTGAATTTTGAAGCGAGTGGGACCGATTGCTTATCAGTTAGAGCTACTTCTAGAATTAGATTGTATTCATAATGTGTTCCACGTCTTGATGCTGAGGCGCTACTGCTTTGATCCCATGTATATTGTTCCTGTGGAGGAGATTAAGGTTAGGCCAGACTTGACCTTCAAAGAGGAGTCAATTTAGATTCTGGATCGCGACGTTAAGGTTCTGAGAAGGAAACCCATTCTTTTAGTAAAGGTACAGTGGCAGAATCATAACACTGAAGAGGTTACGTGGGAGCTTGAGGATGCGATGCGTCAGTAGTATCCTCATCTATTCTGATCAAGTAAATTTTAAGGCCAAAATTTACTTATAGGGGGGTAGAGTTGTCACACCCCAAAAATGTTATATTTTGGTTTTATGAAATTGGGATATAAGCGTGTATTTGCTTCAGTGGTTAAGTATTTTGAATGTGTGTGTGAGGTCCCAAGTTCAAGCCTTACTTGAGTTAAATTTTGGTATTTTATGAATAAAGCCCTATCTCAGTTCAGTATACTTTTATTTAATTATTAGTAGAGTTATATCAGAATGGGCCTGCTGGTCTAGTGGTTAAGTGGAGTGTTGGTGTGATGGAGGTCCTGTGTTTGAATCTTTGCGTGTACATTATTTTTGCTCATTCATCCCGAAGAGTTTGAGTTGGACTAAAATCCTAAGTAGTTGGATGTAGAGGGTTAGTGGAGTGATTTGGGGGATTGGATGGTTATTAAAATATTTAGGTATCTTCTCCTTCCCAAAAAGTCTCCCCTGCCAAATTTTTCTTCCCTTTTGCTGCCGAATTTTCTTCTTTTTCTTTCTTGCTATCATTTTCTTTTTATGAAAAGTCCCTACATTCCGTTATTTCAATCCTCTTTTCGCGTTTTGGTAAGTACGGTTAGTGTATTATTATTTTTGGAATGATAAATCGTTGTTTATTGAGTTTCGATTGGTGTTTAGGAGACAATCAGAGGGTTGAAAATCTTTAATTGACGGTAATTATGCGGAATCCCCCTTGTGCGATCAGAAGTAACGTTGTTGTTAGTTTAGAGTTCCATTATCTTATGCGTTGTCGTTTAAGTATGGCTATAAGTGACTAAATTGGTGAATTATTGGTCAAATATAGGTTCTGGTTGTGTTGGAGTTACATTGGCTGCAAAATCGATATATGTGTGTACCCGAAATGCAGGAAACGGGATTCAGCGAAAAGCTGAAAAAGTATTTTGTCGACGCTACACTAGCGTATGGTCGTCCATGTGGTAGGCCGTATGACGGAATACGAGCGTGTGATCGACGAGCCAGGCCATGTGCGTAGGACACGACTGTTTGATGGTCAGGTGGACCGTGTACGACTCTCGGGCTCAACCAATTTGGGTCGTGTGGGCTACACGAACTTGTGGGCCCACACGGGTAGACCGTACGGGTGTGTGAGATTTTGGGCCAGACCCTGTGATCCACACGGCCAAAGCCAATTTGGACCGTGTGGGCCCATACGGGCAGGTCACATGGACGTGTGAGCCCATGTTTTTGAAAAGTTTCTTAAGGTTGCACAGGTCACCCAAGTCGACTATGAACCTACTATAGGGTCGGTAAGCATTACTTAGACCCCTAATTGTGTGAATTGTCTATATGATATCTAAACTGGGTATGTATGCTGATTTGAATGTATAGACTGTGACTGCATAATGGCATGACATCTTTCGTATGTTGCATTGCATCAGGGCGGGTTGTTGTTATTTGGAAGAAGTGTCTGAAAGGCTATTAAACCTGTTATCTAGCAGCTTTGCTGCAAATTTCAGATCATGTGTCGCATTTCGATACAACATGGTGTGTAGGGATGGGTGGGTTGATTTAATCCCCATATGGTATGTAGGGATAGATAGAGATGGTGAGTGGAGGCTAGTGGGTAGGATTTTGATTTCCTGGTATTGTATATTGTATTTGAGATGGGCCCAGGCCCTGACATTATATCTGCTATTGTATTTGATTGGGCTAAGGCCCAAACTGAATTTGTAATGGGCTCAGGCCCAGCCTATATTTAACTGTATTCTGATTTGTATCTGTATGTATGTTTCTATGAGGATTACACACTGAGTTTGCAAAAACTCACCCTTTTTATTTAATCTGTATAGGTAATCCTCAGACTTAACAGATCAGTACAGCGAATGACTCGACAGTGGCCACATGTAAATTTTGGTCTGCTTCCGTTAACTTTTTAAATTTTATTACTTATTTGGGGTTTTTGATGTAACTTTTAAACTTTGGACTGTCTGGTTTTGAGTTTTGAATTTTTAACTGCTTTACGGTTTTAGCACAGCTGGACGGTAAAAACTCGATTTTGCTAAAAACAAAGGTTTCTTCAACATGAACAGTTTCCAAAAATAAATGTTTCCAAAGCTTCCGCTAAAAAGATAAGATTTTAGATATAATGGGGAACATGCGTTTTACTTCGAACTAAGATAAAGGCTAATTTAACTGGAATAGTTTTAACTAAACAAATTCGTTTTCGACTTCCATTCTATGTGACATCACCAGATTCGGCCATAACGTCTAGGCTGGGTTTAGGGTGTTACATAGATATAATCCCAAAGTATCATGTGTGTAGAGATTAAGGAAAAATAATGATTAAAGGTGGAAATGTGATATTATATGAGTGGAAGATAAAACGAAATAAGAAAAATTAGAAAAGGGAAGAAGGATGTAGAGAATTTTTATATTTTCAGCGAGATGGGCGACAGCAAGCTAAGGAGAAAGAGAAGAAGAATGAAAGAAAGAAAGAAAGAAAAGAAAAGAAAAAAGAAGAGAAGAAGGGAAAAAATTTCATAAATTTTTCTTGAGTTTCATACGTCAAAAAACCCTGGCTTAATTACATATTGTGAAGTGTTATGAGATCATTTTTTACCATGAAAACTAATTAGTTAAAGGAAAAAGTGAAAAAAAAAGCATAGGAAAGTTAAGAGAAATGTTAACTTCAAGTGAAAAAAAATAGATAAGTATTAAATTGAATTTATGTTTGCTACTTTAATTTAGATGTTTGAGTATTTAAATTTAGTATGAAGTAATATTTTACTTTGAAAGTATATTATGATGAATGAAGTTTAGGAGTTGTGTGATTAAGTTAAACTACTGTAATAATTATAACTAAATAGCGATAAGTCATGAATGTTAAAATACAAAATGAATACAAATGATAATTAAATATATTTATGAAATAGAATATGATTATGATTACTAAATATGGATACTAAATTTAATGGTGAATATATATATATATATATATATATATAAGCATGTTAGTAAAATAGGAGAGAAATGAATTTACATGTGCATATGTATCAAAAAGAAAATAAATAAAAGTTAGTATATGTTTATATGTAAAGCTAAATGTCAAGGAACCAAAATGAATAAATGGAATAATACATGATATGGTTATGGTATGACGAGGGATCAGGGGTTTGGTTGGGAATAGGGTTGATGAAACAAGGATTATAATGGGTGAAAGGGATACTGGAATTCTATTTATGATATGTTCATGCTCTTTGGAACATGGTATACAAGTTGGATACTAGAGTTTTGTTGTAACAGCCCATTTTCAGTGGTGTCAAAAATAATGGTTTCGGGACCATAATTCTGACAAGTGAGTTATTATTTTATTCTTATTTTAATGTCTTCCGAATTATATTAAGTTCATATTAAAATTTCGTTAAGGAATTTTAATGTTTAAATACTTAATTAGGTAAAAAGGACTAAATCGTAAAAGGTGTAAAATGTTGAGTTCTCTTAGTTAAATGGTCAAATGACTATGGAAAGGAAATCTAAAGGATTTAGTTAGTAATTATACCATCCTTAATATTAGTGGACAAATATGGACATGCTTTAGTTGATTTTAAAGTTAATAACTAAGGTTAAAATGGCAATTTAATAAATTAACTTAAACTAAAATAAGGTAAAATTTTGTATCATCTTCCCTAATGGTTTTCTCCACCAAAATTAAGGGAATAAGAAGCTATTTTTGTGCTTTGAAGTTTCGGCTAGTTCAAGTGCTTGCATGGTATGTGATTTTAGTTCCATTTTTAATGATTTTTATGTTCTCAAGTCTGTTTTAGCTTAATCTAGCTAGTCCGGGGATTAATTTGAAAATATGTTAAAGGTTTAGGGACTTAAAGTGGATTTTCTTGAATAGGTTTTGATGTTAATTGATAGATTATTAATCTTTGTTGTGAAATAAACATGTTTGGTTAAATGATTTTTAATGAATTTTGGAAATAGGGATTAAATTGTTAAAGGTATAAATCCTAGGGTTTTTTTGTGAATTTTTGATAACTATGAGTTTCTTTAAGGTCTCTTGCAACACGATTTAGGTGGATTTAAGTTAAAATGGTTTGATTTTAAGTTTTGAGCTTAAAGACTAAATTGTGAAAAGTCAAAGTATTAGAAGCAATTTTGTAATTTTGCATAAATATGAATTATGGATTAAATTGAATTCTAAGAAGGAATTAATTGAATGAAATTATTTATTTAGATCAAGATAAACGGCAATCGGACTTAAATCGAGGAGAAGCTCAAGCTTCAGATTAGTTTGATATTGCTACTACGCCTTTAACTATCGAGGTAAGTTCGTATGAACTATAATTATTTTAATGTTAGTTAAATTAACTATTTACTATGTTGTTGTGATATAAATGAATTGGATAATAAATGTATCAATGATATGATACATTGATGGATAAGAGTCTCGGTTGAACCTTATGAATTCTTAGGATACAAATGACATGTCATTAGGGGTTTCATGTTTCAGGTGCTGGATTTGAATGTCCTACTGATGGATGAGGTTCTGCATTTGTTGCGGATTCTCCACAACTCATGTGAGCAGCATCATATAGCTGACATTCTGACCCACAGCTCGTGTGAGTAGGCCCATTTCACAACTCGTGTAAGCATTGATGTAAAGGAAAGGTTGCAGTTATATGTTAAGGCACACTATGTGTGAGCTTTCTCAAGTATCCGATGTAATTCTAGATGGTTCAATGGGTAAGAAAAGGGACGGAATGGTAAGTATGCAAATGGATTGAATCATGACTTTATGAAAGGATTTATGAGCTAAATGATGTTAGTACATATGGAAATTTACATATCTTATGGTTGATTTCATTTGTATTATGGACAAGTATTCTAACTTGTGAATTTGATGATGTTGTATAGGCTTTTATTAAGCTTATGGCATTGGTAATGATTTGTACTTAATCTTTGAATTGTATAAATGAAATAGTAAGTTAAGTTTAAGTTTATACAAGCTTACTAAGCACTCGTTGCTTATGTAGTTGTTTTCCATTGTTTTATAGATTATCGGAAGCTCGATTGGTTGAAAGCTAGTCGGAGATCTATCACACTATCCAACAATCGATTCAGTAGTTTTTGAGCATTTTGGCCAAGGTTAATAACGGCATGTATAGTTTTTTTTTGTTTTTTTTGTATTGATGGTTCATGTATGTATAAAATAGTTGATTTAGTATGCTTATGTCTTTGAAGTTTATGTTTAGTTGATGGACTTGTAAAGCTTGTTAAGTAAGGTCATCTTGTTAAGTAAGGTCATCTTGACTACTTTTAGGTAATTGAAATTCATGGTGTTTTGGTATGCTTGTAATGAGTTGAGACTAGTCATTTGTGACTTTTTTTGTACATATTTGATCTAGGCCATTAAGCTTGGGAATATACCATGTTGACTTGTTTTGGTATGTAATGTTTTGGGATATTTGTGGTGCTTTTGAATGGAATATTGGTTAGGTGATTAAGGATGTCTAAAATGGCATGTTTATGTATGTTTGAGTGGTGTTTGAACCCCTTGAATGTGTGCCCAATTGGTTTGAATGGTTTGGCATAAATTAAACTTGAAAAGGTTTGATTTTAGGTAAATTTTGGATTCACACGGGCTATCACACGGCCATGTATCATTTGAGATTTCTTAGGGTTCCAAGTTAGTGAATTACATGGCCTAGCACACGGCCTGACACACGAACGTGTGTGGCAACTCAAAGAGTTACATAGCCTAGCACACAACCTGGCACACAGGTGTGTGGGGCATCTCAATGAGTTACATGGGTGAGGAGACGAGCTCGAACACAGTCGTGTGTCCCTTGTTCGAAAGTTACACGGCCTAGGGTGGTGTCACACGGCTATGTGACCCCTATTTCAATTTTTTGCAACTTTTTCCTAAACTTTCTGTTTTGTTTCAAATTAGTCCCGAATTGCATCAAAGCTATTTTTAGGGCCTCGGGGGCTCAATTTAGGGACAAAATGCATGTAATTGATTGGATTATGATATGTTTAGTTTATTTAAATGTTAAGATGTTAAATGTTTTCGATTGTATGGTAATGCTCTATAACCCTATTTTGGCGATGGAGACAGGTTAGGGGGTGTTACATTTGTTATCAAAGTTCTGTTAATAATTTATACCACATGGTGAAACTTATATTTATTTGTGCCTTGAAAGTTCACAGGACTAACACTCCCACCATGTTTAATTGCCCATTCTTTCACAAAAGAATATTATGATATCTTTTGTACAATTATCAATTTACGTAATATTCAAAGTCATTATTTTACTTTTCTTTTATAATGATAGTTTCATATTTGGCTACTTTATTTATTTATTGATACACAATAAATTAATTTCACAATCCAAATGTATGAAACTATACACCATGTCTTTTTACCAAGTAAGCTGTTGTAAGGAGGCATGAAATCCCTTCGTGAAACAAGACAACATATTTGCTATTTATCATAACTTCTCAACATTGTTAACATAAAAAGACTTAAAAAAAAACCATATACATATAAGGGTGTTTCATATATTTTAAGAACATAATCATATTAGAGGACCACCAATTGTCCAATCTTTTGACATTAACGTCATGTTTATATATCCTTTTATCATGGACATTATTAGTGTAACAACCCGATTTTCAGTGGTGTCCAAAACAGTGGTTTCGAGACCATAATTCCGACAAAATATTTCGTGAATATTACTTAATTAGTATAATTATGAGGTCTCTAGAGTCATATTAAATTTTGGTTGAAAAATTTAATTGTTTGGATAGTTTAATAAGTAAAACGGATTGAATTGTAAAAATTGTAAAGGTTGAGAAGTTAAATTAAAGGGGTTAAAAAGATAATTAAACCATGGAATTGAGTTAGTGGATTGGAATGATGATTTTTTTAAAGTAAAAATGGTTTAATTAGGCTTAAGCATGGTTAATTAAGAAATTATTTAAGAAAGTTGAAATAATTACAAAAAAAACCTAGCTATATAAAACAAAATTAGAAAATTAAAAGATGAAAGCTGATGAAATAGTTGACCTTCTTCACGGAAAATGTGAGAACTTTAGGGTTTTAGTTTCCAAGCTTTGAATCTTCAATTGTAAGTGAAATCTAGCCCGTTTTTAGTAATTTTTATGTTTTTGAGTTCGTATTAGCTTGATCTAGCTAACCCGATGATCAATTTGTGAAACTTTTAAATGTTATGAATGTTTCCATTGATGAGTTGAGCTATTCTTTGAAGTTTATGATGGAAATATGAGACTTTATTGTTTGGGTGGACTATTTTGTAAAGTAATTTTTAGTGATTTTGATATTTAGGGACTAAATTGATTCAAATGATAAATTGCTTGTACTTTAGGTGAAATTATTGCAAATAGGAGTTGATAAGAAGATAGGGAACAATCAGCTAACATGGGTGTTAAGGAAAAATGGATAATTTTCATGATTAGGGCCTAGGGATTAAATTGAATAAAAATGAAAGATTGAAGGGTAAATATGTAAATTTACAAAAGAGATTCAATTGCATGAAATGGGCCTTGTGACACGGCCGTGTGTCACCTGATGGTCCTTTGTATGCAAGCCAGTGAGTTACACAATCTAACACACGACTTGATACACGAACGTGTGGGACAACTTCAAAAGTTATATGGCCTGGCACATGGGCGTGTGACACGGCCGTGTGACCCTACTTAGAGAGTTACAGGAGTGAGAAAATGGGCTGGGACACAGCCGTGTGTCCCTAGTTCGAAGCTTACATGGCCAAAGACACATGCATGTCTCTCAGTTGTGTGAGGCACATGGCTGTGTGTCCTGTATTTTCAAATTTTGCTACTTTTCCCAATTTTTTCTAAATTGATTCAAATTAGTCTTGAATTGTTTGTAAGTTAGTTTTAGGGCCTCGAGAGCTCGTTTTAGGGGCATTATGCATGTATATGAACATTATATGTTGTGATTATAATATTGAATGATCTAATGTCCAAATGTTTCTAATTGTTTAGTAATACTCCTAACCCTAATTCGGTGACGGAGACGGGTTAGGGGTGTTACAATTAGACATTTTCTGACTATGCATGTCTATCATTTAAATGGTTCTGCTATTTTCATACTCATGAGGTTTTTTGATTTATGGATTTTAAAGTAAATTTCAAAAATTTTTACATAAAAATATATGATTATCATGTCAACATTCTCACTAGAAGATATCATATCAGAATAGTGATATTATCGTATGAGTCAATGCTTTCCAATATTCTACTTTTATAAGAAAAATTAACTATGCATATTACATATGACTTATTTCATTTCTTGTCAAAAGCACTACTAGTCCAAATTTTATAACATAGACTAAAAAATGTGTGGTATTATATAAAACCATTTAAGTTATGGTTATTTTAAATTAACCAAGATAATTCACATTATATGATCATCTATATGATCGTTTTGATTTAATGTGTCATTTATTGATCAATACATTTAAATAATGTCTCGTAAATAACATTCAAATGCTAGTTATTAATATCATGATTTGAATAAAACAAATTATTAAGTATATGAAGTTCATGAGAAATAAAGAAAACTTTTGTAGTGAAAAATTCACTCACAATTTGGATAGAATGAATTAATTATTTCAACTCCAACCAAATATCTATATATAGTGTACCAATAAGTACATAAGTGTCTTTTTGAAAAATCATAAACTTTCATATTTAGAAGTTTACCAAATAAACATGATTATTGAAATTTGAAATCACCAAATAAATATATGTTTTCAACTTAAGGCCCCAATTAAAACATTATTTTCTTGCATTGCTTAAAATTTTCCTTAATTTTCTTTCTTTCTTTCTCTTTTCATGATTTTAAAATGTATGCATATCATATATATATATATTATAATTATGTACTAATCATAATCATGTGTATAAAATATCATGTATATAATAAACTTGTAACATCTTCATAGCCGACCCAAACACCAGGTGAAAGCACCGAGATGTTATATTCGTTGCTAAAGCAACTTCGGTGATTTCACATCAACTAATCATTATAAACCTCAAATTATATCAAAACACTTGCAATAACTTATGTACATGTCATATTTTATAACCAAAAAATCAAATCCGTACCCTCTTCAAGCCTTAGTGATGAAATGATATGAGATGTGTTGAAATCCAAAGTTGAATCTAGAGCTTTAGTTCAATCTTTCATGTACGCGTTTAAAACACACCTTAAGCTCATGAAAGCTTAGAAAGTACCCAAGAATCCAAATATCATTTTTTTTGCCTTGAATTCTATATATAGAAAATATTATTAATACTATAATTCCTGAATATATCTTAATAATCAACAGGGTATATTTTGATAATCAACAGATCATTTTGTATTTATAGGATTCATTATTACGTAATTAACAAATTTTATCTTTTCATGGATTGACAGGAATAGAACTTTTACCCATCTATCACTATATTATCACTTCAGGGTTTAACGTAAATTGTTATTAGAATCCTTTAATTGTCATCTCATTATGTAACAAGAATTTTTCTTCAGAATTTGCTTACTATAACTTTTTACTTTATCATTATCTTCTATTATTCAACAGAGGCTTAACACAGACTTAAACATAACGCTTAGGAAATATGGAAACAATATAGTAATGCACTAAAGTGCAATAACAGAACAAAGTAGCATCGAAGTGTTATGTCAGAATAGGACAACAGTAAGTGCGTAATCAGAATAGAAAGCACGCTAAATTTTTCCTTAATGGCATGTTATCTATATCTTATTATCTCATATCTTGTCTACTTGGGTAACCACATCAGAGTCAATTTAATTTTCTCATTTTCAAAACAACATTTGCATATTTTGAACTTATTTCAGTTTAATCCTTTTTATCATGAAATTCACTATTTTTTGTAATTCAATCTCGCTTTCACTTCATACATATATTATTCCATCACACTTTCTTACACATTCTATTTATCAATATAATATTCACAATTTAACTCCAATTTTACACTTTTTCAATTTACTCCTTATATTTCCACAACTTAGAACAATTGTAATTTGAATTACAATAATCATGTATTTTGCATTCTCAGCTACATTCTTCACTTATCAAAATTTTTGTAAACTTTCATAACTTCTCAATTTAGTCCTATTTTGTCATAAAAGTTTAACATTCACTAATTAATCATAATCATCGATTTTCTTTCTGTTACACTTTAATAACATAATTTATCTTAATATATTATTTTCATATATAAACTTTTTATGTATTTTACTTCTATTATTTCATCCATATATTTTCTCGGGTTTGACAATTTAGTCCTTATCATCATAAAAATTTCATATTTTTCCACAATTTCACTTTTATAATACTTTATGCATAGTCCATCATCTCATGACACATTCGTTAAACTTTTATCATAATTTCGTATTCACATATTAAATTGTTTTACATTTTATTTTACTAATTTACCATAAAACTTCGTTAAGTTTACATTTTAATCCTTAAATAACAAGAGAATTTATAGGTACCAACCTTTTCCAAATTCAAATAATTTTCTCTCCTTTTTCCTCATCACTTGATTCACTTTCTCAATCTCTTTCTTCAATATCATATCAAAATATAAAACTTTACATGAGTAATCTTCACTTTAACATCTTTTTATACTTCTTTAACATGAAAACAATATAAAACTTTAACATTTATACCTTGTTCTCTTATAATCAAGCTTTATATTTATATCAACTGTTGAGATAAATAAACTATTTGTAATATTAGATTTATAATTATAATTTATATATAATTAATTAATCTTAATTTAATTAGTATCGATATAAAAAAATATCGTTTATTAACTGGACTTGGCATGACATGTCACAGTGGAGTGACATTCATATTTAATCTTCCCTTTAGATCCCTTCTCTGCTTAATGTTTGGTTTACGTAAGTGTTGGTGTTTTAGTATACCTAATCTAAGACATTAATTCAACATTAAACACAAGAGAGGGATAGAAATACTAACTACTTCCTTTTCTTCTCTCTTAATTCAATCCAGATTCCACTACCAATACCCATTTCTGCTGCTAATATGTCTGGACGACAAAGCTTTGATTCCCGAACCACTCGCCACCGTCACTCACTCAGTTTTGCATCTACCGACCACACTGAAATGAACAAACCTGACTTCAAACAACTCGATCTGTTGGCTTCACCTGTTTCACCATTGCTCCCTACCCGTCTCTCTGCCAACAACAATGGAAGTACTTCAGCCCTCACTACAACATCTGGTAATAGCTCTACCTCATCCGCCGGTTCCGTTTCCAGCAAAAACAGTACCCATTTCTCAGGGGAGTTTTCGGACAAAACTACATCTATACCCGGATCTGTCTCAACAAACCGGAATCTTAGGCCCGGTCATAGGAGATCCGTCTCTGCTGGGCCTCCTTTAATCTACTCTGGTTCAAGCTTCAGTGGAGCAACCTCATCATCTTCTTCTTCTTCTTCTTCATCCTCTCCTGTTTGTTCTATCCCAACCACGACAAATATTTTACCCAGTGGTAACATTTGCCCGTCTGGGAAAATCCTAAAAACCATGGGCTTACGTACCTCTAACAAGACCGATACGCTTGGTGCTGGCAAAGGAAACTATGGACATGGCAGCATAATTCGCGGTGGTGGCGGTGCTAAATTGGGGACTACTGCTGATCCTGAAGAAATGAAGAAAGCTGGTAATGAGATGTATAAAAGAGGAAATTTTTTGGAAGCATTGGCATTGTATGATAAAGCAATATCTATTTCACCGGAAAATGCTGCTTACCGAAGTAACAGGTCAGCAGCGTTGGCGGCGGTGGGAAGGTTGGGAGAAGCCGTCAAGGAGTGTGAGGAGGCTGTTAGATTGGACCCTGGTTATGGCAGAGCTCATCAGAGGTTGTCTTCCCTTTATCTTAGGTGAGTAAGTTAAATTTTCTTATTTAATTTATCATCTTGATTAATGTGATGGGTGGCTTGCTTTATTTATGTTCTCTTCGGTGTTGCTGTGGATTGGATCTGTTTAGTTTCTGTGGGCTTTTATTTCTCTCTCATTCTACCATTCGTCCTTGTTTGTTCTTTTTCATGTTCATGGGTTGTGATTTTCGATGCCATCTCTTCTTTCAACTCTCTGTTCCAATGTCCCTGCTATTACTTTGAGATTGCTTTGTCTCTTTGTTGCTAGCTTGTCAAGGTGTGCTTTTCATATATATGATAGATTTTAAGGGATTGTACTTTTTGTTGTCTATAATCATCTTATTATTTGATTGATTTAGTCCTTTGGCTTCTTCTATTTGAACCATTCAAGTTCTTACTACATCACTTTCCTTTCTCAATTTCCACTAAAAAGGAAAAAAGCCCTTTGGATGGATGTTCAAATTGGCAATGGATTTTGGACTGAATATTAACAATCCTCAAATTTCTTACTTCCAGGTTAGGTTTTCCTGATAATGTTAGACGCCACCTATGTTTTCCAGGGCAACAATCAGATCCAGCTGAGTTACTTAAGTTGCAGTTGTTGGAAAATCATATTAATCGATGCGCAGATGCTCGAAAGATTGGTGATTGGAAGACTGTAATAAGGGAAATTGATGCAGCAATAGCTGTTGGTGCAGACTCGTCTCCCCAGGTATGGCTCCTGGCCTTTGTATATTTGCACTAGCTAGCTGCTTATAGAAATTAAGTGCAGAATTTCTGAGCCTGTTGAAATGAATACACAGCTCATTGCTTGTAAAGCAGAAGCCTTTTTGAAGCTCCACCAAATTGATGACTCGGATTCCTGCTTATCGAACATTTCGAACTTGGAGAAATATACTCCCTCTTCACAGATTAGGTACTTTGGCATGGTGGCTGAAGCTTATGCCCTTTTTGTTCAAGCTCAAGTTGAGATGGCATTGGGAAGGTGAGCTTTGAAAGATGAAGTTACGATTTTTGATTTGGTATTGTTGTTAGGGTTGAGTGAAAATGCATTATAGATTTCTTGCAGATTTGAGAATGCAGTTTCTGCAGCAGAGAAGGCTAGACGTATTGATTACAACAATGTTGAAATTGCAGTGGTATTAAATAATGTGAAAATGGTAGCAAGAGCACGGTCACAAGGCAATGACTTTTTCAATGCCGGAAGATATGCTGAAGCCTGCTCTGCTTATGGGGAAGGGCTCAAATATGATAGCTCGAACTCTGTTCTATACTGCAATAGAGCAGTTTGTTGGTCTAAGCTTGGACTCTGGGAAAAATCTGTAGAGGACTGCAACCAGGCTCTTAGGATCCAACCAAATTACCTAAAAGCCTTACTTCGAAGGGCTGCCTCGAACGCAAAGGTGAAATGACGTTTGTATGGTTACCTTTTGGTATATGTGCTTTCATGTTTCATTTCTGTTGATTAGGAACTGACACATGAGTATATGTTTAGCTTGGACGGTGGCCAGATGCTGTGAGAGATTATGAGCTCTTGAGAAAGGAACTTCCTGGAGATAATGAAGTGGCTGAGTCTCTGCATAATGCACAGGTTGCACTGAAGAAATCCCGTGGAATGGATGTTCTTAACATGAAAATCAGCGGTGAAGTAGAAGAAATTTCTAGCCTAGAGAGATTCAAAACTGCAATATCGACACCAGGTGAGATTGATATGCCCTTGTGTGGATTTCATTTCCCCAAGTCGGGTATCTGATTTACAAATTCAAAACTTTCAGGGGTATCAGTGGTCCACTTTAAAGTGGCAACCAGTGAACAATGTGAAGAAATATCCCCATTCGTAAATTTGCTTTGTGTTCGGTATCCATCTATACGTTTTTACAAGGTAATTTTGTTCTTTACTTGTTGAACTCATTCTGTCACTGGCATTCTAAACCAACTCTATGCCATGTCTCATTGTTTTGTGATTGAAGGTGGATGTAGAGGAAAGCATAGCAGTGGGAAAAGCAGAGAGTATAAGAATGGTCCCTACTTTTAAGATTTATAAGAATGGAAACAAAGTGAAGGAGATGATCAGCCCTACCCATCAGTTCCTGGAGGACTCATTGAGGAACTATATTCTATAGAGAAAAAAGTAAGAGTAAAATGAAATTGCCTTTTCTTTGTGGCTCAAGTCACCCCCACAAACAGCATTGGATGATAATTGTCCAAAGTATTAATTTCCATTTCATTTCATTTTATTTTTTTTTTTGGGTTGAAGATCGTTGTCATTTCTCGATTCATGCTAGGACCAGCAGTTTTACATGTGACATAATCGACTACATAATTGTTTCATAGAACTCCAGGGAGGCCAAATAAAGCCTCAGACTCTGTGAAAATAGCTTCTTAGTTTTACATTTATGGAATTGCGTAATGCTTTTCTATATCTTTGATTTCTACTTTTGACCTGCACTCCCACTAAACCTTTTTACTTTTAAGAGAGAGAGTGATGTCCCCCATGTCTCCTATGACATGAAAAGGTGGGATAAAGTGTGGAATATAATTATTTTGTCTCTCCAGTTGGGTTGGCTGGTTGGTGGCATTGTATGTCTGCTGGATTCTAGGCTGGAAAGAAAGCTTTGTTATTAACCTTTCATTCTAATTTCTTTGCATTATTTATTCCCCTAATTTGACTCAACCTTTTGTTCTTTTACATTTACTGTATTTTGTTTTCTCTACTAAAAAGGGATAATTTAGTATTTGTATATTAGATTAAAGAGAGAATTAATTATTTTTGTTAAAAATTTCATCCATTTGTACCGTAAAAAATTGGTTTGGTTGACGGGTTATCAGATAATAACACGTGACTTGTTACGTTTACGTCATGTTGATATATAATGATTAATTTTAATAGTAAAAATAGATGAAAATTTTTCCAAAAGATTTTATTTGCTTTTTGATTTAACATATAAAATTAATTTATTTTTTTGACTCCTAATATAGTGATTTTTATGGTTGAAAACTTTGTTAATATTAAAGCTTCATTACATTACTTGATCAAGCAATGGGATCTCTTAAATTGGAAGGTTTTGAGGGTTCCTTATTATATCAACATACAGAGTTAAGCTGGTATTTGTGAGACATCATTTTTAGAACAAAATCGTGGGACTTTTATGCTGAAGCAGAGAGATTTTTATAAGTTTGGAGTGTGATTGGCTGTGTGAAAAAGTGGGAGAAAAATAAATTGAGTATGGTTGGTTAAAAAGAAAAGCAAGAGGTCCATCTTCCAAATTGGAAAAACAAGAGAGATGAATATATTAGTTCAAAATTATGTATTTTTCAAATTATTTTTCAACTTTATCAAATAATAGATAAAAAAAATATTTATTTTTTTCATTTCTTCTATCAAGCTTAATTTTTATTCTTTCTCTGAAGTAGTGTTGCATGGTGGGAGCAATCTCTATAATCCAATCCTCTGGTGTGATGTTGATTTTGAATATTTTTTGTTGGGCTTAATGGAGATGTCAAGCTTTAACGAGAGAAGTTGTGGCACCTTGGAAATATAAAAATATATAAATTTTTTCAGCACGTTTTGAATTCTAATTCGTGCAGTTTTGTAGTAGTTTTTGTTAAAATTTATATTTTAATTATAAAATAAATAAATTGTACTAAAATTATTAACATATTGAATTTTAATTATTTTTATAATAAATTTACACAATTTTAGTTTATTTTTTTACAATTTTGTACAAAGCGTGAAAATTAGCTCGACAGACACCTCGAGAGGCTTGAACCGTTGCGGCAGTGTTGTGCATCAAGTGATCAAGAGCAAGGCAAATAATATTTTCCAACCATGGATGGTCCAAAAATATATATTAAAAATATTTTATAATGAATTTTGATCTAAAATTAAATGGGTTAAAAATTAATTATAAACCTAAAGATAAAAAGAGGCCCAATTATGTTAAAAAAAGAAGACTGATCTACTTAGCAAATGGAGCAGCCCAAATCGTCCATAGAGCTAATCCAATCAGTTGATTTTAGTTGATTTCCACACTTGCACATTTCTATCATTCCAAACCTCAATCTTAGATCGAAAAATTCTAAAAATTTTCCATTTTAATTACTCTTTAAATTTTTAAAATTAACAAATTTATGTTATCTAAATAAGTGATTTAAATTAATTAATATTTTATATAATTAAGTTACTTAATATTTAAAAATAGAGCTCACATGATATTAATATTTATTGACCTAAAACAGTTGTTAAGTTTACAAGATTCAAAGTATCAATAGAAGTGAATGCAGAAGTGGGCACTCTGCAGTAACTGGGACAACCATAATGAAAAAAAGGGGACCTCAAAGTTGTTTACATTGTTCAATGTCTCTATGTTTATAGAGCCTACCTATAATCTAATATTTTCAAAATAAATACAATTAGTGATTTTAGTTCTAACACACCCTAATGAAGATTCCTTACCTCTTGTATTTTAAAGATTAGATCTTTCACCATTAAATTCCCCCTATAAACTTAACCCGTAAAACTAACCATACAAAGGTTTTACAATTCAAATACACTCTCACAAATGATATTCCTTACTAAAAAAATAAGTACTCTAAAACAATACTCAGTTCAAAACCTATACAAATCTCTCAATTATATAAAAGTTATTGAGATTTACTAACATATTTTCTAAAAATAGTTAAAATAGCTAAATACAATATAATATTCAATAACCAAAGTAAAACGAATTGTTGACAAATAAGTCTTTAAGTTTCGACCTAATCTAACTTCCTTAGTCTAAGGGATTCAATATAAACAATCCGATCATATCTTTTAAATATGTTTCTCCAAGTGAATTCATATTCATTGATGGACTTGAATCGTTCTACTGTATCAACACAACCCAAAGATTTGGTTCAATAAATTGTCAATCTTCCAAATATGACATCTTGTTTTTTTGTCACAGTGGTAAAAGAAGTGGCACACCCACTTTGACAATTTTTTAAACAAAACAAATTTAAAACATGAAGCTTAATCAACAATCAAACAAAGCTCCCCTTCAACATAATTCCCATAATCTAACAATGTTTGAAATTTGCATTAGTAATAAAAACACCATAATTATAGCTAAGTAAGTTGTGGCTCAAGTAAAATCATTCATTCAATAACTTGCAGTTCATCAAGGTTTAGAGTTCAAATTACAAAAACCCCAAAAACGATTGAAAGAGATTAACAAATTAATAAAATAAAGGCAAATACAGCAACAACATCAGTTTCCCCCTCAGCTAGCACAATTATCTCCCCCCTTTTTGCCAATTCAATTTTTATAAAGAAGAAAAAGGATATCAGTATAGAGGGCCTTTTGTCTATCTCTTATCTTTGAACAACCTTGGCTTCTACTCTAAATTTGGAAATATGTCGATCATTGGCTTTGATATAGGAAGTAAGCTTGTTAGTTATCCTCTTTTAGATTCTAGAAAGAATAGGCTTGGGCCTAAGGAAGTAGGCACTTTTCGCTTCTTAGGCACTTCTTGTTGATCATCTTTTTTAGTATTCATTGGTCCATACCTTCCAACTACTTGTATGAAAACTTGATCTTAGGCATTGACTTCAGTGGCAGGGAAAATGCAAGGGTCTTGTTTGAAAAGGACTTGAAAAATTAAGGATGTGTTATGTAGTTATGATCACTAACCCGAGAACCAGATAAGGTTTGATTCGCCTATTCGCGACTCGACTACGCCCTACCAGATGGATGCGTACAAGCCTTATAGTGAGAAGTTAGCAAGGGGAGCTCGTGGTTTTAGCTCGCACATGCCAGGGGTTACTCGCAAAGGGAGCTCGTGGTCTCAGCTCGTATATACCTAAGGAATTCGCATATAGGGGCCACGAAGTCCAGCAAGCAGCCCAGGACAGTACATGTATCCAACATGAATATAGTCTACTAAGAACATCAGTTCCATGAACCATAACCATGTATATAAATATTCGATTATCCCCTATAATAAGACACAACGAAAAATTACTCAGCAATTGGTACAGTGAGCATGGATAGATTTTAAACCAGCAGATTTCTTTCAGTTTGAGAAAATTTTTTCACAAAAATTACAATGGCTCACCCAAATGAAAACTTCCTTGTTAATCTTTCATCCAGACAAGTTGTAGCCTTGGGTTCCGGTGGTCAACTTAACAGGGCAGACCTGTTTGCCAACTGGTTTGTCGATCGACCAGAGAACTTTGGCAGTGCGGCTTATCAGGGAGTTTTTGGTCCGTTGGACTTGAACATATCCTCTGGTCACGGTCTAGCACTCCCTTCTAACCAGGAAACATTGCCACAATAGTTTCTTGCTCTTCAGGAGTAGATGAAGTTAACGAGAGAACAAATGGCTACACAGGATGCATGGTTCGAGTAGCAACTGACTTTCCAACAAGAGTTACTAAAGCAGAACGAGGAGTTAAGAAGGAAGGTGCATTCTGACAATTATTATTTCTACAATAATGTGAATACGCAGAACGAAAGTTCAGGCATGCATGCGAAAGAATAGAAAAACGAGATAGATGAGTTACGATGAGATGTGAGAACGTTGCACCCCGAGTCTCAAGACATGGATTGACTTTTCTATTCTAACAATCTGTTGGCCCTTAAGATAGCAACAATGAACTTGCCACGTGATTTTAAGGTCTCAAAAGACATGTTCAAAGGGATGAGAGACTAACGAGCCCACCTGATGTAGTACACTGATTATATGAACATGCTAGGAGCATCAAATTCGGAAAAATACAAGGCTTTTTCCACGACACTTAAAGGAAATGCGAAGGATTGGTATTTGTCCCTTCCTCAAAGCTCAGTTTGAAGTTTCTCCCAGTTGGGCCAAATATTCCTAAGAAGATTCAGGGCCTATAGGGCGATGATGAGCATGCTTATGGGGTTGATATCTGTGAAACATAGAGAAGGCGAGTCTCTCCAAGACTACGTGAAACGGTTTCATGTAATGAATTTGAACATGAAAAACTTAGAGGATCAGTGGGTTATCGATGCTTTCATTATGGGGGTACAGAATGACCATGTGTCGTACTCCTTTGCTGATATTAGACCCAGAGTTTGGTAAACCTGTACGAACGAGCCCATAAGTTCGCAGAGCTAGAGGAGATTAAAAGGGCGTCGTGTAGCATCTTTCAAAGAGAAGGCAGATAGTTTAGGAATCGTAAGAGAGCTCAGAACAAGTAGGCTCCCTAACCAGTTATTGCAAGCACGAGGTGATAGGCAGCAGAAAGCACAAACGCAAGGTAATTCTTTCAAAGCTCCTCAAAGGTCTCAACCAGAACATACCAGGAAGTACATTCCCTAGGGTAGGTTCAAAGTTTACACTCTTTTGAATGCTACCTATACTTACATTTTGAACTAGGTGAAGAGTCTCAGTATCCTGCCCAAACCATCTCCAATAAGGCATAGGACAAGAAGGTCAAATTCAAAAGACAAAAGTGCCTTCTATAATGATGTTGGGCATATGACTGAATATTGTTTCACTTTGAAGGATGATATTAAAGAGGCAGTGTGAAATTGTGAACTCATAGAATTTGTTGATCAAGGTACTTACCAGTAGGTTCAGGGTTCGCGTGGTGATCCTTAGGGTAAACAAAAGGCCAAATGCACCATTCATGTGATTATAGGTATAGATGAATATTGGTAGGTTATAATGCAAAGAGAAAGGCTCACATAAGAAGTGTAATGTCTGTTAGCGCCCCTAAGAGTTCATGTTATCAATGAAGATGGAGTGTTGAATTTGGTAATAATGATGAAGAGTTTGTCTGTGATAAAGACGAAAATGATCTGATGGTTGCTTCTACGATGATCACAGGTTTTGAGGTCAAAAGGATACTTGTAGATAGTGAGAGTGTAGTGGACGTGCTATCTTGGAAAGCATATCAAAAAATGGGGTTGAAAGAGTAAGCTTTATCTAAAGCAAGCACGTTTTGGAAACAATCTAGTCAAGGTGAAGGGCTTTATCACTTTGCCAATCACCTTGGGGGATGGCAAATATACGACTACGAAGTACGTTCAGCTTTTTTTGTAGATCATCCCATGGCGTACAATGTCATCTTTGGGCGCCCAATAAAGAGGATGACAAAAATGGTAGCTGTAATATACTGATTTTGGGCCTAGTCGGAATAGTGGTTTCGTGACCACAAAATCCGAGATATAAATATTTATTTTATGATTATTTTAAGGTCTATGATATGATTGCATGATTGTGTGAAAATTTTGTGAAGAAATTTTATGCATAAAGTGCTTAATTTGAAATTTGGGACTAAATTGAATAAATTGCAAAACTTGTGTTCTAGAAGTATTTTGCATAAAATTGAATTAGATTATTAATTAGAGGTCCTTAAAGAGTAATTTTACCAATTTCTAAGTCTATGGACAAAATTGGACATGGATGGAATTTTTGGAAAGTTTAGTAGTAAGGGCATTTTGGTCATTTAGGGTAAAATGAATTAAAATACAAAATTAAAAGCCAATTTTGCTCATCTTCAACCCCATGGCCGAATATAGCAAGGAGAAACCATGGCTAGGGTTTTCAAGCTTCCAAGCTCGATTGTAAGTCCGTTCTACCCTCGTTTTAATGATTTTTACGTTTTTGGAGTCCCTAGCTCGATTTAGCTTATGCTAGCAATAATTTAACCTAGGTTTATATTTGGAAAAATACCCATAGGTGAAATTTGTGTATTTTGGTGTTTTATGATAGAATATGAAGTTTTAGATTATGTTAGACAACTTGTGCTACTCGGTTTTAAGTGAAAACGAGCAAAGGGCTTAATCGGTAAAAATACCTAATAGTCATAAGTACATGTTAGAGTGAGAATTTGATGTTGCCATAGAAGGAAAAATGATCAGCATGTCATAAAACATAAGAAAATAGGCTGAATTTTAATTTACGAGCTTTGGGGCAAAAGTGTAAATATGCAAAAGTTTAGGGGCAAAATTGTAATTTTCCCAAAATATGATTTTGGGTCAATTTGAATAATGTGAGTCCTAATTAGACTATATTTTAAATGATAGAGCAAGGTAAACTGAAATTGGGCTAAAATGGGAAAATACCAAGTTGTGGACGAAATGGTAAAATAGCCATTTTCATACATACGAGGTAAGTTCATGTGTAAATAAAGTAGCATAATTGTTATTTTAAGTTATTGATGTTAATTATATGCTATGCTGAATTTTATTATGAAATGTATGCTTTGTGGTTAATTTCAAATAATATGTAAATTATGTGAACTACTTGTTAAATATAATTGTTACCGAGTATTGATTTCGGCATTCTACGGAAGACGGCAAGGATAAGTGTTCAAGGAAAAATCCCGTTTGAACCTTAGGAATAGATTAGGATACAAGTGACATGTCACTAGGATGGTTGAGCATCCGAACTCGTTGAGTTGAGTCCAAGTTCACTTATGGATGCGAATGTCCGAACTCGTTGAGTTGAGTCCGAGTTCGTGAGATGTAACTAGGCATCCGAACTCGTTGAGTTGAGTCCGAGTTCACTTATGGATGCGAACTCCCGAGCTCATTGAGTTGAGTCCGAGTTCACTTATGGGCGGGTTACATGGTAGCTTGGCTACATATGTGGCACTTATGTGCAAACTTTCCATGTATCCGAATTATATTCCGATGTGTTCAACGGGTAAAGTTCTACTTAAATGGAGGAATACTCAAGATGAAAGGGACGTATTGGTAAGTGTTGTGAAATGGATACTTTGAACAGGTATGTACTTAACCCTCGGGTTGAAAACTCGATATAACAACAATATGGTAAGATGATAAATGAAAAGGTGATATGAATGTCTTGGTGATGATTATGCAAATGATGTTTTATGTTTGCTTATATGGTTATGTTACTTGCTATTTGCATGTGAGCTTACTAAGCATTTATGCTTACTCCTCCTTTTCATTCCTTGTAGTGTTGACAAGCCAGCTCGGAAATCGGAAACGGTCGGAGGCACGCCACACTATCCGTATACCATCTTGGCATAATGGCTTGTATATTTTGAGTATGGCATGTATAGCATTATAATCATTTTGTATATATGGTCTTATGATATGGTTATTGAGTGGTATGGAAATAGAAATGCTTGGTAATGATTAGCCATTGGAATGGCTAATCATGATCATATTTGGTATTATGTATGTCAAATTGCTAGCTAATCCATGGAAACCATGAAATAGGTAAAATTTACCATAAAATAGATTCAGACAACAGCAGTGACATGAGTTTGAAAAATCACTAAAAATAGTAGAAATGGAATTAAATAATGAATACATTATGGAATCGAAGTTTGATGAGTCTATTTTCATATGGAATAAGCAAAACAGGTATATGAGCTATATTTTATGAGATGTTTAAATTTTTGTGAAACAGGGCCAGAGCGATTTCTGGATCCCCTGTTCTGACTTTGGAAATTCACCATAAATTTTACAAAGATAATTAGAAGTCATGATTTATATGTACAGATTCCTTATTGAGTCTAGTTTTATTAGAGATAAACGGCATAGTCATTGAAGCTCTGTACAGGAGATATCTGATTCGTAATACACTAAGGTCAGAGTAGTTGAACCCTGAAACAGGGAGACTTTAACTAATAAACTGTACTAATTGGCCCAACCAAAATTCTAGAAAAAATTAGTAGATATATATATGAGTCTAGTTTCAGGAAAAATTTACGGAATTGGATTTCGAGTTTCGTAACTCGAGATATGATTTTTAAAGCGACTGTGATGCAGTTAGCCAGCTTGTCTGGAAATTTTAAAATGAATTGTATGAGCTGTTTAATTAATGAATTAAGTCCGTTAACATCTCGTGTTCGACTCCGGCAACGGTCTCGGGTACGGGGTGTTACATTTAGTGGTATCAGAGCAGGTTTAGTCGGTTCTCAGACTAACCTAGCATGTGTAAAAGTTTAGCTATACATGCCACTGATCTGTGATAGTATGATGTCTTCCGACGCGTATAAGTACCGTCTTATTTAGACAGGGTACTCTCCAACCGAGCTGCGCCAACCATGTTCAATGTTAAGTAAAGGTATTTGAGTAAAATTATGATTATGATAAGTCTCGGTTCAGAAAAGTATGAATAAAGGTTTATGATACATATGTGATAATATGTGAGATGAAAGTTCATGTTGTGATAAATATTCATATTTGCTTAATGCTCATATGATGTAGTGTATGTGGCTTACTTGATAAGATGAACGGAATAAATAGAAAGTAGTAGAGGTATGAATAAAGGTCATAATATTATGATACGAATGAAAATGTCCTTGTCTTGATTGGATGTCGAATGTTGATGAATGTTAATGGTATATAATTTTTATGAGGTAAAGGATTATAATGAAATGAACTTATCTATGTTAAATTGTTGGACTGAATTGTATGATTGTAATGATATGTACATGATAATGCACGAAATGAAAGTTGTGATTGTGATGCAAATATTTATGTTTGTTTGGCCTTATATAATGTCATGAGCATGAATTAATTTAATTAATTGAATGGATAAGTAAAGCTGTCTAGAAAACATAGAATGTATGCATAAGTATATTGTCCAAATGGGACAATAGGAAAATTGGTGTAAGCCAACATGAATGAATGACATGATTTTGATGATGTTACTATGATGATGGAAGTTGTGTCATATGTGTATGTATAAGAAAGTCGAGTCGAGGTCCTACAACCCTCCCCTTATCAAGTGGTACTTATAATGGAATTTCATGAGATTTGTATTGAATAAGTTTCTGTTGAAAACCCAAAGAGTTCAAAGGATAGAATAATTATAAGTATGATCCGAGATTGAAAATGAGCTGATAAGTAAAGTTAGAGCCGAAAGTATCGGATTGACGTAAAAATTATTGGAGTTATGCATCGTCCTAGTTAGAAAAGGAATTCTCCTTGGTAAATCGAATTACTCAAGTGCAAGGTCGAGAAAAGTGTAAATCAAATTTATTCAGAATTGGCCTTTTTAGTGAATGGTTTAATATAAAATTTGTGACGGCAGAACTAGTTGGGGAAATGATATTTCAAATGTGAATTATCCGAGTGTGACAGCTTATGACCGGACAGATTTAGCGATCTCTTTTGAGATGTTCTATGTGTTCACCCGTTCTCGAAATATTTCTATGGCTATTGATCTTCAAGAAATTATTGTTATATGGGAATGTCTTCTAATTCGGTGTTGGATGAAAGCATTGGTAGTCTGACTGGTTTATAATTTATATTGCTCTATTTTATCGGGTATTCTATTTCATTTTGTCTGATAAGAATTGATGAGAGAATTCATATGATATTATGATTTTGTTTCTTCTACTTGATGCTTCATCTGATATATATGTATGGGAAGATATATTGATCTTGTTATATTTGATTTTAGTGGGATTAAATGATGTTTTCTTTTGGACTTTCTTTTTGATTTCAGTGGGATTAAATGATGTTTTCTTTTGGACTTTCTTTCTTTGAAGAATTATCAGGGTATTCTGCATTTTCTCTATGAATTTGGTTTTCGATTCTCCCAAGCATAGTATCGTATCTTGGGTTTCTTTATCCCGGATCTCTTTATTCGGATTTCTTTATTCCGGTTTCTCTATCTTGGATTTCTTTATTCGGTTTTCTTGTTATCTTTGTTCCATAATTTGTCAATTACGACTCATGTTCGAAGTACGTTCTTCAGCTCGTGATAATCATGTCAAATATGACTATACTTCTAATTTGATCTTGGTAATGTGGTGATTTTAGTATTGGGATTTTTTCTAATTTCGTAAGGATTTGACATCGAGAAAGGCATAGGTGATAAAAGCGCGAGTTTTAGTCGGTATGGTAAATTATTTATTTTAAAGATTACATGTGACAATTATGTCAGGATTATTTTTCCCAAGTTTGATAATAGAATTTCATTTTGTACGGATAAAAGAGTAAATAGTTTGAACGAGAAGTGTATATTTATTAGAAAGAGTTGAATATTAGTTTAAGTCACTACGAATGATAAGGTTTCCATCTTGTGAAAGCTGAAAAGTTTATTACATGTTGACAGAGTTCGGATAGATGAAAATATTGGTAACCGAAGCGTCTGAACTAGACTAGTCTACATTGAGCAATGACTTTCTGAATTTCAGTAATGTATTATTGTATGAATTGTGATGTGTTTCAAGACAGTGAGGTAATGTGATAGTTTAGAGCATCTGATGTTACATAAAATCGGAGTTGTTAAAGGGGTTAAAGCCGAGCATTGGGATCTATCAAAATTATCCTTGTCAATGTTGATATTGGGATGGAAATGAGAAGGATTATTCTTGAGGCCATATCAGAATTATTTCTATGGCGGAAAAAGGAAAATGGGATGTATCCTATTGTTAAATGTTTGGCGAGATCTATAAATCACATCTGTATTGAATGAATTCCTACTCATCAGATTCATGGAATTTCAGGTCTCTTTGATTGTTGGATTTCTTAGAATTCCGGTCTCCATTAAATCAAGTTGAGATTCGGGTTTTATGTCATGATATCATGGGAAATTAAGAAGGGTTGAAAATTTAAGAACAGTTGAGAGTTGAGACTGTAAGCTTTTAGATCATATGAGAAATTGAAGAGATGTATTGGAGGTACAGTCTAAGTGCAAGTTCTTCGGCACCAAATATGAGATTAAAAGTGAAGACCACTTTTCTGGTAAGATTTTCGGGGACGAAAATCCCTGAAGGGGGGAGAGTTGTAATATCCTGATTTTGGGCCTAGTCGGAATAGTGGTTTCGTGACCACAAAATCCGAGATATAAATAATTATTTTATGATTATTTTAAGGTCTATGATATGATTGCATGATTGTGTGAAAATTTCGTGAAGAAATTTTATGCATAAAGTGCTTAATTTGAAATTTGGGACTAAATTGAATAAATTGCAAAACTTGTGTTCTAGAAGTATTTTGCATAAAATTGAATTAGATTATTAATTAGAGGTCCTTAAAGAGTAATTTTACCAATTTCTAAGTCTATGGACAAAAATTGGACATGGATGGAATTTTTGGAAAGTTTAGTAGTAAGGGCATTTTGGTCATTTAGGGTAAAATAAATTAAAATACAAAATTAAAAGCCAATTTTGCTCATCTTCAACCCCATGGCCGAATATAGCAAGGAGAAACCATGGCTAGGGTTTTCAAGCTTCCAAGCTCGATTGTAAGTTCGTTTCTACCCTCGCTTTTAATGATTTTTACGTTTTTAGAGTCCCTAGAGCTCGATTTAGCTTATGCTAGCAATAATTTAACCTAGGTTTATATTTGGAAAAATACCCATAGGTGAAATTTGTGTATTTTGGTGTTTTATGATAGAATATGAAGTTTTAAATTATGTTAGACAACTTGTGCTACTCGATTTTAAGTGAAAACGAGCAAAAGGGCTTAATCAAGAAAATACCTAATAGTCATAAGTACATGTTAGAGTGAGAATTTGATGTTGCCATAGAAGGAAAAATGATCAGCATGTCATAAAACATAAGAAAATAGGCTGAATTTTAATTTACGAGCTTTGGGGCAAAAGTGTAAATATGCAAAAGTTTAGGGGCAAAATTGTAATTTTTCTAAAATATGATTTTGGGTCAATTTGAATAATGTGAGTCCTAATTAGACTATATTTTAAATGATAGAGCAAGGAAAACTGAAATTCGGGCTAAAATGGGGAAAATACCAAGTTGTGGACGAAATGGTAAAAATAGCCATTTTCGCATACGAGGTAAGTTCATGTGTAAATAAAGTAGCATAATTGTTATTTTTAAGTTATTGATGTTAATTATATGCTATGCTGAATTTTATTATGAAATGTATGCTTTGTGGTTAATTTCAAATAATATGTAAATTATGTGAACTACTTGTTAAATATAATTGTTACCGAGTATTGATTTCGGCATTCTACGGAAGACGGCAAGGATAAGTGTTCAAGGAAAAAGCCCGTTTGAACCTTAGGAATATATTAGGATACAAGTGACATGTCACTAGGATGGTTGAGCATCCGAACTCGTTGAGTTGAGTCCAAGTTCACTTATGGATGCGAATGTCCGAACTCGTTGAGTTGAGTCCGAGTTCGTGAGATGTAACTAGGCATCCGAACTCGTTGAGTTGAGTCCGAGTTCACTTATGGATGCGAACGCCTGAGCTCGTTGAGTTGAGTTCGAGTTCACTTATGGGCGGGTTACATGGTAGCTTGGCTACATATGTGGCACTTATGTGCAAACTTTCCATGTATCCGAATTATATTCCGATGTGTTCAACGGGTAAAGTTCTACTCAAATGGAGGAATACTCAAGATGAAAGGGACGTATTGGTAAGTGTTGTGAAATGGATACTTTGAACAGGTATGTACTTAACCCTCGGGTTGAAAACTCGATATAACAACAATATGGTAAGATGATAAATGAAAAGGTGATATGAATGTCTTGGTGATGATTATGCAAATGATGTTTTATGTTTGCTTATATGGTTATGTTACTTGCTATTTGCATGTGAGCTTACTAAGCATTTATGCTTACTCCTCCTTTTCATTCCTTGTAGTGTTGACAAGCCAGCTCGAAATCGGAAACGGTCGGAGGCACGCCACACTATCCGTATACCATCTTGGCATAATGGCTTGTATATTTTGAGTATGGCATGTATAGCATTATAATCATTTTGTATATATGGTCTTATGATATGGTTATTGAGTGGTATGGAAATAGAAATGCTTGGTAATGATTAGCCATTGGAATGGCTAATCATGATCATATTTGGTATTATGTATGTCAAATGCTAGCTAATCCATGGAAACCATGAAATAGGTAAAATTTACCATAAAATAGATTCAGACAACAGCAGTGACGTGAGTTTGAAAAATCACTAAAAATAGTAGAAATGGAATTAAATAATGAATGCATTATGGAATCGAAGTTTGATGAGTCTATTTTCATATGGAATAAGCAAAACAGGTATATGAGCTATATTTTATGAGATGTTTAAATTTTTGTGAAACAGGGCCAGAGCGATTTCTGGATCCCCTGTTCTGACTTTGGAAATTCACCATAAATTTTACAAAGATAATTAGAAGTCATGTTTTATATGTACAGATTCCTTGTTGAGTCTAGTTTTATTAGAGATAAACGGCATAGTCATTGAAGCTCTGTACAGGAGATATCTGATTCGTAATACACTGAGGTCAGAGTAGTTGAACCCTGAAACAGGGAGACTTTAACTAATAAACTGTACTAATTGGCCCAACCAAAATTCTAGAAAAAATTAGTAGATATATATATGAGTCTAGTTTCAGGAAAAATTTACGGAATTGGATTTCGAGTTTCGTAACTCGAGATATGATTTTAAAGCGACTGTGATGCAGTTAGCCAGCTTGTCTGGAAATTTTAAAATGAATTGTATGAGCTGTTTAATTAATGAATTAAGTCCGTTAACATCTCGTGTTCGACTCCGGCAACGGTCTCGGGTATGGGGTGTTACAGTAGCTGCAACGACCTTTCTTAAGATCAAGTTTCCAATAAGAAAAGGGGTAGGGTTCTAGGGATCGGATCAGAGAATTGTGAGGCAATTTCACATGTTATCTTTTAAACAGGAACGAGAGCTTGCAACTGGGGGACATACTTCGCAGGGGGCAGAGTTAGTGAGTTAAGCCTTGGACTTAGACAACTTGGATACGTGGGATGAAGAGAATGCTTTGATTGTGTATTGGTAGATTGGTACTTAATAGGTGAACTTGATAAATGGTATGCATGTTATATTTTGGCAAGATAATGGATATATGTAATTGACCATTTAGGTAGTTTTTTTAGAGGTGATTTTGGCATATTTTTAAAATGATCATTTGAGATGCCCAAGAGCTTAGGATTTTTGGTAATGAAATTGCATGATATAGACTTGGTTGTGATTGGTTTGAACGCCTATTGATGATATGGTCATATGTTGTTTGGTATGTGTAGGTTGATATTACATTGGGTGAGAATAAGGCTTGGAAAATGGCCTATTTTTGTCCACAAGGGCAGAGATACGGGTGTGTCTAAGCCTTGTGTGACATACGGTCAGGTGACACGGCCATGTGTCCTCTTATACTTATTTAAAAACCAAGTCAATAGCTTCACACGGCCTAGCACATTGGCCCTGTGGCACAAGCCAGTATACCCTCCAGTTTTTACACGGCCTGGCACACGAGTGTATGGCTTGGCCTTGTGGCACAAGTCAGTATACCCTCTAGTTTTCACACGACCTAGCACACGAGTGTTTGAGTGTAACACCCCTTACCCACATTCGATGCCTGAATAGAGTACAAGGCATTACTAGACTCACACACAACAAATCATACAATTTCAAGTCATAAATTTGCGTCTAAATTAAAACCATTCACACATACTTATAACGTCCCTATACGAACCTATGAGGCCCAAAACATGTTTTGGGAATGGTTTGGGACTAAACCGAGAACTTTAGAAATTTTTTTACAATACTTAGATTTTTTTGCCCAAAACAAGGGTCACGCTCCCATGTATTTTGGGACACGCCAGTGTGGGCAGGCCGTGTGGTCACACATGCTGTGTCCCGACTTCGTGTAACTCTCTGACTTGTAACCCATGAACAAATTAAGATCACACGACTAAGTCACACGCCCGTGTGCTAAGTTGTGTGGAAAATTAATTTTTATAAAATAGGTGTGAACTTCATATGGCCAGGGCACACGCCTGTGTTCGAGGCCGTACCATCCACACGGCTAAGGCACATGCCCGTGTCTCTGCCCGAGTGCTTAATTCTGAGCATTCTGTTTCCCAAAATTAAGGTGCAAGGGGCACACGGCCTATACACATACCCATGGGGCAGACCGTGTGCCGCACAGGGCCTAGACACATGCCCGTGTGTCTATCCGTGTGGACAAAAAAAGGCTATTTTTCAAGCCATTTGCCACTCTTATTCACACATACACTTACACCAAATCAAATATACAAAACATGGCATACTTAGGCAACCAAACATCTATAATCATGGTTAAATCATATCAATACAATACCATCCACTATCATACTCACAACATTTATCATGTTCCAAATTAATCATGCTAATTTCACATATACAAAGTATCATTAAACTACTTTCATGACACCTATTTGTGCATAAGATTATCATCTCACCAATAAAGTGTATTTCCAAACATTTCACATTCATGCTAAAAATCACACTCCATCATACACCAAGCATACCATGACCATAACACCAAAGAAATTGGCACATATACATATATAAATGGGCTTACAACCATTTTAGCCAAAATAAGCCAATTACATGGCTAAATACCAAATCAACTTAAACAAATATAAGCCAATACATTTGGCCAAATCAAATGACACATATAACAAAATGACCAAGTCCCTATACATGCCATACTTTCAAAATACTAAGATCATCAAATACCCAAAATAACAGTTTTGATAGTGTAAGGCGAATCTCCGACTATCTCCAATCCGAGCTATCTTGGCAACACTATAAAAACATGAAAAATAAACGGAGTAAGCTACATAGCTTAGTAAGCTTGTATGCAAGAAATAAACAACTTACCATACGTGTAACATTCAAATAATATAACATAATTAAATGTACATTTACCATAGTCTCATGATCATAACTTATTCCATCACAAATCTTACTTCATATTCATTATTTCAAGCATTCAATGGATATGAGCTTTATGTACATACCTGTACTATCTAGAAATGAAGTTACACATAATCTTATCTTTGATATACTCATGAGCCATTCGAAATAAAAATGTTGGATACTTGAGATTCTTGCACACTAAGTGCCACATATGTAGCCAATGCTACCTCAATCTCATATTACATAGTTGCTCGCTATAGAACTATCATCGAGCCTGCTCACACAATCTGTCAGTCAAGACGTAGCTACGCGGTGCTGCTCACACAAGCTGTCAAGTATCCGCAACATATGGCGGTATATTTAGCCACCGATAGGACGTACAAGACCAGCACTCGGATCACATAACCACATAACACATAATGACCCTAGTGACATGTCACTTGTATCCTACCCTATTCCTAAGGTTCAACGAGATTTCTCACTCGTTGATTCATCTTCGGACTTGTTAATAAGATTAAGCTCATCCATATTTATCAAACATACAATTCATGCAATATTAAAGCAATAAAATACAATCATATTAAAGCTTATTTTTAACATACGAACTTACCTCGGTACAAAATGGCTAATTGTTCTATTTAGTCCACAACTTTGTTCTTTCTCTGGTCTAGGTCAGAACCTCTTCTTGATCTATAATATCAAATTTAACTCATTCAATTATCACATTATTCAATTTAATCCCAAAAACAACTTATGGCAAAAATTACATTTTTGCCCTTAACTTTTCAACTTTTTACATTTTAGTCCCTAGGCTCGTAAAATAATTTTCATTCGATTTCTTCATTATCCAAGCCTAGCCAAATATTATTAGTACACATATCAGCCCACATTTTTCATTTATTCACATTTTTACACATATTTTACAACTTTTACAAATAAGTCCTTATTTGACATTTTCATCAAAAATACTTGGTAAATGTTGTTTATCTAACACCAAACATACATTTTCTACCATTAGCCATCAAAATACACAAATATTCAACATGGTTAAAAATTTAGACTTCATCTTTCTTTCAAATTAGTCCTTGAAATAGCTAGATTAGGTTGAGACAACTTAAAAAACATGAAAATCATTAAAAACGGGGCAAGAACGGACTTACAATCGAGCTTAAAAGTGGCCAAAACCCTAGCTATGGAGACTCTTCAAGTTCAACACAAGGGGGATGAAATTAGAAAAACGAACATCTTTTATTTGTTAAATTTTATCTTTATTAGCCAAATGACCAAAATGCCATTCATTTAAAACTTTGAAATTTTATCTAACCATGTCTATTTTTGTCCAACTTAAAGTATAATGGTATAATTACCATTTAAGGATCTCCAATTTAAAATTTCATAGTAATTAAACACCTCTAGCTTCTAGAACACATATTTTGCACCTATTGCAATTTAGTCATATTAGTCAAATTGGACACTTTATCGATAAAATTTCTTAACGAAATTTTCACACAATCATTCAATCATACTGTAGACCCTAAAGAAATAATGAAATTAACATTTCTACTTCGTATTTGTGGTTCTGAAGCCACTATTCTGATTTAACCCAAAAACGGGTTGTTACAGTGAGGCCACTTCATAGGGTACATGGCCTGGCACACGAGCGTGTGACTGGCCATGTGACCTAAGTCAGTGAGTTACACAGAGTATGACATGGGGTCAATGAGTTAACAATGAGTAGCATAAATTGTAGAAAGTGATGAAGCATGGATTGTACCTTTCTCTAGCCAGGTCAGGTGCACATTATTAGTGATTGTAGTAGCAGTTTGGTTCATGGTCTCATCAGACGACCATGTTTTAACAGTAGCAATTTAGTATATTCTTGACTACTGATGGGTAAACTCATACCACCACCTCTTACAACCATATTTTTGACAAGGGTTTAACAAACCTTACAAATTATATCAGCCCATTGTTCTCAAGAATTGTGTCGATCTCATAGTCAGTAAAACTTGTTTCATCAATGTTTTGCTCTTTAATATAACTTTTCTTTGCTAGAGACAAATACCTTTTAGAACAAACAAGGGATAAGAATACTTGGTTCCTCTTTTCCATCAGTCTTTCCTCTTCTTTTCTGGAAGCATCAGCAAGCAGCTTTGGCACTTTAGCTTGTTTCATTTTCTTGTTCCTCTGTTGTGCAGAGAGAGGAATGTTAGGGCGCTCAGTTCTGGTACTCCTTGTAATGACATTCCTCAATGGTACATCTTCATCAAAGCTTCACTCAGTGGATAGTTTTTGAATAATTTGTCGAATCATCATAGCTATATGTGATAATCTTTCTTTTATTGCTTGGTTTCTCAACAACTAGAGCCTTTCCATTATATTTCTTCTTGGCAACTGTTATGTCGGCAAACTTCTTTGTCATGATAGAGCGAGTTCTCCTTCTAGTGGAAGGGGTGCTTCCGAAAGTGCATGTGATAATAACTAATATAAAATTCTAATCATATCAACTCTTTTTGAGACAATGCCTAGAACTACTCATAGCCCATCCCCAATCCATAAATAGGAGAATAATGTGCTTCAGCGCACTTGAACCTACATCCTCCTGCATTGGCAACAATGCTTATACCAATTGAGTTAAGACTCAATCAACTATTATATTATTTAAACTTAAATTGATTAATATTTAAAAATAGAGTGCATGTGATAATAATCAAATTCAAAGTTAATAAAACTTAAATAAGAAATTCTAATTACTTGAATAAAATAAAATTTATTAAAGGAAACTTTTCAATATTTAATAATATATAAAGGAATAATTATATATAATTTTAAAATTCTAAAAAAACTATTGATATAAATGATAAAGAATTCTTTAGGTTTAATAGCATAAAAACTTTTAAAAGACTAAAATTTTTAAATATTAAGTCATTAATTATTAAAATATTGTATAAAATAATATTAAATGATTAACAACACAACAGTCAACTTTATAATTATAATTATATTTTTAGCTTTAATATCTTAAGCTTTTGATATAATTACATTTAAAAATATTTTATCACCAAATTATTTAGTGACCAAATATTTTCAAAAACTTGCAAGTACTCAAAATATGTTTCAAATGTGTTTCAACTTAACCAAATTTTTTTAGTCAATATTGAAGTGTTTTAAGATTTATAAAATATTTTAAAGACATTTTGGTAGCTAAGTATCAATACTAGGGTCTAGGTATCGAAACTGATGGAAAATAATTATTGAGTGATGAATGATAATTGTATCTCTTAATTTAATAATACATTTTCCCATACAGTTGTATCTTTTGAAAAATGCATCTCTTGGTTTAATATTGAATTTTTTCATTCATTGTCTCTATTCACTCATGTCTATTAATTTTTCAACAAACCTCTTCATTCATTTCCTCTTCTCTATATAAAACCAAGTTAGGAGATTTCTAAAACATATCATCAAAACTACCAATATAAAAAATTCTTTCTAAATTCATTTCTCCTGGTAATAGAGAAAGGCAAGATTGTATTCGATTGATCACTGTTGTTGTGCTCCTACTGTGATCGTTTATTGTTGTATCTTGAAAGACAGACATCCAACGTAGCTCAAAGCACCAAGGAGAGGACGAATCTGTTTTAAGAAAACTGTTTATACAAGCCTCGAAAAAAATTCTTTTTCTAATTTTTAACTTTGTCCAATTACAGGTATTCTGTTGTGTTACTACTTATCACTATTACTGACATATTAATACTATATACGATATCAGATATTCGTACAGAAACATTACAAGTCAGAATTATAATGATAAGCTCATTATCAATACATGTTATATATGTATCAATACCTACCTGGTCCATTGACTAGTTTTAGTCAAAGGTGTCAACACTTCTTTGGTATGTATCGATACATTTTATATAAGTTTTGTACGACTCTTTTGTAGGTTAAACCGATAGAAAGGATACAGAGGCAAAACGGGGAAGCAAAATGAAGACTTGAACATTATGGCAAAGAGTCTAGGCTGGCCTTATAACTTCCTTAGGGAAATAAATTATTTTGGGATGATGTCTATCCCCATAATTTCCTCGATGAAATCAATTATTTTTTGGGATGATGTCTGGCTCCATAATTTTCTCGGGGAAATCAATTATGCATGTTGATGGCAAGACTGATAACTTTCTCAAGGAAATCAATTAATTGATGTCCAATCATAATGTGCACATCCAAATTAATTCACTCCAAACTTCTTTGTAGCTTGAAGAGTCTCCTTACAGAAAACTCTTGTCAAGGTCTTCCCCATGTCACTTCATAGCATATTTCAGACTCCAGGAGGGAACTATTGTTATACCATGCATGCAATATCGTGTCACGAGTCTGATGCCAAACAAGGTATTGGAGTTGGAAAGGACCAATGTCAGACAGGACTAACATCGTCAAACCATGGCATAGAGCAAATAGACGAAACAGAGAGAAGGAGCCAATCCCAAGGCACCTTGGAACTTAAGAAGGGGAGAATTATCATGTGTGAGAGAGGAGTAAGCATTAAAGGGCACTTTGGGAGACATTTTTTGGAACTTGGTACTTCATTATCTTCATCCCTTTTGCCATCTCTGAAAATACCTTCAACTCTAAACTAACTTAAGTACTAAAAAGCGATCGGAGTGCCTATTCCGACGCCCCCTTAGCACACCTTTCATTTTACAGATCTGTCCATCTCTCATAATTCCCCTTAGCCCACATATTTACCAGCTTGAAGGAGACACTAACAGAGGTAACAACAATAAGAGATTGGACTGATTTTTGCTAAGGAGACTGGCATTCCAGCAGTGACTGTCGAGACAGATTGGCTGCAAGCATTTAAAGAATTACAAGTCATATGGTACAACATCAAACGTAGGGAGCCTCATTGATGAAATTCTGATCTTGGGAAGCCAGATGAAATGTTTCTCATGGTCATTTGACAGAAAAAAAAAAATGGGAATAAGGTGGCAGATATGTTGGGTCAATACGAGTTATCTGTATGGTTATAGGAAGGTCCTTGTTTCTTAATGGATAATATCCGAGCTGATTTTTGTGAAGCTGCAATGAAGCATTTTATTGATCAGAATAACATTTTATTTTAATATTAACCAAACAAGATTTAGGATACATTTTTCTTTTCGTAAAGCAAGATGTTATTCATCACATTCCCATGTTCCATTAATACTGAAGAAAGACTTGCAAATAAACCTTAATTTGACACACCACTTAAATGAATGGATCACTGGCCAGCAGCAAAAGCCTCGACGGGGAAAGTTTTGGTGATACCAGCAAGACTCTTGAAATGGATCTTTTCTGGTTGTTTATCATCAATGGTGATCTCACTCACAGGCGCCCACAACATCAACTCCTTGGCCTTGACTCCCTTGAGTTTCTTGATCCTTTTCTTCTCGACAATGCCATTGATGTCAGTGTCATAACTCACCAACTTGCTGATCATCTTGAACTCATGCTCCACCTTCTTCTCTTGCACAATCCACATGTACCCAGTGTCCTTCACGTAACCCACTTCAACAACGTTAGCCAAAGGGAGAAGCCCTTCAGGAAGCTCGAACTCCTTCAAAATGGAAACTGCCATTTTCATTCCTTCCACTTGACCTATCTTCACGATGCCTCCTTCCTTTTTATCTGCCATGTTTGCTCAATATTAGAAACAAGTATAGTTAAAGCTTGGATTTGTGGAGGGAAAAGGGGTAACGACTAAGTCTAATATATACAGCTTTGGAGGTAAATGTGGGACAAGATTACTGGGGGGAGAAAACCAAGTTTAGTTGCATTGATGTGTTCGCCATCCTCTATATTTTTCATCAGCTAATGATAATGAAAATTTGAAAATGGCCTTTGTTCTTTCACATTATTTTCCTCACCTTTCTGTCAATATTCTTTTAATTTATCCATACCACATAAATAATATTAAATTTTAAGTAACTTAGATTAATAAACCATATCAAACTTCTCATTTAATCCGCATCCATTTTATAATAATAAAATATTTATAACATTTCCTTAAATATTCATCGATAAATAACTTATCTTGTTAAAATCTTACTAAAATAATAATTTTATAAGAAAAAAATCTTAATAGAAGAAAAAGAATACATATATCTATAATAGACATAATATAATACCTTATATTTTAATTTAAAATGGTTGGATATAATGGAACTTTTTTTATATGTATTTGAGTGATCTCTAGGCATGTAGTTTGTATGCCATGATCGGAAGGACTTTGGCAACAATTTTGAAGTGTTTTAGGTTACTCCATAAGTGACGTCGTGACTTAGGAGTCTCCATGTTACGACCTCGGCTCTATCACATTGCGACTTAATTAGATAGTCAGTGGTACCACGATGTTCCCTGCTTTGGTGTTGCAACCTCTTACTTTGTTTCAACCTTAAACTGTTTTATGTCGTTTTAACTTTACAAGGCTCATTTTAGGTTCCGACTATATCGATTAATTCTAAATTAATTTAAAATTATTTAAAATTGTTTTTAAACTTTCAATTTGTCTAAAACATATTTTAATTATTTTATAAAAATATTTTAAGGTTTTAAATCTTAAATAAATTTGAAATTTCTTACTTGTATATGCTCGATGGTATCTCTCATCTATACTGATTATCGAAACAGATAAAAGGTGTTACAAAAATATTTGTAAAAAGGATTTTAAATAAACAAATCTTGTCATGAAATCATCTAAAATGTATTAATTTAGTTTTATTTAAAATTGAAGAGATGTTGATTAATAAAAGTTAACTTTTTTAATAATAAATATGGTTTAAATAAAAAATTTATATTTTATTTGATGAGGTGAGTTTCAACATTTAATGAAGAAAGGTGTAATATTACACGTGATCAGCACGTGATAATGATGTATCCTTAAAATGCCCCAAGACGAAATTGATTTGATTTTGAAAGAACAAAGCGCGCTCATCGTCATCTACAATGAAATCCAAGTTATCTGTAGAAGACTACATCCAGTTCCTTTCCTCTCACAAGCAACGCCCTCTCACCATCAATTTCCTCAACCAGGTCCGTCCATCAACTCATATTTCATTTCACCTTTTCAATTTTCATCTCATTTGTTTTCTTGTTCCTAGATTATCTCCATTCACGGTTTTAAGAAACTGACGAAACACAAGGTAATAATTTCTCTATTCCATTACTTGATTTGATTCTTAGTTTCTGTGTCCCTAAATTGAACGAAAACTGAGTAGAAAGAGTTGAGTGATGCGGTGGAGACGCTTGATCTGATGGATCTATCACGTTCGACGCTGAAATCGAGCATATCGTCGAACGCGTGGTTGACAGAGAAGGAGGTAATTGGAGACCTCAATTGTCTTGAGTGGCAAGAGTGTTGCGTTACCTCCATCCAAGCCCTAAACTCTTCTCCCTTACCTGATCAACAATCCAACCCTAAACCCCAAGCCAAACGGAAGAGAGGTAATACCGAAGGCGCTGATTCTTTCTCTTCCGGTTTGCTTTCCCTTCAATCGTCTTGAATTTCTTTGGGAATTCCAAAATAGAGTAAGTGCAGTTATGTCTTTTGCACCATTAAGGAGTATGTTTTAATTACCGATTCTTCATACATAGCTCTATAGTTATACTCCACCCAATCTTACACTTGTACACTAAGTCAAGTCGCCAAATTTCACTAAATACTGTTATATTATATAAAATAAAAGATTTCTTTTCTCAATGATTAATTGTAATATTTGCAATCTTTTGTTTTCAATTTTTTTTTTCTTTTTAAATCAGAAATTAGGTATAATTACATATTTATGCTCGCTATATTAGAATTTATTATTAAAAACTAAGAATATTATAATTTTTTTTGAATCTGTTAAGTATTTTTCTGTCTCTATTATATGATTGTGTTTGCCTATTTATATGATATAAGTATTGTTCAATAATATGACGTACGACATAGGTTTCATACATATAACATGTGTTTATGTAGTCTCATATGTAATTTCATGTGTGACTTCGCAGGAGAATATAGGTACCTATTCTGCAAACACCCGTTATTATGTGAGCTCAATGAAAACTAGCCCATCTAACTTGAACCCATTCGGTCTTGGGCTGGTGATAATAAGTATCGTAATAGAATCCAAAATTAAAATCATGCATCAAAAGATATTAAATTTATAAAACAAATTTATTTTATATAAAATAAGTAAGTACTTATTGTATGTAAAATTTATTATTCCATGATATTATATGAATTAATAGAAATATATTTTATTATTCATTATTAGAATATGTTGATAATTGAAGAACTTTTTATCTTTCTTATTAAATTTATAAATTTAATACTCATTTTCTAAAATATATATTTTAAAACCTAAATTTATTATACTAAACCTAAACCCAAATAATATACTTATTATTACCTAAACTCAAAATAAATTAATTCTAGCCTAAATCTCAAATTCAAAATAAAAAGAAATTAAATTAAATACCCAAATACCAATTGTAAAAGTTAAAGTCCAATTCAAAATCTAGTTTAATAAAATAATATTTTATTAAGATATTAATTTTTTAGTAATATTTCATATATTGCTATATACTAAATTACAATAAGTATCAATGTTGTATCTTTTTACTATAATTTATAATATAATAATATTTATATATATTAATACTTATAAAACATATTATTTCATTATATATTACTATATCGCATACTATAACAATAGAGTAGTACATAATATATTAATTATTATCACATATTATTAATTATTATTATTATACTGATTAAAATATGCTTTAAATCTTTATACTTTTCTACATTTGAAATTTAACTCTCCTACTATATTATATAATGTTATACTAATAGTTTTATATCATTCAAGTTTTCAACATGATACTTATGAGCCTTGACAAAAAGGGAAGCTGAAAGATTATGATTTCCAAGAGAGCATCGCTTAGAGGAAGCTCAATCATGCACTATTTAGTTATTCTTTCAATCACGCAACAATAGAAAATGAATAAATTTTTAATTTATTTAATGTACAATGACTAATTTACCTATTTTTAATAGAAAGGGCAAAATGTAATTCAACTCCCAATACAAAAACCTCCATTAGTACTTTTACCCATTAAACATTTTAAAATTTAAAATTTTTGAATTAAAACTTCAAAAAAATTTAATACCTCAAAATTTGTCAAAATGTTTCAAAATTTTTGAATTTTTATTTATTTATTATAATATATGTTTTATATACTAAATTAAATTGGTACATTCAAAATAAATTTTATCATTTACAAGTTACAATAAACTAACTTTACTAAATACCAAGAATATAATATAATTTACCTTTTCTATAAAATAATATGACATCATTACAAAATAAATAGTATAACTTTATATATGTGGCTAAAATTTAGGTTGGGTTTAATATTTTTGGACCTATATGAAATAAAATTGATTTTGTATTTTGTTAAATGTTAAATTGAAATGATGTTCAAAAGAAAATAAGAATATGTTTAGGTAATTTGATAAAACAACATTTTATCTATCATTTCAAAACCTTGACTTTAGATGGAGTAATTTGATGGGTAACCAGCTAATTTATGACAACCAAAACCAAAAATTATGAGTTTTTCTATTTCATTTTATTTACATTAAGAATCTAAAGAATACAATGAGAAGCAATTCCACCATTTATCCAAATCAACACTTCAAGAAAAGAACCCCATCATTCATTTTTTTCCAAAACAAGGAGAAATGCATATTCCATTTTTAAGCAATTGTTCAAGAAAGGCATCTCCATTTCTTCTCACAATCTTAATTGCACCTTCATCACACAAAATATCTAACCATATATATTATTTTTAAAAACAGTCATCCAACTATGGGTTTTTTTCTTTTTTATCACTCAATTATGAAAAGTTACAAAATAGTCATTCAATTATTCAATTTTGTCTTTTTTGATCACTCAACTATCTTGGATATTTGAGTGTTTCCATTTTTCATGTTAGCCAACTAGTGATAAAATAAAATAAAATAAAAAGACAAAATGAAATAATTGAATAATCATTTTGTAACTTTTTATAGTAGGGTGACCAAAAAATAAAAAAGTTCCATAATTAGGTGACCTCTACTGTAATTTACCCTATTTAAAAATATACTTTTAAGAATATGTGCCATTCCGCTCATTGAAGCTTTTATATATATGTGTGTATATATATATATATCAACTAGAAGTAGGATTTAATGTCAAGGCGGACAAAAAGGAAGATGCCTAAGCATCACACATATTTCCCATTACGTCCATGTGTGAAACATTACAGCCACAACCATCCATTACGACCGATTGATCAAATACAAGAAGATGAAGAACTTGTTTGCTCTGGTTGTGGCCTACAAGTTATAGGCTCAACTCTGATGTGCACCAAGTCTGACTGTGATTTCCTTCTTCATAAATCATGCTTCAAATTGAACCCATTGCTGCTACATCAATCCCATCCCAATCACTTTCTTCAACTTCTTCCAACCCCTCCTCGTAATGCTAATTTTTTCATTTGTGATGCTTGCAATGACTATGGTACAGGTTTTGACTACCATTGCTCCTTGTGCAAGTTTAATCTCCATGTGGGATGCTCTCGGCTGCCAAAAACAGTGAATCATATGGATCATCAACATCTACTCACTCTCTATTATTCATTCTCATGCATCGACCATAACATTACATCCTTCGTTTGTGATGTTTGTGGCCAACATTTAGAAAACAAACTTTGGGTTTATTATTGTGATAAATGCGATTATGGTATCCATTCCCGATGTACAATTCCTCATTGTACTGATCACATGTACGATTCCGTTTAACTATGAAATACAACTTCTTATTTACATCTTATGATTTTCCCAAATTTTAGTTACCTTTTTTATTCTTGAATAAGTGATCTATCTTTTCCTTTTAGCTGGTGAAAATTCTTATTAAATATTAGGGCTTGATGCAGCTGTGTTAGATTATTTATCGACCATTAATCTGCACGTTAAGCACAAAACTTGAATAAAACCACATTCCCAGAGCAAATAGCAGGGTAGACAATTTATAAAATAGTTATTGTATCCCTGTACAGAGCCACTTAATTTTATTTGTTTTAATGGATTTCGATTTTGGGATGAAGTTGTTGAATGGGAAATCATGTTAATATGTATTATTATAGAGATACCAGACTGACAACACTTAGTAATATATGAGCCAAATATGAAATTAACCCAACCGATAATAATAGTAATATAAAAGGTTTACTTGACGCAAAGCAACATCCATTAAAAATAAACTAAGGAACATAACAACACATGGAAACAACAATCCGCAAGTTTTAACCAGTGTTTTGCATTCCAGCAGCAATACCCTTCATGGTCAAAATAAGGGTGTCTTCCAGACCAGGAGCATACTCGCTTGTAGGGTTAAGTTTCACAAGCTCAGCTGCCGCCTTGCTTGATTCCATGTATTCCCTGGATAAGTGAGGCCTGACCTTGACATGATAATCAGGGTCACGGATCCTTTTCAAAGTGTACGCTTGGCACACATTAAGGGTTGTGATGTAAGCATCACGAAGTCGGAGCCTCTGCCTCAGGTAAGGGTCACCTTCAAGAAGATCTCTGTGTCCAGCAACCTACAAAAAGAGTTAAATGCTGGTTAACTAAGCCATCCTATAAAGAGGAGTATTGCTTTGTACGCTCATAAAAATTGATTTCTATAGAATCACTCTAGTCATCAACCCTTTTGTATTACCTGGAGAACAAGTCGTTTAGTGTCTTCATAGTTAGCTCTCAAGTTCTCTCCAAAGGGCCAGAGTTCCTTTGACACTAGCAGCTTGTCATATAAGGCAGCGATTCCAGGGTCTCCCTTGGCAAATACCATTTCAATTAAGTCCATTGTGACCCTAAAGAAAGGCCATTGGTTGTGCATCTCCTGGAGCATGTGGAGATTCTTTATATCCTTCTGAATGACGTGCTTAAATGCAGCCCCAAAGCCAAGCCACACAGGTAAATGAAATCTTGTTTGAGTCCATGCAAAGATCCATGGGATTGCACGGAGTGATTCAATGCCTCCACTTGGTTTCCTTTTTGATGGACGGCTTCCAATATTCATCCGACCATACTCCAATTCTGGTGTTGCCTGCAGTTGGTTAATTTAAAAGTTAAATTGAAACCACAATTGCGTTGCCTGCGACTGGTTAATTTAAGAGAAGCTCAAATAAAACCAGAGTTGGGACAAGCATCTTGTTACTAAAACTTCAACTATATGAAAAGATAAACATATGTACAAAGTTTAGCAGTTGGCAGGATACTTCAAAAGCAATAAGTGCGATAATTTTCATGCTAGATTCAAATGCTCATTAAACTTGCTTTCTCTAGTAGATGACTAACTAGATCCTTTGACAATGGTATTCTTTTTGGGCAGTGGACAAGCACTTAATGGACTTTTTCACATGAGAATGGTTCATGTATCATATTCAAAGCAAATTCTTGTAGTCTGATATCAGCTGTGGGCGATAGAGATAAGGCATCAAAAAGAAAAAAACCAAAGGTTACGAAGTTACAATTGAAGTTTGTAGCAAATATTATACTGAATTCAATTGAAGCCTCAAATAACAGATTATAGTGGTGAAATACTTACTAGGCGGAAGTATTCAACAAAGCGAGGTTCCTGGAAGACTACAGAACGGTATTCCTTTGTTGCAACTACTGCCATTTCATCCATGAGTGCACGCCATTCTGGATTTGGTGAGACAGGGGGATGCATTCCATGCTCAAGTGTAGCAGCAGTAAAACGTTGAAGCGTCCTGAAGCACAAGTGCTCCTCTCCAAATGATTGTTCAATAACTTCACCTTGAACTGTTACACGAAGTGATCCATGAATTGTATCGGGTGGTTGAGACAATATAGCAAGATGCGTGGGTCCCCCTCCTCTTCCAACTGTCCCTCCTCGGCCATGGAACATTGTAAGCTTAACACCATACTGCTTTGCCACCTTTACAAGTTCCTCCTGAGCCTTGTATAGCTGCCATGCTGCAGAAAGACGGCCAGCATCCTTTCCTGAATCTGAATAACCTATCATCACTTCCTGTTTCCCATTGATCCGGTCTCTGTACCAATCTATAGAGAAGAGACGAGCCACAGCAGCAGGAGCAGCTTCAAGATCAGCGAGTTTTTCAAACAATGGAACTACCCGTAATGGTTGCTTTACATGGCATTCACGTTGTAAAAGCTCAACAGCAAGCACATCAGATGGGGCTGTAGCCATTGAGATTATATAGGCACCAAAGCTGTCTGAAGGCAGTTCAGAAATGACATGAAATGTGTCCAATACATCAGCAACTTCTTCTGTTTTGGGAAGATCAGGGCCGAATAGAGGGCGCTTGCCTCTGAGTTCAGATAAGAGCCATTCCTGTCGGCGTTCCTCAGGCCATTCTCGATAAGATCCAATATCCAGGTGCTTTGTGATAGCATCAAGGACATCAGTATGTCTGTCAGATTCCTGTCGGATATCAAGTCTCACAAGTGAAAGCCCAAAGGTAGAAACTTGCCGTAAGAAATCAAGAAGGCTTCCATCAGCTATTGGCCGATCACCACAAGCACAGAGTGATCTATAGCAGAGTTCAAGAGGCTCCAGAAACTATAGGAATGCAAAAAAGAACCAGTCAATATCAAGGAAGAAATAATTCTGTCAGACTAAATGTTAAGTTCATATCACCATAAATGGTATAACAATCATCAAAAGAAATTTAGAAGGAATAATCTTGCTTCATGGTTGTATCTCAATGCGATTTCCTTCCACTTCCAAAATAACAAGGAATGAGGAAATATCAAGAACAATACTGCTTACTTGATTTCCCCATAACAAAATTCTATGGGATGAAACCTTCACCAAATGTAGTCATAAGCATTGTTAATTTGTTATAAGCTTTACTTCAACAAATGGGAAGAAATATGCAACAGTTTGAAATTAACTAATTCAGCAGTAACCCAGCAAGTTCATTAGATGAGGTTTAAAGTAGAGACCTGCTCCACATTGGTAAATGCTGCTTCTTCAGCAATGTCAGAAAATCCATTGGCCAACAGGCTACGAGCACGTTCACGTGTATTATACAGCTTGTCCCTCACATCACCAAGAATAACGCGATATGGCTCATTTGGAGGAATCTGTTTCCAAAATTCTGCACTCAAATTTTTTTATAATGAGCACAAGGGTCTACAAAATATACCCAAACAATAAATCAATGTTATGGAGCTAATACATATATTCTTCATGAAGCAATTGACAAAAGCATGTACAGCTATTATTGATAAGTGATAACTCAAAAGCAAGTCTAAAAGGAAATCTTTAAAGCGTGTGTCAAGCGTAAGATCAATGTTACATACCTATGTAATGCTTTGCATCCTTTTTGGAGGACCTATGGAGTTCATCTGCACGAATACGAAGTTCATCGCTGCAACGCCACATTGATAACTGAAAATAAAACCAGGGCAAAAAGAAAGATGATGAATCAGAATTGTAATGGTGAACCTTGATTCACGCCAACTAGAGGAAAAAAGAGTCGGCAGCAGGGAAGTTCTCTTTTATACCTCAAACATAAGATCCTCTATTTGGGAGAAGTACAAGTTAGCAGCCATCATTCTAGCTAATAAGCAGACATCTCTTGTAACTTCAGGAGTTACCCTGGGGTTTCCTGTAGTCCACATCAAACAATAACTCCACTCAGATGTCTCAGTATATGAGATAAGGTGAACATTTCTAGGTTTCAACTTAATAATAAAAAACCATAATTTTTGACAATCTATTTTTTCTTCACATGCCTACACCAAGTCGTATAAGATTTATAGTTGCAATGTTACCATCTTTAACTAACAAACCATTACCAAAAAGGAAGACATTCTTCAGTAAAACATATGTGGAAAAGAAATATACCATCACGATCCCCTCCCATCCATGAAGAGAATTGAATAAGAGGGGCATTGTATGGAACACGTTCATTTATCCCTATGTTCTTCAAAGCCGTGTCAACACGACGCAAGAATTTTGGTACACCTTTCCAGATTGTCTCGTGGAAGTAGCTCATTCCTGCTCTCATCTCATCTTGTGGGGTGGGAGGATTCCTTCGGATCTCATCTGTGCGAAAAGCAGCTTGAATCTATGTGAACATGAAAAGAAGAGTTGTAAGCTCGGGTGTTTCCTAGAACATAGGTGTCACGTATTGTTTTAGCATTCAGGAACATAAGCCAAAATTCACAATCATATCCAAGCTCAGATATGAAGCATAAAGAAAGGTTCGAATAGGAAGCTATGTGCCTATGCCATTAGTTTTTCTTTTATACAATAAATGAGCTACCCAGATCATAGAAACCTTAGTTAAGTTACATGCATACCAAGAGAGGCAGCTATATTTCCAAGGATGAGTTAATTATTTTAGTGCATAACTTCATCTTAATTATTTTAGTGCATAACTTCATCCCATTGTTACATTGCTTTCAGAAGGTGCGCATCATACATTATTGTAAAAGCATGGTCATTAAACTCCATAAATGCATAAGTAATAGCAAAAGAGAAAGAAATGACAGCCAGATGGTCGGGGTGGGGGTGGAACTATAATGACAAGCAAAGATCCAATTCTAGTTATTGGTGGTGAACACATATGCATATATACTATACATGCATCTATGAAGACTGACCATTGCTGAACATCAGATGTCAACATTGAAGTAGACAAAGTTATGGAGTAAATGAATCAAAGTAAAATAAATTATCATGTTTCATGCAAATAAGCTCATTGTAATCTTTGCATGTTCTTACCTCCCTTTGTAGTGCCTCATCAAGTTCCTGCTTATCATCAGGTGTAATGTCTTTAGCATACAATTGTGTCAAACAATTACGTATCCTGAAAGATTGAAAATGGAATTCTCAGTGAATTAAAACTTGTAACAAATGACATCATCAATCTAAGGATTCAATGATAGGAAGTCTAAGCGCCATTTGCAACAAGTCAGTTGAGAGCAAAAGGTTATCCTCTTAAAGGTAAGTAGATAAGTGGAAGACAAACCTTCCGTGTTTTTGAAGTAAAGATCTTCGAACAGACTGTGTAGGATGTGCAGTTAAGACTAAATCTACAGTCTGATTCTTCAAAGCATCAAAAACTTCTTCAGGGGACTTGTTCAACTGCCCCACAAGCCGCTTGAACGTCTCTTCAATATCTGATTCAGTTGTTGCTGAACTCTCATCAGCAAAATCTCCTTTCTTCAACTTAATCCTTCGTCTATATGCAATTTGAACCTCCTCGGCCAAGTTTCCCAAGTTAAGCATGTGGGAAAATGATTTGGTAACAACAATTGAGTCCCCAGGATCCAAGCTTGTAAGTACCTTGCCAAGCTCCTCCAATATTTTAGGATCATGCTTTCCTTCGTACTCCGCAGAAAGCTCGTAGCATTCTTGAACCTAATATTAACCACATAGTTGAAGTAAGATTATGCAAAAATTGAATGAAGTAGTGGAGAAATAATACCGTTTCTCTGATATCCTCTCCATGCAAATCCTGAAGAATATCAAGAAAACGATCCAGTAGCAGAGCATCATATTCAACCAACTTATCATCCTCAGAGACTTTCCCAGGTGCTAATAGCCTTAGTTGTGCATCTATTGAAGCCATCTTCTCTACTTTTCTACCTGCCATCTCTGTCTTTTTACTTGACTACCAAAGCCAAAACTTTAAATTATGAACCAATGAAAGGCAGGAAAAAGAAAGGAACAATTACGGATGAAATTTATTATTTTGCGGTGTAAAAGGATAAAAATAATTTGTGGCGAAGAATCCGCCGAACCCAAACCCAAACCCGGAAAACAAAAGATGAATCAAATCCTATCTCTTTGGAAGTGAATTCCGTGATGCCCCACACCAAGAAATCGCTAGAAAAACAGATAAAATAATGGGTAACTTATGACTGAACACCAGAAAGTGAAACAAAGATTATATCACGAGACAGACACGGACACTCAGCACTTACATCGCTTCCATATTTATCGCACAAAAAAGGCCACTGTTCTTCATTTTTTTCTTTTTTATATCTTCTGTTTTTTTTCTCAACCACCTAAAATAAAATTAATAAATAACCAAAACATTTTGTATTTATAAAATTATTTCAAATGATTATATATAAAATTCTCATCAAATTGTTTTATTTAAAATATTATATAAAACTATAAAATTATTAAATCGACTTATTGTTCATTTAGGTTAAAGAGAAAAATCACAGATTTTAAATATAAACCGTAAAACGGATATAGAATAACAAAAATAAGTAAATGTGTTTTTAGCATAATTTTAAGGTTATTATTTATTTTATAATTTTAAAAGTCGGTATATTTTCATGGACGTGACATATTAGTCTATTGAGTGACTAACATGTGGTATTTTTCTGTTGACTTTTGACTAAAACTTAGAGACCTCTTTATAATTAGTCCAAAACTTTATAAAGAGGTCCCTAAGATTTAGTTAAAAGTCAACTAAAAATGTCATGTGTTAGCCACTCAATGTGCTACGCTAGCAATTCGTTAAAAGAAAACAAAATTTTTAAAGGTAATGATTAATTCACATAATTATCTTATTTAGAGTGACTAAATTTAAAAAAAATTAAGTAAGAAAATCATTAAATTCAATATTAAATCACAAAATCAAAATTAGTGACAAAATTTAGTAGAATTTAAAATTGTGATAAAATTCAATCACATAAAAATAATACAAAAATTTAAACATATTTTCAAAGTGTAATGACAAATAATAATCAAAATAAAATATACTAACAAAGAAGTATGGTGGTAGATTTAACCCTTTCGTTGTAGTTTATATTAATCATACTTTAATTGAAATGTTTATGGAAAAGTGGTTGGGTTAAATTCTTATAAAATTTTAAAAAAAAAATTATAAAATAATCTCTTGATAAAGGATGGAGAAGGATTTTGTGATTTGGTTTACAAATGGTGGAGCTAGTAGCAAAAATCACACTTTTTTTTTTTAGAATTAGTTTATCATTACTTTTCAAAAATGATTTTGAGTAGAATTTAAAATTTTCAGCTTTTGGCTAGAAAAGTGCTTTTGTAAAAGATTTCTTGTTTCAATAACATTTTTAAAAAACTCAAAAGCATCTTGTTTAACAATGCTTTTATTTCAAAAGTGATTTTTATTTAAAAAATATTTCTTAGAAGCAATGCTAAATTGGTCCTTACTCGTACATATGTGTTTTCCAAATTCTAAATTAGGATAGCATATATAGGATACATGTTAGGAAACCAAATGTCATCTAAGATACTCTTTTGTTTAATGGTTAGAAGTGTCACTCTTAACCTTAGAAACTCAACATTGCCTTGTCTAATTATTAAGCTACTCTTCTATATCAGCTCTTTGGTCTTAGTATTCACATTAATGGTGTGCTTGATTATGTTGTCATCAATAGGATTCATCCTTCCCATCACTTTTTCGAATTGAGATAAAGTCTTGATTACTTTTGAAGTTCTAACACATCCTGTCATATTAAAATATAATAAATATAGATCTAATAACAATGAATATTCAAAATATAATATATATTTTATAAAAACATATTTTTAATCCGTTCATTGTTTCTTCCACATATTATCCAAATAAATATTTGAACCCTTGACTACTCCTTAATGTAATATTATCACTATCGTATATGGCAATGGAGAAATATATATTTAAATCATGGGTATATATATATAGGGTATATATATATATATATATATATTAGACCAAGCATAAATTAGAATTTTACATTGTTATACTTTCACCTTTGCATGACACATGACAAAACATTGAGCAAATTGTAGACAACACTCTGTTTGGAGTGGTCAGCATACAACCCCCTTGTGAGGAACTGTTCGTGACGACCCATCATATAGGATGGTCCGCCGATAACACCCTTTTTTTCCTATCTGAATCAGCTCAAAGACGACCCACCCTTACCTCCACGAAGATCACTAAAGTGTAACCACATCATATGGCCTTAAAGATGGAAATGTCAGAGCAAGGCCACATAGTGCACTCCTTGACGACAACTGACCTATGGTCCTACCATTTAACCAGCACGTACAATCTTACAAGACACTGCATTGTCATCTATGTGACATTACATGACAAGGGGTGACCCCCTATATAAGCTTAAGTGCATGAAGGACCAAGGGTTGACTTCCCTTATTCTGAAAACCTTACACAAAAACATTAGTGGTTTCTTCCTCCTCTTTCTTCTCTCTATCATTGCTCCTTACTTTAGCTCTCTACCTATCATAGGTGAATCAAAAATCCCTTGCACTATTTTCTCATTTTCCTTGTTAGTTGCTTGTATCAATAATTGCTGTAGTAAGCATGGATCGAACCACTATGACTCACTTTTCTACTGTTATCCCTGAGAATGTAACTAACCAAAACCCAGTACTCTCTTCAACCCCAACAAAAACCCAACCACCTCATTCAGTTACTCAGCAGCCTGTAATATCCGTAACCCATATCCATCGTCGGAACAAGGTTACAGAGCATTATCAGAGTTTACAGAACAAATACAGTTAATTCATGTAATTTATTATTCATATCCGAAATTAATTATATTGTCTATTAAATGGGTCCTTGAGGCCCAAAATACATGTTAGAATCAAATCAGGACTAAACTGAAAACTCAAAGAATTTTTCACGAAATTTTAAAATTTTTCTTAAGTGCAAAGGACATACGCCCGTGTGGGTAGACCATGTGGCTCACACGGCTAAGTGACACACCCGTGTCCTAGGCCGTGTGGGCATTCATTGTGAAACACACGGCCGTGTCCCAGTCTGTGTCCACACCGTGTAACTCTCTGACTTGAGTCACATAGCCAGCCGTGTAACATCCCCTAACTCGTATCCGTTGCCGGAATAGGGCTACGAGGTATTACCAATCAATCACAACACAAAAGCATACATTTAACATACATTAAGTATTTCTATATAACCATCAATCATACATAACCACATTGTCCCTTAAGAAGGCCTACGAGCCTTAAACATGCTTTAAAGAAGGTTCAGGACTAAACCGATCACATATGCAAACTTTGGAAAACTTAAAAAATTTTCATATATATAAGGGTCACACACCTATGTGAACAGGCTGTATACCTCACACGGCCACCAGACACGCTTGTGTCATAGAACGTGTGAAAACAAGGCATACAAACTGACTTGTACCACATGATTGAGAACATGCCCGTATGCTAGACCGTGTGAAATCTAATGGGAGTTACTGACTTGGCCACATGGTCTACCACATGCCCATGTGTCTAACCGATGTACCCTTCAAGATGGCCACAAATGCCCATGTGCCAAGGCTGTGTGTCTCACACGGCCACCAGACACGCACGTATGTTTAGGCCGTGCACAAGACTGACTTAAACTTGAAGGACTACCCCAGGGGAAACATGGTCTTGTAACATGACTGTGTATCGCACACGGCTGAGACACACGCCCGTGTCTCTGCCAGTGTGGACAAAAATAGGCTATTTACAAAGCCAATTTGCCACCTTTTTTCTCATGCACACCTAACAACCAAAGTGGTATCATTTCATAACATTTATAGGCAGCCAAACATGCCAATTCATTCACATAACAAGCCATCTAACCACAACCATTTCAATTACTCAATTCTATATTCAAAAGCATACCAAATCACTAAACCAAAATCATCACAACTTACATAAGTTCCAAGTGCATTAACTTATTATCTTATCACTTACTTTATATCACAAAACATATCATTTTAACATCTTATACTCAAGCCACAACATATCATCTTTCAAGTATTAACTCACCAAATAACAAAAATATACTTGAGCAACCAAATCACTATACCAAATAACCATAGCAAGCATGTCACAACATAAGGCAATACATACATCACAATATCACTTGTCAACACATATAAATCAAGCCAACTTCAATGGCCATACATACCAACATTTACAAGCCAAATCTCATGGCTAATGATCATAACTCAAAACATACCAAGATGGCACTAGTCTATACATGCCATATACTATATATACAAAGCTCCAAAAGTACCAACAAGATGATCGATATTGTGATGACATTTCCCGACGACCCCCAAGTCCGAGATAGCTTCGATAATCTATAAAACATGGAAAGAATACACAAAGTAAGCTTTAAAAGCTTAGTACGCCATATACAAATAAAACTATCATATGAACCTTTGCATATCAATTCAAATATGTTAAACATAACTAATCATACACAAATTGTCAAACCTTTCTCATTGAACACATATTTAATGTCTTAATCAAACTCATCATTTACTTCACTTCTCAATACTCATATGAATCTCGTACGTGTCTAAGTCACTTAGCTCATTCACATATTCCTCTCAACTTAACTTTGCCCGTTGAACAGTTCGGAATCATTAAAGATACTCGAAAATCACATAAGCTCGTACAATGCCATATCCCAGATATGGTCTTACGTGTTATTACATATCGATGCTACTGTCCTGGACAGGGCCTTAAATGAAATCGATTAACGATACCGATGTCCCAGACATGGTCTTACACGTAATCACAATACAATGCCAAAGTCTCAAACATGGTCTTACATGTAATCATATCTCGAAAACCTAATGTCATGACATTCATATCTTATACTATTCCTAAGGTTCGTATGGTACTTTCGGATGTCGTAACTTCATTGATTCATGCTCGTATTTGCTCATTTGACATTCATAGCAATTCAATGATAATAAAACATATATAATTCAATTCAAAGACATTTATTTACATATAAACTTACCTCGTAGTCAAAATAGAGGGACTAGATCAACTATTCAATAACTTTGGATTTCCCTCGATCTAAATTCGATTTCTTTCGTTCTTGATCTATATACATTCATTCAACAACACATTCAATTTAGTCCACAAACACATATTTGGGCATTTTTTCACTTTGGCCCCTAAAGTTACACATTTATTCAATTTAGTCCCTATTTCATAAATACACAAAATTCACAAAATTCAATATGGCCCATGCTTAGCCGAATTCTCTATAGCTTCATAATAGCCCATATTTTCATTTATTTCACACTTTTAACCACACATTTTCATCTTTTCACAAATTAGTACATTTTATGCAATTTCACTAAAAATTACTTTGCAAAACATGATAATCTATCAACAAATACTCATTTTTCATCATCAAACATTCAAGAACACATGAATTCATCAATGGAACCTTTCAAAATCATCAACACTTTCAAAAATTGAGGCATGGGCTAGCTAGTACTCAAAGCAATGATTACAAAAACATAGAAATCATAAAAAACTGAGCTCAAAACATACCTCAATCAAGCTAGAGAAGTGCCGAATGTTTGAGCCCTAAAATGGCTTCTTCTTTCTTTTATTTTTGGTTGATGAATGCATGAAATGATCAACATTTTGTTTTGTTTTAATTAAAACGTATATTAATTACTATTTTACAAATTTGACCTTGATTTAAAACATTAATAAACATTAAATTTATACCCATTTATGTCCATTCCCACTATCAATGGTCTATTTATAACATAAGGACCTCACATTTAATAAGCCATAGCAAATAGACACCTTTATCATATAGAATGCAACTTTTGTATTTTACGTGATTAAGTCCTTTTTTTCAAATTAACCACTTAAACGATAAAATTAGCTCATGAAATTTCCACACATATATATTCACATGCTGTAAACACCGAAAATAATATTAAAATAATTTTATAACCTCAGATTTATGGTTCTAAAACCACTGTTCCAATTTAGCTAAAATCGGGCTGTTACAAGCCACACGCCTGTGTGCTAGACCGTGTGGACAATTTAGTTTTCGAAAATTAGGTACAGGATTTACACGACCAAGTCACACGCCCGTGTGCTAAGCCGTGTGCCACACACAGCTGAGACACATGCCTGTGTCTCTGCCTGTGTGAAAATACCTGGGCATTCTGTTTCTGAATTTTAAGGATGTAGGGGACACACGACCAAACCACACACCCGTGCGCATAGTCGTGTGTCACACACGGCTGAGATACATGACTGTGTGTCTGCCCGTGTGGACAAAATAAGGCTATTCCTAACCTTATTTGTCACCCAAACTTGTCTTCCACCTACATAAATGTTCCAACACACATGCACCAACCAATCCAAGACATTGAAACCAAGCCAAAACCAATCTTATGTATGATATACTATTACCTATATTCAAGTATTCATTTAACCTTTTTGATCAAACATTCATTTGAATATGCTTGTACCTATTTTACCACGTCATGTATACTCATATCAAACATAGTATAATTTCATACATATACATTAACCATACTATCACTAGCCAGTTCAAATGGCTAGTTACAACCAAAATATTTCATCATTTGATCTAACTTAGCCTATATATGGCATTATACTGAAAGTAGTTTTACTAGTTATACCAAATTGAACTGAAGGATAGTGTGACCTTGCTCCGACCACTCCGATCTGCTCCAACATTTACGAGCTTCCGAGTAATATAAAATAGAGAAAATAAACAGAGTAAGCATTTAATGCTTAGTAAGTTCGTATAACAAGAATTTAACTTACCAATCATGTTCATTCAATGTAAGTATACATACATGCATCCAAAACATTTTGACCAAATGCCTAAACACATGCTTTCATCAAACAAGTTAGTCATGAAATTCATATGATTATCATGAAATCAGAGATGAGCTCATTGTGCAACAATTTCCAGGTATTTCAGGGATATTCGAGATAATTCATTTAAATCTTATATTTTCTCACATCAAGAGTTTTGTTCGTCCAATTATTGAAATATCGATGGATACCCAGGTTGTACAGTCGAGGTGTACCAAACAATGATCTGTCAATTTATATTTAGGGGTGCTTATTAAAGTACATAATCGAGAAGCACTCTCTCGAGCATTTAATAGGAAACTTATGTGAGCCATGTAACGGGATGCTTATCCGGCCTGTATAACGGGAAGCTCATGAGAGTAATAATTGGGAAGCTTGTGCGAGCCAATAACAGGTAGCGGGAAGTTCCGGATAGCCATATATTGGGAAGTTCAAGTGAGCCATTATCGGGAAGCTGACAAAGAGCCTGTAATTGGGAAGCTCATGAAGAGCCATCTAACGGGACGCTCATAAGAGCTGTGGTGTGTCTACAACACATGCAGGATCACAATCGATTGGGATGCTCCAAAGAGCTATTAACAGGAAGCTCGCAAGAACCATATAACGGGAAGCTTGAGAAGGTTAATAACGAGATGCTTTTTCGAGCTGTGGTGTGTCCGTAACATATGCAGGACCACAACCAATCGGGAAATCCTGTATCCATCGAATATCATTATTCAAACAGGATTTAACATTTACCGAGCTTTATCGGATATGTAATCAATTTCATGTATATGAAATTTATACAATTCACATGCAAAACATATAATTTAAACATATAAATATACATAATTTAGTTACACGAACTTACCTCGACACTTGCTAGTGTATGAAAATTAACTAATCCGGCACTTTTTATTTTCCTCGATCTAGCTCCTTATTTGATCTTTCCAGATCTATACGAGTAAATTTAACTCAATTTAACGAAACTCATATTCAATTTACTCAAATTCACATTTTAGGCAAAAGTACCATTTTACCCCTATACTTTTCATTAATTCCAATTTCGTCCCTAGGCTCAGAAAATGAAATTTATGCAATTCAATCCTTATTCCAAGCCTAGCTGAATTTTTTATATAACATTTACAGCTCATGTATTTCACAAAAAAAAAAATTCATGAATTTTACAACTTTACCATTTAGTCCCTAAATCACAATTTCATCAAAATTCACTTTACAAAAGTTGTTTATCTATCAACAACATTTCATTTTCTACCATAAATTTCAAAATTTCAGCATACTCATCCATGGTTGAATACTTTGATAACTTTGCAAATTAATCCCCAAAATAGATAAATTAGGTTATTACGATCTCAGAAATGTAAAAATTACTAAAAACGAGACATGATTACTTACCCAATTAAGCTTGCTTGAAGTTCTCTCCCTTAGCTAGAGTTTCCATAGAAAATTTTGGGGATGAAGATGAAATAAAATGATGATATTTTCTATTTAATTAAAATATTATCTTTTATTATTTCTTCCTTCAAATTTAGTCATTTTTTTTCTTAAATTTCCAAGAATGAATCATCATAAATATCTACTAACTCCATTTAATGGTCTAATTGCCATATAAGGACCTCAAATTTTGAATTCCATGGCTATTTGATCCTCCTAACTACTAGAACTCAACTTTTGCATTTGATGCAATTTGGTCATTTCCATAATTAAACATGTAATTGATAAAAAAAAAATTTAATGAAATTTTCATATGTTATTCCTATCATAATGCAGACCATGCAACAATATTAAAATAAATTTTCTTTCTAACTTGGATTTGTAGTCCCGAAACCACTATTCCAATTTTATTGAAAACGGGCTGTTACATAACCACTCCTCAACCTTGACCAACAATAGAATACCTAGCATTATTTCCAACCTCCACCAAGAAAATTTTTCGTCGTTCCATATGACATATATACTTACCTATTATATTATCAATTCCCACTACCACCATGGTGGTACGCTCAACCTCCCCAAGGCAACACCAATGCTCCACCAAAAAAACCAAAACTCCCAAAACCTTAACTTAAGCTTGCAAAAAATTATAGAGATACAAGAGAAAATGCGTGTCTTGGAAGCTTAACTTTCAAAACAGCAACAACTCTACCAATAACAAAAGGAACACTAATGCCTGCTAAACTAAAAGAATTTTAGAAATGAATAGATTATTGAAGAGCTATTAAGGACCTTGTTAAAGTGAATCATTCGGTCTAAAAGGAAGAAACTACCTAATCCTTCCTTCAGAGATAATGAAATAGTCAACGTCGAAAGACCCCTTGAATTGTTGGAAATCGGGTTTAAAAAATGCAGCGAAAAATAGGTTTAAGGGAAAATCAAAGTTTTAACTTTTTTTTTCCAAAAATAAGAACTTGGTTGCGTTATCTAAAATAATAAACAATTAATCAAAATCATACTTTTATGATTCGTCTAGGATGATCGCTTCGACCAGTCGTCTTCTCTGCTATCCTCAAACTCACATCTGTCGAGTATGGGCATCCTTCGAATCGGAAAAATTTTCACAAAACTACCAATGGAAAAATTTTGTAATTTCTTTAAATTTCTAGGGTCAAGTTGTAAATAATAAGAATATCTCTAAAAACTTTCAGAAATAATTTCTTCAGAGAATTTTCTCTCTACAACTTTTCTTGAATTCAACATGCTCTTTTTATATAGGGAGAGTTTAGAGAGAGTTCAACTATGATTAGAATTAATCACATTAATATTAAATTAATAAAATATTATCTAGATAAATATTAAATTAAATTTAATACTAAATTCATTAAAATAATATTTCTTTGGAAAAGCTAATTTGAAATCAAATTACTCAGTAGAGTCCCATAAGGAGTATAATTTTTCCACTACTCTACTGCCGAAGAACCACCGCCTCGACCATTTGTTGGTCACATGATCACCACCATCCCAGCCATTGTGTCTGACGGTACCATCACTGGTGCCACTTCTCCCCGGCACCTCGAGTAATGTCGTTTTGCCAGAATGGAGTTGGTTGGTTCGACTACTATCGGTCCAGTCCAAGCCAGTGATGGTCCAACCCGTTCGGTCTAGCTATCGATTAGATGGTTAGCCCAATTTCATACACAGTCCGATTCAACTAGTTTTTGAGTTTCGATCTCGGGTCCAATTTTTAAGTTCAATTTCCCATTGGGCCAATTGTTTGACTTGAAAATTAATTTCCAAAAATATCATATTTATTTTAATTAATTTGATTAATTTAATATTACTTGATCAAAATTAATTTTTCCAAAAATCACTTAGATTTTCCAAATTATTTTTTCAAGAAAATTCTTTAAGCAAATTCTTTAATTGAACAATTTACACAACCACCTAATTTAATTCCACATCGAATAAATCGACTCAATTAAATTATTTCCAAAGTCGTGGAATTTTCTTCTGATTCAAATGCAGTCCGATTGAGCTTTTGTTGAGCTAGCAGAAGGACCAATCAGATATATACAATTAGGCTCGAGTAATTAAAATTTTGTCTAGAAGCATCATTCCGATAATTCACAATTCACTTAATCATTGAGTCATTCCACAATAAATACCATGATAGAAAACTCATTATTGTATACTCTTTACGAAAGCAATTCATCCAACTGCTTTGTCCAATGACCTCGCCATGTATGTGTTACGCTCATATGATATCTTTGATTCCTTTGAGTTGAATTCGTTCACTCAATACAATCGTATTTTATCTCATTGTCACATTATGTCTTCTTAATGATTAATACGATCATTGTCAACTAATGACTGTGATAAATTACTCGTTCAAGAACAAGTAATCTGTGAGCACGTTCCATATTTCTCAATCCACACAATGCTAATGAGGGGATATTGTTAACTCTTTAATCGAGCTACGAATTACATTGTTGCTAATAAAGTCATGCCATACACTAGTCATGTACCCAACATACCGGCTAAAATTATAAAAATATGTGAATTATAAAAATGACATTAGTTCACATCCAAATCACATCAAAAATCAAGCATACTTTGTATTTTATTCGTTTTAGTCCCTATATTCGAAATACTCATAATTTTCCATATCTAACATCGAATCAAAATTTGATTTCATATGATTTCATTAGGGACCCTATACTTTTCACTATAGTATAATTTTTTGATAGCTTTAATTTTATTCAATTTATTCCCTAATGTCAAAATTAACTAAACTTTCAATTCTAATCCTATCTTAACCAAATCTAAATTCAACCATTACATATTCATCACTTTCAAATTCAAAGATCACTAAAGTTCATCAATGGTAATTTGATATAAACTTCACAATTGAGAAATATTTCACTTAGGCTAACTAGATCATGTTCAAGAACTTAAGAATTAATGAAAATTTCAAGTAAAAATCATGCTTACATTGAGTAATTGAAACGACAAGGTAAATAAATTTGACAAAATTTTCTCCTCTTCATCTTTAGCAAATGGTGGCTTTAGGTGGAAGAAGATGATTTCATCTCTCCACTCACTTCTTGTATATATATACTTAGTTTAAGCATTAATTAATCTTAATTAATCAAGTTTAGTCCTTTAATTTAAGCCATATATATCTACTAATTACAATTATGAAAATCTAGTAGCTATCATCATCATCATCATAATTTCCCATTATCTCATATTTAAAATTGGTTAAATAATAATTTTTGTCCTATAGATAATTGCTAACTAGGTCCTCAAGTATTTTTAAATTAAAACTCAATAGCAATTAGACTTTTACAATTTAGTCATTGAGATTTAATCATTGATTTTCTTGGTCAAATTACTTAATCAATCTTTAATAAATCATCATACAAACTCCATAAATCTTCTTATTTTATCCTTATGGACTTGATTTACGAAAATAAGGTTTCAAAACATTTTCTGACACCAACAAAATTCGGGTTGTTACATGCACTTTCACAAAAAATTCCTTTATGAACTGATAAGTGCCTATACAAGTCTCTCAATATAGAATGGTTTGAGACTTGCTAACATACTAAAGACCAATAAAAATCCAATCTCTATTAAATAATAGCTAAAATAGCTAAATGCAATATACTAATAAAGACCAAAGTAAAGTGGATTGTTTAGAGATATTCTCCAATGCTCCTAATCCAATCTCCAAAAACTAAGGGATTTGATATGTCAAATTCGATTCAATCTAATCCTTAAGATGTGTTTCTCCAAATTCCACAATATTAGCCAAGATTATAACCCAGAGATTTTGTTTTAAAAATCGTCAATTTCAAATATGACGAGTAAGTTGTTTGCTATAGTGATAACCGAGGTGGGCACTTCCATTGGCACATAGACAATCACTTCAAAAATTTGCCTCAACATTAAGTTTATACGGTTGATTCTTATTAAAAGAAGTTTATGAAAAAAAAAATTGAAATTGTGATGGTTTATGTGAACGTATTAAGTGAGATTGGTAAGAGAAAAAAAACTATCAAATGAGTTATTAGAGCTTAAATGCCCTATTTAAGGGCAATGATGATGGCAAATGCCTATGTACTGTGTGAGATTTAGAGACTTTAATTATTGTTTGATTGAAGAGGAAAAGAAAAGAATGTAGTAAAGGTTCTGCAATTAAGCAAAACATCAATGAATTTATATAATCCATCCAAACATAAAATTTTATGAAGAGAGTCAACATATCTTTTATAATTTCATGGAATTTGGAAGAAATTATTATAAGTTAAAATCAATTTTGTTATTTTATATTAATAATATAATACTAATCAAAGATACTTTTCTCTTTATTATTAAATATTTAATAAGTAATAGAAGTTCAATTAAGAAAAGTGATAAAACTTGAAATTTAGTTCATTTTATCCATGAAATACTTTTAAGAGATTATTTCTAGAAGGAATATTAATATTTGCAAATCCTTCTTCTTCTAAGCAACATTTTCTTTGTAAAAAGAAATTATATATTTTATAATTAAATATTTTATACACATTATTATTCATAATTAATTATTTTAGTTGCTTAATAAATTATGAAAGAATTTTATATATCATAAATTTTTATAAATATTTTATTATTAATCAACAAAATTTATAGTTCTTTTGCTTCTTCTATTTCTTTTATTCTTTGTTCCATTTATTATTTATTTCATAAAACATTATTAACATGATTCTCTTCATTCTTTTCTTGAAGTTTTAACATGATTCTCTTCATTCTTTTTCTTAAAGTTTTCTTTAAAAATATCTCGTTTTTAAAATCTCATGAAAAATCACAAAAAATTATAAAAGAAAAAAAACCATACTTTCTTTTCCAAAATCTAGAACCAGCACCCTATTTTTCCTTTTCAAACTAAAAAAAAAAAAAAAAAGCGCTTGCACTTAGTGGGAATCGAACCCGCGTCCCACCATTTTCCTTGTATCTTCTTAGCAACTCAGTTAGGACTAAGCAATGAAACTGAAAAAAGAATAAAAAATTGATTCGAATTGATGTATTCGGTTTGGTCTTTGTATTTTTCGATTCGTTTTCAGGTTGGTGTTATTACCCAAACCGTACAATTCAATTTAGATTTGATTTTTCCATATGGAACCTAGTTTTCCCAAATTAAGCCGAATAAAAAACTAATCTATGTTTAAAGGAATAATTCTAATAGAATAATAAATTGACCATTTCGACATCTATATGGACTAATTCATTTAACCTCATTATTATTATTATTATTATTATAAACAACTACTAGATAAGATCATACAAAAGATAAAGTTATGGAAATATTTCATAAAAAATTTATGAAAGTGAATCTTTATAACTATATCGAGTAAATGAATCATTTCTTAAATCTAATAATTATAATTATAAGCATAATTTTAATTTTTGGAAAATAATTTATTAAATTTATTAATATTTTATTTATAAAAGAGATAGTTTTTCACAATTATATATGTTTGATAGTTATGAATTTAATCAATTATATGGCATTGTAATCACTCGATTATAACTAATTAAACTAATTAAAAAATGGCACAAAAATACATTAGATATACCAGTGATTTATGTATTTTTTAATAACTTTGAATGATTTATCAACTTAATAGCTTAACTTAAAATGATTTTTAAATAGTCTTATTGATGATTATGATATTAATTTAATTATTTAATTCACTTTATAAAGTATAAAGAAAACTAGAGCATATATTATGAATATTGTGAAAAAAAATCAAGAATTGCAATATTAGATTTTCTAAGCCCAACACAAAGTGATGTTATTTTCTTTACAAAGCCCAAATTTGGTAAAAGCTACCAAACACCATTTATCGATTTCAAATATTTTGGTTTTTATTCTATACGGTTTCGATTCTATTTCAAAAGTGAAAAACTGGATGAAACGATTCAATCATTTTTTGTCTAAAAATCGAACCGAATACACCTCTGTACTCAACCACTCAAGGCTTTTTACATTCTATGTGCCAAGATGTTTATAAAACTAGTTTTCTGTCACACAGAAGAAAAGAACTAAAATTGTTGGGAAAAGACTCGAAGTTGTGCACAGATTTGCAGGAAGTTTTTATTTAATATTTCATATTGAGATTATTATTTTATTCGGTGATTAATTATGATTAACTTGTTTTATTTCTATGTTATTAAGGATGTTGAAAGATTCGATCTCATAATGGATCTTGATTCTTATTCTTGATCTTTGATTTTATTATTATTATTTTTTTGTATAAGCACATGTAAAGTTTAGATTTGGTAAGAAGCTTCTATATTCCGACCATTTTTTAATTGTGGTGTGACTAATACTAATTTTTATTTAACATAAATTTCACACCCTAATGGTATTTGATTTTCTACCTCTACATGTTTTTTTAAGACATAATTGTTTATTAGATATGTTTTCTATTAGCCTAGTATATATTAAAATTTTAAAGTGACTTTCCACGTGCTATATTAATGAATAAAACAATTATGATCCCCTTTGGCCAATTATATTGATTTTATTTTTTTGATGTTAAAAAAGTTATATTGTCTAAACAATATTTATATGCATGTATTGTGAGGCTGTATTCTGTCTTCAAATTGGTTTCCTACCTTCAACCAAATTTGCGGAGTTGTTGAATGATAGAGATCTCAATAAATTGAAATAGTTTGATGTAGGTGCTTGTCGATGAAGCATTGAGAAATTATATGAATTTTTCCTATTGGTTCCCTTTAAATAAAAAATATATTGGGACGTTTAGAAATCTGTCCAACTAGACTCGTTGCATTCCCCAAAGTGAATGCAAGCATAAAAATTGAAATATATAATCGTGGATGTGATAAGTGACATAATAATAACCACTAGAAGTGGAAACATAATAAAAAATAAAAAAAACAATGAGAGTTCTTAAAATAATCATTCAAATGGTAGATATAACTTATCAATGTGATATAAAATATCATCGATCACGTATTTTTCGTATGTCCAAATATTCTGTTAAACTATATTAATATTCTTTAACAATATTTATGTCTTGCTGACAATGTAGTAATGAGTACTATGTTTATAAATAGTTGCTGCCAAATTGTTTTCTTTTCTTTCTTTTTCCTTCTTCTCCGTTTTTCTTCTCCTTCAATTTTCCGTTCTCTTCTGTTTAGTTGTGACATTTGCTAGTGGTTCTGATGATTCGGTAAGTAACGTTTAAACTAAGATACGAGATTTCGGTTGTAGATTATTTAAAAGGATTAATCAAGGTTCGGTAGATCAGTAATCGAATTATTAGCAGCGAGGAATCACCGTTCTTCGTCAAAGGTAAGTGGATCTCGCGTTTTGGGATTTGTCCATTCTTATGTAAGTTGATTTAAGTGACTGATTTGGGCTCAGTATTGTCAAACTTAGGCTTTGGAGTGCTCGTGGTTGGATTAGCAGCGAAAATGAACAAGGTGTCTACTTCGATTTCACAGAAAATGGTTTCAGCAAAAGCTAAAACCGAAACTGTGGACGCCACACGGGCGTGTGGACTGCCCGTGTGGAGGCCGTTTGGCGATACACGACCGTGTGATCGACGAGCTAGGCCGTCCACGTGCCATACGAGCACCACGGACACTGGCGTATGAAGGCTTGTAGGCCGTGTACGAGGCACGGACACAGGCAAATGGGCCGTGTGGGCTACACGGGCGTGTGGGAATCTGGGCCAGGCCGTGTGATCCACACTAGCAAAGCCAAGTTAGGTTGTGTGGGTCACACGAGCATGTGGGCCACATGGACGTGTGAGCCCAATTAATTTGAAATGTTCTGTAAGGTTGCACGAGTTGTCTAAGTCGACTGTGACCTAATTGTAGGGGCGGTAAGCGTTACTTAGACCCCATACTCTGATTGATTACTGAATTGTGTGCAAAAACATGTTATCAAAAGCATGTGTATCTGTCTGACTCCGTACATCCGTTTTGCCATGATTCTGATAAGATCTTATGTCTGCATATAAGCATGTCATGGTATGTATGTTGCATTGCATTGGGTTGGGATTGTTGTAAAGAAAAGGAACTCTGAGAGGCAATTAGCCTGTTATCTGGCAGCTACGCTGCATATATCTATTATGTACTGTTTTACAGTACCTTTTGGTGTGTAGGGTTGGATGGGTTAATTATATCCCTATACTTGGTGTGTAGGGCTGGGTGGGTCGATTCTATCCCCACATGGTGTGTTGGGTTGGTCGGAGATGGTGTGCAGGGTTGGTGGGTATGTTTTCTGATATCTGATTTGTTATGCATGCGATACCTGTATGGCTAAGGCCGAACTATCTGTATTCTGTTATCTGTTTGTATGCATGCTGTTTGTGGGGATGTACACACAGAGTTGTGAAAACTCACCCCTTTGTTTATTTGTCTGTCAGGTAATCCCCAGTAGTAGATGGATCAGTGCGACGAAGGGCTCAATGGTGACCACTGTTGGACATTTATGGATTTTTGAGTAACATTCTATTTGTCTGCTTTATTTTAAATATTTATTTTTGGGATTAAAATGTCTTTGAACTTGAACTATTTTAAAGTTTATTTCGGGATTTTGAACTATTAAGCTATTGAGTAATGAATTAATGATGTTTTAGCTTCTGCGATAATGAAATGTGTTCACCTAATTGTAACACCCCTAACCCGTATCCGTCACCGGATTAAGGTTATGAGCCATTACCGAACATATTACAATTCATATAGATATACATAACATAATGTAGTTCAAAACTTTAAATCACATCAATTATTATAATTAAATCCATTTACTTAAACTTATAATATATGCCATTCATAGCATGATATAAATTACACATATCTCATCATTTATACATATACGTAACGTATAACACATCAATAATTTTATTATTAAATACTAAACCTATATTTATAAAAGTCTTGCACATACATAAATTATAAACCATTTAAAATAAAATATACATTGTCAAATTACTTTAAATATATATATATATATATATGTGTGACACTGACATTTGATCTATATGAAACATGTATATTTTGCATATTATCACCCAATATAATAAGCTTCCATTTTAAAATAATTCCATTTTAGTTTTTTTTTTCTTAGTCCATTCGGCTATCATAGATCATTGTCTTAGTATATAACATAACCAATTTATTTATGCTGCATTCGAAAATCAACATCCAATCTTCAAAACTTTCATATAGCAGAAATTATATTCATCCACGATATACAACATGATAACTAAATAAACTTTAACTATAATCTAACTTATACCGAATTTAATTCTAATAATAAAACCATATTCAATGCTTGAAACACATGCCAAATACATCATCCATCCATAGTACTTAGCACTTTAACTGAAATAAGTTTTTACCACATTTATGCATAGCTCATTAAACTTAATAACGAAACCTACACAAAACCAAGACTAAGCGCAATTACCATGATCAATACGACAATTACTTATATATCAATATTTAGCCATTTTCGCATGGCATAAAATATAAAACACTTCAAACATAACCGAAATTTATAGCAATATAGCCTATACATGCCATATGTTCGAAAATAAACTTTTAAAAATACCAAAAGTTGACGATAGTGTGGATGACTTTGATAACGATCCCCAAGCTCGTAACTTACAACCAAAATCTATAAAACAAAGTAACAAAAACACACAGAGTAAGCTAACTTAGCTTAGTAAGCCTTAAGCAAATTAAACAACTCAAATAAATAATCAAATCATTTCATACAAGCCAAATTGTACCATTAAAGATATACTTTAACTCAAATAAGTTAACTTGGCCGAATATTCAAGGTCAATTATAACGCCACATAAATACTTACCTATATAATCGAATATATATAAAATCCAATATATCATATCATAAAAACTTACCTATATGGCCAAATACACAAGGTTCATTATATTATTTCATATGGCCAAATATATAAGTTCAATATATCATCACATGTAACCTAATGTTCAAGTTCAAATAAACATCTCATATGGCCGAATATACAAATTCAATATAATCTCACATGTAACCAATATACAAGTTCAATATAAGCTCACATGTAATCGAATACACAAGTTCAATATAACCTCATATGTAGCGAACATACAAGTTCAATATAACCTCACTTATACTTACCTATGTGGCCAAATATAGAAGTCATTTAGATCAACTTACTTATCTATGTGGCCAAATATAGAAGTCATTTAGATCAACTTACTTACTCACTTTCCACATAAATGTGAAGCCTTATAGACATAGACTTGAAATAAATCACCGGCATAAAACCTGTTAGGCATAAGCCTAAATCATACACCGACACAAGGCCTGCTAGACTCAAAGTCTAATATTTTTCACTGGCAATAAGCCTGCTAGGTATAAAGCCTGATTACATTCACCAGCATAAAGCTTGCTAGACTCAAAGCCTGAATATCACTATGATAATGTTGTCTCATACACAATTCATGTAACAAAAATTCCATATATTTCTCATAATCATCCGAACTTTTAAAAGATATAACCTTGTCAAATTAAATTCAAATACAATATTTCAATTTTCTATACACAAACACATTTGGCTAGCACTTTATGAATCTAAAGATTCCTTAAAAACATATTAAACTAAGTTACGATCAAGATAAATGATGTCTAATTGCTTAAAGACTTGCCTCGGATATCGACGTACGTTATAATTCGGTATTCGACTATTTTCGTTTTTCCCCGATCCAAGTCCGATTTCTTTTATTCTTGATCCATATAATTTCAAATTAACCTCATTTAAACACAATTTCATTCAATTTAATCCAACAACACATAAATGGAAAATTACCATTTTACCCCTAATATTTCATACTTTTACAAATTAGTCCTAATTGCAGAAAGCACAGAATATACAAAATCTCACAACAATGTAGTTGGGCCGAATTTTCCACATAACCATACTAGTCCATATATTTCATCTATTTCATAATTTAGTCCCTCAATTTATTATTTTTTCAATTTTGTCCTAATTACTCAAAATCTTTAAAAACTCAAATACAAAACATGTTAATCTAAAACATATTTTTAATATTTCATCATCAAACATCACAAAACACAAATATTCATCAATGGCATAACTCAAAATATGCATCAATTAAGAAATTTTAGCATGGGTCGAATAGTACTCAAGGCAACGATCTCAAAAACGTAAAAATTATCAAAAACCGAACACAAACTAACCTTAAATCAAGCTTCCAAAGTGCCGAAATTCCAAAAGCTTTTAACTTCTTTTTCTTTCTTAAGATTCGGCCAAAAACATGTATATAACGCATGTCTTTTTAATTTTGTTTTATTATATTACATAATATTTCATAATTTACTTTAATAACCTTTATAATAAAATAATAAACCATACTTTAATAAGGCTATAATCGTTTAATTCATATTATCATGGAAAATTTGCAACATAAATACCCCATACTTAAAAGCCACTATCAATTCAACCTTTATGATTTAAACTATCAAGTTTTCAACTTACGTGATTAAGTCCTTTTATCAAATTAAGCACACAAACAATCAAATTTTCGTACGAAATTTTCACACATGCAAATTCACATATAATAAACACGAAAATTAATATTTAAATATTTTTTCGACTTAGATTCGTGGTCCCAAAACCACCGTTCCGATTAGGGTCTAAATCGGACTGTTACACTAATAATTGGTTTAGAGATTTCACGACCTAAGTAATGATAATGAACTAAACGATTTTTAACTTGCTAAGATTTTCTAAAAACACTCTTATGTGACGTTGCCAGATTCGGCCATAACGTAGGTCGGGTTTGGGGTGTTACAAGTACGACTCAGACAGATACATGGATCCAACCAACACACCAGTTTGGCACCCAGTGCCTCATCGGATAATCCGAAGTAATATGCACCCAGCACTATATGAATTTGACACCCAATGTCTCATCAGTTAAACCGAAATAAATTGGCACTCAGTGCCTCATCGACTTGTAGTCGAAGAAATCCTTGAACTCTTCCTATCCTATGGCATGCCATTTATATCTGACTCTGCCCGATACAGTTAATAGGGTCTAATTTCACATTTCAAATAAAACCAATATCCAATGCTAATTTTTCATATAATCACATATATTCATTTCAATTCAATAATCAATACATTCAATATGTATCTACCAATTCAATCCATTTCAATCAATTATCAAAATGTCGATTATTCACCTCAACACTTACCATATGCATTATATTGAATTATAACAATTAACAACTAAGTTCAGATTATAGAAATAGAAACCAGGAATTCCAAGCTATTCAACGTCAATTTTATCTTTCTCCTTTTTAGTCGAGGATTCTGGTATGACGTTAGCTGCAGAATTAAAACAATTAAAAGTCATCAATACAACAAAATTCAATTTCATATTGAATATTTAAATTTTTACTTAAGATTTGCCTAAATTTCAATTTACTCCAAAACCGAGACTAATTTTTATTCTTCACATTTAATTCTATATTTTCATACAAATTCCACTTTAAACTAAATTTAACTTTCTATTTTCAGCAAACCCTTAAATTTTTAATTTTTCACAATTTAGTCCCTATTACTCAAAATTTACAATTTATTTTACACTTTAATCCTTTTTCATTTCTATTTTAAAAGTCTATCAATTTAATCCCTAATACTAAAATTATTCAACATTAACAACCTTTAAAAACTCAATCAATACTAAAATTTCAACATGGGTGAGGTAATACTTAACACCGGGATTCCAAAAACATAAAAATCACAAGAAAAAGGGACTAAATTGACTAACCAATTGAACTTTGGACCCTAGAAGTCCCCAAACTGTGCGTCTTTCTCCTTTCTTCTTTCTCTTTTTCTTTTTCTTTCTTCTTTCTGGTTCGTATGTTTTTTTTCTTTATTTTTTTCCCATTTTGTTTTATTATACTTAAGTTAATTATTATTATAATATATATATACATTTACTTAATTATTAAGATTTCATATTTTAACTTTAATATTATAATATAGGTATCATTACTACATTGGCCTTTTAATTAATTTTTAATCTATAATTCAACTTTCATTCTTTATGAAATTTAGTCCTTATACCTAATTACTTTTAATTCATGAAAATTCGCTTAACCCAAACCTAATTAACAACACAACTAGTGTAACACCCCTTACCCGTATTCAACACCGAAACAGGGTACGAGGCATTATCAAACATAAACACGAGCATTCATACAAAACCGAGTCATAAATTTCAATTCAAATTTAAAGCTTTTCATCTGCACTCATATCATTCCTATTATGGGCCTACGGGGCCCAAAACATACATTGGGGGTGACTTGGGACTAAACTGATTAAAAACTTTTGGGGAAACTTAAAAAATTTCATCATGAAACAGGGCCACACGCCCGTGTGGTTTAGGACAAGCCTGTGTGGGTAGGCCATGTGGTCACACACGCCCGTCTCCCTAACCCGTGGAGTTATCTGTTTATGACATCAAGCACAAAATGTGGTCACACAGCCAAGGCACACGCCCGTGTGCTTAGGCCGTGTGGGCGATTAAATTTCAAAATTTTTCATAAAATAAGTGCAGACTTCACACGGCCAGGGCACATACCCATGTCCCAAGGCCGTGTCTCTCACAGAGCCATGAAACGCCTGTGTGCAATAACCTTGACATTCTGTTTCTGATGTCATCAACCTTTTAAGGGCACACGGCCAAGGCACACACTCGTATCCTATGTTGTGTCCTTCATACGACTGAGACACACGGTTGTGTCTCTACCCGTGTGTTTACTACCATGCATACTGACTTGCAAATTTAAGGTGCAGGGGACACACGGCCTGAGGGGCTGACCGTGTGTCACACACGGCCTAGACATATGCCCGTGTGTCTACCCATGTGGACAACTTTAAGGCTATATTCCAAGCCAATTGCCACCTCTACTTATACTATCACATATATATAACTGCAATGGCACCTAAGCACTCATATTCTTGGTTTATTCATAACAACTTCTCTTCACATTATAAATGACTTGGGACATTAAATAAAAATGAGCTCATAACCACATACTTCCTAGTGACATGTCACATTGTATCCTAATCTATTCCTAAAGTTCAAACGGGACTTTTCTCATAGACTCACCTTCGACGAACACAGTCACATAGGCAATCACATACTTCATGATAAAAGGGTTATCACATAATCTCACATAATGATAACAATGTTGTCACTTACCTTCAAGTGTGGAAATTACAATTCATGTAACATTCTAAACATTTATACATGATTCACATTGCATTATTTACATGTGAACTTACCTCGGTACAAAATTAGTAAAAACGAGTCTAGTCTTTGTACACCTTGTTTTTCCCCCGGTCAAGGTCCGTTCCTCGTTTTTCTTGACCTATAATGATCAAAATTCACTAGTTTAATTATTACATTAATTAAGACATTTTATAGATCACATTTTGGAAAAATGACCATTTTGCCCCTAAGCTTTCACAAAATTATGATTTTACCCCTAGGCCTTTAAATCGATTTTTATCACTTTTTCTTGTTAACCAAGCCTAATCAAATTTTTTTTATACTAAAAGTAGCCCATAATTCCAAATATTTCACACATATATCACATACTATATAACTTATGCAAAAAGGCCCTTAGTTAGGGTTTTTATGAAAACTTCTTTACAAAAGTTGTTTATTTAACAACCATAATTCATTTTCTTCCATAAAATTTTAGCGAAAAACCTAAATGCTCTCATGGAAAAACCCTAGACCTTCAACCATTTTACAAAATAGTCCCCTCCCAAAAACACAAAAATTATCAAAGAAAGTAATCAAAATCACTTATGAGGGTGAAGAGTGGCTACAAATTTTCAAGCTTTCAACCCCTATTAGGCTGGTATTTTCGGTGGTGGAATAAGGAATGAGAATATGAAGCCTTTTGTTTTATTTTAATATTACTACTAGTCAAAATTGGTCACCAAAACTTCACCTAATTTTGACTTTCTTGATTTCCTTGTCCCTATGGCTGGCCATGCCATTAATAAAGCCTATTTGCTCTTTAAAGACCCCATATTTTGGTTCTCTAGCTATTTGACACCCTTAGCTAATGAAATAAAACTTTTGCCCTTTATGTGATTTAGTCCTTTTTCATAATTGGGCTCACAATCGCTAAAATTAATTCACCAAAATTTTCATGCACTAATATAATTATGCTATAACACATAAAATATTATCAAAAATAATTTCTCTAACCTTGGGTTAGTGGTTCTGAAACCCCTATTCTGATTAGGCTCAAAATCAATCTGTTACAATTCTCCCCCTTAAATATTTTCGTCCCCAAAAATCTTATGAGTAAAAAGGTTCAGGTACGGTCTCTCATAGTCTTCTCAGGTTCCCATGTGGCTTCCTCGACTCCATGTCTATGCCATAATACTTTTATGAGTGCTATACTTTTGTTCCTCAATTGTTTAACCTCTCGAGCCAAAATTTTAATTGGCTCCTCACCATAAGTCATGTCCGATTGAATCTCAACCTCAGTTGGTGAAATAACATGTGATGGATCTGATCGGTATCGGCGCAACATAGATACATAGAACACATTGTGAATCTTTTCTGACTCAGAGGTAAGGCTAACTGATATGCCACTGGCCCTATCCTTTCGGTAACCTCATATGGTCCAATAAAACGCGGGCTCAATTTGTCCTTCTGACCAAACCTCAAAACTTTCTTCCAGGAAAATACTTTCAAAAATACCTTATTACCGACCTAAAACTCGATCTCTTCCCGTTTCAAATCAGCGTAGGATTTCTGTCGATCCAAAGTGGCTTTCAAACAATCACGGATTACTCTTACTTTTTCTTTGGTTTTTTTGACTAAATCAACTCCGTGAATCTGACTCTCTCTGTATTCGGTTCAATACAAAGGCGTTTGGCACTTACATCCATACAAAGCCTTATAAGGCACCATTTTTAAACTCAACTGAAAACTATTGTTGTAGGTAAATTCTACTAACGACAAGTACATTTCCCAACTACCTTGGAATTCCAATACACAACATCGGAGCATGTCTTCCAAGATTTGAATTACTCACTCTGAATGGCCATTGGTTTGTGGATGGAAAGCGGTACTAAAACTCAATTTTGTACCTAAAGCCTCTTGGAGCTTTTTCCAAAACCGCGATGTGAATCTCAAATCTCTATCTGATATGATTGAAAAAGGTACTTCATGAAGTTTCACAATTTCAAAGACATACAACTTGGCTAACTTATCGAGTGAGTAGTCAGTGCGCACTGAAATAAAGTGAGCCAACTTTGTTAATTGATCAACAACCCAAACAACCTTTTTTTCGGGGTTAATGGCAATCTCGTCACGAAGTCCATAGTAATCAGGTCCCATTTCCACTCGGGAACCATCACCAGTTGGAGTAGACCCAAAGGTACTTCGTGTTCGGCTTTCACTTGCTGAAAAATTGAACATTTAGTAACAAATTTGGAAATACCTCTCTTCATTCCCGACCACCAATACATTCTCTTCAAGTCATTATAGATCTTTGTACTACCCGGATGGATAGACAAACAACTACTATGCGTTTCAACCAGAATCTTTTGGATCAACTCAGTATCTTTAGGAACACAAATCCTATCTTGAAACATCAAGCATCCATCAGAATTAATCCAGAAATCTGATTCCACACCCGATTCACATTGGACTCTTTTGGCTTGCAAATCATTGTCACTTCTTTGAGCTTTACAAATCTCTTGGAGAAGCATTGGTCTAGCTCTTAACTCAGCTAGAATAGAACCATCATTTGATAAAACCAACTGAGTGTTCAATGCCCTTAGTGCAAACAAGGATTTCCTACTTAAGGCATCGGCGACCACATTCGCCTTTCCCGGATGATAGTCGATTAATAACTCATAGTCTTTTATCAATTCCAGCCACCTCTATTGCCGTAAGTTTAACTCTTTTTGAGTCATTAAGTACTTTAAACTCTTATAATTGGTGAATACTGTAATACCCCTACCCGTATTCATTGTCGGAATAGGGTACGAGGCATTACCAGAGTTTACGAATTAAAATTTTTTTTTATATTCAATATAGCCCCTTTATAAATATCTAACCTTCCCTGTAATATTAAATCGAGACCAATCCACATCAACCAAATCAATTCAACATATTTTCAAGATAAATTCATGCATATTTATAAGATAACGTCATCACATATCTAAAACCAGGTTTGTTAACCATACTAATGGCTAACTTTACATTCATTTCACGTTAACATTTACTTTGTTAGCTTATACATGCCATTGATTTCTAAAATAAAGTTTCTTTATATAATGAAATCTTGAGGTTGACAGTGTGATGTGTCTCCGACCAAATCCGACCTTCGAGCTCTTAACACTATAAAACAGGGAAAAAGGAAACGGGGTAAGCACTTCGTGCTTAGTAAGCTCATGTAACAAGAATTATATTTACCTAATATTTTCAAGACAATACAATAAACATCCATATATCCATTCAATGCCTTATTACCCTAATATGCACAAACTAAACATTCAAGTTAGTACAATAATTTCCATGTACCAATAATATATACCATGATTGATGAGCTCATCAATATCATAATTTCCATTTCCTTGTTATTTTTTTATACTTATCCCGTTGAATTTATCGGAATTTCGATGGATTTTCAGAGGTACACTTTTAGTATACAATTCTGGGTCCGTTAATTCATATTCATGTGCGCACATTTCCATTTCAGAGAGCACACTCCCGCGAACCTCAACCTTGCAGCGGGATTACCATCGAGCTAAATCCTCGCAATATAAACTCATAGAGTATTGTCGGGATTACCACCCGAGCTAAATCCCAAACGACAATTACTCTAATGAGCTTGGATCTGAATTACCAGTCCAAGCTAAATTGAGACCCTAATTCGGATTACCCGTCCGGCTAAATCCATTTTACACATATTCTTCGGGAGGGCTATATCAGGATAGGATCACCCGTCCGGGCTAGATCTTTTTTACCGTGAATTCCTTTTTAGAGATCCATCGAATTTTTCTTTCATTCAACCGGGATTTCTTCCCATTTTATCAAATATATCAATGTTTCATAAATTTTCATACAATGAACATTCAAATCATATTCACATCAATAACATACAATCTCAAGCATTTAAGAATATAATTCAAGTTACACGAACTTACCTTCATACTTGTTTGTAAACAATAAAAATCTACTAATCCCGAACTTTTTCCTTTCCTCGATCTAGCTTTATATTTGAATCTTCCGGATCTAAAAAAATAAATTTAATTATCAATTTAATACATTTCATGTTCATATGCAACATTCTCTATAATTCAACTATTACTTATAGTTCATTCAAAGCTGTCTACTTGAGTCATAGTCACTAAATTATTTATAACTTCAGCTACAGAACTCCAAATTAAGATCCATTAATTTTCCCTGAAACTAGACTCATATATATTTTTACCATAAAATTTTCAGAATTTTTGGTTTATCAAATAAGTACAGTTTATTCTTTAAAGTCACCCCTGTTCTGCTGTTGACAGTTCTGACCCTTCTTCACTAAAAATTAATTATCTCTTCATACAGAATTCAAATAATGTTCTCGTTTATTTATATTAAAAATAGACTCATTAAGGATTCTAGACATATAAATTTAAGCCTATAATTTTTTTTATTCAATTTTGTATGATTTTTCAAATTCAAAACAGGGGAACCCGAATTCATTCTGACATTGTCTCACAAAATTCATTATATCTCAAAATTTACAAATCCATTGCTTATACTATTTCTTCTATGAGAAACTAGACTCAATAAGCTTTAATTCCATATTTTTTTCATCTTATAATTCGATTTATAAAATTTATGGTGATTTTTCAAAGTTAGTCTACTGCTGCTGTCCAAACTGTTTTTGCGCAAGCTGTTTATTACCATTTTTCCCCTAAGCTTTTAATAAATGATAATTTCGTCCCTACTCAATTAGCCTCTCAATTGAGCTGATTTTTCTCAATTAACATTTTATTCTATCACCTTAAAGTAGTTTACAACCTTTAGGAATCAGAATTTCAGCAATAGACTTTAATTCCAAGCATTTTCACAATTAGGTCCTAAAAATCAATTTCTATTGAAATTACCTAATAAAATCATCTCATAAACAAATTAAAGCTTTAATTTAATTCTATTTCATCATAAAATTACAGCACTCAACCATGGTGACTTTCAATTTCATCCATGAAATCAAAAACTAATGAATTTAATAGTAGGACCTAGTTGTAAAAGTCTTAGAAACACAAAAATTACAAGAAAAAGGCAAGGATTAACTCACTTGGTGCAAAAATTATGAAATACAAGCTTAGAGAACCCTCCTATGGCAAGAGAAATGAAGAGATATCTAGATATTTCCTATTTAGTCCTAGTTTTATTTAGTTAATTTTGCAATATTCCAATTTTACCCTTAATTTATCAATTTTTCTGCTGATTTCATACCCTTGCCGTCCAGCCCAAATAACTTTTGGGTCTAATTGCCTTTAAATCCTTTCTCATTAGACTTTTAAGCTATTTAATCATTCTAGCAACTTTTACACCTATTACAATTTAGTCTTTTTCATTTAATTGACTACCCAAATATTAAAATTTCCTAACGAAATTTTAATACCATATTAATAACATTTCATAAATATTTATAAAATTATTTTTGACTTGGTTTTACTAGATAGAGGTCTCGATACCTTGTTTTTACCCAATTTCTTTAATTATTTTATTTTTCTATCTAATCACTAAATCGGTAAAATTTTTCTATCAATATTTTCATACGATTTTCCTATCATATCAATTTTCATGCAAAAATATTGAAATAAATTTATCTTTAAATTGGGTTTGTGGTTACGAAACCACTGTTCCGATAATATTGAATTTAGGCCATTACAACTCTCCCCCCTTTAAGGATTTTCGTCCTCGAAAATCTTACCAGTAAAGAGATTTGGGTACTGTTTCCTCATTGCCTCCTCCGGTTCCCATGTCACTTCCTCAATCCCGTGCTTTTGCCACAATACTTTCACCAAATTTATCTTTTTATTTCTAAGCTCTTTTGTCTCCCATGCCAATATCTTGACCGGTTCTTCACTATAAGTCATATCCGGTTGAATCTCTACTTCTGTCGGAGAAATAACATGTGAAGGATCTGATCGATATCGTCGTAACATAGATACATGAAAAACATTATGGATTCTATCAAGTTCCGGTGGTAATGCCAATCGATAAGCGACCGGTCCAATTCTTTCTATGATTTCATAAGGCCCGATAAATCTTGGACTCAGTTTACCCTTTCGACCAAATAGGAGGACTTTCTTCCAAGGAGACACTTTCAGGAATACCTTGTCACCGGCTTGAAATTCAATCTCTTTTCGTTTAAGGTCGTCATATGATTTTTGACGATCGGAAGCTGCTTTTAGACTATCTCGAATAACCTTTACTTTTTCTTCTGTTTCCCGGATCAAATCAATCCCATGTATCTTCCTTTCACTAAGCTCTGTCCAATATAACGGTGTTCTACATTTTCTACCATACAAAGCTTCATAAGGAGCCATTTTAATACTGGATGATAATCATTATTGTAAGCAAATTCAATCAAAGGTAGATACCTCTCCCAATTACCTTCAAACTCTAGTATACAACATCGAGCATATCTTCCAATACTTGAATTACATGCTCGATTGACCATCTGTCTCGAGGATGAAATGCAAGTCTTGAAATACAACTGAGTACCCAAGGCTTCTTGCAATTTGTCCTAGAAACGAGACGTAAATCGGGGATCTCTATCTGATATAATGGAGACAGGCACTCCATGTAGCCTGACAATCTCAGATATGTACAGTTTAGCTAGTTTATCTAAAGAATAATCCATACGTACCGGAATAAAGTGAGCTGACTTTTTCAATCGGTTTACAATCACCCAAATAACATCTTTTTTCCTCGGAGACAAAGGTAACCCCGATACAAAATCCATAGTGATTCTTTCCCATTTCCATTCCGGTATAGTAATTGGCCGACGTAACCCGAAGGTACCGATGTTCAACTTTAACTTGTCGACATATTAAACACCTTGATACAAACTCGTAGATATCATGTTTCATTCCCGACCACCAAGACATCTTTTTCAGATCATTATACATTTTATTACTCCCGGATGTACGAGACATAGTCTTCTTTGTGAGCCTCGCGTAGAATCTTCTCAGATGAGCTCAATTCGAGGTACACATACCCTACCTCGAATAATAAACAACCATCGAACTAATCAAATTCGAATCATTACCGACTCACACTGCACCGTTTAACTTGTAACTTCGTCATTCTTCCGAGCTTCACATATTTGCTATAAAAATGTCGGTTTAGCTCTTAATTCTGCTAGGATTAAACCATCAGTAGTCAATGATAACCGGGTATTCATAGCTCGTAAAGCAAACAGAGATTTCTGGCTCAAAGCATCACTATAACATTAGCCTTACCCGGATGGTAATCAATAATCAAATCATAGTCCTTTATCGCCAAGCCACCGCTACTGTCTCAAATTCAAATCTTTCTGTGTCATCAAATATTTCAAGCTTTTATGATCAGTATAAATATGAAATTTCTCACCGTACAAGTAATGCCGCCATATCTTCAGCACAAATACAATAGCAGCTAATTCAAGATCATGTACTGGGTAATTTCTTTCACGTGGTTTAAGTTGTCTTGAAGCATATGCTATTACTTTACCTTCTTCATCAAAACACAACCTAAACCATTTAATGAGGCATCACTGTAAATAACAAATTCCTTACCCAGTTCAGGCTGAACTAATACAGGTGCTTTCGTTAATAGGTCTTTCAATCGGTTGAAACTTTGTTGACATTCATCAGTCCACTCGAACTTTACATCTTTCTACAATAATCGAGTCATTGGAGAAACTATCATAGAGAATCCCTATACAAATCTCCAATAATAACTAGCTAAACCCAAGAAACTTCTAACTTCAGATACATTCTTCGGTGGACTCCAATTGACAATAGCTGAGATTTTACTTGGATCTACCCTGATGCCTTCGGCAGATACAATATGTCCTAGAAAACCCACTTCTCGAAGCCAAAATTCACATTTACTGAATTTTGCATATAACTGCTTCTCTCGCAGAATTTGCAACACAATTCTCAAATGTTCTGCATGTTCTTCTTCATCCCGAGAATAAACCAAAATATCATCAATGAATACTACTACAAATCTGTCTAAGTACGGTTTGAATATTCGGTTCATCAAATCCATGAATACTGCAGGTGCATTAGTTAGCCCAAACGGCATAACTAGAAACTCATAATGCCCGTACCTGGTTCTAAAGGCTGTTTTTGGCACATCTGACTCCTTTACCCGTGAATCGATAATAACTCGATCAAGATCAATCTTTGAAAACACAAGAGCACCTTTCAAATGATCAAATAAATCATCGGTTAGGTAACGGTACTTATTCTATATGGTTACTTTATTAAGTCCGGTAGTCGATACACAATCTCAAAGACCCATCTTTCTTTTTCACAAAGTAACCGGAGCACCCCAAGTTGAATGACTCGGTCGGACAAAACCCCACATCAACAAGTTCTTGCAACGTGTCTTTAACTCCTTTAATTTCAGAGGAGCCATACGATATGGAGCTATAGAGATCGGAGTAGTTCACGGAATCAAATCTATAGAAAATTCCACTTCTTTTTCGGTGGCAATCCTAGTAATTCCTCCGAAACACATCGAAAAATTCACATACCACTGGAACTGCCTGTATCTTTGACTCAGATACCTTGGTGTCGAGTACATAAGCCAAGTAAGCATCATACCTTTTTTTGACATACCTTTGTGCTGCCATTACTGAAATCACATCAGATAACCCCTCTGTCTGATCAGATTTAACCCGGAGCAACTCACCATTCTGACATTTTAGCACAATATATTTTTGTCTACAATTTACTACCGCATCATGCTGGGTTAACCAATCCATGCCCAATATCACGTCAAATTCATCAAATGGCAGTAACATCAAATCAGCCGGGAAACAATAACCTCTTACCATCAGTAGCCAATTTTTACAAATTTTATCCACCAACACAGACTGGCCTAGGGGGTTCGAGACTTTAACCACAAATTCAGTAGGTTCAACAAGTAAATTTTTAACAATTGCAAGTTTAACACATATATATGAATGCGTAGAACCAGGATCAATTAATGCAGTAATATCAGTATCAAGTAAAGAAAATGTACCAGTAATAATATCAGGTGCTGAGGCATCTTCTCTGGCACGAATGGCATATGTCCTAGCAGGTGCTCGTGCTTCAGACCTGCCTGCAATATCTTTCGTAGCTCCTCGGCTACCACTGACATTACCAGATGGTCGAGGTGGTCTACCTCTCGAAACTGGATTACTCAGCTTCGATATCTGTTCAGCTTCTTTTTCACCTCTTTTTGGACAATCTCTGAAGAAATGGTCAAAAGAACCACATCGGTAACAAGCCCCGCTCTTTAATCGACATTCACCAAAATGAGCTTTATTACAAGATCGGGCATCTCGGCTTAGGAGTGCCAACACTACCAACACTGGTCACTGATGGAGTAGAAGGTCTTGGATTAGTGCGTTGAGAATCTCGCTCTCTGCCCGAATACCCAATGGCTGAAGTAGAACGATCCTGATACTTCTTCAATTTATTTGAAGCAGAAAACTGGGATTTTCCCATCGGTCTTTTACTAAAAGTTTGAGCTTCCCTCTCAGCCTGTTTCTTTTCTTTGCTCAATTCTTCTGCTTTATAAGCTCTCTCTGCCAATGTAGCAAACTCTTGAATTTCAAGAATTTCGATCAGTAGTTTAATGTCTTCATTTAACCCTTCTTCGAATTGTTTGCACATTTCACTTCGATGCATACCCATTCTCGAGCATATTTACTCAATCGAACAAATTCTCTTTCATCTTCAGATACTGATTTGTTACCCTGTTTCAACTCAAAAAATTCTTTTCTTTTCTGATCGAGAAACCTCTGGCTGATATATTTTTTTCTGAACTCGGTCTGAAAGAATTCCCATGTAATTTCTTCTTTCGGAACAACTGAAGCTTTAGTATTCCACCAATGGTAAGCTGTGTCTTTTAGCAGTGAGACGGCACATTTCAGACATTCTTCTGGTGTACAAGATAATTCTTCCAGAACCCGAGTAGTGTTTTCTAACCAGAATTCAGCCCGTTCGGAATCATCATCAACTGCTGCTCGAAATTCTTCGACCCCATATTTTCGAATTTTATCTACTGGAGCTTTCCCTTTTCTGACAGATTCAGTACAACATTCATATATCCATTCAATGCATTATTACCCTAACATGCACAAACTCAACATTCAAGTTGGTACAATAATTTCCATGTATCAATAATATATATATATATATATATATATTCCATGATTGATGTACTCATCATTACCATGATTTTCATTCCCTTATTATTTTTCATATTTATCCCGTTGAATTTATCGAAATTTCGATAGATTTTCAGAGGTACACTTTTAGTGTACAATTTGGTCCGTCAATTCATATTCATGTGCGACATTTCCATTTCGAGAGCACACTCATGAACCTCAACCTTGCAATGGGATTACGGTCGAGCTAAATCCTCGCAATATAAACTCATAGAGTATTGTCGGGATTACCACCCAAGCTAAATCCTCAGAACGACAATTACTCTAATGAGCTTGGATCTGAATTACCAGTCCGAGCTAAATTCAGACCCTAATTCGGATTACCCATCCGGCTAAATCCATTTTACACATATTCTTCGGAGGGCTATATCAGATAGGATCACCCGTCCTGCTAGATCCTTTTACCGTCAATTCCTTTTCGAGATCCATCGAATTTTCCTTTCATTCAAATGGAATTTCTTCCCATTTTATCAAATATATCAATGTTTCATAAATTTCCATATAATGAACATTCAAATCATATTCATATAAAAACATGCATTTCAAGCATTTAAGAATATAATTCAAGTTACACGAACTTACCTTGATACTTGTTTGTAAACAAGAAAATCTATTAATCCCGAACTTTTTCCTTTCCTCGATCTAGCTTCGTCTTTGAATCTTCTGGATCTAAATAAATAAATTTAATTATCAATTTAATACATTTCATGTTCATATGCAACATTCTCTATAATTCAACTATTATTTATAGTTCATTCAAAGCTGTCTACTTGAGTCATAGTCACTAAATTATTTATAACTTGAGCTACAGAACTCCAAATTAAGATCCGTTAATTTTCCCTGAAACTAGACTCATATATATTTTTACCATAAAATTTTCAGAATTTTTGGTTTAGCCAATAAGTACAGTTTATTCTTCAAAGTCACCCCTGTTCTGTTGTCTAACAGTTCTGACCCTTCTTCACTAAAAATAAATTATCTCTTTATACAGAATTCAAATGATGTTCTTGTTTGTTTCTATTAAAAATAGACTCATTTTGAATTCTATAAATATAAATTTAAGTCCCTAATTATTTTTATTCAATTTTTTATAATTTTTCAAATTCAGAACAGGGGAACCCAAATTCATTCTGACCTTATCTCACAAAATTCATTATATCTCAAAATTTACAAATCCATTACTTACAATATTTCTTCTATGAGAAACTAGACTCAATAAGCTTTAATTCCATATTTTTTTCATCTTCTAATTCGATTCATACAATTTTTGGTGATTTTTCAAAATTAGTCTACTGCTGCTGTCCAAACTGTTTTAGTGCAAGCTGTTTATTACCATTTTTCCCCTAAGCTTTTAATAAATGATAATTTCGTCCCTACTCAATTAGCCTCTCAATTGAGCTGATTTTTCTCAATTAACATTTTATTCTATCACCTTAAACTAGTTTACAACCTTTAGGAATCAGAATTTCAGCAATAGACTTTAATTCCAAACATTTTCACAATTAGGTCCCAAAAATCAATTTCCATTGAAATTGCCTAATAACATCATCTAATAAACAAATTAAAGCTTTAATTTCATTCTATTTCATCATAAACTTACAGCACTCAACCATGGTGACTTTAAATTTCATCCATGAAATCAAAAACTAATGAATTTAATAGTAGGATCTAGTTGTAAAAGTCTTAGAAACACAAAAATTACAAGAAAAAGGCAAGGATTAACTCACTTGGTGCAAAAATTATGAAATACCAGCTTAGAGAACCCTCCTATGGTGTTTTTAGCTGCTGGAATTGAAGAGAAATGAAGAGAAATCTAGATATTTCCTATTTTATCCTAGTTTTATTTAGTTAATTTTGCAATATTCCAATTTTACCCTTAATTTATCAATTTTTCTGCTGATTTCATACCCTTACCGTCCAGCCCAAATAAATTTTGGGTCTAATTGCCTTTTATATCCTTTCTCATTAGACTAATAAGCTATTTAATCACTCTAGCAACTTTTACACCTATTACAATTCAGTCCATTTCATTTAATTGACTACCCAAACATTAAAATTTCCTAACGAAATTTTAATACCACATTAATAACATTTCATAAATATTTATAAAATTATTTTTGACTCGGTTTTACGAGATAGAGGTCCCGATACCTTATTTTACCCAATTTCTTCAATAATTTCTTTTTCTAACTAATCACTAAATTGATAAAATTTTCCTATCAATATTTTCATATGATTTTCCTATCATATAAATTTTCAAGCAAAAATATTGAAATAAATTTCTCTTTAAATCGGATTTGTGGTTACGAAACCACTGTTCCGATAACATTGAATTTACGCCATTACATATATGCTATGTGAAATGTAAGGGATAGTGAAGAGTAAGTTGTGTTTATGTTTATTCATGTATTATGAGCAAACTATGAATTATTGTGAGCAAGTTTTAGTATGGTAAATTGATGTTTCATAATTACATGCAACTTACTAAGCTTTATGCTTTCTCCCTCTCCTTTCCATTTTCTTATAGTGTCGCCTAATTAGCTCGAGGATCAAGAGATGTTGGAGGCATCGATCACACTATCAATCTGAACACGTGGTATAGTTAGTTTTATTATTTTGAGTATGACATGTATAGGGCTTAGTCTTTTGTGTTTTATGTTGTGGTTATATTAGCCAAATGTGTTAGCTTGGGATGAAACCCTTCATTTTGTATAAAGCCTTGGACAAGGGCTAATATTTATTATTGATATATGCAATGATAGTATTTTCATGGATGAGTTAAGTGCATGAATGAACTAATGCCTATTGTGGCTAATTGGGTTATATGAGTTATGCTTGTAATGGCTTTGGTTGATCTTGTGTAGGTTGGTGTAGGTAAGGGTGGAAAAAAGGCTTGGTAAATAACCTTGTTTTTGTCCACACAGGTAGACACACGGGCGTGTGTCTAGGCCGTGTATGACACACGGTCAGCCTTCTAGGCGTGTCTATCCGACCATGTATCCCTTGCAACTTAAATTTTCACGTTAGTATGCATGGTAGTAAACACACGGGCAGAGACACGGCCGTGTGTCTCAGCCGTGTGAAGGACACGGTCATAAGACACTGGCATGTGCCTTGGCCGTGTGCCCTTAAAGGGGTGCTGACGTCCAAAATAGAATGTCAAGGTTTTTGAACATGGGTTAAGACACGGGCGTGTCTTAGCCGTGTGAGGGACACGAGCTATGGACACAGGCGTGTGCCAGGCTGTGTGAAAACGCTGTAGGTTCGAATTGAAAAATAATTGTAACACCCCATACTTGTAACCCATGCCGGGGAGGGATAGGAGGCATTACCTAACTTAATTTCTTGCACACTATCTTTTTCAAGTCACCAAGACTCGGTCCATACTAACTTTTTCAATTTCTACTTTAAACTCCTCATTATGGGTCTACGAACCCCAAATCGACCATTAGAAACTATTCGAGACCATTCTTGGTCCTTTAACCATTTATTGAAATTTTTCCTTTAAAATAGGGCACACACTCGTGTGACCATCTCGACATGGTCGTGCTGATGGCCCGTGTGGCTCACACGGCCTAAGCACATAGGGACACGCCCATGTGGAATTAATTTCTAATTTGAACCTACAGGGTTTTTCACACAGCCAGACACACGCTTGTGTCCATGGCCTGTGTTCCTCACACAGCTATGACACGCTCGTGTCATAGCCCGTGTGCAAAAATTTGGGTATTCTGTTTCTGACGTTAGCATACCCAAAATGTCACACGGCCAAGGCACACACCCGTGTGCTAGGCCGTGTACTTCACATGGCTGAGACACACGGTCGTGTCTCTGCCGTGTGTTTACTACCATGCATACTGACTTGAAATTTTTTATGTGCAGGGGACACACGACCGGACTACACGCCCATGGGGCAGACTGTGTGTCACACACGGCCCAAACACACGCTCGTGTGTCTACCATTGTGAACAATATAAGGCTATTTGCCAAGCCTCTTTGCCACCCTTACTTACACAACCTACACAATAGCAACCAAAACCAATACAGGCCTATACCATGCAACCAAATTAGCCACAATAGACAACATTCATAATGCAATTTACTCAACCATGGAAATAACATCTTTGTATATAATCAAAAAGAATATTGGCCATCATTCAAGGCTTAATACAAAGTGTGGGATTTATCCTATGCCAACACATTAGGCCAAATTAATAATAACACAAAACATAAGTCTAGTTCCCTTTACATGTCATATTCAAAAATATAAATCCAACTACACCGAATGCTTCGGTTGATAGTGTGATCGATATCTCTGACTTCCGTTGATCCTTGAACTAAATAGGCGTCACTATAAGAAAATGGAAAGCAAAGGGAGTAAGCATTAAAGCTTAGTAAGTTGCATATAAATAAATATACAACAACAACTTTACTAATTATCAACATGCTCATAACACAAAGGTGGGCATAAGCATAACTTACTCATCACTATCCATATATATTGAGCTTATATCTCATACGTACCAAATAGGTACCTGTACCACTCACTACAAGGTTATACTTTTCTTCATTAACTTAAAATCATGACTCTTACCGTTGAACCATTCGGAGCACTATCGGATCTTCATTAAGCTTCAAACATGGGGTAAGGTACGAATGCCATGTCCTAGACATGGTCTTACATTGGCTATCACCATCGAGGCTGATGCCATGTTGTAACACCCCTCACCTGTATCCAACATCGGGACAGGGTTCGAGGCGTTAATGGACTTAAACATTCACAACGACACATAACATATTACCAACCATGCATGGCAAACAAGCATATGCACATCACCAATATCAGACATAACATTAATAGCTAGATTTATAAGTCAGAATAATTAGCGCACTAAAGACCAATATATTTGGCCAAATTATAATAACACATGTTATAAAAACTAGGTCCCTATACATGCCACTCACTTGATAATTCTAGCATATGTCTTTATACTGTCAAGGTGCTGGCTTGATAGTGTGATGCTGCCTCCGACGATCTCCAACCCCGATTTAACCTAAAAACACTAAAAGAAATAGAAAGGAGGGGGTAAGCTTTACGCTTAGTAAGCTTGCATGAAAATAATAAGCAATTTACTAACATGCTTTCCATAGTAAAACTAACCCAATTGTACATTTACACATGTTCTGGTTAAGATGCTTTCTTGAGTCACAGTCATTAAATCATTTATATCTGGAGTTACGAAACTCAAAATTAAGATCTGTAAATTTTCCCAAAAACTAGAATCATATATCTTTCCACCATAAACTTTTCATAATTTTTGGTCCAACCAATAAGTACAGTTTATTATTCAAAGTCTCCCCTATTTTGCTGTTATATAGCTTCAACCTTTCTTCACTAAAATTTATTTATCTCATAGTACAAGACTCAGATAATGTTCCCGTCTCTTTCTCCTAAAATTAGAATATTAAGGATTCTAATAATATAAATTATAACCCATAATTATTTTTCTACAATTTTTAACAATTTTCCCAAGTCAGAATAGGGGATCTCGAATTCATTCTGACACTGTCTCACAAAAATGATAATATCACATAATATATAACTCTTTTGCTTCCCCTATTTCTTTTATATGAAACTTAAATAATTTATTTGAAATTTAATTCAACTTATAAAATTTTTGGTGAATTTTCAAAGTCACACAACTGCTACTGTCCAACACTGTTTTACTACTAAAATTCACTCTTACATAATTTCACTTAATCCATTTTGTCTTATCGAAGTTCACTCAAATATCGAGCATATTGCTCAAAATTTTCTTAAACATATACCTGTACTTATTCATCATGTAATCATGTTCACATGTATATTTACTTAATCGATTTTCCCGTTGAACTTTTCGGAATAATAACTGATACTCAGTTGCCTGCACATATTTTCACACTTGTAGCCAAAGCTATTTGGTACGCATAGTAGCCTGCACTTAGTACTACACATGCGACCAATTATCTGGTACACGTAGTAGCTTGCACTTAGTACTACACACGTGACCTAACCATCTGATACACGTAGTAGCCTGCACTTAGTACTAAACACATGATCGAAGTTATTGGGTACGCATAGTAGCCTGCACTTAGTACTATACATGTGACCAATAATCTGGTACACGTAGTAGCCTACACTTAGTACTACACACGTGACCTCACAATAGATCATTCGTATCGTTTCTATTCCGAAGGCTCAACCGGGAAATTCCTCACTTTACAACATGTTACAATTTATCCATAGTCCTTTTTTAATTTGCAATTTACAACAAATAATCATTCTATAGGCAGCCACATTTCATATGATAACAAAATATAATAAAATAAAAAGAATCAATAAATTATTTACGTACAAACTTACCTTGGATCTAGAAATGGCAATTTACCATTCTAGTCCATAACCTTGTATTTTCCCGATTTAAGCCCAAATCTCGATTTTCTTGATCTATAATATCACATTTAGCCTACTAATTAGTCACACTATTCATATGAGTCTAAAAATCATATTTTTAAAAATTTTCATTTTGACCCCTAAACTTTTGCATATTTGCACTTTTGCCCCAAGGTTCAGAAATTAAAATTCTTCCTATTTTCTTATGTTTTATGACATTTTGATCATTTTTCCCTTCTATTGAAACATCAAATTCTCACTCTAACATGTACTTATGAACATTAGGTATTTTTACCGATTATGTCGTTTTACTCGTTTTCACGTAAAATCGTTTAGCAAAAGTTGTTTAACACAATTTCAAGCTTCATATTCTACTATTAAACATCAAAATACATGCATATCATTCATGACTAAATTTTTAAACATAAATCCTAGCTCAAAGTAATGGTAGAAATGGGCAGATCATGTTACTGGGATTTCAAAAATACATAGAACATTAAAAATGGAGCTCGGAATCACTTACTATTAAGCTTGGAAGCTTGGTCAAACCCTAACCATGGCTGCTCTTTGTACATTCTGCTGTAGCAAGAAGAAAGGGACACATTTGGGGTTTAAAATTTGTCTTTTAATTCATTTTACCCCTAAATGACCAAAATACCCTTTTTTACTATTCTTTCAAATTTTACCCAAACAAGGCCATTTTTGTCCAACAAGTTATAAAATGGTTTAATTGTCATTTAAGGACCTCCCATGTAAAATTTCATGACAATTCGACACCTCTAACATGTAAAACTCAACTTTTGCACTTTTTACAATTTAGTCCTTTTTACTAAATTGAGTGCTCAAATGTCGAAATTTTCGAACGAAATTTTCACGAAATCATTTTGTGAAATCTTAGATCATAAAAATATAATAAAAATGAAATTTTTCTCATCATATTTGTGGACCCGAAACCACTGTTCTGACTAAGCACAAAATCAGGATGTTATACATGTCCTAGATATGGTCTTACACTAGCTCTTGCATATCCGTGTCGATGCTAAGTCCCAGACATGGTCTTACACTATCTATCATCATCGAGGTCGATGCCATGTCCCAAACATGGTCTTACACTAGCTTTCACATATCTGTGTCGATGCCATGTCCCAGACATGGCCTTACACTGACACAACTCATAGTCGATGCATGTCCTAGACATGTCTTACACTAGCACTCGTCTCAATGTCGATGTCATGTCCTAGACATGGTCTTACACTAGCTCTCATAATGTGGCTGATGCATGTCCCAGACATGTCTTACACTGGCTCACACAAGTGACCCAAATGTCATAGCATGAATATCCGGTTTATTTCTTAGGGTTCAAACGGGAATTATACTATCTCATTTTCCATAATCAAGCAATTCATGCTATAATAATTCAAATACAATTCAAACACATATATTGGTGTTGCAGTTGTATTATTTACATACAACTTACCTCGGATTACAAAACGTGGCGATTAGTCAGTTTAGTCGATTTGCTTGGCCTTCCCCCGGTCTAAGTTCGGATTCGGCAATTCTTGCTCTATAATAACAAAAATTCAAAATTTAGCCATATAATCGATCTAAACACTCAATAATCTATAATTGGAAAAAATGACCATTTTGCCCCTAGACTTTTACAAAATGACCATTTTACCTCTAGGTCCTAAAATCAGTTTTTTTATCGAATTTCTTCATGTCCTATGCTTAGTCGAACTCTTTTCACTCTTAAGCAATTCCAAATTCCCACTAATTCACATATTTATCCCTTATTTTACAAGCTTTGCAAAATGGTCCTATGGAAAACCCCTTCACAAAAGTTGTTCATTCAACAGCCAAGACTCATATTCTTCCACAAAAACTCAGCAATCACTACAAATCCTTTCATGGCAAAACCTTAAAATCTTAATCATTTTGCAAAATAATACCCTCATTTGAAAGCTCATGCTTCAAGGGTCTCAAAAATGTAAAAATCTTTAAGAAAACTCATTAAAATCACTTACTTGTGAGTGCTTCAAGTTGCTAAAAATTTCAAGCTTTCAAAACCCTCCAATGGTTGGTAAAAATCAGTGAAGAAGAACAAAAATAAAGAGGATGTGGCTTTTATTCTATTTTAATATTACAACTAGTCAAAATTGGTGACCAAAGCTTTACCTAATTTTGACTTTCTTTACAATTTGTCTCCTATGGCCAGCCAACCTATCCTCCTAGGGTCTAATTGCCTTTTAAAGACCCTCAATTTAAGTTTCATTGCAATTTAACACCTTTAGCTATCAAATTAGGACTTTTGCATTTTATGCTATTTAGTCATTTTTCGCAATTGGGCTCACAAACGTTAAAATTACTTCACCAAATTTTTCATGCACTAATATAAACATGCCATAACCCCAAAATAATAATTAAATAATTTTTTGACATTTAGATGTGTGGTCCCGAGACCACTATTCCGACTAGGCCTTAAATCGGGCTATTATAATAAATCCACACGGGCAATGGGGCACGGGCGTGTCCCTAGATGCTTAGGCCGTGTGAGCCACATGGGCCATCAACACAACCATGTTCAAGTGTTACACGGGCGTGTCACCCCTTTCACACAGGCTTGTGCCCCTGATTAAAGTGTTATTTTTTAGAGTTCCTTTAAGGACCCGAGTTGAGTCCGAATGGTTTCTAATGTATGTTTTGGGCCTCATAGGCCCATATTAAATAGTTTAGACAAAGTTCAAAAATTTTTTAAATTTGGTCAAGTCTTAATTACTCGGAAACATTTTTATACATGTGTTTAAGTTTAGTAATGCCTCGTATTTCGTTCCAACGTAGGGCACAGGTGTGGGGTGTTACGGTAATGCCATTGATCTTGAAAACATCGCAAATCTCTAGAAAGTTGGCCAAATGAGCATTTGGATCTTCATTTTGCAAATCATCAAACTAAATATATTGTTGCACTATCTGAATTGTGTTCAGCTTTATCTCAAAATTGTTTGCATTAACAGTTGAACTGACAATACTCGATTCAGCCCCAATCAGAGTGGGTTTATCATAGAAAAATTTGGATTACTTATTACCACGAATATTATTTTTTTCAAGAAAAAAATTAATGGACATAAAAACTTTTTCTTTAAACATAGAAAATAAGAATTCATTAAAGTCAAATACGTTTTACTGTAAAACTAAAACGGTTGCTAATGTCATAATTTAACCTTTTTTTAAGAAGGTTTTTATTTTTCTACAAGTTTTTTCTTAATTTTTTTTTGGTAGAAAAGAACAACACTAAGTGAATACATTAATCAATCAACCCATTGTATAGATGTTTCTATCCTCACGCAGAACTCCTTATACTGAATTTGGTGGATCCATAAATACTAATAGACTTGGCATACCATTATTTGTGCATTTTACCATTTGTGCTACTACCAGTTACGAGTTAAAGAGGCAGACGTGCCTAAGACTGCTTTTAGAACGAGGTATGGCCATTATGAATTTCTTGTGATGCTTTTTGGGTGACAAATGCACCGGTCGTGTATTTGGACTTGATGAATAGGATATTTCGGCCTTAGTTAGACAAGTTTGTTGTTGTTTTTATTGATGACATCCTGATTTATTCTAAGAATGAGACTGAGCATGCAGAACATCTGAAAATGATTTTATAGATCTTATGAGACAAACGGCTATATGCTAAATTTAGTAAGAGTGAGTTTTGGCTCGAGAGGTTGGATTCCTAGGTCACATCGTGTCGAGTGATGGCATCCGAGTTGATCCGAGTAAGATATTTGCTATTGTTGAGTGGAAGCCACTAAAGAACGTAACCGAGGTTAGAAGATTTTTAGGCTTAGTCGGTTACTATCGACATTTCGTAAAAGGATTTTCGATGATTGCGACTCCTTTGACGAGATTATTAAAAAAAGATGTTAAGTTTGAATGGTCGGATAAATGTCAGGAGAGTTTTGATAAATTGAAGACATTACTGACAGAAGCTCTAGTTTTGGTGCAACCCGAACTGGGAAAAGAATTTGTAGTCTACAGCGATGCGTCCTTAAATGGACTGGGTTGCGTACTCATGCAAGAGGGCAAGGTGATAACCTATGCTTCTAGGCAACTGAAACCGCATGAGAAAAATTATTTGACACATGACTTGGAGCTAGTTGCTATCGTATTTGCCTTGAAGATTTGGAGACACCATTTGTATGGTGAAACTTGCCGTGTATTTACAGATCACAAGAGTTTGAAGTATTTACTGACTCAAAAGGAATTGAATCTAAGACAACGGAGATGGCTAGAACTGATTAAAGATTATGAATTGATAATTGATTACCATTCTGGTAAGGCGAATGTGGTCGCCGATGCTTTAAGTAGGAAGTCCTTATTTTCTTTAAGGGCTATGAACACGCAACTGACGTTGTTTGATGATGGTTCGATTTTGGAAGAATTGAGAGCCAGACCGACATTTCTCCAAGAGGTTTACGTAGCTCAGATCGATGATAGTGACTTGCAAGGCAAAAGAACATAGTGTGAAGCGGGTGTTGAATCAGAATTTTGGATTGATTCCAATGGTTATTTGATGTTTCGGGAAGTACCAAAAGATAAGGAACTTATCCAGAAAATTTTACAAGAGGCTCATGATAGTCGTTTGTCTATTCACCCGGGAAGTACCAAAATGTACAATGACTTAAAGAAAATGTACTGGTGGAGTGGCATGAAGAGAGATATCTCTGAATTTGTATCGAAATGTTTAATATGCCAATAAGTTAAGGCGAGACACCAAGTACCTTCGGGTTTATTACAGCCTGTAATGGTTCCCGAATGGAAATGGGATAGGATTACCATGACTTTGTAATGAGATTGTCGTTAACCCCGAAAAAGAAAGATGCTGTTTGGGTTATAGTTGACAGACTAACGAAGTCAGCTCACTTCATTCCTGTACGGATAGATTTCTCTCTTAATAGATTGGTCGACTTGTACATATCCGAGATTGTGAGACTACACGGGGTACCGTGTCAATCATTTCAGATAGAGATCTGAGATTCACTTCGAGATTTTGGAAGAAACTACAAGAAACCTTAGGTACAAGGTTAAGTTTTAGTACGGCATTCCATTCATAGACTGATGGTCAGTTTGAGTGGACAATTCAGACTCTTGAGGACATGTTGCGGTGTTGCGTCCTTGAATTTCAAGGTAGTTGGGAAAAATACTTACCATTGGTAGAATTCGCCTATAACAACAGTTTTCAAACGAGCTTAAAGATGGCACCATATGAGGCATTATATGGCCGAAAGTGCCAGACTCCATTATATTGGACGGAACTAAAAGAACATCAGATTCACGGGGTCGATTTAATCAAGGAAACAGAAGAAAAGGTTAAAGTGATCTATGAATATTTGAAAGCGGCATCAGATAGGCAAAAGTTATATGCTGATTTAAAAAAAAAAAAGAGATTGAGTTTCAAGTTGGAGATAAAACATTCTTGAAAGTATCTCTATGGAAAAAGGTTTTTAGATTTGGTTGGAAGGGCAAATTGAGCCAGCGGTTCATTGGGCCTTATGAGATCACCGAAAGAGTTAGACCATTAGCCTATCAGTTAGCGTTGCCTGCCGAATTGGAAAAGATTCATGATATGTTCCATGTATCCATGTTGTGTAGATATAGATCAGATCCCTCTCATGTGATTTCACCGACAGAAGTTGAGATTAGACCAAATACGACTTATGGTGAAGAACCGATTAAGATTTTGGCTCGAGAAGTTAAACAATTGAGGAATAAGAATATAGACTTGGTGAAAGTTCTATGGCATAGACACAGAGTGGAAGAAGCCACATGAGAACCTGAAGAAGCTATGAGGAGTCAATACCCGAATCTGTTTACTGGTAAGACTTTCGAGGATGAAAGTCCCTAAGGGGGGAGAAATGTAACATCCCAAAATAAGGCCTAGTCAGAACAGCACAAATCCAACGTTAAAATAGTTGTTTTATGATTATTATGAGGTCTAGGACATGATAATAAGTATGTGTTAAAGTTTCATAAAGAAACTCTAAGTATAAGGTGTCCAATTGGAAATTAGGGACAAATTTAATAAATTTCAAAACTTGGATTCTAGAAGCTTTGAGCATGAAATTGCATTGGATTATTAATTAGAGGTCCTTAAATAGCAATTTGACCAAGTTTTAAAAATTTGGACAAAAATGGGCATGAATAGGAAAAATTTGAAGGAAATGCCTTAAGGGTATTTTGGTCATTTAGTTAATAAAAGAATAAAAAGGGAAAAATGAACCAAAAATGTGCTCATCTTCTCCTACCTTGGCCGAAAATCACAAGGACTCCATAGCTAGGGTTTCGTCAACTTTCAAGCTCAATAGTAAGTACTCTTGAGCCCCGTTTTTAATGCTTTTCGTATTTTTGAGATCCCCGTAACATGTTTTTTCCATTTCTACCCATATTTCAAGCTAGGGTTCATGTATGAAAATTTACCCATGGGTGACATGGTTGTATTTTTATGTTTAATGGAGGAATTTAGAAGTTTGATATGTGTTTAACATCTTTTCTTAAGTGATTTTCATGGAAAACCCCTAAAAGGACCTTTTTGAAAAAGATGTAAAATGTGTGGTAGAAATGTGAAATAGAGGAAAATTTGGGCTGGTATAAGCTTAAGATACATTGGGCTAGGCTTGGGTAATTTAGGAATTTCATGTATTTCATTTTACGAGCCTAGAGACTAATTTGTAAAATTGTGAAATGTTAGGGGCAAAATGGTCATTTTTCTTGAGGGTGTAATTTAGGCTTGATATGAATAATGTGGAGTATTGATGATTCATTTTTGCTTATATAGACCTCGAGAGACCAATTCTGGAGGTCGACCATGGAAAACAGAAAGTTTTGGAGTAACCGAAATTCGAATCCAAAAATATCTTCTAGGTAAGTTCGGGTAACTTGAATGTAAACTATTTTAAATACATTAAAATGTACGTTCTTGTATAGATTAAAATAGTGATTCAATGTATGATAAATCATGAAAACTAGATGTATTGAGAAAATGTCCCGATTGAATGAAAAGGATTCTGATGGATTATCCGAAAATGAATTGGCGGTAAAAAGGATCTAGCCCAGACGGGTGTTCCTTATGTGAACAAGCCTCCCAAAGAATATGTGTGCTGAAATGGATTTAGCCCGAACGGGTAATCTGATTAGGGTCTGAATTTAGTCTGGACTGGTAATTCAGATCCGAGCTCATTAAAGTACATGTCATTGAAAGGGATTTAGCCTGGACTGGTAATCCCGACATCTACTCTATGCGGGGGATTTAGCCTGGACTGGTAATCCCACAGTAAAATCGAGGTTCGCAGAAGTTCATGCTTGAAATGATCACTGACATGATTTGACAGTAATGGGATATCCATCGAGAAATCCGAGAAAAATTCAATGGGACTAAAATGAGAAATGGAAACGATGAGCTCATCAATTCCAATGTTATAATGTATTGTCATGAGACTAACTTGGTGTTTGAATGAATGTGATAGGAAATTATTGTACATGTTGGTTGTGAATTTGTAATATGATTGAATGCTAATTAAATGGTAAGTTTAGGTTTCCGTTACCGAACTTACTAAGCATGCTAATGCTTACCCCTCTCTTTTCCCCTTGTATTCCAGAGCTCGTGGACTCGTGAAGATTGGAAGACGGTTGGAGCGTTGTCATCACTATCCACTTGTCTTAATTTGGTATATAGATACTTTCATTTAGTGATAATGGCATGTAATTAGGTATCTTGATTTTTTTGTTATATATGTCATTTGGTTAGCCAATGAAAGGGCCTGAATGATGTGTTTATTCATTTTGTATATGGCCATGAAATATGGCCCTTGTTGATGTAGGTGGTAACTCTACTAATTTTGCAAGCTTGTGTTTAGGTGTTACATGTGATGCTTAATATGATGTATCATGAATGAATTTGTGGAATGTGGTTAAATTGCATGGTGATGTATTAGGTCATAATTGGCCAAGGATAAAGGTGATTGTGGAAATGGTAACTTTACCATGATATGGGTAATGTTAATAAGGGTTAAAAGAAAGACATGAGTGAACATATTACCATGTCTAATACCTTAAGAAATATAGGTGTGTATGAGGGGATATGGGTGACCAAAGGCTTGGAAAATAGCCTTTAATTTGGTCTACACAGGTAGACACATGGGCATGTGTCTAAGCCGTGTGTGACACACGGACAGCCCCATGGGCGTGTGATACAGCTGTGTGTCCCCTGCACTTAAAATTTTTAGGTCAGTTTGCATGGTAGTAAACACACGGGTAAAAACACAGTTGTGTGTCTCAACCGTGTGGTGGGCACGGCCTAACACACGGGTGTATGTCATGGCCGTGTGCCCCTAAATGAATGCTGACGTCATAAATAGAATGTCATGTTTTTAGACACGGGCGATGACACGGGCGTGTTTAGGCCATGTGAGAGACACGGGCCAGGGACACGAGCGTGTGCTCGGCTGTGTGAAAAATCCTGTAGGTTCGAAATGAAAAATAAAATTTTAATAATTTCACACGGGTAGGGGACACGGGCGTCTCCCAAAGCACACGGGCGTGTGCATTGCCTCCACACGGGCGTATGAGGCTTAAGCAAGAAATTTTTCTGAAATTTTTTTAAGTTCTTGGTTTAGTCCTGGACCATCTTTAATGCATGTTTTGGACCTCATAGGTCCATAATAGGGACAATATAATGTTGTGTGATCGGTTTTAAATTGGTAATGAAATTTTACAACACATGTTCTCAGAATGTTTATGTTTTTGTATGGTAATGCCTCGTACCTAGTTCTGGTCTCAGGTACGGGTAAGGGGTGTTACATTTTGAGCCCTTTAGATATGTCGAATCCTTATTTTCCAATTTCGTTGGAGTAACTGTTAGAATTGAGTGACCCGGATCCTTGTTAAAATAAAATAAAGTGGTAAAATAAAATACAAGTAAAATCCATATAGAACTACACTTCTTTTATTTTATTATAGAATAAGGTTTTTTAACCTTATTACACTTCATCTATTTGATATTTATTAGAATAAGGTGTTTCAACCTTACTACACTCCTTCTATTAGAATATGGCTTTACAAGCCTATAAATAGATATAGTTTACTCCTCTTGTAATTATTCGAATTCGACATAGTGAATTATCTTCTCCTTTTCCCGTGGTTTTTTTCTCGAAAGGATTTCCACATCAAATTTGTATGTTCTTTATTTTTCTTTCTATTTTCTTTGCGATATATTGACATTATTGACGTTCTATTTTAATAGATTGGCGTCTTTGAAGTATGAATTCCGCTATTAGATCGCAACACTAGATTTGTATTGTGGCAAATAAAGATGTAGGCAGTTCTTGCACAGATGGACTTAGAGGGTGCCTTGCTAGGGATAGATAAGATTCCTTCAACATTGACGGAGGAAGAGAAAAGGCGTAAAGATCGAAAGGTGTTAACATAGTTACATATGCATTTTTCTAACAAAATTTTGGAGGATGTGATGAAGGAGAAGACTCTGCTGCATTATGGAAGAGGTTTCAACAAATATGTATGTCGAAAACTCTAACTAGTAAGCTGTATATGAAGCAACGTCTTTATGTTTGAAGGAAGGCGCATCTATGCATGAACACTTAATAGTGTTTAAAGAAATTCTCTCAAACATGGAGGCCATGGAGGTTCAGTATGATAAGTAAGATCTAGGGTTGATTCTACTTTGTTCATTGCCCGCGTCTTATTCAACCTTTAGAGACACAATTTTATATAGCCGCAAGTCTCTTACAGTTGATGAGGTTTATGATTCTTTGACCTCGTATAATAAGATGAAGCATCTTATGGGTAAACCCGACTCTCAAAGAGAGGGTCTCATTATTCGTGAGACACAAGATCGCAATGCTAATGATGATCGTAGAAGGACACAGGAACTAATCCTTGCGGTAAATCTAAGGGTAGATCAAAGTCTTCAAATAGAGGTAAAACTTTTAACTTCTGCAAGAAGAAAGAGCACATTAAACCTGAGTGCTATAAGCTGTAGAACAAGATTAAAAGGGAGGTTGCGAATCAAAAGGGAAAACAACTAGAAAAATCCGGTGAAGCTGATGTTGTAGAAGAAGACAACGATGGTGAACTCCTAGCTGCTTCTGTTAACAATTTTAAAGTAAGCGAGGAGTGGATCCTTAATTCGGGCTGCACCTTCTATATGAGTCCCAATCAAGATTAGTTTAGAAGTTACGAATTAGTGTCTGAAGGTGTTGTTTTGATGGGAAATAATACTTCGTGTAAAATCATAGGTGTTGAAATAATTAAAGTTAAAATGTTCGATAGAGTTGTTAGAACACTTAGTGACGTACGACATGGTCTAGAATTGAAGAGAAATTTGATTTCGTTGAGTACTCTTGATTCGAAATGGTACAAATACACAACTGAAAGTGGGATTTTGAAGATTTTTGAAGGTTCCCTCGTTGTGATGAAACAAAGAAAGACTATCAAGTTATATGTTTTGCAGGGTTTTACTGTTACTGGTGATGCAACTATCGCTTCCTCTTCCTTGTTAAGTGATGATGTTACTAAACTTTGGCATATGCGCCTAGGGCATATGAGTGAGAATGGCATGGCAGAATTGAGCAAAGGAGGGCTTCTTGATGGACAAGGAATTTGCAAGCTGAAGTTTTGTGAGCACTACAATTTTAGGAAGCAAAAGAGAGTTCGATTTACCAAAGCAATTCATAACACGAAGGGAATGTTGGAGTATATTCATTATGATCTGTAGGGGTCATCCAGAATACCTTCAAGAGGTGGAGCTAATTATATGCTAACACTTATTAATGATTTTTCCAAAAAAGTTTAGACTTTTTTCTAGAAAAATCCAGAGTGCTTCTATTAACTCTTTATGGTTTTTAAAGGGACTAATTTTATATAATATATAGATTAATTAAGTAAAAATTTCATATTAAGGAGATATTTTTGTTAAATTAACTACCTATCATTATCAAAGCTTGGTCACTTGGCTCAATTTTTTTTTGTGCAAGTCATGGTCAATGGCCATTAGAGTGAATGCTAAGCTGAAAAGTGTCAATACTCAATAGGGAATATCAAGAAGAATAGTCTTTTTTTATCACGCGCTTACACCTACAAGACTGGTAGGGTAACGCTGTAACTAAGGTTAAATACAAAAATGAGTCCCTATCCTAAATCACTTTTTCTTTTAATAAGGTACTTTCATTATAATTTCACCAAATAAGAGGGTTACGAGTGCAATTCAACACTTGTCCTCAGCAGATTTTGATAACCTAATGTTTTTAATTCTTCTGAAACTTGTGATAGTATTACTCTGTTCTACGACTGCCGAAGCGGGGGATTTCTAAATAGTAGTTTCAGTTGCAGAAAGGGCGGAAGAGAAAGGATGATGAATATGAATGCGATGGAAGTAGTGACAAAGTTGAAATTCCTGTCGATGATTCGACAGACGGAATTCTTGCTGTGAATGAAAGTTTAATTCAACCGTTTGACGTCAGATACTTTGCATTCGACGGAGATTGTTAACAATGCATGGATTCCGGCGGAAGATGTGGAATTGGATCATCCTACGAAACTGTACCCTCAGGATTATCCGTCTACAACAATCAAATTGTGGGAAGCAATATTTCGTAACTCCAGTCCAGTGCTTAAGATTCTTCATTAAAGCTCATCAAAATAAAAACCAAAAGTAGAAAATTCAAAAAAGTTAATTGAAGTATGTAGATAGATATACAAATTAGACATTTCTAAATCTTGCTCCGCTGATGCATCAAAGTAAAAGCGACTGTTACTTTTTCTCCATCCCTCCTGTTTCTTGAAAATTTATTGCTTGGTGAGAGTGAATAGCGACACTAATTTAATTTTAGGCTTAATATTATCAGTACTTTTTTTAAATTTGGTACCCAAACTTCACCTTTTTTTTTTTTAAGTTAGTACTTAATTTTTTTGGGTCCAATTTCATATGTAAACTTGATTTGTTTTCTTAAGCAAAAATAATCAATGTATGATTAAGATATGACAGATGATATGATTTTTTTATAAGTTCAATTACTTCTAAATTTTATTTATTTATTTTTCTATTAATTGAAAATAATGAATTTTTAATTTGAGTTTTTCAAACTTTTTTTCTTTCTTATTTAATATTAATTTGTTAAGTATAGCTCAATACTTAATTTTTAGCATGAATTTCCTATAATATTAACAATATTTATATAGCATAACAATTTTTTTAATATTATTAATGTTTTGTATAATTTGTATAACATTTAATAAATTGAGGTATCAAATTGAACCTAAAAAAAACTTAGGTACCATATTAAGAAAAATGCCAAGTTAAGGTACCAAATTGGACTACAAAAAAGTTTAGGTACCAAATTAAGAAAAAATGTCAAGTTCAGGTACCAAATTAGATAAAAAAAGTTTAGGTACTAAATTATAACAAAATGGTAAGTTCAAGCCTTAATTTTAAAATATTGAAATTGAATCAAAACTCCTCATTTCAAAAAAAGTTTTGCGTTGTTTGGGGTGTTGCTTCTTTCCAATTCAATATCCGAACATCTCTCATAATTCCATAAAGTGTTCTCCACAAGATTATCTCTCCTTTAACTTGATATTCATATATTTGTGTTTATAATTATTTTTTTATATCTAGTTTATGAAAACAAATATAATTTACTTTTTAATGCAATCATATATATTGGTATATAAATCTGAAATATTTTTATATTTATGTTGTAGTTATAACACTTTTTTTGTCATAGTAAATTTTAGATGGTATTTTGATAATGAAGTTCAAAATTAAGAATGATGCTAAAATCTCCTCTTCTTCTTCTTCTTCTTCTTTTTTTTTTTTAAGTCGTTTAACTGGTGAAAATTAAGAATTCCTGTAATTGATCTCGTGGAGTAGTAAACCTTCTTTTAGACGTAGTGTGCGAAAACTTAAACGAGATTTTTGGAGTGAAGATGATTTGTCCATGAAAAATAAGCCACTAACACCCAACCACATGTAAATTATCATTCTACAGGTCAAGGTCAGCACCCTTGTATCTTTCTTTCTTTCCATCTCTTGGAAATTTCTAACACCTCCCCTTCCTTTTCTGTTAAATTTCCAACCCAACCCCATTTTTGTCTCCCCAATACTTCCCTTTTTCACTTCAAACAAACTATTCGCTCATTGTTCCATGGATGCCTACTTCCTTTCACCATCTTCCTTCTCCATCTTATTCCTTTTAACTATTTTCCAACTGTCTTACGCCCGAGATGATTTCCACTTTACTTCATGCGCTCCATTTGATTGTGGAAACCTTGTTAATATTTCATATCCTTTCTGGACCGATCAATATAATCGACCTTCATATTGCGGTTACGGTGATGAAGGGTATAAGCTGAAGTGCAGGCAGAATCAGCCCCCTGTTCTGACGCTCAGTTCCCAAGAATTCTATGTGCTGCATCTCAATCGCTCTTATGGTTTGTTAACAATCAAACGAGTGGAATTGAACAACACTTGTCCTCAGCCGATTTTGATAAACTATGCTTTTAATTATACTGAAACTGCTGAAAACATTACTCTGTTCTACGACTGCCGAAGCAGGGGAGGTCCGAATCATCGTTTCAGTTGCAGAAAGGGTGGAAAAGAAACTTCCCTCATGTTCTTTAAGGAGGATGAAAATGAATGTACTGGATACAGTGAAGAAGTTGAAATTCCTATTGGGAAAAAGGCCTTTGATTATCTGATTGGGGGAATCAGCACCGTGAATGAAAGTTTACTCGAACCCTTTGATATTAAATACTTAGCATACGATGGTTATTGCAAACAATGCGAGGATTCTGGCGGAAGATGCGGATCCAACCAAAATGAAACCTCTACATTTGCCTGCTATTGTCGTGACAATCCTCATTCAACTGAATGCAACCGAGGTACGGTATACCTATAGTAATATTTTTCTGAAAATATCAATTATTATTTATTATTATATATTACAATAATTTCTATTTACATAAGTTAGATACATCGATAAAAAATACAAAGAATTTCCCCCAAAAAATATGATATAAATCATAGGATCTCTTAGAACTTAAAAAAAAAACGAATTATTTGAGTTTGTTTCTTCTTTTAACTCTTCCTGAATAGTTAAAACACTCCGTTGAATCATTGTCCAGAAACATGGAATCCAGTTGATATCCAGTCCTCTTTTTCTGCTGTTTTTGACCCAGAATTAACCCCAGCTTTGGGTTCTTAATTATCCAATCTTTTCAGCTTTTACTTCATTGATTAGACCTTTAAGAAAAATCCATTCATGGTTTAACTTTGGAATTGGTCAGCGGTCCCAGACAGCATCACCCGTTAAAGGACTATTCTTCCCAACTTGTTTGGCCCAAGCCTCATCTTCTACTTCTCTTCTTAATTTCATTTTCCCACCTTCAAATGCAATGAAAAGGTGCGGCCAAAGTAATATTTCTTTTTCTTCTTTAAATTAAGCCACCGAAATCTTTGGTTATATAGAGCAAAGTGCCCCCACCTATTAAATTACTCTTTTATAAGGTACAATTTCTTTAAAAAGGATTGATTTTAATAGTTACTTTGCAAAAGTTGATTTCTAATTTATTTACTTTTCAAAATCTCATTTATGAAGAGTAATATTCATAATAGTTTTAAATTAGAAAAACTAGAATTTTATGTATAATTAATTCAAAATCTATGTTTCAAGATCCTAAAATCAAATTAAATATCATGCATGCTAAATAAACTCTTTTAATAAAAAGTCCCATGCCACAATTTAAATAAAAAAAAATACAGTTCCAAAATAATAGAAATGATAATAATAAGTCTAGAATACTTTTAATAAAAATAAATTGAGCCGAGCCCTCCGTATGTCGAGTCTGCGTCCTAACCTTATGGGTTATCTGTAAAGATGGAAATTAAGGGGGTGTGAGTTTAAGAAGATTAGTGTGAAACCAAACCCAAGGAGATTAGTGCAAACAATAGATAAGGTATACATAATAACAATTCTTAGAACAATCACAATTGTATAGCAAGCAAAATTCAACAGATCATTTGTGCATGCTTATGATGTCAATGCAATTCAAGTATAACAGAAAAGTTCCTACTCATACTCCGCTACACTTCACAATAAGAGTTTTGGGGAACTCATCCATCCCAACACTTCGTTTTTCTGATGAGCCATTGGTAATGTGCAAATGAATTGCCAGCAAAAATTGTGGATAAACCACTAGTATTTTAAAAAAATTTGCAGTTAAACTGCCAGTAAGTTGTGGATAAACCACTAATGTTTGCAAATAAACTGCCAGTAAGATATGGATAAACCATTAGTGTTTGCAAATTATTAAACTGCTAGTACTTCCCCCTTTCAATCGTCTCACCCCACGCAATGTAATATGACATACTTGTAATAGTTTTGTATAGAAATAGTAGTCATGCTTAACATCTAATTAGCTCAACAGTAGCAGTAGACATGCTTAACATGCACTCAAAAGGCAAAAACAATTATTAAAATATCAATTCATCAAAATTACAGTACAACATTCATGCAACATTCACATATTACATATTATAACAGTAGCAATTTAGTCATTAAATCATAGATTCTAGCATATTCATAATATCAGAGACTCAATTGAGTGAATAAAATCTCTAAAAATAATTTGGGGACTATATAGGGACTAAACTGAACAATTTATAAAATTCTAGGCAAAACTGTAAAACAGAGGTTACATGGCCATGTGGAAGGGTTATACGGTCATGTGACATCCTGATGTCGTGTGAAAATATATAAATTACCCTACAGTAGAGACACGACTGTGTGGCAGGCCGTGTAACAAGTTGAGGCTGTGTGGTTCATAAAGTCCCAAAACTCTACAAGTATACATGGTCGTGTGGTGGCTCCACACACCCGTGTGGGTGGCCGTGTGGCCCTATACCTACACACGATTTTCCCCAATTCACATGGTAAATAGCACACACCTTTCACCACGAGTTCGATCGACGTTCCTCACGCTCGATTTTGGTCTGATTCACCTAGATCCGGTCTTTCAATGGGGAATACGAATGAGCTAACAATTGGTATCAATATTTTGATAAGATTATCAAAGATTTGTAAAGAACCGTAAAATATTGATTAATTGAACCTAAAGATTAACATTATGCGAGATTTAATCATCAAAATGAGGTGTACTTACTGTTTTTTTACAAGGATAAGGATGCTATTGATGACAATTTCAGAACCGATAGAAAATGATTGAATGGGGAATGATTCGATATGGGAAAAAAATAATCAGCAACAATAAGATGAAAATATGGTGCAAAGTAGAGGAAAAGATAAGGAAAAAAAATAAGAATGGGAAGGAAAATTTCTAGTTGGAATTAAAAAGAGGGCAATATATGAATTCTAGTCAAAAAATAATTGGTTAAATACCCAGGGTTTGTAAACACTAGGGGCGACATATGAAAATTTCTCAATTTTGTTGAAATTAAAAGGAAAACGAGAGGGGGAAGGGGGCTCGAACGTAAGCCTCTAAGGTGAATTCACTAACTCTTAATCATCTAGCCTAATGTTCATTTCTTGTTTAATTATTTCTACCAACCCTATTTATTTAGAGGTGTGATAACTCTCCCCTCCTTAAAAGAAATTTCATCCTTGAAATTTACCTGTTTCAAACAGATAAAGATACTATTGATGGATCATGTCTTTTGATTCTTATGTGCCTCCTCAGTGGCATAATTCTACCACAGAACCTTAACAAGTGGAATTCGTTTCCTTCTTAAAACCTTTACATCACGATCTAGAATTTGTAGGAGTCCCTCCTCAAAGGACAAATCCGGTCTGACATCAATCTCCTTGATTGGAACAATATGGGAAGGGTCGGATTAATTTCATCTCAACTGGTGTCGAAAAAATTTAGTTTAAAGACAGTTTCTTGTACAGTAGCAAATTAAAATTTTAAAAACCGACCCAATTTGTGATATTTATTGCAATAAACCTTAACCGAATTCGTACTTGTGTTTTTGACTTAGTAGACATTCATTGTCCCCATCTTTCAACCAAATGATCTTATCCGCTATTCTCGTACCATGAACTGCTTCGAGTGTGGGCTTGAACCAATTGAATCTAAACACAAAATTAGAAAAAGTTTTCTCTCCTTTTGGGGGTGAAAATGAAAATTCTCTCTTTTTAATAGAAACCAGTAGAATTGTTATTCTAGAAAAATATATGTAATAGTTGAGAATAAATTCTTTCTATTTTTCAGCAGAATAACAATCTTTCAAAGTTGTGTTAGTAGATCTACCAGTGCCATCTCTTTATAGGACGAGAAGGTAGAACCCTTGATGAGTTGTGGTTTATTTCAAATAGAAAAACAATATCCTGCTTAGAATAGGACTAGGGTAGGAGGCACACCCTAGTATTCCTACTAGGGTTGTCATCCCTTTCATGTCCATGAGGGCTTTTTGGGTCTCTCTCACATCAGGTCCAACTACGAGTAATTTTAGGACCTTTTTGGCCCAATAATTTGTAATATGATTCAACCCAATTTAGTTTTTCTATTTCCAAAAATAAACTTTAATATTTATATAAAAAATAATTTTCTCATCCCTATTTTACCCCGAGCAAAATTTTAATGATTTTACCGTTGGTAAAATTTTGACGATGTTGCCTTTAGTAAAATTTCAAGAAAATATGTTAAATATTTCACAACTCAACATGTTCAATATGATTGAATGATTTATTTTCATTTTGGGCCTCAAACTAGTCCAAAAACATAACTTATTCTTTTGATCAGTTGTTAAGTAATCCATATAGGATTGCAAATGGATCATTTTCATTTTCATTTCCATTTCTATTTCCATTTTTGGAAACCTATATTCATTTCCAAATGATTCTATTTCTCCATTTCGGATAAAACCATAATCATTCTTGAATGTTTCCCATTTCTCTTTTCCTATTCATTTCGTTCATTTGTATTCAAACACGTAATTCATTTTTGGTTTCAACGAGCTAGCGGAAGGACTAATTGGACCTATGTAGTTGAGCCTCAAATGATTTATAATTAAGCCTCAAATGATTTATAATTAAGTTTTGCCTTCCACTATAGTATCGTGACTGAGCTCCCAAACGACATACCATTATGAAAGCAACTACTTAGTGCTCGTCCAATGACCTTGTCATAAGTGTGTTACCCTCATAGGATATCCTTGATCTCTTTGGGATATTATTCGTTCTCCCAATATGATTCTATTTTATCTCATAATAACCATTACTTCTTCCTTCATGAAAACTCAATCACTATCCAATAGTGATCAAGTCATCCATCACGAAGACAGACGACCCGTGGCCACGTTTACTTTTCATCAACCATGTAATGCCAATGAGAGGATATCATTTACCCATGTTTTGGGCTATGAATTCCACTATTGTGAATGACTCTACATACAACAAAAGTCGTATGCCCAACTTACTAGCTTTCTGTTCCTTATCTATTTGAACTCAAGCTTTTACTTACATCAAAGTGTATGAGTCACGCATACATAGTCCACCATCTACTAAGGATTTAGGTATGCCACATTATGAATGTCTCAATTGAATAAATTAATAAACAGATTCAGGATCTATTCTGCTTGGGTTTTGTCTGATGTACTGCTAGTATAGTCAGCCACATTTATGTCTTTATCTTCTGTGAGTCATCTACTCCGATGCCTAAGACAAGACATCTCCCCAATTGGACTTGATAGATGACATATTAGTCTTTTAGTTGGTTTTCTCATGTCCAATTAGGCTAAGGAAATGTTTAGGCTCATTGTAACACCGCTAACCCGTATTCGTCGCCGAACTAGGATTACGAGGTGTTACTGATTAAAATGCAACTCCCTATAGTCATTAATTACTATTCATGCATAAAGTAATATATTTTCCTTTGTAAAATTTTTCCGTACTAAAATTAATAAGCATTCTCTTATTCATATAAATCAAATTCGTTTATATAAAGCACATACCAATTAAAAACAAACATGCATTATTAATTATATTACATAAACGAATCATGCTTCAAAATTCAACCATATCAATATCATGCATATAATCAATTTTTGTACCAATTAAACTTGCATCAAAATCATCTATAAACATATAATTCGAACCTTATGACTATCAAATTTTATTGCAGGCGAATGACTAAATCATTAACCAACATTTTTCATCTCACATACCAAACATGTATTAATACTCCCTTAAATACAATTTCATTACTAAAACTAAATTCCAAATATATCATTTTACTTATCTATACACATCCGTATTTTAATCTATGCCAACCATATCACATGGCATAATATTTATTATCATATAAGATTATGGTTAACATTACATCATGGCCAACTTACTTTTAAAGCTTTCATATTATACGCATATTATCCTAAAAAGAAAAGTAATTTTTTAACCTTAAATATCAAACTATAATTATCACACTCTATTAACTATTTAATGAACAATTCAATTCGTTTATTATACACTTTCACACATTAATCTAAGTTAAACTATCCGCGCGTCTTCATAATCATACCTTTATGTATATAACTCATAACATGCATCACTTAATAACCGAATTCAATTATAATTATTTCCAACTTAAGCGCATTTCACTGTAGCCATATTTAAACTTTTTGGGCACAGTTAACATATCAGTATTCACCTAATTCACATGTATAATAATGATAAACTTAAACTTCATTCTTCAACCTGTCAACTAATCCTTAATTCTGTTATCAAGTATAACCTCAAATGGTCACACCATTATCAAATCACTTACTTGCCAAATAAACCACATGCCAAAGCCGAATTAAGTATTACATATACATAATACACATATAGTAATCAATCATTTCGCTAACAATTTAATCTTTAAATACCAAACCATAAACAAGCATATTACAGGCATATGTATAAGTTTCACCTATCACTAACCGAATATAAAGACATGTCATTCACTTGTTCCAAGCCACTTTACAAGGCAAATCACACATCCTAAATAAGTCAATAATAAACTATAACCGAAACACATTCATCACCCATATATCAAGTTTAACTTGCACATTTATATATACATAAAGCACGACCAAAATTACTTAAACTTCAGATCATAAGCACTAAGATCAAGCCATTTTCGCATGGCTTTAAATACATACATGTCTAAAATAGACTGACTCCAAAGCTAGCCTATACATGCCATAAGACCGAGTTCAACTTATAAAATACCAAAACAGTAGATAGTGTGATGGACTGTGCTGACGATCCCCGAGCTCGTAACTTGATCCAAAATCTATAAAATAGAAACGAATATACACACAGAGTAAGCTTTTATAGCTTAATAAGTCATAAGCAATTAACAATTCAAGGTATTATCAACTTATTTAAACCAAACCATATTATACGATCATAACTACGTTTAATCTCAAGTTTAACATTTTATAAATAACGTATGCTTTTATAATAAACCTTACTTTAACCGACTGTACATATATATATACTCAAGCATCATTTAATTTCAAAGACATATTAACACCATATAGCCGAATACACATAAAATAATATACATATACTCATAAATCAAACTTTAACATCACATACTTATACATAGCATATAGCCAAAAATACCACATAAATCCACCTATATTTACATTATTATCATATACGGAATTTGCATTATATATCAAATAACAAACTTACGTTATTTTCAATTAGGTAATCAAATAACTCATACATGATTGTTTAACTCATTTTACACATTCGATCACAACTTATCATTGCCTGTTGAACCATTCAGAATTGAATAGGATACTCGGATAATTACACATATTGTACAATACTAACGTCCCAGATGTAGTCTTACATATAATTAGATAATGATGCCACTGTCTCAGACAGGGTCTTACTCGCACACATATATCGGAGTCACATATCGATGCCAACGTATTAAACAAGGTCTTACTTGCACACACATATCGAAATCACATATCGACCCTAATGTATTAAACTGTTTGATTCATTTTCTGCAGTAATTCTGCATCTAACGGAGTTGTTAGTTGATCAGAATTAGCTGGTTCTGGAATTACCTTGTTGGGTTTTGTAGATTCTGGTTCTTGTGTAACTGGAATTTCAACACTCGGTTGAACTTCCTCTGAGTCTTAAGCATCAGTTGGCTTCTTTTCAGCTTCGATAGTGTCTTTTCGCTCCTCAATGTCAATGCTTTGTAATGCTCCTTCCCCGAATTCCTCGGATTCTCCATATCACTAAGTAAAGCACCTTGTGGTCGGTTCCTGAGTTCCGTAGCCAGCTGGCTCACTTGATTCTCCAAATTCCTTAGAGTGGCATTATTTTTTGCCATGTATGCCTTCAATAAATTCTCTAAGCTATTGGATGATTCGACCTGAGCTGGTTTCTAAGCTTGTTGGGAAAAATTGGGCGGCTGAATCGGTCTAGATTGAGCATAGTTGTTACTAGTTCCAGCCCCTTGGTTACTCTAGGAAAAATTCGGATGGTTTCACCACGATGGGTTGTAGAAGTTGGATTGTAGTCCTTACCTTCCTCGATTTTGGTTCTGGTTACCCATGTAGTTCGGGGTTTGATGGACATTCTTCAAACAAATGTCTTTCCCCACAATAAACACAGGCTATACTCTCAAATTGGTGAGGTGGTTGGGCTACAAAACTATAAGACCCATTAGTGGTAAGATTCTTAAGCATTGAGGATATTGAAGATACCTGAGATGCAAGTGAAGTGAGAGCGTCCACTTCATGTATTCCAGCGACTCATTTTCCTAATGCGGCTCGATTGGTCGGCAATTGATAATTGTTACTGGCGATCCTCTCGATGATTTCGTAAGCCTCATTATAAGACTTAGAAAGGAGAGCACCGTTAGCAGAAGCGTCCACTACCATCCTCGTGTGAGCATTGAGACCATTATAAAATGTCTCAAGTTGGATGCAGTATGGGATTCCGTAATAAGGGCATTTCCTTAGTAGTTCTTTGTATCGTTCCCATGCCTTATACAAGGATTCATCATCCATTTGTTGGAAAGCAGTGATCTTGTTCCTCAATTTAGCATTCTTGCTTGGCGGGAAGTACTTCATGAGGAATCTTTCGACTAACTCTTGCCATGTAGAAATTGAGTTTGGTGGTAATGAATTCAACCAGGCTTGAGCTCTGTTCCTTAGTGAGTACGAGAATAGCTTCAATCGTAATGTATTTTCGGTAACTCTAGCTAATTTGAAAGAGTCGTTCACCTCCATAAATAGTCTTAAATGAAGATGAGGATCTTCTGTAGGCATTCCACTGAATTGGCCCACTATTTGAAGCATCTGGAACATGACTGGCTTCAGCTCAAATTGTTGTGCCTCAATTTCAGGTCTCCTAATACCAGGATTAAGATCGTTAAATACTGGCACAACATATTGTCTTAAGGCTCTATCCCTATCGTCAGCAATAAGGATAGGATTTTGAGTAAGGTTTGCTCCATTTCCTTGATTCATATTCTCGAAATTCATTCCTTCAGTCCTTCTCTGGTTCGCTTGTCTTCTTTGCTGTCGGAAAGTTCGTTCAATCTCAGGGTCTGCAGAGAGTAAGTCAGTAATCTGGTCAATACTCATAAACACCTGAAATAATCACAGAAAAATTAATTAAGTTAAAAATTAAACAGAAAAATAAACCAAAATGTAAAACTAACAAAATCACAAATAATGACTTTTTGAAAACAGTCCCCGACAATGGCGCCAAAAACTTGGAACGACGGAAAAATGTGCAAGTGTACACAATCGCAACAAGTATTAAAGTGACAAGTAAATTTTGAGTTATCGTACCCACAGGGACTGTAAAAAGAATTATTTATGGAAGTATTTGTAAAACACTTTGGCGAGGTAAAAATAATCTGATTTTAAAAGTTGGTCAAAAACTATTTAAAAACTAAGTAAATAATTAAAATAAAACAAAAGAGTTCTGGTGCACGATTTCAAAAAGATTTAATCAATGTAACATACTTGTGTTGGATTAATTATATTTCTTTAACTTAGAATTATTAAACTCATGTTTACATTGTTACGAATAAATTCATAGCAACCTGGTAATTTGCTAACTTATGAACATATTTACAAACAAAAATCCATTCATCTCTTGACATATCCCTATGTCAATTCAACCGACTAAACAGATTCTAGTAAGCAAACATGTTATTGCACATACATACTCATTAAATTGAACCAACCTCTTGCATATCCCTATATCAATTCAAACGATTAATTAAATCTAATAAGCATATAAAAGACTTTGTGAAGTAACAAGGCATCCCTACCTTGAAACAATTTAATCACAATAATCTTGCAAGTTATGCAAGGAAATAATATTGCCAGATACATTGCTAATTTAACCTTCAGCTACCTTAGAAGAGTAAACATGCACTGATTAAGTATTGTGTCAACTAATTACAATTGCAATCCGTTTAAATAATTAATTCATTAGTTACCTCACAGTTGTAACGAAAGAATAACTTAGGCATGGTTTTACTTAATCAAGCATCTTACCAAGGCTTATAACAGCATAAACATCATTTTAATAATTTAAGCAAAAAAAATATAATCAACCCAACACAAACATAATTTAAGATGAATTGATTAAAATAACCATTTTAATAGCATAAATATTCATAAACATGTTCGTCAAAACAACAACAAAAATTAAAGAGTTAGGGAACAAGAGGCAAATCCAGTGTTTCTCCGTGGCTTGACTAGTTGCTCCGTTCTTTGTTCTTCGTTGGCCTTGGCTATCAAGGTGGCTTATGAACACCTAATTGCTTCTCCAAAATGGCTGGCTGATGGAAACCTCTTTCCCAAGAGAAGAAATCGGCACTTGAACAAAAGGGAATGGAATGGAAAAAATGAGAGAAAAGTGAGAAAGGGAATAAGAGAATGATGTGAACTGAGGGATGCTTTGAATGATCAGCAAGGGGTGGCTTTTATAGCTGATTGTGGCTGCTAAAAATAGCAAATTCCAGTAGCCAAAGAGCCCTCCCTTGGCCGACCACACACATGGCAAAGTTGAGAGTTTCAACTTTGCTATTTTAAACTTGGGGCAAATCTACAAAGCCATAATTTAAGGTGGGGTTTGAACGCAATTTAGAAGTCTTTTGAGGGCATTTTTGCAAGCATATTTAATCAGCTAAAATGCTGATTTGGGCCAGCATATGGACGGTTCTGGGCTGCCCATTTAGTGGCTGGTTTGGTTCACTCAATCTGGCTCGACCAGTGCGGTTCAACTGGACCCTTTCTCCATAATTAATTAAAAATAATTTATTTAACCCAAATTAAATGGGGAATAAATTAAAATTAATTAAATTATGAATTAATACACATTTCTGGCCCGTCTTATGTTGGAAATTAAAGTGCCTCAATACTTCAAATTGCTTATCAGTTTTGTGCTTTCAGTAGCGTCAGCCAACCCAATTTTCACCCTTTGCGCGAATCTGTCGAAAATAGTCAAAATTAGTCAAAGTTAAGTATAAAATTAAATAAATTCACCATGTTCATATTTTTAACATGACTTAATTATTTTATAATATTTAATTATTTTTCGACAAAAATTTAACCGAACTTGCATGAATTTAAGAAAAATTGGGTATGAAAAAGTATATAAATTTTTGTGTTTCCATGCACTAACTCTTAACTATCAAGCCCAATGCTCATTTCTTGTTTAATTATTTCTACTAACTCTATTTATTTTGGGGTGTGACAGGATACCATTAATCAACTTTAAGCGTGGAAACAAAATAATAATATCTTTTCTTTGGATTATTACATGTTTTGCTTCTTTTTCTTGTTTCATAGCTGAAATTGGGACTACAAAATGGCATTTAGACTGCTAATAATTTACCCTTTGGAGGAACTAGGATTACATGCCTTTAGAAATGTTGAGTGATGGATTATTCATCGGTAAAAGTATCATGGAGGCTCATGCACTTTTAGTCAATTAGTATTTTGTCTCTTTCTGCTAAAAAAATAGATAAATTAGTCCCTTTTATGTTAAATCAAAGAGAAAAACAATATTTTATGATAAAAATTTATCTATTTGTACTGTTAAAAATTGACGTGTAATAACAGACAGTGACACGTGACTAACCACATGTATTTCATGTTGATGTAAAAGAACTAGTTTTAAACAATAGAAATGAATGGAATTTTTACAGAAGGATCAATTTGCTCTTTAATTTGACTAGTTTAACATTGCTTCTAAAAATCACTTTTGGGACAAAAAACACTTTTGGGATAAATGCATTGCTAAACAAGATTTTTTTTTTAGAGAAAATGTGCTTTTCAGACCCCAAAAAGTTCCTCAAAAGTGCTTCTTAGAAACAATGCTAAACTAGTCCTAAACCCAATGCAATCTAACTTTTAGTATATGATCCTCCATGATATTTTTATTATTATTTATCCCATTTTCCATATAACATATTCATTTAATTTCTTCTAAAAAAGGACAATTTTTTTTTCTATTTCAGGTCGCAGTAGTTTTAACTTGGGAAAAAAGCTTGCCCTAGGTAATCTACTCCCCCGATTCTTTTAATTCATTTATAATGTTTTATATTCTGCTCATGATTTTTTACACGTTTATTTTTTAATTTTTTAAAAATAATATTATAATTAGTTGTTACTTATTGTTTTAATTCATTATTCAAATTATTGAACATAATTAAAATTTATTAACTTATTTAAAATTGATATATAATGAAAAATTTTGAAATCATAATTAAAGAATTTATACAATATTATAAATTAATAATTTTTAATAACATTAAAATTTTCAAATCATAATTAAAATATTTGTATCATATTCAATGTACAACATAGTTTAACTTCATTTAATTAATGCAAAGTAGCATTATTCAAAACAATAACTAATAAATATAATTCAAATTATTTTGATAATTCAAATATAGTGCTAACAAAAAATTCATAATCATTATTAAAGTATAAAATAATGGAAAATATTCGATACACTACTAGTAGAGTTTTTAGACTCCACAAGTATGACCAGGGGATTGACATGTAACCTTCCCAACTTGGCCTAGACATTAGACTCAAATTCGGAAGATTACATTAGTCACTGAAATGACCCACACAGCTACCGAAGTTTTGAAAACAATCACTTGTTTTAATTTAGTAGAAAACTTAGTACACATTGTTTTACTTACCCTCAAAATCTTAATTTTAATTTTGCAACGGGTAAATGAAATATATTGGTTTTAAGGAAAGTCAGGGCATGCATATTAATTAATAATCATAGCATAATATCTTAAAATTTTAAATAAAATGTCATGTAAGATAAAACAAATCTAAATCCTAAGTCTCATGTCACGGTTCAAAAATAAATAATACAATCTTTTAAAAGAAATAATGAATGTTAATGACATCTTAGTGTATTAAGAAAACGAAACTAAGCCAAGTCCCTATGAATGTCATGCCAGTGTCCTATCTTGGTGGGTTACCTAAAAAGGTGGAAAAATAAAAAGGGAGTGCGCTATGAAGCTTAGTTTGAGTTCCATCACATGCAAATCAGTGTAACCGATTAGTATACGAGATCACAACACAAAGCATAATTCACAATAACAATTCGGTATAATGGAAGAAAAAATAAGTTTAATTATGTATAAACATATGCACATATATCAAATCATATCGAATGTTTCAGAATTTTGAACATGTGCCTTACGAGTGCAAATAGATTCGGTTAGCAGATAAGATTCTACGCCATCTCTACACGCCATAAAAGTTCCCCAAAACTTGTCCATCTCTACACACCGGGTTTGTGGGTAAAATCACAAAGTTGTAGATTAATATGCTACCAGATAATGGGTGGGAGAACCACCAATGTTGTAGGTTAATATGCTACCAGATGGTTGTGAATACACAACATAATTGCAAATCATAGTTTTCGGATAATATGTGGATGAACCACCGGAATTGCAAATAAATAATCTGCTAGATCTTCATCCTTTCAAAACGTCCCATCCCATCCTATGCAATTAAATATGATATTATTAATGCATATAAAATATGAGGCAAATCAGTAGCAAATTCATGCTTTACTTATATTTAGATTAACAAAAAAATAGGCATGTCATATGTACAATAGTTATATACATACTATTCATAATTCATACAACTTTATATATATATATATATATATATATATATATAAGTATCATAATAAATCAATAAATCATAGATTTTAGCATAAACATACTAATAGGGTCTTAATTGAACAAAATTAAACATTAAAATAGTTTAGGAATTGATCAGGGACTAAATAAACAAGATATAAAACTTTGGGTTAAACTATAAAATTTTACTTATAGGAGACACATGGTCGTGTGACCGAACGTATGGAGGGGGAACATGGCTGTGTGGTTAGGTTGTATGACAGACTGTGTTCGTGTGGCATTTGAAATTGCAACCTACAAGGGAGACACGACTTTGTGGAGGGTCCTAGGTCGTGTGAGAAGTAAAAATCCTAGGGTTACAGGGGGACATAGTCATGTAAGGGGCCGTGTGGTCTATACGGGTGGCCCAAACACCCATGTGGTCCATACGGGTGGCCCAAACACCAGTGTGGCCCTATTCTAGGCTTGATTTTGCTCTATTTTTCATGAAAGAACACACACACACACACACACACACACACACACACACACACACACACACACACACACACACACACACACACACACACACACACACACACCTGACAATGGAGTCTTGAGCGATGTCCCTCTCGTTCAGATCTGATCGGGAATACCTAAATCATGTCCTTCAACAGAAAAAAATGCTCGGGTTAACAATTAAATCAATATTTGTCAAGATTTACGAAATATGTGACAATATTTTGATTAAGTCCATTAATCGAACTTAAAGATCAAGGTTGGAGGTTCATATAATGAAATTACAGAAATGAAACAAAGGATCAATGTTTATTTACTGTTTCTTAGCAAGATTAAAGATGGAATCGATGGTGATTTGCTAAGCTGATAAAACACAATGGAATAAAATTTGATTCGGTTTGGAAGATTCAATATTTTCAATAGCAAATTATTAAGAAATATGGTGAAAAAGAAAGGGAATGAAAGAAAAGGAAGAAGATATAAGAAAAAAAAAACTCAATTTTGACTGGATTAGGAAAAGTAGGAAAATCTAGTTCAATTATGATAAAAGTGATTAAATAACTATTGTTTGAAACTGTAAGGGCGGTTTAGCAATTATTCCTTCTTTTGGGTCTAGTTTGGGAGAAGAAAATAAAAAAAAAGTGTTTGAAGCAAGGGTGATTCAAACCTTGGGAGCAAGGGAGAGGGAAGAAATGCAAAGGCCTTACCAATTGGACTACTACTTGCACATGACATATTTTTACACTAAATAATACATATTGTAGTTTGATTTTGTTTCTTAGTTGTTGAAAATAAAATAGGAGAAAATAGAAAGAGTAGGGCCTGAACCTAGGATATTTAGGGACTATTCTAGTTACTTAACCATCAAGACCAAGTCATTTCTTGGTGATTTATCAATTCTAAACCTATATATTTGGGGCGTTATAGTTCTCTCCTAAAAAAATTTTCGTTCTTGAATTTAACCTAGTTCGAATAGATATGGATACTACTAACAGAACGTGTCTTTTGTTTCTCATGTGACCTTAATTCCATGGTTTCGCCATAGAACCTTAACCAGAGGGATTCGCTTTCTTCTTAGAATCTTTACATCATGTTCTAGAATTTGCACAGGTTCCTCCTCAAAGGATAGATCCAGTCGTACCTCAATCTCTTCGATTAGAACAATGTGGGAGGGATCGAAATTGTAACGTCTCAACAACGAGACATTTAAAACATTGTGAATTCAATCCAGTTTGGGAGGTAATTCAAATTGGTATGCAACACAACCAATTCTCCTAAGGATTTGATAAGGTCATATGAATCACGGACTTAACTTACCTTATCGACTGAATATTGACACATTTCACCATGGGGACACCTTTAGGAATACTTGATCGCCGATACTGTATTCAATGTCTTTTCTCTTTAAATCCGCTTATGAGTTCTATCTATCAGAAGCTGCTTTTAGTCTATCCTGAATCAACCTTATTTTCTCCTCAGATTCTTGTACCAACTTGGGACCTAGAACTTTCCTTTCACCTACTTTGATCCAACACAAAGGAGTTCTGCATTTGCAGCGATATTCAGCACCATAAGTTGCCATTTGGATGCTCGATTGGAAGCTATTGTTGTAGGAAAATTTGGCTAAGGGTAAATGTTCTTCCCAACTACCTCAATATTTGATAATATAACCACTTAACATATCTTCCAATAATTGTATCACCCGCTCGGATTACTCGTTAGACTACAGATGAAAGACAAAGCTAAAATCCAAATGGGTTCCTAATGACTCTTGCAATTTCTTCCAAACAGGGATCTCGATCTAAAATAATCGATATGAGCACCCCATGCAACCTCACAATCTTCGAAATGTATAACTTAGCCAACTTCTGTAATGAGTAATCCTTGTGGATAGGTAAGAAGTCTGTTGACTTCGTTAATTGGTCTACTATAACCCAAATTGAATATTTCTTAGTGGGGTTAAGGTTAACCTACTAACAAAGTCCATCGTTATTCATTCCCACTTTCACTAAAGTATTTTGATAGCTTGCAACAATCCAAAAGGGAATTGATTTTTAACTTTTACTTGTTGATACGTTAGGCACTTAGCCACAAATTCGGTCATGTCTCAGCTCAGACCTAGCCACCAATACAGTTCTTTAACATCCTGATACATATTGTTTCCTCTAAGATACATGTCATAAAGGCTAACATGCGCTTCTTGAAGTATGGTTTATCTTAATCCATTGTCATTCGACACACAAAACCTCCCTCAAAAGCACAAGATGCCATCTTCAATAAACTTAAAATCTTTAGTTTTTCCCTCCTCAACTTGTGTAATTCCAGGTAACAAGGATACATCTAAAGGTTGTTTAGCTTTGATTTCATTGGCTAGGGTGGGTTCATTTGTAGTTTTACTAGTAAGCCTACATCATACACTAAACTTAACCTAGCAAACATCGCCTTTAAATCAATCATCTGCTTTCTACTTAGGGCATCCACTACAACATTGGCTTTCTCAGGGTGGTATTCAGTTACACAATCATAATATTTTAATAGCTCTAACTACCTCCGTTGCTTAAGGTTCAATTCCTTTTGTGTGAGAAGGTATTTATGGCTCTTATGATCGGTATAGATGTAACACTTCTCCCTATACAAGTAATGTCTCCATATATTTAGTGCAAAAACTATTGTATCCAACTTTAAGCTATAAGTCAGGTAGTTGCACTTATGTTGCTTCAACTGCCTTGGTGCATAAGTCACTACTTTACTACCTTACATGAACATACAACCAAGGCCAGTATAGGATGCATCACTATACACCACATATTCTTTCTTCAATTCGGGTTGAATTAAAATAGAAGCCTAGGTTAACACCGCTTTAAGCTTTTCAAAGTTGGATTGTTGCTCGTCCGTCCATTTAAATTGGATATCCTTTCTTAGCAATTTGGTTAGGCGTGCAACTATTAAGGAAAAACCTTCAAAAAATCCATATTAATACCCAACCAAACCCAGAAAACTATGGATTTTAGAAAAAAAATTTAGGTTGTTTCTATTCAAGAATAGCTTCTATCTTCTTTGGATCTACTTGAATATCCTCTGCGGATACCACATTACCCAGAAAAAGAATGCCAGAATTAACATTTACTCAGTTTGGCGAATAGTTTCTTCTCTCGAAGGATTCGTAGAAACATCTTAAGGTGCTTATCATGTTCGAGTTTAGTTTTGGAGTAAACTAGAATATCATTAATGAAGACAACCACGAATAGATCAAGGAAGGGTTAGAACACTTTGTTCATCATATCCATGAAATAGGTAGAAGCGTTGGTTAGCTGAATGGCATTACAAAGAACTCATAGTGGCCAGAACGAGTTCTAAAAGCAGTTTTGGGTACATCCGCCTCCCTCGCCTTAAGTTGGTAATACCTTGACCTTAGATCTATTTTGGAGAACACAATTGCCCCTCTAAATTGGTCAAACAAATCGTCTATCCTAGGAAAAGGATTTTTATTTTTGACAGTTAGCT